>NC_139000.1:107235614-108435614 GCF_964374135.1 Grampus griseus
GGAATTGGTCCATTTTATCTAAGTTATCAGACGTATGTGTAAATTAACATTATCCTTATTCTTTGATGTCTGCAGGGTCGCCCTCATATGGTACAGAAAAAAGCTTTTGACAAAATTTGACATCCATTCATGACAAAAACTCTCTGAAAAGCAGAAATAGAGGAAATTTTTCTCGACTTGATATCATTTACAAAAGACCTACTGCTAACACTATACTTAACGGTGAAAGGCTGAATGTTTTCTCCCTAAGACTGAGACTAAGACAAGGGTTTCCACTCTCACCACTTCTGTTCAACATGGTACTAGAAGTTCTAGCCAGAACAATAAGGCAAGTAAAGGAAATAAAAGGAATACAGATCAGAAAGGAAGAAATAAAAGCGTTCCTATTTGCAGATGATCATCTAAAGAGAAAACCCTGAAGAATCTACCAAAAACACACCTCTAGAATGAATAAATAAGTTCAGTAAGGTTGCAGGATACAAGATCAACAATTAATTACATTTCTACATACTAGCAATGAACAGGTGGAAATTGAAATTAAAAGTACAATACTATTTACAAATTGCTGAAAAAATTAATTAAGAGTAAGTCTAACGAAACATGTTGTTTTGTTACATAGAACTGTATATGAAAAATTATAAAACACTGGTAGAAGAAATCAAAGAAGACCTAAATAAATGAAGAGACATACCATGATTGTGGATTGGAAGACTCAACAGAGTAAAGACGTCAATTCTCCCAAAATTCATCTATAGTTTTAATGCAATTCTTGTGAAAATATCAGTAAGACTTTCTGTAGCTACAAACAAGATTATTTATGTAATAAATAGAAAAATTTATGTAGAAATACAAAAGAATTAGAATGGCTAAAATAATTTTGAAAAAGTAGAATAAAGTGGGAGGAATCTAAAGAAATCCATGCCAAAACTCATCACCGTCAAACTTTGAAAAAATAAAGGCAAAGTCTTGAAAGCAGTGAGAGGAGAATGATATCCTACCTATGGGGAAAACTACTAGAATGACAGCAAACTTCTCAGTGGAAACACTCCTGGGCATTTGTCCCAGAACAATGAGAACCATGTCCACATCAAAACCTATCTGCAATTACTTTTAGCTGCTTCATTTGTAACAGCCAAGAGCTGGAAACAACCAAAATGTCCCTCAGTAGGTTAGTGGTTAAATAAACAGTGGTGCATCCGTAGCATGGGGTTCCACTCAGCAATGAGAAGGAATGAATTAATGATACAGGCAAAAACTTGGATGGATCTCAAGGACATTATGCTGATTAAAAAAGCGAAACTCACAAGGTCACATACTGTATGACTTCATTTGTATAACATGCTCAAAATAACTAAGTTACAGAGATGGAGAAAATTGGTGGTTGCCAGGGATTTGGGAGGCTGGGAGGGAGGGGAATGAGCGTGACTATGAAGGAGTAGCATGAGGGGGGTCTTTGTGGCGATGGAAGAGTTCTGTATCTTGATTCCAGCAGTGGTTACATGAATCTACATGTGAGAAAATGACACAGCACTATACACACTGCACCATGTCAATTTCCCGGTTTTGATATTGTACTCTAACTATGTCAGATGTAATCACTGAGGGAAACTGGGTAAAGAGCACATGTATTCTGTGATTTTATATGTGTATGCAAATCAGTGGTGTATCAGCAGTCAAGGGACTTTCCTATGAGAAAAGCCCGTAAAGGGAAGAGCATTGGTAAAGAGTCTTCTCCTCACACGTTAGTAGCACGTATCTCTTTTAATTAAACATGGGTGCTGGTCTGGGATGAAAACAATGACTGCACCTTCTTCCTTTGAAAACATGGAATGTCAAAGGAAGGCTTGATCCTTTAGAATGTGATATAAATTGCTTGTCACACCGTAAGAAGAAAGGAGATTTCGTTTATTTGATTCCACAGTCCCCTCCTTCATAAGGACCCATCAGTCAACAAGATTATGGGTTATTCTGTGTGTGCAGTCCTGTGTTAGGACTTTTTCATCTCCAAGTGCCTAAAACAATTCAGATTAGTTTAATAAAGGCAGGGTTGAATCTAGGGATTAAAATGTATCATAAGGGCCCTCATGACCCAGCAGGCTCTCTTCCATGAGTGAAACCTGAAGATGCACATCCCACCAACTTTGGAACCCAGCTGGGGTAGACAGATGGCTTTCTCACCATTGTCTCCAGCTAGAAAGTCTCGGGAAAATTCTGAGTACATCTTCAAAGTGGCCAACTTTGGACATTTGCTCCAACTAAGCCTAAGTGTCCCATAGAAAAGAGGATTCTGCCACTTGAAGAAGGTATGAGAGAGGCCAAGACCTGGGACCAGCCCTCCAAAGGAGTCCTCTCTGCCCTTGAAAAGGAAATTATCAGGTGGTCCCCACCCCTGCAGGCCTGGTGCCCCAAAGAAGAAACAAGATGAACCCAAATGCACAATTTACATATAAACATGAGAGGTCGGAGACGGCAAATATGCACACATAGAACCTCAGCTTTATGAAGGCATTGATCTGAGAGGATGCCAGTGAAGTGTGAATAAGGAAATGCTGAACTGGTCTCTGAAGTGCCTGGAGGGTCTGCACTCAGATGGCTCTCATGCGGAGAGACGCCCAGGAGCAGTTTCAAAGGAGGGAAAGTGTTTTGCCTCTTGAACACACAAGATTAATGGGAGGGTCCAATGAGAAAACAGATGTGATCGCTTGGTCACTGTCACCTGCAACCCAATTTGTTGTTGGTGTGATTTAGCAGAGAGCGTTAGAAGGAGGACATCCCCAACCTGAGGAGGACACAGTGAGGGGTTCAGAGTCAGCGGGCACAGTGAGAAACATGTCAGGGTTCAAGGGCCTTCTGTGAAACGAGGTAAAATAAAAGGATAAGAGAACGTGCACATGAAGAGCTCAGGGTGGTGCGTGGTGCACGGTGAGAACCCAGAGTACTGCCACCGTTCACAGCCATGGTGCTGGTTCCACAAGTCAACGTGGGGGACAGGAGGGAGCGGATGTGGTCAGAAATAGGAGGCCGACCCAGAAGACGAAGCCAGAATGGGATCAGACCAACAAAACCCTGAGGACCACTCCAACTAGAGAGCCTGGGATTTTCTCTAAGAAGCTCTCAGTAAACATTGATTAGATCCAACCAAATTACAGCCCGGGTGATGGGAACGCTCTGGATTTAGATAGTGGTGATGGCGGCACAGCCCTGTGAATATACTAAAAACCACCAGACTCTACATTTTAAAATAAGGAATTTTATGATATGGGAAACATATCTCAATTTTTTTAAAAACCAAAGCCTGACAGGCTGGAGCAGAGAGCAAAGGTCAGAACAGAGGCGGACATGCAGAGTCAAGTCAGAGCCTGGCCCAGAGGCCACCTGTCTTCAAACTGTCACTACCTCTCCCCGCGTCGCAGGGACTTCAGGTAATTCTTCAGGCAAGGAGGTCTTCTGGAGACCCAGGCCCAAATAGAGTGCCCACCCTGACCAGCATTTAGTCACCTTGCGACCTCCTGGTCCCCAGGGGACACTCTTACCAGCAGTAATGTCACCACAGTGGGGGCAGTCACCACCAGGCACAGCATAGCCATGAGCTCCTGGGCCTGTAGGAGGGTTCCCGGACAGACAGCCGGAACTTGTCAGATGGCTGTCCACAGATCTCCTGCCTGGACACAGGTCAGCATAGGTAGCCAGAACAGGATCACTGGGCTGAATGCAAGCCTCCTCTTCCGCCCACAGCTAATAACATTAATAATATTTATTTGTTTGTTTGTTTATTCATTCATGTGCCAGGCATCACACTAAGTGATTCCCATCTCATTTAACCTTCACAGGAACCCTCTGAGATAAAAATTATTATTATACCCATTTAACAGATTTGAAAATTGAGGCCTAAAGATGTTCATTAGTTTGCTCACACAAGAGTAAGAAATGTAATTTCTGGAGACTGTCTTTTAATTACATGTTCAATATCAAACAGCCCAGAAAAAGGAGTCTTCAGAAGAAAAGTCAGAATTTTAGAGTGATCTGGTGAAGGGGGAGGGGCTGATGGTGACAAAGACTGTCGCTTTCTACCTTGTTCAGTACTTTTAATTTTAGCAGTGAATAGGTAACAGTTCAACAATAAAAACTAATAAAAAATGTGTGTGTGTGTGTGCGTGTGTGTGTTTCAAGACCAGGGACAGCAGACCTAAAACAGGTGATCCTCAGGAAGTCTCTCTCTGGACCTCTCCCTGGGGTGGGTTTTGAGTGGTTTTTAGAGAGTTCTGGCTGGTTTTGTCAGTAGTTACATCATCTTCATCATCCCTGGGGTTTACCCTCTGACAGAATAGGACAAGCAGGGGAGTGTATATGACAATAAGCCAGGCCAGCACGGTAAGGAGCAGCTGGCACGGGGCTTCCTTACCCCTTCCCTGACCTGGGCTCCTGGGCACGTCTCACCACCCCACCCCCTGGGCAGTGAGGGCCTGGGGGCTCCCATCCCTCCCAGGAAAGGCTGGCAGTGGCCTGGGCTGGATCACTAGAGCCCCAAGCTAGGCCTCAGGACGATAGAGTTTCAGGTTCCCCAAAATATACAAAACCTCTGGAAAGTTTGAAACCACAGGGGACAAAAATGGGCTTCCCTCCACCTCACAAAAAAGTTCAGTAATGTAAAGGAGAAACAAAAATACGTGAAGTTTCATTAATGCTCCCATGATTATTTTTACTTTTAAAATTTCTGAACATGAAAATGTGCCGTCTACGACTTGCGTTTCTTTCCTTGACGTCGCTGTCTGGACAGGGATGCCGTGAGGCCCCCGACTTGTGGTCGCATATAGAAGACAGAGGCAAAAGACGGCAGAGCTGAAGTTGGGAACTTCTGAGCAGGCAGGGAGACCTGCCCGGATAGAGCCCCACATGAGGTAAGTGGGTGTTGCTGTCCCAGCTCTTCACTTCTTAGGGGGAGGGAGACCTCCTCTCCCCACTTTAGATCAGAACTCCACAAGGCATAGAAAAAACAGTATGGTGGCTTCTCAAAAAATTTAACCTACTCTGGTCCATATGATCCAGCAATTCCACTTCTGGGGATAGACCCCAAAGGAAGTGAAAGCACAACTAGAAGAGATGCTTGGACACCCCTATTCATAGCAGCATTCTTTGCAATAGCCAGAATGACCGTCCACGGATAAGGGGCAAACAAAAGTGTTAGATACATAGAATGGAATATTATTCAGCCTTCAAAAGGAAGGAAATTCTGACACAGGCTACAACATGGATGAACCATGAAGACATTGTGCTGAGTGAAAGAAGCCAGTCACAAAAGGACAAACACTGTCTGATTCCACTTACATGCGGTACCCAGAGTAGTCAAATTCATAGAGACAGGAAGTGGAATGGCGGGTGCTGGGGGCTGCAGGGAGGAGGGGGTGGGGAGCTATTATCTAATGGGGACAGAGTTTAGGTTGGGAAGATGAAAAAGTTTTGGAGGTGGATGGTGGTGACGGTTGTACAGCAACCTGAATGCACTTAGTGTCACTGAACTGAACTTAAAAATGGTTAAGATGGTAAATTTCATGTTATATATTTATTTATTTATTTATTTATTTATTACCATAATAATTTTTAACATCTTCATTGGAGTATAATTGCTTTACAATGTTGTGTTAGTTTCTGCTTTATAACAAAGTGAATCAGCTATACATATACATATATCCCCATATCTCCTCCCTCTTGCGTGTCCCTCCCACCCTCCCTATCCCACCCCTCTAGGTGGTCACAAAGCACCGAGCTCATCTCCCTGTGCTATGCAGCTGCTTCCCACTAGCTATCTATTTTACATTTGGTAGTGTATATATGTCCATGCCACTCTCTCACTTCGTCCCAGCTTACCCTTCCCCCTCCCCATGTCCTCACGTCCATTCTCTACGTCTGCGTCTTTATTCCTGTCCTGCCCCTAGGTTCTTCAGAACCACTTTTTTTTTTTTTTTTTGGATTCCATATATATGTGTTAGCATACGGTATTTGTTTTTCTCTTTCTGACTTACTTCACTCTGTGTGACAGACTCTAGGTCCATCCACCTCACTACAAATAACTCAATTTCATTTCTTTTTTATGGCTGAGTAATATTCCATTGTATATATGTGCCACATCTTCTTTATCCATTTGTCTGTCGATGGGCATTTAGGTTGCTTCCATATCTTGGCTATTGTAAATAGTGCTGCAAAGAACATTGGGGTGCATGTGTCTTTTTGAATTACCATAATAATTTTTTAAACTACATGAAGGGAGGCTACATGGGAACAGTCCTCTGGTAAATATAAGAGACCCCCCCTGAAGAAAGCAGGCATGGCTCTGCTTCTGCACCTCCGTTTTGTCCTGCTCAGCCCACACTTTAGGAATTTTAATGATCTGACACCACAGGGAGTTGTACACTAAAATCTTCCTGTGGCATAGTTCCTACAAGTTATTTGGCAGGAGAAGAGTGTAAAGACAGATAACAATAATAGACACCTTATTTATCACTTCCAAAAATATTCATAACTAAAAATTCTCGGAAGGGAAAAATATTCATTTTCCCTTATGCTTTCCCTTTTTTCCCAGGCCTTCATCTCTCTAGTTCCTTTTCCACCAAACATTTGTTCTTTGACTTCTGGCAATTCATTTACCTTTTCTGTTTCAGGTTCCTAGCCTACATTTGGAAATCAGTAATAACTTTTATGTTCTCTCCTTTCCTTGCAGAGATTGTTGTAAGAATCCTGGAGACGGGGAAGAGGGAAATATGTAAAAATATAAAGCCATTGTGTTTATTCTCACTATTATTAAGAACTGCCTTTGGGAGATACTGACTCCTCAGGTGAGACTTACCCTCAATGATGCCAGACATGACCCAAGAGAATTACACAGCAGGCCTCTCAAGAGAGATCTGGTCCACCTGGTCCCTCACATCATGCCACAGCTGCTGCTCCCTGTTTCTTTCTGTGTGCCTAGCACAGCCCCGCAATCCTGGGTCATTTGTGGGGCAGGGAAACGTGGTAGCCAGTAGCACTGTACATCCCTGCAGTGTAAAAGGATGAACTCCCCATCACCAGGAGTATTCAAATAGAGTGCAGATAATCACATCGCAGGGAATTCCTGCTTTGGGCAGGAGGTTGAAATTCTGTGTTCTCTTCCAATGCTAAGAATCCATTGATTTCTTTATTACTGGATTAGGAATCAATTGATCTAAATCCAGTGTGGGCTCCATCCCCTTCCTTGCTGTGTGACTAGCCATGTTCCTAACCTCTCTGAGCTCAGTTGCCTCAATTATCTCTTACTATGTAATCTGCCCAACTGCTCCTGTCCTGAGGAGCCCAGGAAATCCTACCCGAGCAAGGGCTCTGAAAATCTGTTATTTTTTATTGCCATGCTAGGAAGAATAGTACTGCTGTTATTATTATTCCTGCCCTCTGAGGATGACTGCGTGACCCAGGCAAAGACCACAAAGCGGCCCTCCCTGCTCAGAAGGGAAGGACTAGAGCCTGAGAGGGACTTGGGCTGGAGAAGCCGCACTCTGAATCAGCATTTCTCCCCAAGAACAGTGATTCCTTCCGTTTCTTTCCTGTTGATCTCCGGTCCTTCCGAGTGACCTTTCAGAAGCATCCCTGGAACCTTGTGAACATTGACTTTTTTTTTTAATGTCCAACCAGGGCTTCAATCCCTAGCAGGGTTTCCTTCTACTTGTACACATACCAAAAAAGAAAAAAAGCCTTGCTGAATTAATGAACCACTTCCCTTATCTATTTTTCCTGTTATCTAATTCCGAGGGGAAAGCTGGGAGCTCCGAGGGAGCTGGGAGACAGCTCACAACGCCTCCCTCCCACACGCTGAGAACAGCCTGGAGTCCCGGGGACTGAGGGACGCTGTGAGGAGCCGCAGGGACACCGCTCCCACCGCGGGTGAGTCCCCTCCTGGCCCCCGTGGTGACCCCTTCATCAGGGCAGAGAGGGAGATGCACCCAGGGAGCCCGGAGGGCCCGGAGCCGGGGGGCTGGAGGATAGAAGGTTGGTGGGGGAAGGAGGGCAGGGAGAGGACCAGCCAGTGTGGACTGAGGGTACGCAGAGGCTCTCAGGCCTTGGGGACAGGAAGGATGAGATTCTTTGCAGGCCAAGCCACAGAGCCCAAGGCTTGCTTTCCCACTCTCGCTCTCTGGTTTATTTTCTTGGTTTCTCTTTCTTACAATTGGGTGTCATTTTAGTTTCGCCATTTTCTGGTTCGGCTTCCCACTTGAACAATCAGAAATTGATGGGGATGGGCAGTCTCTCAAGAAAAAAAAAAACAAATAAATACACGCCACACGAAAAATCAAACAATCTGACCAGGTGCCCCTGGGTCCTCTTGCCTTTGCTTCCTCGTCCCTCCCAGATCACATGGCTTTCCTCTGGGGTCCCTGCTGTGGATGCTCTGTCTTGAGAACTGGTTAGAAAGTTTAGGAGAACCCTTCCTGACCCAGGTCAGACCTTCCTGGGATGCTTTCAGGGCAGAAAATCTCACTGGCGTTTTTTGTTGGTTTCACTGGTGAGTTAGTAAATAGGGCTCGTGGCCTTCAGGATCTGATAATTTTCTTCACCTATTCACAGGTCAAGGGTCAGTCAGGCTTGGTGTTGGGTTTCATTTTTCCTTAATTCTGGAGCCAGACATGTGATGGGAAGGAGGGGGTGAAGGTGGGTCTTAACAGGTGGACCTCAATGATTGTATTTCTCTTCCCCGAGCCCACTTTGCGCTTTCAAGAGCTTGGTTGCATATGCTTTTTGCAAACAAATCGAAATTACCTCTGCTACCTATAAACCCACTGTTTGGGCAAATGAGCTTTGCATCTTATTTGTAGCTGAGAAAAGGGCTCAGTTTCAGTCAGAAAGAAAAGGAGATACAGTGGTAAAGACAGAGGGGCAGCTTTGAAAGCACACGGGTAGAGAATGGCCAACCATTGCTTAAAAACGAAGGCTCTGGGAGAGTTTGAAACCACGTAGGTTATCTGAGCTTTGTCCACTTGCCCAAAGGTTGAAAACACACAATGGGGTATTTTAACTCTGTAGCCTTAGGAGGACTAAACAAGCGCTCATCTGGAATTGGGAAGGATTTAGCGCAGTCTCTTGGTGTCTGAATAGTTACTACAAATATTAACTCTGCAAAGCAGAGAGTGGAAACGTGTTCCTTCTGCTATGTTTCCCTCACGCCGGCTTCCAGCGGGGTGATTCAAAAGCTGTCTCAAAACTCACCCTGGGGCTTCCCTGGTGGCACAGTGGTTGAGAGTCCGCCTGCCGATGCAGGGGACACGGGTTCGTGCCCTGGTCTGGGAGGATCCCACATGCCGCGGAGCGGCTGGGTCCGTGAGCTATGGCCGCTGAGCCTGCGCGTCCGGAGCCTGTGCTCCGCAACGGGAGAGGCCACGACAGTGAGAGGCCCGCGTACCAAAAAAAAAAAAACAACAAAACAAAACAAAAAACTCATCCTGATCTGCCTTACTTATCTTTCCCCTGCCCAACTCTGGTTCCCTTAACCCTCCCCATTTCCCCCCAGGGCTGATATTCTCATTCTTCTGTGTGATCTCCAAAATTAAGGGAATTTGAGAGGTTTTTAGCAGGGCAAAATCAGGGAAGCGCCCCTCTGAATTGAGGGCAAACCTTACTGTGAAAGGCTACTAGAATCCCATCACAAAATTGATTTGGCTTTTTTATTAATAGTAGTAATGTGCTGGATTTTGTTTGTTTGTTTCTGTTAGTCTTATTTGATTAAATCAGCCTAGCGTAAAAGGATATTTAAAAGTCCCACTTTATGAACCTTTTTTTTTTTTACAGAATTCATTAGAGTTCATGTTTAGCAAACTAGACATTTCCTGTTTCTTCTAAAGAATTTGTCTCTGAAAGTGACTGCATTTGTGAATTCGATTGGCAGGGAGGGGGGAAATCTTAGTTTTGTGTGCTTGGTACTGAGGAAATGTTAAGTTGCTCTTTATCCCAGTTCTAGTTCTCAAACCCAATAAAATATCCATTTCAAATGACTTTCTAATGCCTTGTTATATTTGCCAAGTGATTTATGGGACGGAAAATTCTAGTTCGGCATGTGTAAGTCCAGAGATGGTTTAGGGCTGGGACAGCACAGAGACTGAAGCAATTCAAGCGATCAATCTCCAACTGTCTAAACACAGCACCAAGTGGAGATTCGAGACAATTATCCGAATAATTGGGGGCGGGGAGGTACTTTCACCTGAACTATCTAGATAAAGGAGCAACACGGGAAAATGTGCGTGACCCTGAGGGCTCTGCCTCGGCTGTCTCCATGACCACGCGAATTCGGGAGATTTTTCTCTAGGTTTTCCGATTAGAGTTGGGCATGGGAAAGGAAGGAGAGGTTTCTAGAAAAGCTTAAAGGGGCTCCCGCCGCGCCACTGGCAGAGGGGGGCCTACGCCGCGGGACGCCCCGCTGGGTCTGATAAAGTCCCAAAGCCGATCTAAGGTCAATAAACCAGGCGGCGTCAGGCTCCGGCGGAGGGTCGGAAAGGACAGGGGCGGGAGGGAAAGAGAGCAATCTCGAGGCTGTCGGCGGAATGAAAAGGAGCCGAGAACCGAGGAGGTCCCAGTCCGGGCGCCGGCGTGGGGGCGCTCGGGGCCGAGCCTGGGCCGCCGTGCTGGGCGCGCAGCCCGCGGGAGGGGAGTAGGACGGGCGGACTGGGTGGGGTCCCTGCGGCGGTGACGGCGACCCTGGAAGTGTCCCGGGCCCTGGGCGAACAGACCTAACTCCGCCGAGAGTGTGAAGAAGGGAACGAAAAGTTTGGGGGAAAAAAATTAAGGAACGGAGGAGGGGTGAGATGGAGACTCCCAAATAATGAGAACACTCAAACACTTCTGGGAACCCTCAAAGAGCCAGAGAATTGTCCCAAAATAAGAAAAATTAGGAAAAGGATGACAGTATTAATCATTAGTCATCAATTTTCATCCCTTTTGTATGGCGCTTCAAAGTTTACAAATTCCTGTTACATAGAGTTCTTGTTTCTCCCACCGTTCGCATGGCGACAAAAGAGACCGCAAGAAGATATTCTGCCCAAAGTTACAGCACATCGCCAGGGTCCCCCGCAAAGGGGCTCGAACCGGTTGCTGAATGACTCGTCCTCATTCGAGAAGATCTTCCCAGGAGAGAGCCCGGATGAGAAGTACGCAGCTCTGCGGAAACCTGGTGGATGGAAGCCTGAAAAAGCGCTTCGGGGCTGCTAACCTCCCGGATCGGGCCCCTCCGGCCGAGCCGTCTAGTGCGAAGCCCCGAGTGCGGGTAGGGGCCGAGGTGGTGGTGGTGGAGGGGGTTCCCCTGGAGACTTGCAGGGTCCCCGCTGACACCGCGCCCTAGAGCCGGCGGGCCTCTGCAAGTGTACACCAGCGCCCTTGAGCTCTTTCCACTCTCCTGCGCTCGGCCCACAAGGCCGCGGAGCTCCTCTTAGTCCTATTCCTGGCGGGGCCGTCGCTGGTTTGGTTTGAACGCATTTCAATTATTGTGGCGCCCTGTAGGCCAGGCCACCTCGGAAGGGTGTCGCGCCCGCGATCTCCAGGGTCGGGTCTCAGGCCCCGGGTTCCCCGAGCAAGCGAATGTCCTGAGAGCAGGGTTGGTGGGCGAGAAAGCCCAGACCGCAGGCGGTGGGGTCCAGTCGCGCTCCGGGCCCGGGTGTGACCTCGGGCCTGGGCCTGGCGCTGATCAGAACGCTGCCCGGGTTGCCCTCTGCACGGGAGACCTATTTACGGAGCTCAGAGGTGGCGGGATGCTGGACGCAGGACGCACTGATGGCGGGGGGCGTGTTGGGTGCCGGGGAATAGAAGGGGGGCTGGCTTTGCCCGCCGCCCGCGGGCCCCTCTCCGTGTGCAGGGCACTAGCGGCCCCTGGACCCGCTCGCCCCGAGGCCTCTGCCTCCACGGTCGGGGCAGCGAGGCTTGTATCGAAACCCCGTCCCCGGTGTCCTTCCGGTCGCGACCGCCCCTATGAAGTCCCTACACTGGCCAAGAATCACAGATCACAGTAGGAGTTTCATCAAAACGGTTATTCTTACACATACACACACACACACACATACACACACACACACACACACTCCATCCCCCAGTTAGGCTGTTCTGCATCTCAACATCCCCGTGGAGGCACCTCCCCATCCCCAGAGTCGAGGGTCGCAGCGAACCTCCGCAGACTCCAAACCCAAAGGCACTGGATCAGTCATTTCTTGGACCGGGTTTGCGGGGTGGGGGGGAATGAATGGGAAGCCCCCGGGGCTCGCAGGCTTAGTGGCCACGGACACCGGGTTCAGGGAGTCTCCCTCGGCCTCGGCTCAAAGAGCCTTTCAGGCACGGCTCCACGCGGGGGCTGGAAGTAGAGATTTTGCGCAGCTTCTGGACTGGGGGCTTATGGGGGGATCAACGGGTTCCCGGGCCTGGGCACGCTGAGGTTCTGGGGCAGTCTTTTATTCACTTCTCGGCCCGCGCCCCAAACTCGACAATTCCCCAGCAAGCCTCCTCCTGGTCTTGGAAAAACTCCCCGCAGATCCTTCCAATACAGCACGTCGCTAAACCCGGGGACAGTGCCTACAATGCCCCCCGCAGATGCTCGCACCGGGGAGCCGGGGTCCAGGCGCCGTTGCAGCGTTAGCGAAGGTCAACGTTGGGCGGGGGTTGGAATGGCTGCTGCTTTTTTTTTAGATATTGAGAGATGTAGTTTCTCCGTCATCCACCCCACTCGTCGTTCTTAGGGATTTTCTTTATTCGTTTAGTATTGTCTTCTTAACTTACACACGCTCTGCCTTTAAATTTTCCTCTGCGTCTGGCCTGATATTTTCTCATCCCAACCCAACACCCTTACCCCCTTATAATAAATTCGTTTTAACTAATTCGGATGTCTTATTGGATGAATCAGAAGCCTTCCTGTTGGCGAGGTATTTTAATTTCTGAATGTTAAACTACACAGTGGCGGTTTTGCTTGCCCTTAAGGAATTTCTTAAATCTCCACCTCTGAAGAAGTAGCGCCCTACAAAATTATTTTCCAGCTTCTAGGTGGATGTCTAACAAGATTGATTCTCTCAAAGTCATGATGCAGTGTTGTTGTTGTTTAATGTTGTGGAAACATATAATACTGAGCCAGATGATTTGTCCTGCCACACCATTTATTATGGCTTTCCACTAACTCCAAAGGTTTAGCAGGAAACTGATATGGCATAAATAGAGAACTTGCAGTTGTTCATCAGCTAAGATTTTGTTTGCTTTTTGTTATATCAGAGTAGTTCTAGCGTAATAATGATAGAACAATGAGTCTCTCCTTGTAGATAAGTCATAATTTTGAGCATCTATTATTTGTTTTCTGTGGAATTTGTTGTTAGAGCCTATGTGAAAATTTTGTTTCCTATAATAGTGCTGATAGATAGTATATCCTTTTCTTTTTCAGAAAATAACTGGAGACGCAATAAAAGTAGCTCATGGTGGGGGGGAGAAGTGTCAAGGTGTTTTTTTGTTTGTTTGTTTTTTAAGTTTTTGGCCACACCCCACGGCATGTGGGATCTTAGCTCCCTGACCAGGGATCGAACCCATGCCTCTTGCATGGGAAGGCAGTCTTAAGCACTAGACCGCCAGGGAAGTCCCTCAAGGTTTATTTCTTTAAGAAACTTTAAAAAAGAAACTCTAGAGAAACAAGATCATTAACAGATAAAAACTTGACCATGGGAAATTCAGAACGGAGGTCAGAAAGTTAGCTATGCTTCCTCTGCGATGATTCAAGAACAAAAATTAGGAAAGGCAGTACCGTACTGGTCGCATGTCATAGCCCCTGTTCGTGCAAAAGCAACTCTCTGGTATTAATGGGGGGGGGAGGGTTGTTCAAAGTGTTCCTAGCTTCTGGAAAGTTGACAAGCAGAATCTACGAGTCATAGAACTACTCCCTAGAATTCAGCAGATAGTCGCTACCGACCACATCGGATACCTGCTTCCTTAAATACTATGGGAGTAGGGGCAGGATTTAGGGTTCAGGGCAAGTCCTGCGAGGAGGCTCTGGGAGGAAACCGCCTGAGGGCCCCAGAATTTGTCAGCTCTCCCGGGCCTTGTACTTTCCCCAGGCTTGGCGCAGGGCTGCCTTCGAAAACTCTCAGCTTGGTGGCCGCTCGGGTTTGCTCCAGCCGCGATAACGGAGGGGCTCGCTATCTAATCTGGACAGCAGCATGAACAATCCATTAGACCTCGGCATTTATCCGGGGCGGGGGAGAAGGGAGGCACGGGGGCTGGCGTGCCCCACCCGGGCCTAGGAGGCGCTGAGCTGGCCCATTGGAGGCGGCGGGGGCGGGGGGCGGGGGGGGACGGGGGGCGGGGGGGGAGGGGCGAATGGCGGGGGAATTAATGAAGCTGAGTTCGTGTGGACTCACAAGGCGCCCCTACGTGGTATGCTTCCGTTGCTGGTAAACTATAATTCTACCCATTGTCAGTGTAAGGACGAATTAGGATCCCTTTGGGTTTGGAATATCACATTTTCTTTTAAGAATTTCAGTAGATACTTAACAATGTCTTTTTCAAACTCCACGCCAATCAAGGGGCACTGTAAGATTCCAATTTTCACCAGTATTCCCTGGGACTTGGGAGACTTAAATCCATCCACCCATTCTTTCGTTCATTCATTCGGCAAACATTTACAAAGCTTTCCTCCGGCAGGCATTGTGCCTTGTACTGACATGTTAAATTATTTGCCCAAGATGAGGACTACGTTGGCAACGTGGGCGGAACCCTAAATCAACTATTCCAGCCCCGTGACTGCTCACTTCTTTCCCCCAAGACATACAAATCAGAGACGTTGGGAGTTAGAATGGCCTCAGAGGTTATCTGGTCCAGCCTTCCATTCAATGCAGGAATCCCCGCCCCAGAAGGCCACAACGAGGCTCGCGTGGGCTTGAACGAAGCTCCGTGGACTGCAAAGTCTTTCCCTAGAAGAAGTCGGTCTCCGCTTGCCCACACCTAAACTCAGGTTGCTAAGCCCCTCGTGCCACTGTGACCCCCAAGGTGTCCCACTAACCCGGCTGGGCCACCTTCCCTTCAGACTTCCCCTGGGAATGGAGTCTCCAGGTGCAGGATACTAACCCCCAAAGAAATGTTAAGATGCCATTGGCCTTAGTCAAGCTGGCCTGCCTCACTTGTCCATAGGGATTATGTGCTGCCAGTCAGAGTATAGGCAGTAGTCAAAGAATGGCCAGAGCCTGGATTCTTGTCTCAACACAATCACCTAAAAGCTGGGTGACCTGGACCCAGTCATGCCAGTGGTGACCAAATTATTCCACGTCTATTTCTGGTGTATTCTTGAAATAAGATGTGTGAATGTGCTTCTCAATAGCGGAGGATGTCACCTTATTCAAAGATAAAATTCCCCCTCTATAATCTGAGATTATTCTCATTTGCTGTTTAAAAACTTAAAAGCTACAAAAGGCAACTTCTGGATAATGACCTCATCACAAAGAACATTCTGGAAACTTTAGTTCTGATGAGATACTAAGGGCACATTGTCCCTGGGTGAATGTGAGAGTTTAGACTGTAGTGTTAGAATAATGTGATTTGAATCCCATGTCCACTACTTACTGGCTATGTTATCTTGGGCAAATTACTTAACATTTTTATGCTTTGGTTTCTTGTATTTTGAAATCTTCACAAACCTTAGAGGGCAGACAAGACTTCTCCCAGTCCCTAAAATAATCTCCGGAGTGTAATTCATTAGCCGGGCATCAATGTCCCTCACGGGTTTGTTTGGCTTTGTTTGTTTTGTTCTTAACCTGTAACTTCAAAACACCGCAGTAGTTAAATTTGTCTAACAAGAGGTGTAAATTTACCCCAAAATTCATAAATATGTTTAAAAATTATCTCACCCAAAATTGAGTGTTGCTGGTGGGAATTCTGGATGCAACCCTTCTGGAAGGCAATTTAGCAATATGTATCCAAAACACTACAAGTGTTCATATTTTTTTGACCCACTTTCTCCAGTAATAGCAATTTACCCCAAGGAAATAATCAGGGGTTTACAAGATGCTTTACTTACCAAAATTTATGTGGATTTGACAAGGGCACTTCAAACATTTATTTATTTTAAGGAAAAATAGAAAATAACATAAACTCTGAACATAATAGTTTACTTACATAAACTGCAAAGTCCATAATGTAGTCATCAAACTGTTTTCCTTAAAATATTTAATGACATGGGAATATCTCATAATATATTTTTTTAAATAAAAAGTAGATTATGAAATACTGTGTGAAACTGGCTGGGTGGGGTGGGGAGGAAGAGAGACAGACAGACAGACAGAAAACACTAATGTTCTCCATGGTTCTTTCTGGGTGATGTGGTTAAGGACAGATTGTGTTTTCCTTGTTATATTCACCTGTATTTTCCAAATGAACTACAATGAGCTCCTGTTTCTTTGAAATTAGAAAAAAAAATTTTGAGAGGGGTGGGGATGATTGATCAGATCCAATACATGTCTTGCTTCTTAAGATTTCATGACTATGGTGCTTATGACAAACATTTATTTTAGAGAATTTAGCTTTAAAGTCCCCAAAACTCAATGGACTCAAACTCCAAAAACACTCCTGGACTCTAGAGACACTTACATTTGGTGGGAGTGATTTTTCCACAATGGGGTTCTCCCTCCCCCTTTAGAAAATGTTTTCACAGTCATCCAGATTGCCTCAGAATTTCACTTGCAACCTTGAGTGTTGCTGAAATTGAAAACAATAGTCTAAGTTCTTGTAAATTTTTCCTCTTCTCAAAACTCCCTTTGCTGGGAGAAGGATGTGGTGGAATGTAAGGCCAGGTGCTCTCGTCCAGCTGCTAATAAAAGCTGATTATTCAGACCCCAGGAGAAGAAGAGGGGAACTTGGGCAGGGGAAGCAGACCTTTAGTGGTGGCCAAAAAGCTGGAGAGGGTGTTCAGAAGGGAAGACCTTTGTGAAAGCAAGGAAGTTAAGCACTGAGAACGCGACCGAGGACCATATAAATTACAAGTATTAGTGAATGCCAGGTGCCATTTTCAAAACTGAAATAGTTTTTATTTGTAGAGGAATAAGTAGCAGTTTATAAAGATGAAGGGTGTCTTCCTCCCACTTCATATGTGGAGTGTGCGATGGGGTTGAGGGGAGGGTGGTAACACAAAGAAATAGAAACAAAATCCCACCATAAACTTAGGGAGCCTTCAAAAAATCTTGTACTGAGATTTTTAATTTAATGTAACACATTCGGGCAACAGAAGATAAAACAGAAGATAAAAGTAGCATTGAGTCGAAGGTCAATTTCATTGATGTTAATGATCATATAAACATTGAGCAAATAAAAAAATTGTAGTCTGAGTACAATAGGGGATATCGACTTAAAATACAACTCCTATCCTCTCTCTCTAAGCTCTATACTTTTTTTTTTAACTCTGAGGTCAGCCTTTGTATAGTTGGTTGGTTGGTTGCTTGGTAATAAAGGAATATGAATAGAAGTTTGGTAGAACCACAAAATTTTAGTTTTTTGTAGACTGGAGTGAGTCTCTCTCTGCCCTTCTCCACCTACGAGGCAAGCAGGGCCCAGTCAGGCACCATATTTATCTTCATGCCACACTTGCCAGCCCCCTGCACCGTACAGGCATGGTGGTAGGTAATGTTTTGAAGGAGAATCTCACAGGAGCACATTCTAGACATCTTTGCTGACTGAATTCTCTACGACAAAAATCCTCAGCAACAACTGATTTCTCTATACTTGTCTCTGAAGGGAACAAACCCAAAGCCTTGAGCCAACCATATGTGCCCTGCATCTGGCCAGGATATATCCTGAAGCAAGGGGTATGAGAAGTTAGGACAACCAGAGCTGGGAAGGGTGCATATTTCCAAAGCCTTCACAGAATGCTTTATTTTCCACCACCTAGGAGTTCCTCGGTCTGTGGGCCAGTAGATATTGGCTGATTTTCTTATCACTGTGCCATTTAGCATTCTCAGAAATGCCTCATCAGGCACGGGGTTTTCTTGAACACACGCTGACCCCAGGGAAGTATCCTAAGTGCTCAGCCTTTATATAATTTTAAAATAATTTCCACGTGTAATCAAAATAGAGAGATCAAACTATCCTTCCCTTGACCCTACTACGAACTGATTACACAAACAGTACCTTGGTCGATGGCCTCGTCTGTAAGTTGCGGACAAGGAATAGCATGTATCAGAGTCCTTTCGCATACATATCACATTGGATCCTCACATTTGATTGTTCTTTGGGGTAATCAGTGTGGATATTATTAGAGTATTATGCCCGTTTTATAGATGAGGAAACTGAGACTCAGAGATGTTGCTTTGCCAAAGGTCACACGACTAATAAGTAACAGAATAAAACTCAAAATGCCCTACTCTGCCTAGTAAGTGCTGCCTTCCCCACCCTCCAGGAATATGCTGAGGATTCCTGAGATGATCTATATGAACTGATTTGTAATTGCTGTAATAGGTGTTATCTGGATCCCTTAATTCACTCATCTGCAAATCTTGAAATCAAGGAATGACAGAGCTGCAAGGCTCTTAAAGCTGATTTCACACACACACACACACACACACACACACACACACACACACCCCTTTCATTTTACAGGTGAGGCCCGGGGAGGTTAAGTGACTTGCCAAAGGTCACCCCACGAGTTAGTGGGATATGACCAATGTCATTTTTAAAAATTAGGTAAAACAATTGTATACCAAGCCCATTTTTATGGCTTATTTTAAGCAGGTTAATAAGTATACCAGGCACAGCTTTAAACCTAACTGAATAAATGCTGACACTAGTTTATAGATTCAGCGGATAAGTAGCAATAAGGAATTATTCATCTCTCATTTATCATCCAGCCTCTCCAAGGTGCGAGTTATAAAGTGAAACAAATAGCAGTTTGAGAGCCTCCACACATGTGAGATCAAAACAGTGAAAATAAAGTGGTTTGCAAAGCCATACATTTACAATGTGGCTGGGACCCCAGGTCTCCTGAAATGTGAAAGAAAGAAAGAGAGGGAGAGAGAGAGAGAGGGAGGGAGGGAGGGAGGGAGGGAGGGAGGAAGGAAGGAAAGAAGGAAAAAACAAAGAAAGAAAGAAATTTGTGTATTTCACAAATAGGCACTTTTATTATACAGAACTCCATATTTGGCCTCCAGAGGCATTCAATCATTAATTCATTATTTTGGGTGTGTATTGAGCACCTACTGTATGCAGGGCACAGTGGGAGGTATGGAGAATGATTAAATACTACTCCAACCATCAAGGACTGTTTAAGCTTAATGAAGTGACAAAATAAAGCGCGCGCGCACGCGCGCGCGCACACACACACACACACACACACTTGAACCTAGGAGTCAGCGTGTATAAAGGGATGTGTGGGTGGGAATAGGAGGAAAGGGAGACTGCCTGACGGCTGGGGTAGCCACAACAAGGAGCACACGGAGAGGGTGTCCTTGCCACGACCTTGTCCCCCAACAACATTTCTTTATCATGAGAATAGGGCTGGGAACCATCACAGGCAGAAAAAAAAAAAAAAAAGACAGTGAATTGACTGCCCCAATTAAGAACCCAATCCAAAAACCTCGTTTCCTCCACTCAGCTACATGTTAAATACAAACAAACTGGTGAAGAGATGGAGGGGATCTGCTAGGGTGGGAACAGCAGTTAAAATATTTGTAACATATGTTGAAAATGAATAAAATTAACAGTTGATTTGCAGATTTGGGAGGTGAGCGCTCATGAATTCTCATGTTGTTATTCAGAAGGACTGGTTTATTTTATTATTTAAAAAAAATCAATATCTGCTCCCCAGTGGTGCACCTGAGGCCCAAAGGTCATTGTCAATAACAGGGCAGTCACAAATCCAAAGTGACTTGGCTCTCAGCTGCCCAGACAAAAGACGCTGTGAGGCTCCTCTTGTAGCCCCACCTTCATAAAATGGAAGCATTTTCCAAGATATTAACTCAAAACCCTTTAATTTGTAGATGGGGAAACCAAAGCTTAGCGAGTCCAAGTGATGAAGGGTGACCATTAAATGTATGTGAAATCGTGAGTGAATTGTGTACTACGAATAATTACGCAGGACATTGGGCATAAACTGGGACGTAGGGTCACCCCATGAAACAATGAGGGTCATGACAAGGACCAAGTCCAGAACCTTGTCCATTATGCCTCCCGCCCAACCCCATCCACAACTTTGCTGCCTTATTTTGTTTATTTTGAAGGCTGGAATATTTATGAGGATAGTTGAAAGCTATTGTCCAGAAATATATTATGTACCAAATGCCCCTTTTGGCTTGGTTTGTCCTCCGTCTAGGAGGGGCTTGAAATGACTAGTTTTAAATGTCTATGACTCACTGAGACCCTTTACTGTAGCCTCTTTCCCCCACCCACCCCCATCGGGGCTGAGCCCTGATCACCGTTTCCACCTTCCTGCAAAGATGGAGGTGGCAGCGCTCACCGCGTACTCTGGCTACCCCAGAGCTCAGTGTGCCTTATCGCTAATCCTCTCACCCTGGTGGTTGCACCAGGGTGAGGAAAGCTTGGCCTTGGGATTCAGATTTATAGAGGGGAGCTATCAGTTCCTAAGGCAGCATACTGAAATGGAAAAATGGGGTATGACCAGGTCTCAAGGCACCTACTACTGGCTCTGCCATTAAATGGCTGTGTGACTCTGGATAAGCCTGTAGCCCTTTCTGGGTCCTAATCACCTCATCTATTAAATGAGTGGCTTGGACCAGAATCCCAAGCCCCCTTGCAACTCCAGCTCTCCGTATCAGTGTCAGTGTCAAAAAGAGGCCAAAGGTACCTGGGCCCATGGTCACCCCCCCAACAGGGGCACTCGGGCTGAGGTGCTGGTGAGGCATCCCGTGGCACCTTCTGCACATGAGCTTCTCTATGTTTGCACAGTGGAAGGGACCATGGCACGTGTGTTTCCGCCACATCCCTGGTACTACATCTTCAGTCATAAAGGACAGAGATTTACACTGTGTAAGGACGAGCCGGAAAGTCCAATTTTCTGAACTCAATTCAACAAACTTTTAGAAACATCTACTACATGTTAGAAACTATGGAAAATACAAAGCTATCAAGTAAGATTTCTGCCCTTGAGAAGACTGAAATTTGGAAGAGAGTTATGGAGACAGGCAGACACGTGGAGAGATTAAAATGAAATACAATGTGTTAAAGCCTGTGGAAAAGATGTGGTGGGGGGGGAGGAGAAGGGATTGATTCTGGGAATTGAAGTCTTTTTTAAAAATGTGTTTTAATTGAAAGGAGGACTTGTGAGAAGAAAGCCCTTGCTTTTTCCCTTTTCTATCCCTCATAGTACCAATGCTTTGCTCATAGTGGCAGTATTTGGGTTCTGGAATCAAACTACTTGCCTGTACATCTTGGCTCTGCCACATATTAAGCTCAGCAAGTTACTTCATAGCGCTGTGCCTCAGTTTCTTCATCTGTAAAATGGGGGAATAGAGTGATTGTGTAGATAAATGAAATAGTCAATCCATGCAATGTACTTGGCACTGTGCCTGCATATAGTAAGTGCCCCGTGGTAGCTGTTACTCAGTAAACGTTTGCCTAGTGAATGGACTGAAGTTTTATCTGCAGTCCAAGCCTTTTATCATAGACATGCAGATGGGCCTCACGTTTTGTGCTTCTCACTGAACATGCTCATTATCTGTGGCTAAGACTGAGTTCAGACTTAGAGGTCTGGTGTTCCCACCCTTCCACTGTGTGGGACCAGCAGTGAGCCCCTTGTTATAGAACCTTTTGAGGAACAGAATGGCACAGTTTGGAGATATCCACCTGGGGATTAATGTCACAAAATGTTGGTGTAGGAAAGCACCCAGCCTCTGCCACTTACAGACAGGAAACTAAAGCGCAGAGAGACATTAAGCAATTTGCCTGTGGTCCTGCCACTCACCTGGTGGCAGATTCAGGATTAGAACCCAAGACTCCTGACTGCAGATCAATGAGCTTCCACCAGTCACCTGCTCCCTAGATCCCGACCCCCTGGCCTGAGCTGCTTTCTGCAGGGAGTCTCTTGGGCCACCTGGGATCCCTCCCTCGGCCCTCCGTCCAGTGCCCCAGAGAAAAGACTACCTGTTTCCCAGTTCTTAGGTCACATCTAAGAATGAGGGCCCTTTATCTGTCAGAACTAGCCCTTGACTCAGACTGGGGCGGGGGTGGGGAGAATGGAGAAAGGAAAAATCTGAGCCCTTTAGCACTTCGTGTTAAGTTGTCTCCAGGGCTGACTTCTTTAATTCTCACTAAGCGAAAGTACTTTACAGGTACTATGTTCACGATCCCCACATGAGTGTCCCCCACAGAGAAGGTGGCCCTGGGGGCTTTCATTAGAAAGGCAGAGGGGTAAGGCCACCTGCCCTAGTTCTGCAGTCCGTCTGGCGCTCAGATAGCTGCTCTTCTAAAACGGGGCAAAGACAAGATGGAGGAGCGTGGAACTGGGAGAAAGTGAGCGGGAGGTTGAGCATGAACTAAGCTGGATCCTATCTTTTCAAGCCGAGCAAGTGAAGTGTTTTTCGCTATTATAAAAGCGAAGTTGAAACCTCAGAAATGTACAAAAATGGAGGAGGGGGGAATTCCACGCTGGAACCTTACCATCTTTACATGTAGGTGCATTGACTTTTATTCATCTACCTGGCTTGTTTTCTATCACTATATAAAAATTCGAACGAACCCAAATGGAATGTTCGCCGGGGTCCTGATTTTGCTCCCCTCACGCGGGCGTGAGTGATGCCCGGAAAACTGACTATTCCCCTGCTAAGCTGTGTTGCACGAGACACTCCTGGCGGCGGCGTAGTCCCGCCTCGCGGGGCGCGGCCCCTCGGCTGGAGCAGGCGCTCCTCTCCCGGGCGCGCGGCCGGAGGGCGGGCGCGGAGGTCGGACGCCGGCTCGGACCGCGGCCGCCGGGTAAGAGCGGAGGTCTGGGCGCGGGCCGAGCGAGCGCGGGGGCTGCGCCGGGGAGGCTACGGCCGCGGCCCCCCGGGGAACCGGCGCGGGCGAGCGGGGGCGGGAAGCCGGGCGGCGGCGGCGGGGAGGGGGTGGGGCCGCGCACCGGGCGCCGGGCCAGGGAGGCCCTTCCGCACCCGCCGCCCCCTCCGCGGAGCCGGGTCGGGGCGCGCCGGGGGGCGGGGGCGGCCGGCCGGGGGCTGACCCCGAGCGCCGCCGAGTCTGCGTCCGCCCGCCGCCCGGCGCTCGCCGCCCGCCGCCTCGGGTTACGCGGCGGCCGTCGGCGCGCACCTCATCAATAAGGCCTGACAGGCCGCCGGCTCCGCTGCCATCCATCACCCAGCCCGCGCGGCCAGAGGCGCAGGGCACCCCTCGCGGGGGACGGGCGCGGGCCACGGAAGCCGGCGGCCCCTCGGGTGAGCGGGACCCGGGAGACGCCAGCGGTCACCAGGGAGCCGGGTGGACTCCACGTAAGCCCGAAAACAGACCCGCGCGACTCGGAGGCAGCGTTTTCTATCCATCAACAAATATTTGACTTTATTCCACCTCTTAATCCCAGTGTCTTTTAAGAACGTGTTCATTTGTTTTTAAAGAGCCGCAAGGGAGCTTAGAAATGATCTAGCACAATCCGCACATTTCACAGATGAGGAAACTGAGACAGAGTGGGGACTGGGCATGCCTGAGGTCACGCAACCTGGTGGCGATGCAAACGAGAGGCCAGGTCTCCTGACCCCCCGATTCCCAGCCCACGCGCCGACCACATGGGCACTGGGTAGGACCCACGACGCATATGCGTGTTTGGCATCAGATGTGTGAAATGGACGAAGTCGTGCGTGTTGTAGGTTCTCGGTGTGCCTAACAGTCAAGCCAGGTCGCCGCCTGCGTGTGTGTACATGCGTGTGCGCGCGCACGCTGAGGTCTAGAAAGGGAACAGTAAATGAGGCAAAAGTATGGGGGGGAGACACCTACATATAAAAATAATATAGTTCCTTTAGTTCATTTACTTCCTCTTCCCATGTACTCTTCCCTCCCCCCACCTCAAGGAATTAACATGGTTTCTCTTCTAACTTATCTGTTGCAGCACTTTCTCCCGTTGCCTGTTGGCAGGGCTCTTTTTCTCACTGGTCTGAACCAGTTTGGAGGTAGCGACTTATGTTCATCCCTAGATCTCCAAAGTTTGCATGGTGCCTGGCACACAGCGAGCATTCAATACGTGTTTGCTATGGTGAATTGCAATACTTGTAAGGGAATCCAAATGATTAAGGTTCAGAGGACATCGAGGCCGAAGGAACTCTCAGATCATGGTGTTTAGTCTCATTTTGTGAGAGAGAGACTGGCCCTTGATTTACCTCTGGCCCCCAGAGTTCCCTCTTTTTTTCCCAGAACGCTACCTGCCACAAGGTCTCCTAGTTGTGGCTTCCTGCATGCTTTTTACTTCTTCCCTTCCCTTCCCACCTTTTGGTTCTTCCAGTGCTTCATTAGCAAGCTTTGGAAGGATGGGGAGGAGAGTAAGAGGGAAATAGACAAAGCCAATCTGTTTGCTTTATTTCTAACAGGAAACAGTATTTTGTGGGGTTTTGTTCTGTTTTCGTTGATGGTGGTGTTTTGTGTTTGTTAGTGCTGTTGGTTTTTTCATTCAAGTGAACAGGATGAGATTAAAGCCAAAGACCAATGGGTGTCTGTTAACATTAACTGTCATTTTTCCTCCATGACCACAGTGGTTTGAGGAGAGTTAAAAACAATGATATTATCGACAACTCTTGGAAGGGGTAGAAATGAGCACACACAAACACACACACACACACACACACACACACACCACTTTTATTGAGCAGGAAAGGTAGCAGAGCCATCCTATGGACCTGGTAGTCAGTGGCTTTGGGCTCGCTTGCGATGTCTACTAGACCATGACTTCTGTAAATACAGGTACAAAGTGTAGTTTTATCTGGCATAAAACACACTTTTTTTCCGGTTACCATCTATCTGCATGGTAGCCCTTCCGCGTGCTGGTCACGAACTGCAGCTGAGTGTGATGAATATTGATGTAAGAATCAGAGTCAAAACAACTTATCCTGCAGAACTGTTGCAGGGCTGAATATGATCATGTGCAGGAAAGGCCACGTTTCACCAAATGGACTAAAGGAAGTATAGTTCTACTCTCAGGGGCAAGCTCATTCTCTCAAGGCCAGGCCTTGGCTTATTCCTGCCTCATGGGACCAGCTGGACAAAACCCAGTCTCCTTTGCCTCATGGGACCAGCTGGACAAAACCCAGTCTCCTCTGACTGACTAGCTTCTGGCCAGCTGGGTCTCCCCGCTCTCCATCTGCTGCCAGCCAGTTGCCTGGGGGAGCAACCGTGTGGTTGAAGTGACTTAGCAATTTCTGAGCTTGTGCTACCTGGTTCTAGGACTCTCAGGATGAGACAACAGTCACCCTCCCTGGGAAGTCACCCTTCCTGCAATAGGGAGGACCAACCTTGGGCACTGGATCCTTTTAGAAGAGATGCAAGGTTTTCTTTTATATAGAAATCACTTTTTTGAAGTATTTTAGGGGGGAGTGAATCATGTACCAGGGATGTGAAGTCTCACTAAAGACTGGAGACGGGAGTGTGTGTGTGTGGAGAGAGAGAGAGAATAGGGGCTGAAGAATTTTCTCCTGTCCCAGAAATACTCTTAACCCCCTGCTTTTTTAAAAGTCTGATTTATTGAGGTGAAATTTACATACAGTAAATTCACTCTTTTTAGGGTACAGTTCTATGTGTTTTGCCAAACACACAAATGGTATAACCACCACCACAATCAAGATATAGACTAGTTCCATAGTTTTTCACTTGGCATCTCCAGCAAGGCTCCTGACTGACAGCAGCAGAGGCTTCTTCACAAGGTAAGGAAGTGCCTTGGGCAGTAGGAGGAAAACCGTGAAAACAGTGGCACTGCACCCAAGTAGAAGTGTTGGAGTGAAGCAGCGGAGAGCTCTTGCCGAGAGTGAGGATATCTCTGTGGTCCTGATACTAGGAGCTTGCTGTGCAATCTCGGGCAAAACATTTACCCTCTCTGAACCTCAGTTTTTTCATCTGTATGTTGGAGATAGTTATGGTTGGTGTTTAGAATTCTCTCTGCCCCTTGAAAATCTATGATATAATGGTACTGGGTGTAGATCACAGCAAGGTGGATTTGATAACCAAATATGACACACTCCTTATGATGGAAACTGCCACAGTCATTTGAACTATTGATTTATAAAGATGGTTTTGTCAAAGAGCCTGAGAAGGAGAATCAACCTGAAAAAGACAAGTAATTACAATGTATTGCATTTCAAAAATGTTATATATGTGGAGCAATAATACAACATCTAACCTTTGGGAACTGGCTCTTTTCACTAAGCATAATGCCTGGAGATTCATCCAAGATGTTGTGTGTATTGCTGAATCCATGGCATGGATGTGCCACAGTTTGTTTGTCTATTCATTTGGTGGAGGGTATTTGGGTTTTCAGTTTGGGATTTTACAAATAAAGCTGCTATGAACATTTGCCAAAAAAAAAAAAAAAAAAAAGCTATAGGCTAGCTCCAACACCCCCCGCCAAACTTCCTCCTCCCCCTCTGCAGTCACCTCTCCCCCAAACCCCTGCCCCTGGCAACCTCTGTTTTCTATCCCTATGGTTTCGCCTTTGGGAAAATGTCATACAAATGGGTTCATTTAGTCCAACCTCTTTCATGCAGCCCTAGTGCACTTGACATTCACTCACGTCGCTGGGTGTATTTGTAGTTCGTTCTTTTTTGTTCCTGAGTAGTATTCCCTTGCGTGGCCTCCCCTCCATTTGTTTATCCATTTCCCAGTTGAGGATCATTTGTGTGGCTTCCAGTTTGGGGCTAAGTGTGAAGATACCAGCAATCCTCTTCTATAGATTAAAACACAACTTACATTTAGCTTTTCTTATCCTGAGGCAAATCGCAAATAATTCGTATGCTGAGTAGCCATGTTCAGAGAGTTTGGGATGGGAATGTCACAGTCTCTGACAATCTTATGTAGAGGTGTGGGGGCGGGGAGGAAGAGGCGAGGAGAGAGAATGAGAAGCCAGGGCTTTTGGAGTGGAATAAAGACCAATTTCTCACCTAGTGATTATGAAATTGATCACTCTTGACAGATAAGGCTGTGTCTTATTCTATCTCCTCCGAGCCGTCCACCCCACCCCTACCCCATCCCCAAGCAGAGTGTGGGCTATGGGAACGGGACATCTCCAGAGACTTCCTGGGCTGGGGGCGCAAGGACTCTTCCCCTCACAGGGGAAAGGTTCCAGCCCCAGTGAGAGGTGGTATGAGATGGGAGAGGGAGAACGGGGCAGGCGCAGCGAGCTGAGGCTCCTGGGGTCAGCTCTGCACCTCTGAGAGTGGAACCCTGCCAGCTCTTCCCATCTAGGTGCTGATTATTCCATTTCACTCAGACTCTTGCCTCTTGGTTTTTCTCCCTTTAGTCCCTTGCCCTTTGGCAATTTGCTGTGGATTAGCACCTCTGCTAAAGAGGGCCTGGGGCTGTGGAAGAAAGCAGACTTTAAAGGCAGAACACCCTTGTCTTTCAGTCAAACACGCAGATACAGGAGCATGTATGGGAAAGTTGAAACTAGGGAAGAGAAATGGAATGTCAGGGATCTTGCTGTCTTTTTCTTCACTCAGGTCAAAATACAGCAAATATCCTTTTGACAGAAATAGGTAGGTCAAGCTGTTGGAAGCTCCATGCCTCGCATTTACTTCTGCTGTTGCAAGAAACTGATCATTTACAAATAAGTAATAAATACCTCCATGCGCCCAGGGGTGTGTGAGAGAAGGCAGCCTACTCTCTTTGGGCACCTGCTGCCACTGAGCGGTGGTGGCCTGTAAGCGACCTTACTGTCCATTACAGGGAAGCCCAGGCCTGTGGAGAGAGGGTCCTCCCCCACGTGCAGGACCGCAGGGCCTAGAGCCCTCAGCCCCGCAGCCGCGGTTTTGGGAGATGCCCCGGGCGGGCTCTGCTTCCAGGGCTGGGGGTGGAGGCGAGGGAGGAGAAGCTGTTTTCGCACTTGGGCTTCGCGCTTCCTTGACACTTTCCTGTCTCTCGCTCCGCCGCCAGGTCGCGGCGCCTGCCTGGGCGTCTTCCCCAACTCCGGGTCACCTCGGGCTCGGTGGCCCGGGGAAGGGTGCCGGGGGCGGCCTGTGCGGAAACCGGCCCAAGCTGGCGCTAGGAACACCGCGTCTCCGGTGGCTCCACAAGTCCCGACATGAGCGCCGGGGTCTTGGATTGGCAGCGCTCCAGCCGCTGGGTCCCCGTCAACACCGCAGCCCTCCCGGGAGCGGGGCGCGATTCGGGATTGACCTCGCCCCGTCTGGTCCCCTCGCCTCCATCCGGCCCAGGCCTTTCCTTCCCAGTTCTCTCGCTGGCCTTCCCTCTCCCTGGGGGTCTCGGTCTCTATTTCTGTCGCCTGGTCCCTTGACTCCTATCTCTTCTTCTTTCTCTGGGTCTGTGTTTCCGTCTCCGACGTCCCCCCCACCCCTTTTCCCTGGTCTCTGTTCCTCTCTGCTCTCTGCCTGTCCTTCCCCTGCTCTGTTTTTTTCCATAACACTTCACACCACCTAAAAGCCTATACTGACTTATTCATTCTCCGTCTTCCTCTTATAGAATGTAAGCTCCCCAGGCAGAATTTTTCTCTGTTTTGTTCTATACTGAATCCCAGCACCTCGGACAGTCCCTGGCACTGAGTAGGTGCTCAGTAAAAATAGGATGAATGACTGGATGAATGAGTTAATCGGTGAATGAACAAATCCTGTCCCTCTGGGTTCTCAAGCCAGTCTTTTCTCTGTCTTTTCTGCCTGCCTTCTTCTGTCTCTCCTCCTTTTCTCTGCTTTCTCTTGTTTCTGCCTCTCGCCATCCCTCCCTCACTTTTTTTCTGGGTTTTGCTGTTGGACAGCGTCCCTCCAGCTTTCCAAAAGGTACGGGTTTGGGCCGTCTCCGCACCGGGAGATGGTACACCTGGCGTCTCTTGTCGGCCTTTGTCCTAGGGATCTGGGCAGCCTCCCTGTCCAGTCGTCGCAGCCTAAGCGCCTAACCAGGTCCCTAGCTGAACTCGACCTCCAAAATCCTGACTGTGCACCTGGAAATCCCTTCTTCCTGCAGACCCCAGAGTCCTGGGACCCCCGGTTTCCTTAGAGGCAGCCTAGATTTGGGCGAGAGATTTGTAGGTGGCGGTGCAGATAAACACTATGCAGCGACTCAGACTGGGCCTCTCCGTGTCTGACCTGGGCCTCAGTGTCCTACTCTGAGAAATGGTGGTGACTCTAAGCACCTACTGTGTGCCAGGGGATGCATTCGCCTTTGAAGGGAGTGTTGTTTCTCCAACTCCCAGCAACCCTGAGAGATGCTATTAGCAACTCCTTTTGTAATTGTAATCATTTAACAAACATTTATTGAGCATCTACTATGTGCCAGCCCCGGCTGCTGTCCTCATAGAGCCTACATTCTGGGGGGTGTGTGGGAGGAAGGGGTGTGTATAAGCAACCACAGATAAACGAATTTGTAACTCCAGGGAACAGAAGACCTAGGAATTAAGCAAAGTCACATTTTATGTATTCCAAGAACATTTATCGTGCTCTTGCTCTGTAATGGGTGCAGCCAGTGCTGCAGCTTCAAAAGTCCCTAACAGGGTAGGAGGGAGGGAGAACCCACAAGGGAAAGAATGGGGTCCACATCACCAAGAGACATCCTGGAGGTGACAGCTTCGGTCCCCAAGAGTAGGGCCCCTCCGGAGAGCTCGGAGATTCTGCAGACCCAGAGCGGGTCTCGGTGCAGCCTGGGCAGTGGGTACCGGAAGCTTCCGCCTGCTGCTGTTCCCCCACCCCCATCCGAAGTCCCCGGATTTGGAGGGGAGAGGGAGCCAGGCTGGGCGAGGGTAGAGGGGCGAATGCTAGGGCGTCAGCCTGGCCGCAGGGCGCCCGGTGCTCGGCGACCCGCTGGCGGCAGAGCCCGGACTTGCGGGCGCCTGGACTGGGTTTCAGTTCTCGCCTCCGCTGCCCCGGGACCTGAGGAATGCCCTCCCCATTCAGAAAGCTTTTGGCATCCTTCCCGAACTTGGTGAAAACGTGGAGACTCCTTTTCATTCCCTTCCCACGGGTTCTTAGATTATGAGACACGAACTGTTTTATTTAAACTTGATTTTAATGTTTAAATGTCAGACGTCCTCATTAAATGAAATTTAGAAAGATTTGAAAAGCAAAACGAGGGCTTTAAAAAGCGTTTCGTTATAGAAACTCGATAATAAGTAGAATGGATGAAAGAACTAAGACTCAGAAATCTAGATTCGACACCTATTGCAGAGCGCCCCGGCTTTGCCGCCTCCAACAAGTGTCTTAACCTCTCTGGGTCTCCTAGTTCCCGTTTGTATGAGGATGGGAACATCTTCTCTCCCTCCCTCTAGCGCGGCGATGTTGTTGTTTCCTCGAAAAAAAAATGGAATTTGAAAGTGTTCTGTAATCTGGAAATATGGTAGGGTGTGCCAGAAACTCTAGTCCTCAGGGCCGGAAGCAGCAGGAAGCGTTTGCGATCTCCGAGACAGAGCATGGCTTCGCCTTGCAGCACCGAGTAGTATTTTTACTAGCAAAACAGAATTAAGAAGAGTGGCTGACTTCTCTCCTCACGTCCACCAGCAGGAGGCTGATGAGCGCTTCCTGGTGGGCAGAGCTCGGTTCCCGGGGAGGGGGTCTCTAGCCCCCCCCAAGAATTCCCGCTGCCAAGGCACAGGGGCTCGGGAGGGAAAGAAGGTCTACTAGCCTCGCAGCTTAATTCGTTCTCCATTTTTCCGTCCGCGGGCGACGGCCCTGCTCCGCACCCGGATCCTCTGTGCTCCACCCGCGAGGTGGGGTGTGGGGTGACGCTGGGCGTAGTGCGGGCCCCGCGAGTGAGGACCGACTGTCGCAGAGGGAGAAGGAATCGTGCCGGCGGCGCCAGGCCCGGCGGGGGAATTGGAGGGCCGCGTGGGGACAGGAGCCGTCAAACGTTCAGCGCGGGTCCCTTTGCCTGTCTGTCCCGGAGCCCTTAGGTACAAGCTCGCAGAGATGCGTCTACATGCCGGAGGAATTCGTTACACAGGACGAGGGGTGACTTTTCCAGTGCCCTCCCCGGTCCTGTCTCTCTGCGGGTTTCTTGCTCCCGATTAGAAGACTTTGGGGGCCTGCTGTTCTTTCAGGCGTCGTTGGTTTTCAGGGCTGGCGGCCGCCGAGGCTGATTTCCGCAGGGTGCCCGGCGGCCGCACCAGCCAGAACTGAGACTGTGGCCCCGGCGTTGCGCTCTGCTTAAAGCAAGCCCGCTTGGGTCCCGCCAGGGACTCCGGAGAACCCCGCCCGGGGAGACCGTCGCTGTTGTCGCTGTGAATCCCATCGTCCACTGTTTATTAACTTTTTTTCAGGGAACTAGAGTTCCGATTCCTCTGTACTCCATGTCCTGCCCTACAAATACGTCTCTAAGGTATGGACCGGCTCAAGTCCCAGAGGCCCTAATGGAGCAAAAATTTCCGGCAACTTAGTCTTGTGTCCTGGAGAGATTTTTTTTTTTAAATCGAATAGTACATCTTAGTAATTCTTATTTGTCTAAATTTCACGACTTGACTCTTCATTAGACCCAGGCCCTTAGTAAAAAAGAGGTCAAAGACTTTACAGTATTACATTTTCCTTGTAGATTATGGGAAAGAAAAGTGGAAAGAGGGCATGAATGGGGTTGGGCCATATCCCAGGCCAGCCCAGAGACATCTCCTTAAAAATAGCCAGGAGTCCGAACCTCAGAGCACACTACACGCACACACACCCCCAACTCCATTCCCAGCGGCCTCCTGAGCGAGGGAGAAGCCTGGGAACTTAGCGGCAGCCGATAAACCTCCTCCAGCCGGCGGGCCAGCGAGGCCTTGAAATGCTCTCCGCTCCTGGCAACGGCGCGGCGGCCGCGGCTGCTCCCGCCTCGCCCAAGGGAGGGAGGGGTGAGCGAAAGAAGGAGGGAGGGGGTGAGCGAAGGAAGGAGGGAGGGAGCGAAGGAAAACGAAACACCCTAAAAGAGCGGGCCGCTCGCCAGCCACTCTCGGGACCGTCCTTGAGCTGAGCCCTCTGGGGAGAAAGTTGGGGCGCTGGGCCCAAAGGGAGGGGAAAACGCAGAACACAGACACAAAATTCTCGGTTCCAGGCATCTTCCTAGAAGCAAGGAATTTTTGACGGACTCCCAGGCTTCAGCCCACCAGGAGAGCGCGGACAGGGCTGGGGGGCTGGGGTGTGTCGGTGGTATTGTAAAGGAGCTCTGTCGCAGGGCTGGCCAGGAGCGCCCCCCTAGTGCATCCGGGGTTCCTCGAAAGGAAGCGCTTAGAAAGAGCAGTCTCTTCCATCAGGGGTCTCACAACAGCCACACAGAGCAGGGCCTGCTATTGCCCCCACCACTGTACGGGAGGCTGTGGGGGGGGGCGCTGGTCACCCAGCTACTGCGACCCTCAGCACACGCGCTCTGGCGCCGCGGCCGACCCGGCACTACGAAGGTAGCAGCCCGCGTGGGAGCGGCCCGCGTCCTTGGCTTTGGGGAGGACGCTCAGATGGCCGCTCCGCCAGATGCTAAGTCCCAAGGCCCAGTCTCCAGGTTCAGACCCTTTCGCCCTCTGGGGGTCGCGCGCGGGAGGCAGCTCTGAGACATGGGGCATCGCTGGAGCCACAAATTCCCAGGGAGAAGAGAGATGCCGGGTCAGCTTCCTGCTCCTCCGAGCTCAGCCTTGCAACTCCTCAGAAAGCCCTCGTAGGCCCCTGGCGCAGGCCTTTGGCTTCGTGGCTCTCTCGCTCACCCCAGGGGGAAGGAGGACCCGTTTCAAAGAGCACAGGGGTCGCGTGCCCTTCTCGGCTGCATCAGAAAGTGCGCCGGTCGGAGTGTCCCCGCGAAACCGCCTTTACCCAGGTCCAGCTTCCGGGATCCCCAGGACCACCTCCCTCTTAAGTTCCCAGGCCTGGGATCTGCAGCCCCAAATTCTGCAAGGCGCTGGCGAGGAGCTGGAGGAAGCTGGAGAAGGGACCCCTAGCACGCCACCCTCAGCTTCCCGGGCGCGAAGGGGCCCAGGCGGGCAGCGGCCCAGGGAGCGGCGTCGGTGAGTCCAGCGGGCGCTCAGCCCTTCCGCCGCTCTGCCGGGCGCCTCAGTTTTCTCTCTTCGGCCTGAGCCCCTCTGGACCTCCGCACCTTCAGCTCGGGGAAGAGAATTCCCCGCGCAGCCGCGCTCAGTCCTTCCTCCGGGATTTTCCTGAGAATCCCCACGAGTTGGCCACGATCCCTTTGGGGGGTTTCCTTCCAATCAGCCCCGCGTCCTAGCCTCGGCCTCAGCGCCCGGATTGCCCTCGCGCAGGCCGGGAATCCACGGCCGATTACAGACTGCGGAAGCGGGTCTCGCCCGTACCCTTACTTCGGAGGCGCACAGGTTTCTTTCAGGGTGGTATCCCCGGCCCCCTCCCGACCCCTCCAATCTGGTATGAGAAACCTGCGCAAGGGAGAGAAACGCGACCTTATGGGGGATGGGGGGGAAGTTTAACCGAAAGCTTGAGAGCCACCGGCCGGCTGTTATCTGGAGCTGAAGGCTGCGGTAATCGATGGGTTATTTTTACGCGGTAATAGGGCCCTGTGATTGCTCTATTAACCTTTAGACCTGTCTGAGGGACTCTCCGGCTCGCAGCCTCGCTGAGCTGGGGCCTCTAGGCACTGACGCCGACTCCAAACTCAGGCCTGCCACCCTCCCCGCCCCCGCTCTAGGCAGGGGGGCTGAGGCCGCTGGAAGAGTCCTCTCGGCGGAGAAACTCCGCTGGACTGCCGAGCTCCCCAAGTCCCTAAGTCCCTTGGACTGGAGCTGCGGCGCCGCAGGCAGCAGAGAAAACGCAAAGATCTGAAGGGAGGAGGCCGCGGGGGCTGGGAAGCTTCGCCCTGAAAGCGTGCACTTTTATCTGCATGAACATAAAACTGAGCGCAGGAGCCTGGCCGACTCCCCGGGCTACTGCGAAGGTGAAAGGGAGGCTTAGGTGTCCGCGCTTTGATTGAGGGGGGCAATCTCCAGTTTGGTGTCTTTTCCTCCTCCCCAGAATCTGGGGCTAGGAGAATCCCACTACCCACTATCACCCGGAGCCCTGCAACCAGCCAGGCACCCCCGGTGACCCAGGGCCCCACAGCCGAGCCGGGGTCGCGCCCAAGAGGTCACCTTCCCCGTTATCAGCCCCGCCCCTCGCCCCCCGCGTCCGGGGCCGCGGCTGGAACCGGACCACCAGGAAGCGTGGGGAGGAGGGAGGAGGTGGAAGGCAGGGGAGGAGGTGGGAGAGAGACGACTCGTTAATAAAGCTGACCCTGGGCAAAACCGCAAACCGAATCGACCTCAGACAGGGCGGTGGGTGAAGCCCGCGCGCCCCGGCGGTCGCACTTCGGCGTCTTCCGAGGAGATCCCTGCGCCTGGACTTTGCCTGCTAGGGGAGTTTTATGAACAGCTCCGCAGCTAGGCGCCCAGCGGAGGTGCAGACCGCCGCGGCGCACCCCCGCCCCCTGTCCTTGCACGTGACTCCCGCGGGCCAGTCAGCGCCGGCGAGCGGGAGCGCAGGGACGAGGGGATCCGCGCCGCGAGCTGGGGGACTCCGAGGCGGCCGGCAGGGAGGCAGCGAGAGCTCCGCCACCGCCGAAGCTCCCGCGGCGCCCAGGGAAGCGCGCGCCGGCCTCCAGGAAGCTCGAGCCGCTGCAGGTACGGCTTCTTCCGCGCCTCTCCTTGCTCTTTGCCGTCTCCTCCGCGCTTGTTTGCTTGGGAGTAGAGAGGTAACCAGCGGATGGAAGGGAGACGTTGATCATCCCCCTCTCCCTAACCTTGCCCAAAGCCGGCTCTGCTTTGGCTTAGCAGCTTCTTCAAAGCAGAGTAAGATTTTGGGGGAAAGCGGACAGGGATACTCGAAGTGCTTCTGGATTCTTTTTGTGTGAACTTGAACGTGTTTAATCTCCGCCCCCGCGTGCAGATTTCCCAGACCTTGTTTGCATCTCGCAGGCCTGGGCCTGGGTGGCGATGGTGGCCGCGAGAAATCCCCCTGACCGACTACCCTGCACAGGCTGCACGGTGGCTCGAACACGGAGGGAGTCAGACGGAGGAGTGTCGCCCGTGGGTGACAGAGAGGCGGTGGGAGGCGGCGCAACTGGGCCTCGGGCCCCGGGGAGGCGCTCCGAAGTCGGGAATACTGCTGAGCGCCCGCACTTTTTATGCCTCCCCGTCTTCCTATCTGGGGTCCAGGGGACTAAACCCACACTGCTTCTGGGTGGGATTGGCTGAGGGCGGGAACCCGGCGGAGAGCAGTGATGTCCCTCAGCTGGCCATGGCTAGCTACCCCGGTCCACGAAATTATGTCTCTTGGCTTTGGGCTGGGGGCGGGGGTCACCCAGGGGAGAGGAGGATGCCCAGGTGGTAGACTGCCGCCAGGTTGAAAGAATGAGGGGCCTTGCGATTGGGGACACAGGGTGGTGAGAGTCCCAGGGCCGGTGGGAGTCGCGGCCAGCGCTGCCGGGAAGGTTGGGAAAGCGCCTCGGGGAAGGATTTCCTGTGTTTCTCAGAAAAGGAACTGCAGCCAAGAGCAGGTTTCAGGCTTTTAAAGAGAGAAAGGTTTTATTGGGGTGACGGGGTGATACTCCCCCCTCCACTTCTGGATCTCCACGTCCCCCGCAGCGACCAGGTCCGTTATTGCCGGCTTGGCTGTGCGTTCGGGTGTGACAGTTTTCTGCGCAGCAGGCCGAGGGCGAAGGCGCCAGCTGAACCGAAGCAGCAGGAGCGACCTGTAAATGCACTGGAACGTTAGGACGCTCTCGATCCTCTCCGCTCTCAGAAGTAGATCAGAAGAGGGCTCTGAGCTCACTCAGCAAAAGGAAGAAAGCTTTCCTGTCTGGCTTGTGAATTTTGGGTGAACTGGGATGGGTGATGAGCAGGATACGGAAAACTGGGGCATAAGCCCGGATCCCCACAGCAAGGCCAGACCTCTTCTGCCATTCTCAGGAGCTCGTTCCGCTCCCTCCCGGGATGGCCTGCGAGGAGGGTCAATTACAGAAACAAGCAAGAGTCTTTTAAAGGGAGTAGTTCATTTCTTGTCTTAACAGAAAGGTATAGAGGGGTATTTTTTCCCCCTCTATTGTTCAGTAATCCAACTCTGAGGTAATGTATCAGCCATTTAAAAAGGCAGAGAATGTAATAAAGACAGATGTTAGATTTATGGCGTTTTCAGCGTTTCCATTTTAAAGCTTAAGTTAGCATCTGTATGTATATTGGAAGTTGGATTACAAAATTATAAATCTTCCTTTCCTGCAGCTATCTGAGAAAAGAAACTTATGACATTTGTTTTAGAACTGCAGGAGTATTCCAGAAAATACAATGAAATAGGTCAACTATTTGATTTTTAAATCAAATACCGAATATTTTATTAAGGTAAACCTATGTATTTACTTACTGAAGCCCAGAGATTCCTATAGGTATTAATTTTTTGCCTTCATTTTCAAAGGGGAAAGTTGGTGATCTCAGGTCAAATTTTTAAATATCTATCCTCTAACTAAACTTCTTATTGGAAGGAAATGTTCCCAAAACCAATAACTTATTGTATAGTTTTGAAAGCAAATAATAAACCACTTAGGAGTTAACATATGACTGTATAATACTGTGCTATAACATTATTATTATTAGTGATGTTGCAAAAGCGGTTAAAAGCATTATATAGTATGTATTAGACATTCCTTTTCCAGAATTTTTTTACAAGAATAAAGATGACCATTTATTATAGTACATAATACGTCTGAAGCATTTTCTCATGATACATTGTAGTAAAAGTAATAGTCAATTGTATAGAATTTTCTTTGTGCCTGTTATAAAAGTTTTATAAGGCCCTATTATAAGTGCTCTCCATATATTAATTTATAATCCTCGCAATGACCATACAAGATAGTTACCTTTAATATTTGAATTTTTGCAAATGAGGAAACTGAGACACAGAAAGGTTAAGTAAGTGTGTCTACAGTCATTCATTCAGTAAGTGGCAGAGCCTGGATTTAGTACATAGTTCAGTTAATATATCTGTAAGTCTACTACTGCAATTAAAAAAAAAATGTTAAGGGTAGCTGCCTCTCCTAAGGAGAAAAGTGGGCATGGACTGGACAGCCTTAAACCCTTGGAGTTCTACAGATCCTGTCCCCTACCCCCTTTAATTGTACTTTGATCTTAAAGGAGTTTCAAAACTTTTCGATGCTTCAGTCCCCTCTTTTGTAAAATGAGGAGAGACACTTTTACTTAGTGGAATTGTGGAGAAAATGACCTGGAGCTAAGCAGGTGCTTCAGAACGCGTAGTGCTTAGTTTTATCAGAAAAATTGCCTGGTGAAATAAAAACACAGGATACAAGGATATAATCAAGTCCTACAAACTGTTCTTTCCCCCAAGCAGTCTCATTGGTGTTCTGATTCCATATGTGGGTGGATCAGTGATTCCATATGAAAAACCCATTCGATGAATTGGAATGGTTCAGTGAGTACTGTAGTTCTGTAAAGTGACTTTGTACATTCCTCTTACTTTTCTTAATATCCAGTCTGCAAAATCTCCAAAATAAAACAATTTGCGAGAAACGTGTATCTTGTCTGATTTGATGTCCACGTGATATAGCGTATGGATAAGAGGTTCCACAAACTTTTTCACCGAGATTTAGCAGACACTGTGCTCACTTATAAATATTTAGACTCTGCCTTTAGTTAAAAAAAAAAAAAGATTGCAAACAAAAATTTCTTAGGCTGCTGGTTTTTATACAGTTTGTCCTTGTCTTCCATGGGCAATCTAAAGTTCTTTCATGGCCAGGATCAGTTGGGGATAGGTGGGGGGACAGAGGAGATGGGGCGAGATTTCTTAGGTTTAGGTTCTGTGCGGAAACCGGAAACCCTTGGACTTTTAAAATACTGTGACAAGAATATGCTAGAAATAGGGTAAAATTAAAGTCCTTCTTGACAAGCAATACAAAAAAAAATGAGCGTGATCATAACCAGTAATTTCATGTCCAATAACTGGGAAGTCCCGGGTCTCTAAATCGCCCCTCCCCGAGGCTTCCCTCAGGCAGCCGGACCCCACGGCCTCTGCAGAATAGCTTCCCGCGGAGCCGGGTGGCCTCCGAAGCTGGGCCCCCGAGAGTGGCGATTTTGTTTGCAGGGCGGGAGAAGCAACCAAGTTTAGGGGAAATGGGCTCTGGAATCTCTGGATGAACTTATTTCCCTCTTTGTCATTCCCTCTTTAGACGCGGCTGCATCTCGGAGGAAAGGAGCCAGCCCGGCCCTCGGCCTTGGAGGCAGCCTCCCGCACCCTGCACCGCAGGCCGGGGTGTCCTGAAGACGGCGGTGCCGCGCAGCGACAGGCCAGGCCGCGTGCCCCCGGCTGGAGCCCCGTGCCCGCGCCCGGGCGCTACCCCGCGTCTTCGCGACCTCTAGTCCCTGCAGTGGATTCGGCCTCTCCTCCACCACCTCCGGGAACAACCGCAAATTCAGTTTGGGATTTTCCTGAGTAAACCAGAGCCTATTGTCTTTGGCTCAATGCTGGATTTAATACGCATATATTTTTGAAGGATTCGTGTTTTTTTTTTTAACCTTTGATTTTTGATCTTCATTTTTGTGACAGCCCCTGACTTGTACATTATTCGTCTTTTTATTTTTGTATTATTATTTTCTCTCCCCGCACTGCTCCTTGTCCTGAGGACTCGGACGCTGCGAGCGCGCGGGGCGATGTACCAGAGCCTGGCCATGGCCGCCAACCACGGCCCCCCTCCGGGCCCCTACGAGGCGGGCGGCCCGGGCGCCTTCATGCACGGCGCAGGCGCCGCGTCCTCGCCGGTCTACGTGCCCACGCCGCGGGTGCCCTCCTCCGTGCTCGGCCTGTCCTACCTCCAGGGCGGAGGCGGGGGCACCGTGTCCGGGGCCGCCTCGGGCGGCAGCTCAGGGGCCGCGCCGTCGGGCGCAGGGCCCGGGACCCAGCAGGGCAGCCCGGGCTGGAGCCAGGCGGGAGCCGAGGGAGCCGCCTACACCCCGCCGCCAGTGTCGCCGCGCTTCTCCTTCCCGGGCACCACCGGGTCCCTGGCCGCTGCCGCCGCCGCCGCTGCGGCCCGGGAAGCCGCGGCCTACAGCAGTGGCGGCGGGGCGGCGGGCGCCGGCCTGGCGGGCCGCGAGCAGTACGGGCGAGCCGGCTTCGCGGGCTCCTACTCCAGCCCCTACCCCGCCTACATGGCCGACGTGGGCGCGTCCTGGGCCGCGGCCGCCGCGGCCTCCGCCGGTCCCTTCGACAGCCCGGTTCTGCACAGCCTGCCCGGCCGGGCCAACCCTGCAACCCGACACCCCAATCTCGGTGAGTGCTGAGCGCGCGTCCCCGGGCGGTCCGGGGCCGGAACAGAGGTAGTCCTGAGCCTTGTTTGGGACATTTAATTTTTCACAGGTATGCGGGGGCGGGGGCAGGGGATAGAGGGGATACGTGAGTTTTTCCAAGGAAAGCAAACTGGGAGACAGAACCTGGCGGCCGGGGCGGGCGGTAGCGGCGGTGAAGGTCACAGCCCCACGGAACCCAGATTCTGTTTAGTGAGGGCGGGCCTGCCCTCTAGATCCTTTTCTGAAAGGGAGAGACGACTGCAGGGTGGCCCCGGGCGTCGGGTGTGTCTGGGTCTACGTGCGCCCGGGCAGCGCCCGTCTGTAGGTGACTGCGGAGGCCGCCGGGCGACCCGGCTGCACAGTGCTGGGAGCACCGGGTTTCTGCTCCCGCCTCCTCTCGGCCGTTGCTCAGCGTCCTCCGCAGGGAACTGATTACATGGCTTGGGCCCAACATCTTCTGGGCCATTTGGCGGGCCAGTTGGAGGATCCCTCGGGGTGGCAGAAGATTTTGCTGTCGGGGAGTTCACACCGGGAACAAATGAGGGACCCTAACAATGGAGATGGGTTGAACTGGGATCAGTGCCAGGTGGGTGCCTCGGGGCCAGAGCGTGCTGTGACCATGTGCTGGTCGGCGGGGCATAGGTGCCCAGGGCTGCGTTGGAAGCGCACTCCAGGTCGGTGTCCGGGAACGCGGGAAGCCCAGAGGTGCATCTTTATAATGCCCGACTGAAGTGGAGACTTTGCCGCAGGTCCAAGTGTTCAGCCTCGTCCGGTCCCGAGGGCTGGGGTTAGAAATTACAATCGTAATGGGCACAATTTTAATAGCTTCTTTGAATGTCAAACTTGGGGAGGACATCAAACGTGTGCCCCTTGCTCCCATTTACAGATGAACAAAATGAAGTCCGAGGAAGGGCTTCGGCGCTTCAGGCTGAGAGAGAAAGGAAGTGGCAACGCTAGTTCAAAATGCAAATGACCTCTGGTCCTGTGGAATTTCAGGAAGGGACGGGATCGGGCTTGGATGGAGACTACTCTTGTAGGGGAGGGGAAGCCCAGACTTGAGCAACAAAGTTAACATTTATTGACTACCTACTAAGTGCTAAATCCTTTCGCATTTGTTCTCACTTTGAAGAGTAAAGTCTGTTCCTCCCAGGTTTCCAGTCTTGGGCTGGCTCCGAGAAGGGTCCAGGCTTTGAAGAGCTTTTAATTTATCCTCAGACCCTGGGTGGCCTGGGGAAGATCCCCAGGGGTGTCCGCCCAAATACACATCTCAGGTAAACTGATAACCGTGGATGTGGCGCCGGGGCTTGGAGCTGTGGCTCCCAGTTTCCCCCTCCCCGTCACGGGGGAGCCAGACGGCACCCCCAGAGAGGAGGGCCCGCCCCTCCCCAGGCTCCGGAGACCCTCGGGAGGACCTTGAGAGATAGCTCGGCAGCATCTCCATACAATGGCAGCTCGAGGTGAGCATGCTGGGCGTGGGCCCCTCAGGCCCCACGTTCTTAGAACCCTCTTGAGTTCTCTCTAGAGCTCCCTCTAGAACTCCTATTTTAAAATAGGGAGGAATGGTCCACACAGTTTCACTTCTTCGAACTTGGGGGAGGGGTGGGGAGGTTGCTTCCTAACCCTTGTGATCCTGGACTGAGAATTTGGTGCTTGGTTAGGGCAAAAAGAGAAGTCTGACATCCAAAGATGGGGGGGGGGATTCTTTGTGGTCATGAGAGTTACAGCCACAACAATGTAAAAAAAAAATAATACGGTGTGAGGAGTGCACACAGTGAGTATTTAGATTCTCAAATGTAACCCATACCAGGCCGGAGGGTGTTGGAGTAAGCAGTGTTTCCCACACTCCAGTGTCAACAGATGGCAAGCCGACCTTTAAGGAGGGCCCCCTTGCTGACAAGTGTGGCCTGTCTTCCTGGCACGCAGTGCTCTGTCCCACTACTTCAGGAAGTCCCACCTGAAGACAGTCCTGGGGTCTGGCCAAGCAGTGGGATTTTCTCTTCTGTACACAGCCAGGTGTTTTAAGTGGTCAAGTGGTGAATGGTTCCACGTTACCTGTGTGAGGGGACAGGAGGCACGTTGAGTTTGTTGGCATTCAGATCTCCAGCATGTTCTGCGGGTGGTACTTGCATAAAAGCCAGTTAAAAGCAGCATATGTACATGTGCTTTTTATATGTTCCTCCTATCACATGGACCCTCCTGTTAATGCCTGGTAGCTTTATCGAGGACCATCACTGACATGTTAACTGATGCTGAGTGATCGAAGGATGATGACAAGTGATTACTGAGTCCGTGGTGTTTATTGAGAGCTTGCTGTGGGGAGTTGCCACTGGGTCCTAAGATGGCAGTACAGGGTGTGGTATGACAAAGGCAAACCTAGATTCAATTTCGGGTGCCCCTGTGATCTCGGGCAAGGTACTTACCTCTCTCAGTCTCCTCTCTTTTCCTGTATAATGGGATGGTTGTAACTACTTTTACTGTTGTTTTAAATTAGAAAAATAAGGTAACGTTTGTGAAGTTCTTGGCTTGGGCACATAAATGATGGCTATTTGAGTAAATAGTCACTATCATGGCAGAGTGACCAATTTTTCTGATTTTCTCAAGACTGAGGGCTTTTTAGGATTGGGGATTTTTAGTGCTAAACCTAGGACAGGCCCCCAACAAACGGAGATAATTGGTCCCCCTAAACAGGCGTGAAGACAGGTGAGTGACCCAGCAATGGGCTATGGCCATGAGCTGAGAGCAGAGGAGAGAAGACAGGTGTACCTCCCTCTGTCTAGGAATCTGGAAGTCTTCACCTGAGTGGTGCTGTCTGCAGTTGGTGCTGAAGGGTAAATAGAAGTTTGTCAGGAAAAGTACCTGCAATTTGGAAAGAAAAAAAAAAAAAGAAAGAAAGAAAATGCATGCCCTCATTTACTGTCACACTGTCTGGTACCATGAAATAATAGAACCCAGCTTGACTTTGTTTAAATGATGTATTTATCACCATAGGTGAAACCACACAGATTAACTCATTCTTCACACAGAAACTGTTTTTAATTTCAAAGAGGAGAAAAAAGAGACCACCTTCATTTCTCTATGAAGTATTAAACGTTAGTATTAACAATAGTTCATATCTTGCCAGAGTTCTTCTGTTGGTTATTGGAATAAGGCAAAAAGCAAAGTAATAAAAGCAAACAGGGGCCTCTGTAGAGCTCTGGACTTAGGGTGGAAGGAATGACTCTGCCTTGACTGCCATGTATATAAACTTTAATTCATTCCAAGTTCAATATGAGCCCTGACACAACCATTGAATTCATGAATTAGGCTGCACTGATGGAATTATGTGACCTTACTGAGACCAGGTACAGAGTCTCACCCATGTGTAAGTGCCTGGCACACGCTGGGCACTGAGCAAATATTTCAGTGGAGATGCAGGAGGGAGTTGCTGCAGTCCTCTGCCCAGGTCAAACCACACACCACGGCTGCTGAAGAGACCCACCGGAGGGCTCTGGGGAGGCGTGAGCCAGATGGGAGAGGGTTCCTGAAGCCTTGGGAAACCACTGGAGCAGTTTCCGTTGGAGAAGTCCCAGGGTGGTTAAGAGAGGGAGAGAGTGTCTCTGTATAAATATCTAAAAGGCAAAAGTCTATGTCCTTTTAACTTTGTGTTGCTCTAGGTGAGCAGACATTAGTTTTGAGAAGAACACTTTTGCACACAGGATTGTAGCTGTTGAAATGGAATGGCTATGTCTTATTCATGCACCCCTGGGCATTGAAAGTGCTTAAGGAGACACCGTGTGGCCATCTGCCAGTGGAGCTGTGCTGGGGACTCTTGCATTTCAAGGGCTCGGGTCTGCCTTGGTGTGCCTGTGAGTTAGCTGTGGCGGGATGATATAGCTGTCTCCTTTTAGAGATCCCGATCACGGTTGTTAACGTAGGCATATCCATTTGTCAGAATTCATGGATGTATACTATTAAAATAGGAGTGTTTTATTGTGTGTACATTACACCACAATAACGTTGATTTTTGTACCAATTAATGCTTGTAAATACTTAAGGCTGAAAAGGAAACTGGAAATTATATGAGACTATGCCTTAAAGAAAATAACATTGTGGTAGATGTTACTGGAAAAGCTACGAAAATATAGTTTATGATGGAATAACAATTCTTTTGTGTAATAGAAGAACAAGCAGTTATAATTTCAAAGGAGTGCAACAGTTTTGAATCATTTTAAGGGTTGATTAAAAAAAAATAACAACACAAAGAAATGCATGTATATCACTCAGTGTTAGCCAAATGGTTTCTTTGAAAGCTTTGTCTCATTCACGGTGTTCTAAGAGTTTGTTTATGGTATAGGTTGGTGGAAGACTCTGAAGTGTTTTCTGGATCTTTTGGGGACTGCTTATCAATTAAGCCACTTGCTTTCAGAGCCAGTGCGTTTATGTAGGGAACTTTGTGAGATCAACTCGTCGTAGGTATCTTGTTTGGCTAGAGAATCATTCGTCAGTCTTTGAGAAACCAAAGTTGTTTAACTTCCGTTACCACCCTGAGCAGGTCAGTCAGAGCTGGGGCTGGTCTGTGGTGTTGCCCTGAGAACCATTTAAATGGGGAAGGTGTGTGTGTGGCTGGGGAGGGGGGCGTAGCCAGGGATATGTCACTGCTTCTAGTGAGATCTGTCACCTGCCCAGGGGTGTCCCATTGAAAGGTCAAGCCACATTTGTTAGGTACTTTCTAAGCACTCAGGTGAAATGATGCACAGGAGACAGCTTTAGATAACACTTTCTTCAGTATCCCTCCCTATTTTTTTTTTTTTTTTTTTACTTAAACGAGCTAAGAAAACAAACATACTCCGAGGTGTGGGGAAACAGGAACTCTGATACCTGTGGATGGGAGTGTAGATTGGTACAACCTTTATGGAGAGCCCTTTGTGATATCTGACAAATTACAGAGCTGATACCCTTGACCTAGAAATTTAACTTCTAGGAATTTATTCTACAAATATAGAATATATTCTATGGGCATATGTTAGTTGCAGCACTGTTGTGTCGTTGGAACTAATTATTCCAACCAAAATTGTGAATAATCTATATCCGCATTATTAGGGGAGTGTTTGTGTTCACATGGTACAAACAATATGATATCTTGCCAGCATAAAAAATTAGGAAGTTCATTATGTAATGGTACGGTATCCTCTTCAAGACATTTATAAGTGCAGGATGTGTGTGTAGCACTGTATTTGTGTAAAAAAAGAGAAGAAAAGATTATATGCATTTGGAAATATTTAATTTCTCTCTGGAAATATTCACAAGGAACCTGTAGCATTGATTGCCCGTCGGGAATAACTGGAGAGGTGAGGGGAAAGGGTGAGAAAAGGACTTTCACCATATGTGCCTTGGAACTTTTTGAATTTTTAACCACCTTAACCAGCTTTCATTGTCCTTTCTGTGCTTCTTTATTAATCCATTAAATAACAAGAAAATACATTTAAAATACAGGGAGGTTAAAGTTAAGATTCACTTTGTTTTGTTTTTACTGCCTTAACAATTTTTAAGTGTACAGTTCAGTAGTGTTAAGTTGTTGTTTACATTCTTGTGAAACAGATTTTCAGAATTTTTTTGTCTTGCAAAACTGAAAGTCTATACCCATTAAACAACACTCCGAACTTCACCCTCCCCCAGCCCTTAGTAACCGCCGTTCTGTCTCTATGAATCTGACTACTCTATTATTTTTTTAAATAAATTTATTTATTCATTTATTTTTGGCTGCGTTGGGTCTTCGTTGCTGCGCGCGGGCTTTTCTCTAGTTGTGGTGAGCGGGGGATACTCTTCATTGTGGTGAGCGGGCTTCTCATTGCGGTGGCTTCTCTTGTAGTGGAGCACGGGCTCTAGGCGCGCAGGCTTCAGTAGTTGTGGTGCGTGGACTCAGTAGCTGTGGCTCACGGGCTCTAGAGTGCAGGCTCAGTAGTTGTGGCGCACGGGCTTAGTTGCTCTGCGGCATGTGGGATCTTCCCAGACCAGGGCTCGAGCCTGTGTCCCCTGCACTGGCAGGTGGATTCTTAACCGCTGCACCACCAGGGAAGCCCAATCTGACTACTTCAGATCTGTCTCTATGAATGTGACTACTTTAGATCCCTCATGTAAGTGGAAATCATACCGCACTCATCTCTTTGTGACTGCCTAATTTCACTTAGCATAATGTCCTCCAGGTTCATCCATGTTGTAGCCTGTGATATGACTTCTTCCTTTTTAATGCTGAATAATGTTCCATTGTATGTGTGTACTACATTTTGTTTATTCATCCGTCATGGACACTTGAGTGGTTTCCTCCTCTTGACTTGTGAATAGTGCTGCTGTGGACGTGGGTGTACAAATGGAACCTTTTTAATTTTGAGCCATGTGACTATATTACCAATTAAAAAAACATTAGACCAATTAAATTTTTAAAAAGACATAGTATTCATGAATTAACTTCCTGAAAGTCTCCCGCCTTTTTTAAAAAAAATAGAGTTCTATATTTAGAGTTTATGGATGTACAGGAAGAGTACTTTAAAACATAAATTGTTATTTACTGAATTCGGCTTTTGATTTTTGCTTATCCAACAGGAGAGTCCTTTACCTAGGGGTCAAAAAACCCTTATCCTACTCTCAGTAATGCCTTCTGGGAGCAAGATCTCTGTCCACAGTTGTCAGATGTCGCCCCCTTCCCCGAACCCAACCCCACTGACGTGACTTCCTAAGATCCCCTCGTGGGCACATACACTGGTGACCTTTCCTGGTGTGGGTACTTCTCCCTCAGGTTATTTTGGGGCCAGAATGGAAAACCACTAACCTAGGACAGTGATGGGATTGTGTTAGAAAACCACATTACCTTCTTCCGAGGCAAGGTAAGTCTTTTAGCCAATTCTTTTCAACCTGTCGTTTTAAGACCTTTGAGTTGTACTGAATGTAGAGCTGCAAACGTTGCTGCTTCTGTTTGCATAAGAAAGAGGAAGGACCGCAGGTTTTCCCATTGCCTTGCTCTAGAAGTGGGCAATTCTTGCAGGTCCAGGGATGCTGCTGTTTTAAGATCTTGAAGGGGCCTTTTTGACATCGGAAAGTATTTGTCTGCTGGTGACTTCTTTGACCTCCAGTCCTGCATAAGGTGCAGTTGATAAGGCTCTTTCATGGCTTGGGAATGAGTATCACTCTGTTATATTGACCTTCTATGGCCCATGACATGGTCTCATGTAACACACTCCAGGGAGGATTATTTAAACGTTTTATTGGCTACTATAGAGCTACTCTTTTGTCTCCTTCTCAAGAAGGTAAGGGAAAATAATGTGAGTGGGGTTATACTAGGAATAACCTCTGACCTGTTTTAATTTATACAAAATAAGTTTACAAGTTTGGGTACATTCATGTTTGGAAACCAGCTAACAACTTTCAACTTTTTAGGGATAGGAACCTATATCTTGTACCATATATGAATATATATATATATATATATATATATATATACACACACACACACATATATACATATATCTATGTGTGTGTGTGTATATATATATATATATATATATATATATATATATACACGTATTGTGTACTGTGCATATATGCAAGTAAGTTGGATCCTTTCTCGAGGGTCAATGAGGAAGTTGTCAGGTAACAGGAACTTTTAAGTCCTTCTTGAGAATTAGATATTGTGATCTCCATTTTGCAGAAGAGGAAGCTGATGGTCAGAATGATTAATCTGCCCCAATTCCTGCTGGTAGTAAACAGCCCTGGCTTAGAACCCAGGTAAGTCCCACTTCTAGGACCATGCTTTTTCCCTGTTTGCCACACTTTGCATTTGCCAAGCTTAAGGGCGCTCCACTCTTCAGATCCAGAAGGTACGTGGTGTTTGAAGGACTCAAGTAAGCTTCAGGAGTTTCTGTTACTCTGCTCACTACCTGCTCCCTCTCCCCAGTGTAGTTTCTCTTCTCTGTTTTCCTGTTTCCCACCAATATCTCTCCATCTCATTCTGATACTGCAGAACTTGCAATGCCAGGAATCCCTGCCTCACACAAGCTTCCTTTCAGCATCCTGATTTGGGTGTGCGGAGAATTAAAGAGAGATTGCCCAGAATTCAGACCCTCCAAACTAGAAGATTCTTCTTACTCTGGGGGGGACTGCTGGCTGCATAAGAAGAGCAAAGCCGTCTGGCTCTCTCAAACGTCCCTTTTCTTAAGGAAACTAGAACCATCTTCTCCGTATTCCCTTTTCTCCGAAGGTCGGAGCTGAGAAAGGAGGAGAGGAATCACAGTGATTATATTTTTTAATGAAGATGAGAATAGGGGCATGGATCAAGACAGTGGATAAAACCCCAGGCTGGAAGAGCCCATGGAATTGGTCTGAGCTGATCACAGAAGCCATGAGTGGAAGCTTTCTCGTTTCTGGCAGGGGGCCTAGGGTTTTATCTATTGCTACTCTGTAATCAGAACTGAGCCAGGATATTTAAGCCTCTTATCTGAATGAAGGGAATTTGGTTTTCTGGGCTTCAGTACTTTGCAGGAGCCCCCAAATTGCCTTCATGTCTTTAAATATATATATATATATATATATATATATATTTTTTTTTTTTTTTTTGCCAAGGGAGGAATATAATCCAGACAGGTAAGCCATGCCATGTGGTTCACCTTCTGCAAATGGAATGAACGTGAGGATGTCTTTCACTCTGTGTTGAATCATCATAGATGAACTTTATTTCGGAGGATGAGACATCAAGGAGTTACCACCAGAATATGGTGGGAAATTTTGAGGATTATTAAGCCGCAGGCTTTGGGATTCGTCAGTCACAGATTCAGTTTTGCTGCTTAAAGTGGAATTAAATCCTTAAAGTATTTTTTTAATCTTCCTTTTTTTCTTCCTAGTTTAAGTCTTCATTTCTACTTCTAGAAATCCAGTCAAACTTTATCAGCTCCATTCAGTATTGATCGATAGCAACTGGTGAGCAGGTTAATTATAATCGCAGAATAAACGCTGGAGTCTCAAAGTTCACCACTTTTGCAATGTTTCCAAACCCCTCCGGGACCATGCCAAGAGACTCTCATTGACACATTCAGAGCAGGTGTGGGAGTTTGAACCCAGGCAGACAATCGGATCTGATTCAAGACAACTCTTCTTATCTGCAGCTTTTCCTATCTTATGATGTCTGTCATTTCAGATAAAAAAAAGTTCAGTCAACTGAGCTGGGAAATGGCAAGTTACATTTTCTCCTGATAAAAGTTTTCTAGTTGCTGTTTTATCAGATTGGGTTGAAATTGTATGTGTTTCTGTCAAGGTCTGCAATGACCTTTTCAGATATTTTATCAGGTATTAGGTGGGGAAACCTTTTTTTTTTTTTCTCTTTCTTTCTTTGACCTAGCAGAGAATGACCTGACTTCCAGGATCATAAATCAAACTAGGCAAAGAGAGGCAATAATACAGGTTACTCATCAAAATTGAGTAGGCGGGGGAAAACAAACAACAAATAAAACCTTTCGCTAGCATATAGGGAGAACTTAACTTGACCCGTGGTTCTCACAGTGTACACTTAATAGGAAAATACTGCTTATTTGAAAAAAGAGAATGTTTTCCACGTCAAAGATGGCTTCAGAAAAACAAAGTTTTTTTTTTCAAATAGTATCAGTAAAACTTAATTATTTTTCTTTTATTAAACTCAGGTATATTTACTATGGAGAAATGAAAAACTCATATAAACCAACGCACAGAATTTGTAATCTTACCATCCAAAGATAACCACTGTTAGACATTAATCCTTGACTTCTTAGTTACCATACATATACAGGCATGTGTATATCTATATATTTAAACAGTCATAAAAGTTACTGTTTAGTTATTTCAGCACTGAAGAAAGTTTTCATAAGATTGGTGACCCAGACTGGCTCCTAAAGACTGGTCTCTTAAATAGAGCAAAACTGGGCAAGTGACCGAAAGAACTGCCAATAATAAATAGCCGATCAAATGGGAGCGTTGTGTGAAAGCATAGCTTTTCAATCTCACAGCGTGTTATGTTTAGCCATGTTAAGGCTGCAGCGTATTTATAAGTTTTAAGTGGTCGCCCCCTTGAAGTGAGGTGACCAGCTGCAGGATGTGTTGATTTCTGAGGCTCTGCTTTGTTGAGAAACGTGAGCAAGTAGCTTTCAACCCACTTTGTAGAAGGGGAGGTCAGTGAGGTGAAAGTGTATCAGTCCAGCGCCAAGATCCTGTCCCCTGCTCTGATCTTCCTGCTGTGTGACTTTGGACAACTTATGAAGCCCCTCTGAGCTTGAGTATCTGCACTGGTAAGGTTAAGAAATCAGGCCAGGCACAGAAATAGTGAGAAGGGGTATTTAAAATCCAGGGTCTGGGAATTCCCTGGCGGTCCAGTGTTTAGGACTCCACGCTTTCACTGCCGTGGGCCCAGGTTCAATCCCTGGTCGGGGAACTAAGATTCCTTAAGGCCCACAGTGGAAGGAAGGAAGGAAGGAAAGAAAGAGAGAAAGAGAGAAAGAGAGAAAGAAAGAGAGAGAGAGAGGGAGGGAGGGAGGGAGGGAGGGAGGGAGGAAGGAAGGAAGGAAGGAAGGAAGGAAGGAAGGAAGGAGGGAAGGAAGGAAGGAGGGAAGGAAGGAAGGAGAAAGAAAATCAAATCAATCCAGGGTCTGATGGCAGTGCCCATGACAATAGTTCATGCTGGCTGTTACAGCAAAGCTACCATAGTAACATGTCACCTTCCTGAGCTTACCTGGCATCCACTTGCCTTCATGCAGTCTGTGTAGAGCAGGTTTCCATGGCTACCTGCCTCATTTTAAGCAATAGTATCTGTGAAATTTCACGTTTGATGGGCTAATTTTATTTTTTCTTATAAAATACTTAACTACTAAAATGTAAAAACAACGGTGGGAAACCATGGGTTAAGTGACCTCAGAGTTGGTCTCAGTTTGTGGTTCCTTTGGTTTTGTTTTTCTGTTATTAACTAAACCCATTCAGTGCCTAAGGTCCCCGCAGGCCATGGAGATCCACAGAGGGTAGAGCTCTGTTACAAACCCCAGTACCAGACACATCATTTGCCTCATCAGCCAACCAGCCAACAAATATTTTTTTCCTGCTTCCTGTGAGCTGAGCACTTGTTAGGCTTTAGAGATCGAAAACGAACAAGGTGGTCTCTGCATCCCAGGAGCCTACAGTCTGGCAGGGGAGGTAAAAAAATTGTGAGAGTCTGAGTATATGGAGGGCTATAGAGGGGTAAATCTGGGTTCCACGAGAGTCCAGGTTGCCAAACCGACAGACACCAGGCTTCCTGGAGGAGTGGACTCCTATAGGGAGTCTGAAACGATGATTAGGAGTTTGCTGCATGGGAGGAAGGACATGGTAAGCTGAGGACATCTCTTGAGTTGGCTCTTCTGCAGTGTCGGGGGGTGGGGTGAGGGGGCCACGCAGCAGGCAGAGGCATCTGGAGAGTTCGGACTTGGCCTGGGGAAGAGAAGACTTAGACAGTGGAGGGGCAGGATTCAAGTAGCATTTTGGATATGTCATTTTGGTTATCGTGTAGAAAGGCTAAAAATAGTGGCTCTTGTTTGTTTTGCTTTTGCCTCGCTCCTGCAAGGTGATGACCGCCTTCCCTCTGCGTTTCTGCACCCGTTCCCACTTAGAGAAAGATGTCTGATGGAAAGGAAGAGGCGCGCTGTGAAGATGCTGTGGAGGAGCTGTGTGTCTGTGGGTGCTTTAGCAGTAGGGCACAGTGAGGCTGGGCGGCTTGTGTCCAGGCTGAGGTAGAAGAAGGGGCAGAAATCCGGGCTGCTACTAGTTCCCAAACCAGATCCCTGCCCTGGAAAGGATGGGGCCGTGGCTGATCTGACCTCAGAGGTGGGGTCCCACCCTCTTCTTCTCAGTGATTCTGCCCGTAAAGGTGAGGTGTAAAGGGCCAGGAGTGGCCTGAATAGGAATACAGATAATTACAGGGGAAAATACTGTTTATGCAGGTGTGCAAAGCCGGATGCCACAGCACCTCCCTCCCAGGAGGGTTAGAGGTGAAGATTAAGACTTTAAGTTCAATTCCTGCCTTTTAAACAAGTTTTTAAGAATATGTTAAATTTCAATCATATGCAAAAGTAGAGAGTGTCTACTCATCCCCCAGCTTCAACAAATGTCAACTCTCGGCCAGCTGTATTTCATCTGTATCCGCCCCCCCCCCCCCGCATTCCCCTACACTAGGTTATTTTGAAGGAAGTTCCAGACAACTTATCATTTTATCTCTAAATACTTGTCTGTATCTCTAAAAGATATAAGGACACTTTAAAAAAAAATACAGGACCAGTATCACTCTGATACAGTTAACCACCACTCCTTAATATCATTAAATATCCAATCAGTGTTCAAATTTCCCATTTGTCTAATTTTCTTTAACAATTTGTTCAAATTGGGATCTAAATAAGGTCCATACGTTGCCTCTGTTGATGTCTCTTAAGTTTCTTTTAACCTATAGTTCCCCTTTTACTCTCTCTTCTTTTTCCAGCAGTATGTTTGCTAAAGAAACTAGGCATTTCCTGTAGGTTTCCCACAGCCTGGATTTTGTTGATTGCGTTTCCCTCATTTAACATGTTCCTCTGTCCCCTGTTTTTCGTGTAAATCTGTGATTGGAAAAATAGGCTAGGTAATGTTCAGCAGCCATGGACGGTCATTACCTAGATCTGTTATTTCATCAGGGGTTGCAAACGGTCGCATTCTAACGCTCTCACTCCTTCTTCATTTATTAGCTGATACACGTCTATAACAGTAAAAAAAAATTTTTTTTTAGTTTATCAAATATTTGTTTACCCTGAGATACAGTTTGTATAGGAAAGGCAGGATAAATGCTGGCTTCTTTCACTTTACTCTTCAGTGTTCAAAATCGTGAATTAGTTCCCTAGCATCCTTCCAAGATTACCAGTGAAATAAAAACTTTTTAGTATCATTAAGAACTCATGGATTTAAACAGATATGATGTGTTTTATCCCATGTCCTTATTATCCTGATTGATGTTCACATTGTCCCATCTTTTGCCAGTGGAAACTTGTCCAAATTGGCTCCTGAGTTCTTTTGACAAAATCTTGGTTTGATCCTTTCCTGCTTTCCATACTACAAAATGTTCCAAGCTCTTATACATTTTCTCCTCCCAGACCTGGGTTTGGCTATCTCTCCAGGAAAGCCTGACTCCTTTTAGTGAGAAATGGCATTTGGACACCACTCTTAGAGTTGGCTCCGCTAGTTGTGCTTTTTGCTGTTGGGTTAGTCATTCCGTATAGAGAGTTAGGAAATACTTCCCCCGTCCACCTGAAGATAAGATAAAATACATCATGTGTGGATGCTAATACTTCCAATTCAAATTTAGGACTGAAAGACTTTCACTTCCCTTTATGCATCCTTTTTTTTTAACTGTCGTAAAATATACACAACATAAAATTGACCATTTTAACAAGTTTTTCAGTGTCACTTCAGTTGGCATTAAGTGCATGTACATTTTTGTGCCTCCGTCACCACCATCTGTCTCCAGAACGTTTTCGTCTCCCCCCCCCCCCCCCCCCCGCCCAGTGAAACTCTGTATCCATTTCCTCCTCTCAGCCTCTGGCAGCCACCATTCTCTTTTCCGTCTCTAGGAATTTGACTATTCCAGTTACCTCATGTAAGTGGAATCATACAGTGTTTGTCCTTTTGTGTCTGGATTATTTCACTTAGCATCTGTCCGCAGGGTTCATCCATGTTGTGGCCTGTGTCAGAATCTCCTTCCTTTTAAAGACTGAATACTATTCCGTTGTACGGATAGAACACATTTTGTTTATTCAGTCATCTGTTCACGGACACTTAGGTGGCTTCTGCCTTTTGGCTATTGTGAATTGTGCTGTTTGGACACCTGTGTCCCAATATCTGTTCGAGTCCCTGCTTTCATTTCTTTTGGGAATATACCCAGAAGTGGAGTTCCTGGATCGTGTGGTAATTGTGTGTGGTTTGGAGGTACCACCATGCCGTTTTCCATGGCGACTGCACCATTTTACATCTTTAAATCTTCTCATCCACACCAAGAATCTTCATCCTCAAAAACCCCAACATAATTCCTCGTTTGCTTTATGCCGTAACATCCGTAAGAGTCTGAGGAGACCAGTACCGACGCTAACCTTGACACTCGGTTACTGAAACCTGTTCTGTCTGTTTGGTCCTTCCTTGCCTTTTGGCTCCGGATTTACCTCCAGTGTTTCCAGCTCTTGGCTTTGGGCTCCTCTGCAACTACACGAGCTGGTTGCTTACGGCAACTCGCCCTACCTCCTGCTTCTTGATGCAGTGCTGCACCCCAGAGGACCACCTTGGGCATCTGGCACGTCATCCGCCACATCTTAGACCTTTTCCCAGTGCTCCAGTGGCCTGGTTGTCCTTTAGGGACCGGCAGGGTTGACACAGTGGGGCCGGTTGTGGAGGAGTTTAGGACTTTATGAATAGAGGCAAACGTAATTGAAGCAATAAATTGGGAATACATACACACAGAGGTGTGTGTGTGTGTGTGTGTGTGTGTGGGAGAGAGAGAGAGAGAGGGAGGGAGGGAGGCTGGCATGGAGACAGAAGGCCTCTGGTTCAGTTAGAGGCTGTCAGAGGCTTTCTCTAGCCTGGATAATGAGTGAGTGATGGCAGAGGACATGGAAGGAAAGGCCTGAGACGTTACCAGGCCAGACTGTTGCAGGAAAGGCATGGGTGAAGACAGTGGTATGTCAGCTTCCATGCGCCCCTCATCCCCCAGTTTACATGGGCTGGGGGTGGTCATCCCCCAGTCGCTGGCCCGGAGGTGGCATCTGAGTTTGCTTCCCTTCTCTGGGAATCTGAACTGTTCTTCCACCACGCCGCCCTTCCACTTAGCTGATAATCTCCCGGTGGGAGTGGGGGTGAGAAAGAGGGGATACACGGTAGCAAAGGGGATACTGGATCGAGGTAGGAATCCTGGATTTGAGGCCTCACATCCCTGACCTGTTGTGTGGACCAGGCCAATGTCACTTCTTCCCTTGTCTGGGATTCCACTTCCCCATCAGGAACACACCCCCCTTACCCCCAGTACCTTGATTTGCTGCACTGAAAAAGTCTGGAGGAACTTGTGAATAGGGAGTTGAGTAAACTGTTAGGTAGAATTTCTCACCCGCACGTCCCCATTTAAGGCCTGGGGAATCAGAGGCATCACTTCCCCCTTTGCCTGGTAGCCTCCGACTGCTGGGACAGCCCGGAAAATACCTGGCCTCTCTCAGCGAGGCCACCAAGGAGAGCTGGCAGGCTCTTATTTGACTGCTTTCCTGTGGAGAGCAGGGCAAATTCTGCTGTATTCCAGAGAATCCCTGGGTTTTACTGCTTAGCTTGGAGAGTCCTGGCCTTTGATGCCAAGGCCAAGATGGTGGGAGCTTCTGAGCTCAGCTCTGAACTCCAGAGGCCAGGCTGCCTGCTGTCTGTCCTGGGGAGGAAACGCCTTGGCAAGCCACCTGGGATCTGATGGTCTCATTTCTCCTTCTACCCTAGTCATTCCACAGTGGCTTTTTCATGCACACAACTTTGGTCTCTTCTTCTCACTCATCTGCCTGTGGAAGAACCAGAAGCAAACAAGGAAGAATCAAAGAGATCAGGTTCACACTGCCTCTTGGTAGCCAAGAGGGAGCAGAGGTGGCTCTTGTCGTGAATGCAAGAGAGCTGGGGTGGGCTCGTCTCTCCAGGCAGCCTTTGACTCACCTACAGGCAGAATCCCCGAGAATCGTACACAGCCAGCATTCTCACCGTTTCCATGGTGCTGTCCTTTTATTTGGATTATAGTTCTTCTAGATTGAAAGTGTTTCCAGGGCAAGAATTATACCTCACTCAGTTTGGAGTCCAGGATACGATTACATGGTAAATACTAAGTAAACGTTCATTATCTGAAAAGATAAAATCAGGAATTCATCACAAAGTATATGGCCCCTCCGGCTCATATATTCATACCTGCAGTCCGGGTCCACTGAGACTGGCTGGGAGGAGGGAACCATCCTTGTAAAAGGAACCTGAGGGGGAGGGGTCCAGGGACGAGCATGGCCCCATCATGATCAGTTTTACAGGGAGAGGGATCTGGTGGGACTGGGGGGTGGGGAGGGGAGGATATTGAAGAGCTGTTAGAATCATGCTCAGGCAGCCCAAACCTAGGAGGTGGCGGGAGAGGGGAGAGCAGAGAAGACTCTAGTGATATGTCCTCAAAGGTAACAGCAAGGAAACAGGGCACCTAGGGGTGGGACAACGTATTGGACATGGTGGGCCAGAGGCATGGGGGAGGGACAGGCAGGTGGGATGTCCAGGAGGCAGGTAGCCGGGGCTGGAGTCTGGGATCATCACTCTGTTTGAAGCCATGAGACCAGGAGAGATCCCCCAGGGTCGTGGGGACAGTGACGGGGGGCTGGGGGGGCAGTGCTGGCCTCCAGCAGAGGTGGGAGGGGTAACAGGTAAGAGATGCCTGACAAGAGGAGCTAAGAAAGGAAGCTGAAAAAATCGACAGTTACGTGCCCTCCATTTTCACCTCGCAAAACCCACCTGAGCTCATTCTTTGATCCTGTGATGCTCTGCTGAGCCCTCATGGTGCCCCCTTGGGCTTCCTAAGGCCCCCTCCCCCTGCCACCAAGCCTTCACATCCTATCAGAATTCTGGCCCTGGAGCCCGTCTCCCCCTGCCAGTGTATGGAGACTTGCAGAATTTCACTCATCAAGTTTGTCCTTTCCAACCCGTTGAGTGCCCGAATCCACTCTTTTCCCTCCTCCTCGCTGTGAATAGATTCCTTGAGATCCTTCTTAGAGAGCCTCTTAAGGCACCAGGGAGAGTTTTGTGTATACGGGTAACCGCCTCTCAAACTCATCATAACAAACGGGCTCAGGAACTCAAAGATTCTCTGTAGAAACAAACTCTCCCGTCAGACTCTGTTTAAAGGGCATAAGTGCCTGTTGATTTGGGAGGCTGGTCTCTGCCTGCCTGAAGTGCTTCACAGAAGTGACAAGACACTCTCCTTCAGGGAATGTTGATATTAAGTTTCCTGCCCTGTGTAAACACATCTCCAGGAATAGCATTAATAAAGGGGACCCTTTTCCCAAGACAAAGCAGAAGGGGCGGTGGGGGGCGCGGTGGAGAAGGACCAGGAGGACGGATCTGCCTGGCCGGGGAGAGCTGGCCGAGCGCACCATCTGACCAGCTGTTCTCGGTGAAGGCAGAGCCCGTTAGCTGGGCTGGTTTTCGTCATAGTCACAACTCTTGCTTATATATCTTGTTGGGACGTACATCTTTTTACTGTTTGGTAGCTGATGACGGGGCGACGGAAGAGGCTTGTGGTGGAAGGAGCGAGTCTGGAGTCAGACATCCGATTTAAAACTCCAGCTTTATTACCCATTGCAGTGTTCCCCACTTTTCACGTCCGTAAAATTGAATAGAAGCCACTTCATAGGGTCATGGTGAGTAACTGGAATAATGTTCATAATGCTTGGTACCTGACACGCGGTAAGCATCCTTAAGTGTTAGTCACGGGTCACCTGTTAGTAAATGTTCACTGTTATCATTAAACAGATATTATTTCAAACAGGATTTTTTGGCTCCACTAATGAAAGGTTAGGTTGCCAGGTGGAATTAAATGAGGGTTTTGTATTTGTTCGAAGTGGCCTTCTTTCTCAGTATTAGTCTACATTTAGGGACATAGACCCCATATCCAACTTAATGTCTGTAATTTCTTCTATATACTGGGGGGGGGGGACACATGGCCATAAGGCTAATGGGGCTTATAAGACACCTGAAGAGTGACTTTTGTCATAGCTTTGGAATGTTTTTTTAAATCCTTCCAAGGAAGGTGGAGCCAGTTGTCTGCCTCCAGCGAGAGCTGAACAAAAGGGAAAAAATGAAGAAACCACTTAGAAAGGAAGAAGGGTTGTGTGGTGTGTCTGTGGGGGGTATGTGTCCTGAGGAGGCCCGGCTGGGGTCTGTCGCTGGGAGTCTGACAGTAAATGAGAACCCCTTCCGCCTTGAGCTGCTTCGGTGGGGTCTTCCCTGGGGTCCAAGTCCAGCACCACTTGGTTAACATCATCATGGAGGATTCAGGGAATTGTGTGTGCTGAGGCCACCGCACATGTGCTTGAACAGCTCTGTTGAGGCTGGGCTACTTGGGCAGTCTTCCTTCCCTCGGGATCTTGCCGCCACAGGATTTTCCTTTTGTCTTGGCTCTTCTGAAGTTGCTGCTACCTCTGAGTTTCTTTCTGGAAGACAGAGCCGTAGGAAGACCCTGCCATGAGGAATCTCCCCAGCTGGGCCAGCAAACCGGAGCCGTAGTGGTCGAGATCTCACTGATTTATTCGGCTGTTCAGTGCACAGCTCTGCATTTGTTCCTGATTTTTAGCTTTTGTTTGTTTGTTTTGTAAAGATGAATAAATAATTGATTTAAAAGGGAGAGACACAGTGGCCAAAAGGTGGAAGCAACCCAAGTGTCCATAGACAGATGAGTGGATACACAGAACATGGTGTGTATATGTACAATGTGGGGATTCTGACACAGGCTACAGCACGGATGAATCTTGAGAACATTATGCTGAGTGAAATAAGCCAAAAAACTGTGCATGATTCCACTTACATGAGGGACCTAGAGTGGTCAGAGTCATAGAGACAGAATGGTGGTTGCCAGGGGCTGAGAGGAGAGGGGAGTAGTTATTTAATGGGCACAGAGTTTCAGTTTAGCAAGATGAAAAGAGTTCTGGAGATGGGTTGTACAACAATATGAAAATACTTAACACTACTGAATTGTACACTTAAAACAGTTAAATGGTAATTTTATGTTTTGTGTATTTTACCTCGATTAAAAATAAAAAACAGAAAGAGAGACCGTGTAAAAGCTTAGCAAGTCCCCAACACTGCATACTATTTGCCTCCACAAAGGTGTAAGCAGTATTAATCTAAGAGTTGGTGGTACTCTCTCTTCTGAACTTGTTCTCTAAGATTGCTTTTCTGTAGCAGCTTCACACTTTTCCTGAGATGTCTGCCAAGTTTGTGAAAGTTGTAAAAGGACAGGTTGAACTACTAGACCTTTGTCATCAAAAACGGTCCAGGAGCGCTGGGATTCAGCTGCTGCGCTTCAGGTGGGAGAAAGAAGGGCTGAGAGCTGGGCGCTGTGTGGCCCCCAGTGTGGAGAAACTCCACATCTTTATATGTAATTTGTAAATGTCTGCTTGGCCTCAGAGTTCTGAGACTAGAGTGAAAAAAGGAGAAAGAAAATAAAACTAACCCCATAAACAAGGTATAAATTATACCCTGATCTCCATGTGTTTATAACTTGGTTTAGGAACAAAATATAGTTTGGAAGAAAAGAATGAAGTCATACCAAGAGATGTAAATGACACTCCAAGACAAGGATATGAACAGGCAATTGAAGATCAATGTGATAAATTGCCGAATAAACCCATGGAAGCATCGGGTTAGTCTAGGAAGGCTCGCGACAGGAAGAGGAAGAGCAGGTGCTAGGATGTGAGAAGGATGCTTGTACAGTGAAGAAGCAGGGGCTTCCCTGGTGGTGCAGTGGTTGAGAGTCCACCTGCCGATGCAGGGGACGTGGGTTCGTGCCCTGGTCCGGGAAGATCCCACATGCCGCAGAGCGGCTGGGCCCGTGAGCCATGGCCGCTGAGCCTGCGCGTCCGGAGCCTGTGGTCTGCAACAGGAGAGGCCACAACAGAGAGAGGCCTGCGTACCGCAAAAAACAGTGAAGAAGCGGGTAGAGACTTTCTGGGGAAGATAGCAGAGTAAAGTATGCCTTCTCCCCTTCCTCCCTGAATACTGATAAATCAGATGAAAAGAACCCTCAGAATACAGTAAGAAGTTCATCTCCAGTGAAACTAGGAAAATTCCCTCAACTACAGAAATACTCTCAAATATAATGGAAATTCAAACCACATCAAGGGGAAGACTTGGAAAGCTGATCCGTACCTCTCAGATTTCCAGCCCATGTAAACCTACCTGGTGAGAAAATAGATGAGATGGGAAAGGAAGAGCCAATGTTTTCATTATCTGCAGATGAAATAGTCAACTTTGGTAAACAAATATGTAAGATCACTATGGAGAAAGCTATAAAATTTAAAAGACATATTTTAAAAAGACATGGATAAGTGGGAAAAGATACTATGTTCTCGGATTGGAAAACTTAGCAGTATTCTTTCTTCCAAATTCCCCCCCACCAAAACAAAATCTATAAATTTAATGCAGTCCCAGCAAACATCCCAACAGGCTTTCTTAAATACAACTTGTCAAGCTGATTATAAAATTTATGTGGAAGAGTTATTGTGCAAGAATAGCCAAGATCGTTTTTATAAAGAAAACGTAAGAAGGGAGAACTTTTGCTATCAGAAATCAAAACAAGTGAAAATAAACAGGTACTGGCAGAAATTAAGGCAATGATCTTCATTACAGCCCTGCTGTATGTAGTAGTGAAGAATTACTTGCTGAAATACAGCCAAGGCATTAGGAAAGGGGAAGCTATGGTACAAAAAGACTGTCATTAAATGATGTACCCTTTCCGATATCAAAGTACAGCTAAACAACTGTGGGAATTATGGATTAGAACATAAATGTTTTATACCTTTACAGTGTAAAACTAATAAATCCTTTTAAAAGAGTGAGATAGATCTGTACTGATATGGGAAAATATCCAACTACATGAGTTTCCATGAAGAAACTAAACTGCAGAAGAGTCTGTGTGGTATGATCCCATTTGCATTCAGGGCAGATGGTACTGTTCTTCCAGGTGTCCCTTCCCGGGGCAGAATTATATCCCCCAACCCTGATAACATAGGCTTGCCTATGAGACTTGCTTTGATCAGTGACATGTAACTAGAAGTCACTTGTGCAGATTCCAAACACAGCTGTAAGAGTCATTATGTAGTTCTGACATGACTTTTTGCCTCTGCCATGAGGCTTGTATGACCCAGACAGAGGTTGCACCTTCAGCCTGGGTCTTGGAGTGAAGCACACACATATAACAGAACTGCAGCCAACTTGCAACTGACATGTAATGTGAACAGCAGAAAATAAATCTTTAATATAGTAAGCCACTGAGATTCTGGGATTGTTTGTTACAGCATAACCTAGCAAAAGCTGTCTGATACATTGTTAAACAGCACCAAAACCAAACATAAGTGTTTTCTGAATATATATATTTTTTCTCTTTAATTCATCTTTATCTGTTACAAGTTTTAAAGCAGAATGTGACTTGAGCACTGCATTCCAATTCACAAAACTTGGCTCTGAGTTACTTTTCAAGGACTTTACAACATGTCTAGGTAAGCTTATAATTTTGCTCCTCTAAACAGTACTTTTCTTTGGAAAACAAGTCCAGTGGATAGTTACTCCCAGCAAGTTGGTTCAGTTTAACGTACTAATTTCTAGAAGCCTGGCACATGCAGTCAATAACTACAGGGGATGGAAGGTTTTGAACATGTCTATAACGTGCCTAATATATCGTAGAGATATGTACAAGGATGCCTGTTGCAGCATTTGTTACAGCAAAAATTGAAAACTACCTGAATATACATCAATAATGAAATTGACAAACTAAATATGATATGTGAATATAATGGAAAACGATAAAGCAACTCAAATAAAGTAGCTCCACATGTATCAACATAATTAAAACGCAGAAGCATATTAATATGAAAAATAAAACTTAAGGATACAAATCATGTTATTTCTATGAAGTTTAAAACATGCAAAAAAATTATATATTGCTTTTAAAAAAGTATGCACATATATTACCAGAGTAAAAACATTCACGTGAATGATAAACCTATTCAAGATAGAGGTTTTTTTCTACTGAGGGAAGGAGGAGACGGGGATCATGGGATGGATACACAGAAGTCAACTATCTGCAGTGCTTTATTTCTTTGAAAAATCAGAAGAAAATATGGTAAAATGTTAAGATTTAACAAAGCTAGGTGCTGGCTTCAGGAGTCCTTTAATATTCTTTTCTTCTCAATTACTGAAATATTCCATGTTTTTTAAAAAGTAAATTTGTAAACATAATGTACAGTGTGAGGGCATTCATGTAAATTTAAATTTATACAAAGCCATACTTATAATGTTCAGAGGTACGTATATATGTGTGTAAGAGTATAAAAATGAATTGGAAGAATATACACTAAATTCAAAATAGTGGTTGGTTAAGAGATGCTGATAGGGAATAAAAGGGATTGTTAGTTTTGGTACTTTTCTGTAATTCTAAATTTCTAAAAATGAAAATTATAATTAATAACAGAAAATGTCTAGAAATAGAAAATTTGTTAGCCGCCGTTGCCTCTGAGGAGTGGGATAATGGTAATTGTGGAGACTTTTATTTTTCATGTGACATCTTTCTGTACTGTTTGAATTCTTTTTTTTTTAACATCTTTATTGGAGTATTTGAATTCTTATAGCAGTTATGATGTATACAATTTAAACATAAATTAGGGGGAAATAAATAAATATATATATGAGAAGAGTTACAATGTAGTGCCAAGTTAGATGATTCAAAAAGTAGGGAGCTAGAAATCATCTTTTCCAAATATTTTATTTTTGAGTTGCGGAGACCAGCGCAAGAGAGGTAACATTAGTGTTGCTGAACATTTTGGCCTCCAGTTGCTTCTGGAATTTTTTCTCATTACTCCCAGCCTTTAAATCTGGTAAATGTAGTTTGTGATATTGAAGCAAAGACTGGACCCCATTGACATCATAGGCAGAGAGTCCTGAGAAACACTCCTGCAGCTATACTTCTGCGCCCTCTAGTGGTTGGAGGACTTTCCTCAAGGCCACCGTGAGTAGATACAGATATGTCCAGGGGGATTTGGGAAGAGTCTGGTTCATCCTTTCACCCAATCAGCTGCTCTTCGCTGTCTTTTTATGTCAAGCTTCCTAAATAAGATTCTCTTTGAAGAAATGGATCTGCAGCTTAAAAAAAACAAGTGACATCAAAATCACTGGTGCAGAGTCATTTATACATTTGATCTGATACTAATCTGGATAATTTTAGAACTAGGAAGGGCCTCGATAGGTGGTCTGACACCCCCATTTTACAAAGAAGATCCTGGTCATAGGCAGGTACAGCGAATGCTGCCTGGGTCCATCGCTAGGGAGGGACACCGTCGCCTGGCCCTGCTGTAAGCGATCTTCATCCTTATTTTTTGTTTTGTTTTACGTCAAGTGAACTCAAAGCTAAACAGAGCCCTCCTGACTCTCCTTAGAATCACATTTCATGCGAAAAGCTTGCAGGGTAACTAGGTGGATTAGCAGGAGAAGAAGATATAAAGTGCTGGTGATTGAGTTTAACCTTAGTTTGATTAAATAATCCTCAAGAAAGCCCCAGAGGGGGAAATAGTCCCGTGTACACAGTTCTACACCGTAGCGCTGCTCCCCTTCTAGAAGGCGTAAATCTCCCCTGAAATGCCTCCCTAGCATTCAGAGCAATAAAGAGGTCACATTATATCTCCATAAATCTCCCCGGCTGGCTGGCTGGCTGCTGCCATTCCAGGAGGTGAAAGGAAAGTTGTTTCCTTTTGACGGCCACTGGGCTGGAAGGAAAAGCCTTTTCCCTCCAGACCCATTGTCTTGATCCCTGAGGGAGCTGGTCTGCCAATTTGTTCAGTATTTCCTTTCCCTCCTGCCAGCTTGTCACAAGCTTAAAGAGGGGTTGCAGAGTCAAACGGGCCCAGACTGCCTCGGTATAAGTCTCCGCCTATGGCCCTGATAAAGGGCCTGGCGATAGCTCCCTCTCAGTCTTCCTAATTAATAAAAGGAACAAGGTCTAAACAAGCAGTGTGCATGGGTGTAACTGAGCGTTAGAAGCCAAGCCAGATCCGCCGGGGTCTGGGGCCTAAGCCTGCCGAGAAGGCAAGGCCGGGGGGCCCTTGGGACAGGAACCAGGGTGCTCTGAGAGATGACAGCGGGTCGGTTAGACTGAGAACCCGCTTGGAAAATGGTGGGAGATAAGATGCTCTTGTGGGAAATCAAAAAAGGGAAACTTCCCTGCTCTAAATGAAACCTATTACTGCATGAAACAGTGACGATGCTAGTCAGGGCATGTTCATTTACTTCATTACTTTATTTAACCTATAAAAGAATTATTTATTGTAATTAGGAAGTAAATTAGCATAGTTCAGTATTCAAAATGTTCACAAGAGCATACAGTGAACAGTATCCCTGAGCTACCAGGTTACACTCTCCCTGGAAGCAAGTCATTATTATCAGTTTCTTGTCTATCCTCCTAGAGGTATTTTTACTGTGCATACAAATAAATCTGTGTATAGATGCCTACCTCTTCTTTTTTAAGAGAGTGTCATATGCCCTGTTCTGTACCTTCTAATATTTCACAGTTTATTTTGGAAAGAATTCCATATCAGTGTGTAAAAGATTTTCATTCTTTATGGCTACACAGTGCACCCTGAGTTGACAGTAGTTCCATATTGATGAACATATAAGTTGTTTTCCCAGTCCTCTGCCACTGCGGAAACGAATGCCACATTGAGTATCCCCATACGTCAGCCATTTTACGCAAGCGCCAGTGCATCTGCAGGATAAATTCCTGGAAGTGGAATTTCTAGATCAAGTGTGCAAGTGTTTATACTCTTCCTGAGATATTGTCATGTTGCCCATCTCCCTAGCCCCAGGCAGTACCATGTCCTGCTCTCCATCAATATCTGCCTGCTTGTTTCCCCACACCCCCCTCCCAGGGCACAATTAGGTAACTGAGGCAGGCTGGCAGGAGGCCTGGACTCCAAGGAGCCAGAAGCAGTGCCGGACTTTGTCCACAGCAAGATGGGCAGGCAGCTTCTCATTAGCTTGTCATACGTCCCCACACTTTCTGGTCGTGCCCCCTGTGGAAAGGACCCTCGTCTTTCCCTCTGTGGGGTGGGAAGAACAGTCTGTGCCATAGTGGATACCTGAGCCCAGAGAGGGCCACCTTTGTGGGAGGGGAGGCACCTGGGCCCACAGTGGAGAAGACACTTTGTCACTGGAATGAGAGGATCATGGGAAACTGAAGAAATGAAGTAGACATCTCTCTAATCCCTCGACTCCTAGGCAGAGATGCTTTTGAAAAGTAAATTAAAAATTGTATTAGTGTTTGGGATTCACAGATACACACTGGTATATGTGGAAAAAAATGGTATTAGTTATTTTGTAACAGCCTTATTAATATGCATTATGCAAGTAATATGTAATTTACATTCTGTAAAGTTCACTCATTTAAAGTGTGCAATTCAGTGGATTTTAGTATATTCACAGAGTTGTGCATCCGTCTCACAATCAACTTGAGAACATTTTCATCGCTCCAAGAAGAACCCTGAACCTATTAACAGTCACTCCCATTCCCTCTCCCCCAGCCCCTGGCAACCGCTAACCGACTTTCTGTCCCTGTGTATTTGCCCATTCTGGGCATTTCGTATGAATGGAACCACACATTCAGTGGTCTTTTGTGACCAGCTTCTTTCACGGTACATGATATTATTTTTAACCATCCATTTCCCCCGAGCTCAGGGCTTTTGCATTGCTGTTCCCTCTGCCTCTAGCCCTGTTCCCCAAATACAGAGATGCTTATTTAATTAGCTGCTGATTTAATGAATTTGAGCTGTGTTATAGGAAGAGAAAATCTAAACATAGTCCATGTAATTGTCATTTTAAAAATCAACTCAAATTTTCATATTTTTTTTACTGCAGCTTAGTTTTCTTACTCATTCCCCTATCAGTGGAGATTTGGGTTGTTTCCAGTGTTTTGCCATGAACATCTTTTTTTTTTTAAATAAAGTTATTTATTTTATTTACATTTTATTTTTTGGCTGCATTGGCTCTTCGTTGCTGCGTGCAGGCGAGCGGGGGCCACTCTTCATTGCGGTGCGCGGGCTTCTCATTGCGGTGGCTTCTCTTGTTGGGGAGCACAGGCTCTAGGCACGTGGGCTTCAGTAGTTGTGGCACGCAGGCTCAGTAGTTGTGGCTCGCAGGCTCTAGAGCACAGGCTCCGTAGTTGTGGCGCATGGGCTTAGTTGCTCCATGGCATGTGGGATCTTCCCGGACCAGGGCTCGAACCTGTGTCCTCTGCATTGGCAGGCGGATTCTTAACCACTGTGCCACCAGGGAAGCCCTGCCATGAAATCTTAAAAATAAATATTTCTCTCTTCCTCTGTCTCTCTGTGTGGTGGTGATGGGGTCCTTTTGATGTATACTAATGAATTATTAGAGCAGTTTTATCACTAGCAAGTGTGGGCTGGTTTTTTTTTTTATCCATTCTGATGGATGAATGGTGGTATTTCTTTTTTTTTTTTTTTTTTTTTGCGGTACGTGGGCCTCTCACTGTTGTGGCCTCTCCCAATGTGGACCACAGGCTCTGGACGCGCAGGCTCAGCGGCCGTTGCTCATGGGCCTAGTCGCTCCGCGGCATGTGGGATCCTCCCGGACTGGGGCACAAACCCGTGTCCCCTGCATCGGCAGGCAGACTCCCAACCACTGCGCCACCAGGGAAGCCCTGTGGGCTGGTTTTTAATGCATCACGGAGCACTCTTCCACATCCATCCATCTGTATATATAATTATACGTACACATATTCTGTCAGCCGAATTATGATGTTTGTCCAGGAACATGCATCTTAGTGGCCAGGCAGGCAGGCCAGGGGCAGAGCCTTCAGATTGACACCATCCTGCTGCTGCCTTGTTAGAGGCTTTAGGATGCTGATTTGTTGAAATCCGATCGGTCAAAATGCACTGAGTTTCTGCTGTGTGCTGAGCACTGCAGATGGAGTGACCCAGCCTGAGAGCAGCGTGGTGCTCGCAGGGCAAAGATCAGGTCACGAAATGTTCTAGAAGCTTAAGTGAGTGACTCACCATCTCTGGACCTTGGTTTCTTCCACTGCACGTCCACGGAGTCACCCAAACACCTCTTCTAGTTTTTCGAGACTGCGTGCTTGCCCTCCCAGAAGCCTTAGAGCCATCACAGGGCGACCAGGATGAGGGGCTGTTCAGAACTTACCAGGCCCAGAAAAGGAAGGGTAGGGTTTGGGCTCGGTACCCAGAGTCCGGGAAGTAGCAAACATTTTCAATGACTGGTGGCCACTCAGGGATCCCGTGGCTGTAGCCGAGCCAAAGGCTGAACCCAGCCTGAACCCAGGGAGCTGGGAGATGTCAGTGACCAACCAGAGAACCCAGCATTTAGAGCGGTTTTCGGCACCCCTTTCCTTGCATTCTGCATGCACCCTGCCTGGGAGGTGGTGGCACTGGGGAGAAACGAGTGTGCAGGGGACCACGGGGGAGTAAGCGTGTCAGGGTGGTAGGTCTCATACCTGGAGTTCGGCCGCAAGTGGCCATACGTCTGATTTTAAGCCTCTTGTCCCAGAATAATTGGTATTAAGCACCTTTCCCTCAGAAGCGTGCCATTCTGGATGATGAGGTGTGTGGCATCCAAGCCAGCCCGAGGGGTGTTAGAAAGGAGGAGAGCCGGTGGTCCCGGGTTTAAGAGGGTGGAGGCTACAGGACAGGGTGTCTGCTGAACGCAGCAGCCTATAGAGAGACCCTGGCTAGTCTTCACTCAACGTCCCGCAGGGTTCTTCCCCGGGCACCTCGGGGAAGACTCCAGGCAGCTCATCCACTGGGTAGAAATGGACAGGAGGGAGCCCACAGAGGACGAGGAGACCACTGGGCAAAACAGTGTTCGTAAAAACACTTATTGTTAGAAGGACAAACTATCGACGTTAGCAAGAGTTTTACAATAGAAATTACAACACAACACAATCTTTGAGTGTTTCCTGCTCAGTTCATTTGCCTACTTTGAAGACGGTCTCCCAGCCCGTGGATCACAGGTGGGAAGGGCCACAGTGACCCTCTCCTGGGAGTCTTCGGGTGTTTAACTTCCAGATCTGGCAAACGAAGTCACATTCTCAGAACCTAACACCACAGAATTCTAAATAGCCGCGTGGCAGTCTGTATCCATCATGGGCTTAACTTTGCACAATGCAGGAGGCTCAGGGCGTCATGGTCACTGAGGGTCAACTGGGAATTCTAAAGCACCGAGAAATTTCTCCTGGGCCGGTGACTGACCCATCTGTCATGGGGAAATTTTTACACTGTAATTATATCCCTACATGTGGGGATTCTTGTTGTTGTTGTTGTTGGGGGTAGGAATTTGTTTATTTATTTATTTATTTTTGCTGTGTTGGGTCTTCGTTTCTGTGCGAGGGCTTTCTCTAGTTGCGGCGAGCGGGGGCCGCTCTTCATCGCGGTATGCGGGCCTCACTGTTGCAGCCTCTCTTGTTGCGGAGCACAGGCTCCAGACGCGCAGGCTCAGCAGTTGTGGCTCACGGGCCTAGTTGCTCCGCGGCATGTGGGACCCTCCCAGACCAGGGCTCGAACCCGTGTCCCCTGCATTGGCAGGCGGATTCTCAGCCACTGCGCCACCAGGGAAGCCCATGTGGGGATTCTTGAAGGCCACAAAGATGCAGGCTAGGAGGCATTTCCCGAGCTGGTGCGCTGGAGAGCACTGAAACACACGTGCCCTGAGACGCTTCTGTTATCAGGTGAGCTGGGTAAACAGGGCATACCTGCGTCCTGGACTTCCTGTGGTCCTCGCCACTAACATGCCATGTTGCGACCCTAGACTGTCTTTCACTTACTGATTTTCGAACTGTTCGCGTTGATACTGTCTGCTGCTGGGAAGAGAATTGAGTCCCTGACAGGATGGTCAAGCCATCTATCTGCCGGCAGGAGCTGGTGGGACTCTGGGCCCACGGTTAAGAGGCTGCCCAGTCAGTCTGGGTTGAAATCCCAGCTGCTCTATTTCCTGGGCAAGACCTAACTTCTCTGAACCCCAGTGACATTCCTCTTTCCGGGCCTCCCTCCCACTCTGCCCCTGCTGTGCACACAGACCAGGTAGGAGTGAAGGTAGATACTTGGGAGCCTGTAGATCTTCAAGGGAGGAGCAGGTGGTCCACAGAATGGAAAGATAGAGGCTTGGCTCTTCCCACAGCTCCTTCAGTGACAGGCATTGGCTGCCCAGTGAAGTCTTCTCCTCATGTTTCTCTGTGTGATGTGTAATTTTTCTTAGCTTATTAGGGGGTATTAACTCTTGGGAATATGCTGTAAATATTTTCCTCCAGTCTGTCATAGCAAGAGTTGTTCTTCAACCTCTTCTTTCTTTCCCTCCCTCCCCTTTTCTCTTTCTCTTTCTCTCTTTCTCCCTTCCTTCCTCCCTCCCTTCCTCTCTCTCCCTTTCTTTCTCTTTCTTTCTTTCTTTCCTCCTTCCATCCTTCCTTCCTTCCTTCCTTCCTCTCTCTCTCTCCCTCCCTCCCTCTCTATCTCTTTCTCTCTCCCTCTTTCTCTCTCTCTCTCTCCATCCCTCCCTGTTTTTGGTGCTTTTGTTCCTTCCTTTCAGAATGTCCTTGCTTCTTTGTGATTTTTTTTTTTTTAACCTGACTCATTCTTTAACTCTCACCTCAAGCCTGAAGCCAGGGTCCTAGGTAAATGCTGGAGGGGTGTGTGTGTGTGTGTTTCTGTGTGTGTGTGTTGGAGGTTGTGGTGGAAATCTATTTCCAGTACAATTACAGTATTCACCCGGAGAAAAGTTTAAAGGTCTCTCATATTATTCCGTGGCTATCCAGAAATGTAGTGTGCTAAATGTTTCATATAGATTATACTCAGCTTCCTTGTTTGTAAGTTTCTAAAGCTGTCTGCCCCTCGTGGATCGGGTTGGGATGTAGTGGATGCTTTCTGTGAACCCCAGCGTTTTGTTCTGGGCGCTCAGAGGCAGGGCCCCCGGCTCCGGCTCCGGCTCCGCAGGGCAGCTCCAGCCCAGCCCAGCAGGAACCGCTTCTATTCGGCAGGAGCTTCCAAAGTAGGTGCTCTAATCCCGCCAGCCGGACGTTGCCTGAGCTGTGTCCGCCCTCCCCGCCGCAGCAGCCTGTCACAGGCTGGGCCTGACGAAGCCCAGAATTCTGAAGCCTCAGGAGCTGCCCCAAAACCTCCGGGTTTGTTTGCTTCTCACCAGGCGCCAGCCCCTGGGACAGAGCCGGGCCTGTCAGGAAATCCAGGCACAATCTCTGCTGAACTTTGGATGGGACTCGGGGCTGGGGTTCAGCATGGGACGTCTGGGTGGGGCTGGGGACTTTGTTCCTGAAGCCCCTTTGGCTCCGGGAGGTCTCCGGGGCGGCCCCTCCCCTCTCTTTGCCGGCCTTAATTTGCAGCACTGAGTCGCTACCCTGGGCATGGGTAATTTCCGTTGTGTTTGTGTGTCTTCCCTCCGCAGATCGCAGAGAGATCTAGGATGGCTGAGGATGTGCTGCTGGGGGGAGGGGGGGCCGGGTAGTGATGCAGTCCAGGCGTCATTGCAGTTTGTCACATTTTATGTAATTATTTGCTTTGAGTTGTGCATCCCCAGCTAGACGGAAACAACTTTGGGCAGAGATTTTTGCCCCAACTTTACCTAGTATACCTCTATGTCCAGCACGTGCTACAGAGGCAGGTAGAGCAGACACACACGGCAAATGTTTGGGCTCCCCACCAGAAACCAGATGGACTCAGCACCTGAGGGGTGAGGGAGAGGAGGGTCTCTCCCACCCGGGCTCGGGCTCAAGACCCAGCTCCCCTAGCAAGTGGAAGCCCCTCCAAAGAGGGAGGGTGTGACGGACACCCCTGTGGTGGAGCTCAGCGCAGAGCCAGGCTCTGTGGCTCTGACCCAGCGGCTGGCACACGCATGGCCCCATCCCTCAGCCTGAGCTCTCTCTCCAGCAGTCGGGAGACAAACCAGCTTTGGGGCCGCGCCCAGTGGGTGTTGCCAACCGCTATCCCGGCCTCTGAGTCCTCTCCCTCCTCCCCTCCACCTCCCCTCTTTCCTCTCCTGGCGTTCTTCCTCCCAGCCCTGACTCGCCTGCTGGCCTGTGGGTGGGTTCCCCGAGATGGATGAAGCCGGGCATGAGAGGTCAGGTCCCTACCCGTGATTGCGTCAGCTCTCCGTGGGGAAGTCAGGGTGGGATCCTTCAACCTCCTGGCCCCCATTTTTCTTTCAGGCACTTGGATGGGAGTAGTCTGCCTTAGTTCCTAGGACTATCGGTACTAAATTAGATGCCGAAGAAATCAGGCTGGGTTTGTTCCCCTCTTTAAAAAGAGTTTTTTTAAGTGGGGCATGGATGGAAGTGAGGAGTTAGACCCCCATTCTTGGGGTGAGGGCACAATTCATTTTCTCCTTTTGGTTGCTAAAATGATCATGAATTAATATTTCCCATGAGCAGAGCCCCGAGACCAGTCAACCTGCCTGCAAGTTCATTCCCTGCCCACAAGTCTCAAACTGGACCAAGTCTGAGAGTGATAGACAATTTACAATTCTGAGAAAAGGTCAGATTCCCAAATCTCCTGGCTCTTTTATCTGTCCCTCCCCCAATATCCAGGCACCAAGGTTCTCCCTGGTTGTCCCTACTCCGTCCCAAACCCTCCAACCCTGACAATAACCTATCATTGTTATCTCATTTGGTGTTTGCAAAGCACTTAACAACCATTGTTGTGAGTTTTTCCTCTTATTTACAAAGTACTTTACAACTATTATTACGAGTCTTTCCTCTGAATGTGGGGTAAAGCTGACCCACTTCCGAGAGCTGGATTCCCACTGCCTTCTAAGTGGTTGGTCCAGTTCCCGTGATGCCCAGCACTGGGTGGGTGGGGCTTTCGTAATTCAAGGCCATGGCTGTGCCCTTCCTTATTAGAAATCAGGCTGCTGCCCACTTGCCCTCGGGAAGTTCCACCCAGTGCATGTCTGATGAAGTGGTTATTAGCAAGGTTCACACCGTCAGATGATGGTGCTGGTTTGGGGCTCCCAGCCTGTCACTTCCCACTTCCCCCAGAGTGGGTGCTAAACAGCAGGGTTTGAACCTTTTTCTCTCCCTTCTTCAGTTCAAGGGGGGAAATATATGTATGTGTCAGATGTAAGAGAGCAAAACAGTCCCTTCCCCCAGAGTGTACTGGGAGCTGCTTGAGGTGATCAAAATTTTTTTTTTGTTTCATTCTTATTTTTTTTTCACATTTTAAAAAGTAAGCAATTATAACATTACAGAACGGTGTTTTAAAAAATGAAAAGTCCAGGGACTTCCCTGGTGGCACAGTGGTTAAGAATCCACCTGCCAAAGCAGGGGATACGGGTTCGAGCCCTGGTCCGGGAAGATCCCACATGCTGCGGAGCAACTAAGCCCATGCGCCACAACTACTGAGCCCACATGCCACAACTACTGAAGCCCACGTGCCTAGAGCCTGTGCTCCGCAACAAGAGAAGCCACCGCAATGAGAAACCCGTGCACTGCAACGAAGACCCAACGCAGCCAAAAATAATTGAGTAAATTTAAAAAATAAAAAAATTAAAAAAAAATGAAAAGTCTGTACAATTTGATTAGCCTAATAGAAGCCCCTTCCTGGTAGTCTCAGCTGCCATCACAGTGTATTTGGTGTTTTGCGTGATGCATTTTTCATTTAACATGGGAGGTAGGCATTTTTCTTTATTGTTAGGTTGTCTTTGTCATCATCATTTACAATTATGTAACGTTCCATTGAGTGGGTTGGATGGCAAGATTTTCTGGTAGAAGATATGGAAACTTTGCCCATTTGGAGGTGTGGTGGGTTGTAAGGAGACGTGGTGCACCTGAGGGATGCTTTTAGGAAGCACGGCCTTCACCTCCCCATCCTTCCTTTGGCTGCTGTTGTAACACCTGACTCTTCAATCTGGGACTGCACTTCCTACCCTAGGCAAGAAGTCTCTGCCCCCGTAATGCCCACCTTGTTTAAGATATGTGGCCCAAATGAATTCAGTAATATTTACTCCTTATTGATACTCTGACCCGATCTGCCCAACCAGGTCATTAGCATTCTGAGCTCCTGTGACATCTATCAGAGTGCTGAAAGAGCAGATGCTCAGTAAGTATTTGTCGGTGACAAATACACACTTGCCAACCTCCAGTGCCTTCCCCCAGCCTGTAAAATGGTTGCTTGACTGTGTAACCCATTCTGTGTGGCAAGAAGGCATTTCTAAGGCGAGCCTCGGTGCTGGGTTCCCAAGGTAGTCAGGCCAGTAACCAGTAGAGAGACCAGGACTGCTAGGGAGGCTCCTGGGCTGAGATCCTGTCCTGGGTGTAAAACAATAAATATGAAGAGAAAAGGGAATCTCCCCTCCAGAAAAGCGGAATGGATGGAGAAAGACCCTCTCCCTGTGCAGCCTTCTTTAGATGAACTGGAACATAGGAAAGAGGTTGGTTTGCTTATCTTTAAAAGGAAAAGAGTGTGAATCTTCATCGGTGAGAGGCACGTTCTGAAATATTTATGAGTGAAATGACAGAATGTCTGGGATTTTCTTCAAAAGAAATCAGGATGGGGGAAAGTGGGTGGAGGAGGTGTACCTGAGACAAGATTGGCCACAAATTGTTGGAAGCTGGATGGTGATTAAATAAGCGCTCATTTTCCTATTTGGGCCACTTTTTAATATGTTTAAATTTTTTCATTGTTAAAAAAAAAAATAGACTAATTGGGTTGTGCTCTGTTTGGACTGGAAAGGTGATGTAAAAAGCCCTCCGTCGTGATTTAGACAGGAATGCAGAGGATCAATTTAGGGGCTGTAGCGCCATCTAGTGTTGATTGCAAACACTCTACAAAATGAGGACATTGCCAGCGCCCCTCCTTGGTCTGAGGGCCTTGTGTGAGCTCCCCTGGCCTTTCCAGTCCCCTCACTGGAAGGCTGAGCCGAGGGAGCAGGGCCGCCGGGCAAGGGCAGGTGGAGGGTGACATGCAGGTTGTTCACTCCACGCCTCCCCCCGGGTTTGGGGAAGCAAGCCGGGAACAGGAGTCATCGTGTCATGTGCGGCTCTCAAGGCAGGTGACCTTGCTGGAGGGTTCTCAGTGTGACCCAGGTGCAAAAATAGCCTCTCTTGTGACCGATGTGTGCTCAGCTCCCCGGCCTGAGCAAACAGCCCCTCACACCTGCACACTGTTTACTCATAGTTACTTGTTTGCAGGTGCAAATGACTGTTTGTGTACCCAGAGTTGAGGAGAGGGCCTCCACCATCCTCTTCTCCAGCCCGAGTTCCCTCAGAGCAGGTAGCGAGGCCACAGAACTAGCAGAATGTGCGGCCTTAAACCCCAGGGTAAGGGGCTAGGCTGATGGAGGGAGAGCTCTTACCCTCGTCCCCAAGTCTGCCCCCTGAACTAGAGAAAAATCCACTTTTGCCTCTGGTAGTAGGACAAGAACAATCTGAACACCAGGGTGGCTGTATTTAGGGACAGAAAATTTAGAAAGGATATAAAAATGTTCAAAATAGGAAGCATTTTGTATACATGGAGTCAGAGAGACTTCTGGAAGTTCTGAGCCAGACTTTATGTAGATCACAAGGAATAAGGAAACTGGCCCAGCCTGTCTCAGCAGGATGACTGAAATGGCCACGAGTGAGATGAGTCAATTGTTAAATTCTATAGACATGGAAGACAAAGGGGATGGGGAGGGAGGGGCCTGTGAGTGAGTGCAGGGAAATGGCAGGGATGGCCACGTTCCTGTGGACGGGTTCCACTCTAAAACACCATTGCTCATAATATGCACCTTTATTTTATGTTCCAATAAGCAAGAAAAATGTCAAGCTATGACACAGCATATCATACAGATACATTGAAATGAGAAAAATGAGTTACAGCCTTTTTCTGCAGGAAAGTTTGAAAATTTCAAGAACTTTCAGAAAAAGATAGTCCCTCTGGCTCAGTAATTCTGCGTCTAGGGGGAGTATCCTAAGGAATAAGCAGAAATGCTAAGATTAGTTTTCAAAATGAGCGGTGTCTACAAAAGTCAGAAACTGGCTAAGTAGAAGTCCAATGAGAATAAAGGATGGTGCAGTACTAGCATGGGATAATATACACTAAAATACGTTTTTAAAGAATTTCTAATGTGGGAAAACGCTTTGTTACGAAGTGAAAAAACGGGCTCAAAATGATACAGCTTGACCTCAAGTAGACAAAAATATGTCAATATATAAAATGTTGCAAAGGATCTAACAGAACAAGATGTTAATAACATGGTGATCTTTGAGTTACAGGATTATGTATGATTCCTATATTTTTTTACACATCCCAGCATTTAATTTTCCCGAAGTAAATATTTATTATATTTTTATTGAAAAGGAAATGGAATCTCAATTTTGAAAGGGAAAAAAGAGAGAAAGAAGGTCTTGAGTGGAACTCAGTGTTAGGTGAAACCCCGCCCCCGCCAGGCTCTGAAGAGAGAAATCCAGGCGCTCGCGGTCTCTGCCACACTCTGTTCCCTTTCTCGTGACCAGGGAGAGCCTGCTGTGTCTGGGATGCCGGGGGTAAGGTCCGCTTGCTAGGACAGCCCTCTGAGCCGGTTCCCAAGGCTTAGGGCCAAGCGAGGAAAAGCCAGGCAGCCCAAAGCGATCCGTCTTCCACTCCTTGCAAGGAGAGGGCATTATTTCCTTGGTGTCTAGATTCTCCACTGTGAGATTTCTGGCATAAACAGAGAACTAATCCTCTGTATTGTTTCCCACCCAGTAGATATGTTTGACGACTTCTCGGAAGGCAGAGAGTGTGTCAACTGCGGGGCCATGTCCACCCCGCTGTGGCGGCGGGATGGGACGGGACACTACCTGTGCAACGCCTGCGGCCTCTACCACAAGATGAACGGCATCAACCGGCCCCTCATCAAGCCCCAGCGCCGCCTGGTAAGCCAGTGCCGCGCGCCCAGCAGCCAGGCTTCTCTCCTTCTGTCAGCTCCTGGCTTCAGGGCTCGGCCTTGGTGGGAAATTCCTGGTTTTGAGTTTGGGGCTTCAAGTCATGTTTCAGAGAAGGTGCAGGTTTAAGGGCTGGATGAGTGGCAAATAGTAATTTCTTACGCCTTCAGAGTTGGCTTGAGCTACGAGGATGGTCCAGGCCATTTAGTTCAACCCCTTAATTGTGCAGAAATGAACAGTGAGGCTCAGAAAAACTAATGGCCTTGCCCATGGCCACTTAGACACTGAGTCTCCCCTCAGGGACCAGAGTCCAGACTTCCTGCTCCCCGACCCAGCGTGGTCTGGTGTATCGCCTATGTTCACATCAACTCCACAAGGAAGGCTAATTCATCCTTTCTGTGTTGTGACTTACCCTGTTTTCAGTTGATCCGTTGATAAACCCAAAGACCAGGGAGATTATGTGGGGCACGCTGGGCCCTGTGGCTGGGGAAGAGTTGGAACCAAGTTTTTGTCTCCTAGTTTCCTGGTCTTTTCTACTAAACTTTGATTTTGACCAATTTGAACTAGCTTTCCACAGATATTAGGGAAAGAAGAACAGAGGGGATAAACCCTGGTGCTTCCCTTTCTTGAGGTCAGTCTTTGAAGACACTCGGACACAGTAATTCCTCACCCCCACTCACTCCCGGCCCCTGAGGCCCGGATTCGTTCTACTTTGGGGAGAAGCTTTTCTGCCTACAGCGTGCAGGACTTGCTGGGCTTTTCCCTGACGCGAGTGACTGATAATGTTGCTGACGCCGCAGTTATGACCAGGATCTGCCATCCCCTGCAGCACAGCCCTTTTGCCCCCACGCCCCCAGGAGAGGCTTAGGGACGAGCATCCTGTGCAGTGGCTGGTCTGAGACTCTCACACAGCCGCGCCCCACACTTGCTGCCGGTGAAGCGAGATGCTGCGGCACCTGCCGTGTCCTTGTCCTTGGACCTGAAGGGTCTGTCTCCTGTGTTGCAGTCCGCCTCCCGCCGAGTGGGCCTCTCCTGCGCGAACTGCCAGACTACCACCACCACTCTGTGGCGCCGCAACGCCGAGGGCGAGCCCGTGTGCAACGCCTGCGGCCTCTACATGAAGCTCCACGGCGTAAGCGTCCCCCGACCGTGTCCCGCGCTTTCCTCCACCGCTCGGGTCTCACCCCTCTTCCTCCCTGCAGATCATAATTCATTTTCTCCTTCTTAGCAAAGAAATGTAGATCTGGAAGGGACCTTAGAGACTGTCGTAGTGCGTTAGGGTTGCTATAGCAATACCATAGACTGGGCGGCTTAAACAATAGCAATTAACCTCCATGGTTCTAGAGGCTGGAGCTCCGAGATCAGAGGCCAGCAGGGTTGAGGGAGGACCCCTGTCCAGTGGCAGACTTCTCTGTGTCCTCGCTTGGTGGCAGGGGCAAAGGAGCACTGTGGGGTCTCTATTATAAGGGCACTAATCCCATTCATGAAGGCTCCACCCTCATGACCTCATCACCTCCCAAACGCCCCACTTCCTAATACCATCACCTTGCATGTTAGGTTTGTGCACATATGAATTTGAGAGGGACACAGACATTCAGACCATAACAGAGACATTGCTATGGAACATCATTTCCATCTTTAACATTACATAAGTCTAATTCCCATTTCACAGTTGAAGAGACTAAAAAATAGTCTATATGTGTGGTAGTTTGATGTATAACAAAGGTAACAATTCAATGGATAAGGGATAGCTTTTTAAGAATGACTGTATTGACATAATCTGGAAAACAAAAAGAAAACTTGACCTCTACCTCCTACCAAAAGCAAAAACAAACTTGGATGTATTAAACATATGAAACGTAAAACATCTTTAAATAGAGACAATAAAAATGCTAGAAGAAAATGTAGAGGGGGAGTATTTATATAACCTTAAGGGTGGGAGGAGACGTTTTCTTCAGCAAGTTTTCAAAACTCTTAAGCCATAAAAGAAAAATTAGATATACTTGATTGTATAACATTCATATTAGTGTATGGAAAAAGATACCCCAAGAAAGTAAAACCAATATACACATACATGAGAAAAAGGATTAATATTTCCAGAACACAGAGAGCTTCTACAAGCCTCTTTTTTTTCTGGCCACACGGCTTGTGGGTCTTAGTTCCCCAACCAGGGATCGAACTCGGGCCGTTGGCAGTGAAAGTGCAGAGTCTTAACCACTGGACCGCCAGGGAATTACCAAAGCTCTTTATGTTCTAATTTGGAACAATCTCCATTACATAGTGCTTAAAAACGAAGTCCGCGCAGAACACTGTACATAGCATGGTTCCAGTTTTATAAAGAAAGAGGGAGAACATAATTTATATGTAGTTGCTTATATATACATTGAACACTTTTGGACGGATGAATACACATACATATGTATATAGATATGTACATGTGCACACATGTTTGAGAACTTTTTAAAATGTAAGAAACAGGCTGTTATTCCAGTTGCCTCATGGGCAGAGGATTGATAGTAGTAAGATGGGAGGGGTTGTTATTAACTTAATCTCATGCATCTTTTCATGTTTTCTTGTTATAATGAGCTTAACAATGTCTAAAAATAGAGAAAGCCCACGCACAGCAGCAAAGAGCCAACACAGCCAAAAAAAAAAAAGTCTAAAAATATAGTTAAGAATACTCATAAGAAAACATATGGACCCTTGAACAATGCAGGGGGTGGGGGTGCCAACCTTCTGCACTCAAAAATCCATTTCTAACCTATAGTCTGCCCTACGTGTACATGATTTCTCCTTACCTGTGGTTCCACATGTGCAGAGTCAACCAACCACGGATCATGTAGTGCTGTAGTATTTACTATTGAAAAAATATCCACATTTAAGTGGACCCATGCAGTTCAAACCCATGTTGTTCAAGGGTCAACTTTTGTAAGACGTGTATACAAGGATACTTGTTGAATCATTGTAATAATGAAAATGGAGGAAAAAAACCTTTGGGAGGAAAATGGTTAAAGAAACTATTGTTCTTCAATAGGGGAACGATAAAAGGAACTGATAGAGGAATATTATGCAGGTATTAAAAGGATTGTGTCTGTAAAAAATTAGAAATAGAATTACTATATGATACAGCAATCTATTTCTGGTATAGATCCAAAAAGAATTGAAAGCAGAATCTCGAACAAACATCTGTATGCTCATGTTCACAGCAGCATTATTCGCAATAGCCAAAAGGTGGAAGCAACCCATGTGTCCATTGATGGATGGATGGATAAGCAAAATGTGGTCTACACATACGATGGGATATTATTCAGCCTTCAAAAGGAAGGAAGTTCTGGGCTTCCCTGGTGGCGCAGTGGTTGAGAGTCCACCTCCCGATGCAGGGGACACAGGTTCGTGCCCCGGTCCGGGAAGATCCCACATGCCGCGGAGCGGCTGGGCCCGTGAGCCATGGCCGCTGAGCCTGCGCGTCCCAACGGGAGAGGCCACGACAGTGAGAGGCCCGCGTACCGCAAAAAAAAAAAAAAAAAAAAAGGAAGGAAGTTCTGACACAGGCTACAACATGCATAGACCTTGAGGACATGGTGCTAAATGAAAGAAGCCAGTCACAAAAGGACAAACACAGTGTGATTCCACTTACATGAGGTCCCAGAGGAGTCAAATTCTTAAAGACAGAAAGTAGAATAGTGGTTGCCAAGGGCTGAGGGGACGGGGAAATGAGGAGTGACCAGTTAATGAGCAGAGTTCAGTTCTGCAAAATGAAAAGTGTTCTGGAGGTGGATGGTGGTGATGGTTCATAGCAATGCAAGTATACTTTTTTTTTTAAGGAGTCTCATGAAATGTTATTCAATTTCAAGAGTACAGACAAGAAGCAAATTTCACAAAGAAATAATGCAGCAGTGTAGTTACTGGCTTGGATGGCTGTACTTGGGATTGTTCAGAGTGCTAAGAACTATCTGGATTATCAGCTATCCAGTCTTCCCCATTCTTCAGCTCTTTGCCACACGAGGATCCATTAGTCCTAACTAGAATGGAAATGAGGTGTACTTACAGAGATAAAATCTGATTCTTAGGATGCCAGAAAATGTAGAACATCTTTCTGAAGTAATAGAGGCCTTCAGTCTGTAAGTGGGTCACTTATTTCCCCAATAGGTTTACCTCTAAGTCAACTTGAAGCACAGCCTTCAGGATTTCAAGCTTAAAAAAATGGTTTAAACTATTTTCATCCTAAAATATTTAAAAATGGTTACACTGACTGGAAATTCCCTGAAATGAAACAGCTCAGTTATATTTGATAACTTTGTAGCACCCCAAATTCATTAGACACATTTAATGCATAGTTCCCAGACCTGCAATAATACAGCCATAACCATTCTAATCATATCATAGTTTAATAAGATATTGACTGGTCCCTCTAGATAAAGTCTACAAAGCAAAGGACTGAGCAGATCTGTTGCCACGTGTCCTCAACGGCTCTATGGTAGGCACGAGCAGTTGAGCTTTTACTTTAACTCAGGTTATTAAGAGTTACTAAATTGGGGCACTTCCCTGGTGGCACAGTGGTTAAGAATCTGCCTGCCAATGCAGGGGACATGGGTTCGAGCCCTGGTCCGGGAAGATCCCACATGCCGCGGAGCAATTAAGCCTGTGTGCCACAGTGTGCCACAACTACTGAGCGTATGCTCTACAGCCCGCATGCCACAACTACTGAAGCCCGTGTGCCTAGAGCCCGTGCTCCGCAACAAGAGAAGCCACTGCAATGAGAAGCCCGCACACCGCAACAGAGTAGCCCCCGCTCGCCGCAACTAGAGAAAGCCCGTGCGCAGCAACAAAGACACAAAGCAGCCAAAAATAAATAAATAAATAAATTTATTTAAAAAAAATAAAGAGTTACTAAATTGACAGTGATTGAGTGAATTTGTAAAGTATCCTCACCATTTTTTCAATTCATTAAGAGGTGAAATGATAATCTTAGAATAAGGATAAAAGGATTATAGGTGCATTGGAAAATTAAAATGATTGGATTTGATATGGCTGCTAATAGCCCACAGTTAAATAGAAGGAAAAAAAGTGGGGAGGGAAAGCCTTTCTGATCCACACCAAATTTCATACAATTACGCATAAGATTGTGTTTAGGTACAAATCCACTGCAATTCAAGTTTTTAGACAGAGGCCAATTATAAATTCATTATTTTGAAGTCAAAAGTACTTATCACATCTTCTAGATCCCACTTAAATAAAGTCTTCTTAAAAACTTATTGCTTTTTTTTTTGCGGTACACGGGCCTGTCACTGTTGTGGCCTCTCCCGTTGCGGAGCACAGGCACCGGACGCGCAGGCTCAGCGGCCATGGCTCACAGGTCTAGCTGCTCCACGGCATGTGGGATCTTCCCGGACCGGGGCACGAACCCGTGTCCCCTGCATCGGCAGGCAGACTCTCAACCACTGCGCCACCAGGGAAGCCCAAAAACTTATTTCTTAATAATCATATTTTAAACCACTAGGTTTCAGTAGACTGGTGAATAGACATACTCTGTATCAATACTAGAGGACATACTTTACATGAAAAATCATAGCAAGGCAGTTTACCAGAATTCTCATAGAAATGCACGTTAGCCTGTTTTACATGGCACCTGTACATAGCATCTGAGGAAATTTTTACAAAGATAATGCAGTAGTCTAGGTAATAATGTACACTAAAACTTTGGCATCTGTGTTACATTTTAAATCAACCAATAGTTCTATCAGTTCCTGCAAGCAGCCTACTTGAATATGACAGTCGACTCATCAGTAAAATTTCAGTGCCATTTATCAACGTGTTATGATGAAAAACTTTAATTAAAATAAATTCATTCACCTAGGATTTTAATTGATTTTTATAAATGAGAAGGAACCTGAATGATTCTATTTATGGTACATTTATAAATCAAGTAAGAATCTAGCAAGACCTCCAAAGCCAGTGGGAAATGATCTGTCTGATGCCTATGGTGGGAAGGGTATAAAGCACAGCTGTTAAAAGATGGTGACTGGCAGAAAACAAAGTTCTTCTATTTTCTAGTGACGCTGGCAGAAAAAAATACTGCTTCAAGATTTGGACACACATAGAGATACATCTGCCAGTGCAAATGTCTATCACTAGGTCCCCTCTCCTTTTAAAAAAGATATATTAGCATGCGCATTCTCAAATGGGAATGGTGTCACGTGGTGTCACCCCCAAGTAGGACCAAAAAAAGCCCCTAGTCTTTTCATGTATAAAGCAGATATAATACATATACAGCATATCTATGATATTAAAATTCATTGGGGGAATTCCCTGGCGGTCCAGTGGTTAGGACTCCATGCTTTCACTGGCGAGGGCTCGGGTTCAGTCCCTGGTTGGGGAACTAAGATCCCACAAGCCATGTGGCACGGCCAAAAAAAATTCACTGGGGCACTATTTAAAAAAAAAAAGTTTAAAAGGCTTTGGGGGTGGGCTTGATGAAAAAAAGTTTTAAGGGGGCTTCCCTGATGGCGCAGTAGTTGAGAGTCCGCCAGCCGGTGCAGGGGACACGGGTTCGTGCCCCGGTCCGGGAAGATCCCACATGCCGCGGAGCGGCTGGGCCCATGAGCCATGGCCGCTGAGCCTGCGCGTCCGGAGCCTGTGCTCCGCAACGGGAGAGGCCACAAGTGAGAGGCCCACGTACCACAAACAAACAAAAAAAAGTTTTAAGAAACACTGAATTAGTGACTCTCTCAGTCACATGCATTTCTTCTCCCCACCATCACTACGCTATGTCAAAATACCCTGTGGCATTTTTGGTATTTGGAATTTTCATAAGAACATAATGTCTCTAGGACAATACTCCCAGAATAATTAAGATTAAGAAATTTATCATCAGCTCTAAACACATTTTTTTTTTTTTTTTGTGGTACGCGGGCCTCTCACTGCTGTGGCCCCTCCCACCGCAGAGCACAGGCTCCAGACGCACAGGCTCAGCGGCCATGGCTCACAGGCCCAGCCGCTCCGCGGCATGTGGGATCTTCCCGGACTGGGGCACGAACCTGTGTCCCCTGCATCAGCAGGCGGACTCGCAACCACTGCGCCACCAGGGAAGCCCTCTAAACACATTTAATTATGGCATCTAAGAGGAGACTTATCCTTAGAAACTGACACCAAGTTAGGAAAATCAATTAACATATATCTGATCATAATTACGAGTACGATCTTAACGTCTGTGTTAAGAATTACAGGTTTGAGGTTGGCACTGGCAGCCGAAATTCAAAATTGCCACTTAAAATTCAAGATGAAAATCTGCGAAGTCTTTTTAGAAAGCATTCCCTTTCTTTACACTATACTGTCACAGGTGACTTTATCCATTAATGCGAGTATACTTGACACTACTGAACTGCACACTTGATAATGCTTAAGATGGTAAATTTTATGTGATGTGCATTTTATGACAATTTTTTTAAAAAAGTACTGAGGTGGGTGGGGATAAACATGAGGACAGGATTCTTCTGAAGTCAGGATGGTCTTCAAGAGGTGGGCGCGGGGGCAGGGGTGGTAGGGGGAGGCAGGGCGGGGAGGGGAGGATACTTTCCTCCACGAGTGGGAGTGCTGTCTCATCTGACTCGCAGTTGACTAGAAGGCAGTTCGAGTTCACGTATGCTACTGCACTTCTCTTTTTTTTGGCCGCACCATGCGCGGCTTGTGGGATCTTAGTTCCCTGACCAGGGATTGAACCCGGGCCCTCAGCAGTGAGAGTGCAGAGTTCTAACCACTGGACCACCAGGGAATTCCCTGCACTTCTTTCTTTACAATTCCATGTTCACATCTCCGACGTGGTCATCACTTGTCCTTCTGTATTTGCGGGTGTGGCCTCTGTTAGTTCCATATGGGACACTAGCACAGACCAGGGGCTAAACAATTTGGTTGGCCAGGCCTGAAAGAAGCCAGATGTGGGGCAGGCACACTATTTTAAAATAGTAGAAAGATGACCCTGCAGGCCTACCCCTGACACTTGTTTAGGCATCTTGAATGGCTCAGGAGTGTGATGCCCGACAGTCACTGCTTCTTTAGGAGAATTCAGACGCCCTAAAGTGCTGTCATAAAGGACTCAGGCACTGGCCACAGGGCAGTCTCTCCACCATTGTCCCCGCTGCTCCCGACACCCATGGAAACCACCACTTGCCCCAGCCAGGCTCAGCACGGTGCAGAGCTGCTCCGTGTAGAGTGACTTTACATCCCCACTCTCCAGGCCGCCTCAGGGCGTGCCCATGATCTCGGCATAGCTATTAATAGCACCCCCTCTTCACTCGCACAGTGTCCCAGTGTGGCTGATCAGTTAGCGGCTTTGGCACGTACTGTTCTTGCTGCTTGAAATGTCTGCCCCTCATCGACTTGACAGTCTCCTACAACCCAGGCATCACCTCCTCAGGGAGGCCTGCCTTGATGTGCCCATGTGCCACTTTCCCTCCCCCAGCCCGGGACACAGTTCAGTGTTTCCTTTCTATTTTCCCTCATCACCTATGAATCTGGTTATCTTCTATCTGTCTGTCTTTCCCAACTGTGAACCTCTGGAGAGAAGGGACTGTGTCTTTAGGTCTTTGTTTCTCTAGAGTTTAGTATAATACCCAGCATGGAATAGACATGCTCAACACGTTTTTTTTTTTGGTAGAATTGATTTCTTGCTCAGCAGGAGTTCCAGGCCTGATTCACTCAGCCTCAGCCCCAAGGTTTGTAGAGGAATTGCATAGATCTGGCCTTCTCGTTGTGTATTTGTGTGTGTGTGTGTGTGTGTGTGTGTGTGTGTAAATAATGTCACGGGTCAGGTACAAATGGAAAACCACGTATACTGACTTGTGACCCCCTAGGTCCCCAGGCCTCTTGCGATGCGGAAAGAGGGGATTCAAACCAGAAAACGGAAGCCCAAGAACCTTAACAAATCGAAGACACCAGCAGGTGAGAAAAAGATCGATGTGTAATTATATGAATAACTCAGTAGCTCTCAGAGTGTGTGAGCATCGTGTATGCTCAGGTGGGCCAGCCCAGGCTACCAGGGTGTAATGATAGCATCGTCCATCCCCGGCCGTTCAGGACAGAATGCATAACCCAGTGCAAAAGTAACATCACCGTGGAACATATTGGGAGGTTTTAAAGCAGGCTCAACTCATGTTGTGGCCTGGTTTTTGCCAGCTGCAAAGACTGCAGAGGTCCAGCTGGACCGGTTGAGGGCCTGGAGGAAAAAGGAACATGAGTCGGTCCCTCCATCTTTGGTGCTCCAGCCACTCAGGAACTCAAGTTCTTTCAATTTGCTTTGGGCTAAGTGGGGTGCAGGAAGACAGGGTCCTGTGAGTCATGTTCAGATTGATTTGTAACATTAATTTGTAAGCCAGTGTATAATTAACATCATGTAGTACTCTGTACCTTGCCAAGCTCCTTCACAAATATTATCTCATTGATCTTTACAGACCCCCATGAGACCCCATTTATGATCTCCATTTTACTAATGAGCAAGCTGAGGCTCAGAGAGGGCAGTGACATCACAAGGGTCACACAGCTGTGAATGGGTAGAGCTGGAATTTAAACCCAAGAGTTTTCACTTCAGGGCCCATATTCTGTTCAATATATACTCTGCCTTCTCAATTTCTAGATTTCAGAATGAGGACTACTCGGGTCCCCTACCAAGAGCACTCCCTCCTCAGTACCGCTGTCAAATTAAAGATTTCACTGGAAAATGTGGCAGTTGTGGAGAAATTAAGTCGGCTGATATGATGGAAAGTTTATCTTCTAATCTAAGGCCTGACAAAGTCAGATAAGTTTCCCTGTTCCACTGCTGAGAACATGACCAAAGTTCTCCTTTTCCAGATTCGACAGTGGCTCGCTCCTTCTGGCAGTCACGTCTTAGCAGAGCGTTCACTGGCTCACACCAGGTCCTCGGCCTTTCTCCCTGCTTCCACATTGTTTATACAAACAGCACCTTCCCCTGGGGAACTTCATCTCTTTACATGGTGGGGTCCCAGCGGGAGCAGGCGTCGGTTCAGGTGTACAATCCCCTATCCGAAATTCCAAATCCAGGGAGCTAGATTTGGCAGTAAAATGTTATCTGAACTGACACAGGCTAGTTACAGTCTTCAGTTATCCCATGTGCGAATATTCCCATGTTTTGCTGTAGAACTATTAATGTATTTAATTACGGGGTGTTGTCCCAGACCCCGCTGCAGGTATTCTGTTAATACTCAGTCTTTGTCCTTTTTAAAATCCAAAAGTTTGAATCCTGAGACACACGTAGCCCCAAGCGTTTGGGATAAGCGGTGGTGAGCCTGTCATCTGAAAAAGTTCCCTTGAAATTCTGCTACTTCTGCTTCATTGTGAGAACCGTTGCCCTGCACTGATGGAAGGACCCTGCTTCTCTCCCCAGCAAATGTAGACAAGCCGTTAGTGCGGATCTGCCCTGGCTGTCTCCAAGGGCCGCCATCCGTTTGTCCCTGCCCCTGGGCTGGGTGTCCTGACTCTGCCTTGTTCCAGGTCCCTCGGGCAGTGAGAGCCTCCCTCCCACCACCAGCGCTTCCAGCAGCAGCGCGGAAGAGATGCGTCCCATCAAGACAGAGCCTGGGCTCTCATCCCATTATGGGCACGGCAGCTCCCTGTCGCAGGTATTGCTCGTTGGGGGGTAGACTCCAGGCGGCCAGGCTCCCGCCCGAGGCGAGGGGCTGTCTGCACGAGGATATGTTTCAGCACATCTGATCAAGCTACAGCGATTTGGACACACGACCGTGATGCACGCGTTTAGCAATTCCTCTGTGCCAGGACCCGTGTGCTGGCACACAGCATTGCTACAACCGGAATCAGAGTGCGGCCACTGTGTGGGAGGCGGAGCGGGGCTTTCTAGGCCAGTCTGTCTCCTAAGTAAGGGTGGCTTGACCTTGGCCTTGAGGGTGGGTAGATCTTAACAGGAGGAAGGGGAGGAGGAGGCCCCTCCTGGCGTGGGCAAAGGTGTAGAAGCTGCAGAGGGCAGGGCAGGCGGGCTGGGGTTGGTGAGGAGGTCACAGGCAGGATGCCGTTGTCACAAGGGTTGGCTGCGGGTCCAGCTTCACATGTGTGTCCAGAAGACGGGCCAGCAGGACCCTCGTTTCCCTCTGTCAGATACAATGGCAATCCTGCTCCTCTAGCCCCTTCCCTGTGTGGTTCCCCCAACCGGGATCAGGATGCCCCCAAGCTTGGTCACGGTCTCCCAGTAACTCTGATCTCTTCTCCGCCTGTACTTGAGGCGGGCGAGTCCTAAGGAGCCTTCTGCCGTCAGGGTGAAGAGAAGCTGGTGCCCTGGGGCCAGGAGAGCCAGGAGCCCCTTCTGGGCAGGGAGGGGGGGCGGGGGGATGGCTTCCTTCTGAAAATGGAGATTGATGGTGAAAAGACTGTAGAAAATGCCTCGTGTGACCGTCAGAGGCTTCTGAGAAACCAGAATAGTCACGAAGCTACTGGGTCAGTGCTCAGAAGCAGCTGACGAGTCACGCAGACCCCCTGAATCCCATAGCACACAGGGGTCAGGGGAACAGAGTGCTGCCCGCTGCCTCTCCTGCCCTTCTCCTTTGGCCCTGTCCTCTCGTCCCCTTCCTGGGGTGGGAGCCAGCCTGGGCACAGCTGTGGAATGGGGCTCCCCTCTCCAGCCCAGACCCCCTCCTGAGCCCCAGGAGGGATCCCATTGACCGCACCTTACTACTTCTCGCTTTCAGACGTTCTCGGTCAGCGCGATGTCCGGCCACGGGTCCTCCATCCACCCAGTCCTCTCGGCCCTGAAGCTCTCTCCGCAAGGTTATGCGTCTTCTGTCAACCAGTCACCGCAGGCCAGCTCCAAGCAGGACCCTTGGAACAGCCTGGCCTTGGCTGACAGTCACGGGGACATAATCACTGCATAATGTCACCTCCTTCCCTCCTTGGATTCCTGCATGGACTTGGGACTCGGAGGACAGCAGAGGTGAGGCTCTGGGCTCCCGGGGGCCGGCCTGCTCTGTCTGGGAATGACTCCAGACAACAACTGGGAAGAAACTTGAAGTCAATGATTTGGTTAGGGGAGCGGGCACTGGATTTTATTGGATAGCTTTGCAGGTGGGGGACTGGAGAGAGCGCAGACTCTGATCTGGAAGAGCCCCCACCCTTCGCCAGATCACACTTAAGCCCCTTCCACGGAGTTGCAGACTCTTTCTCATTTTCTGCCTCACCACCCCTGACAAGAGACGAGATGTCCTTCTCCCTTGTCTTTCCACCGCTGTGGCCCGAAATGGTGGTTTTTGCACGGTGTTCCCGGCACGGGGGATCCGAGGGCAGGGTGCCGGGGCCCCTGCTCCAGCCTGAATCAGGGTATCTGATGGACGTGTGTTTGGACGCCTTGGCCCCTCGGCGGGTCCTGCCCTCGCCCAACACTCCCCTTCCGGCTCGGCACACCTGCATCCCTCATACCGAATCTTGACTCCAGAAACACGGGGTAGGGCCAGTGTTACCGGATGCTCCGTGGGGAGATGGAGGAGGGGCCGCTTCTCCCACCGCAGAGTGGCTTCGGCAAACTCGCAATCTGGCAACTTTGCCTCCCACGCAAGTTCCTTCCGCGGCTAAAATCGCTCCTTCTCTTCATCCCCGAGGCCTCTGAAAATAAGCGCCCCTCCACTGCTCTCGGTGATTCAGCTCTGCCCGCAGCCTGAACACGTCCCCAAATCCTTCTTCCACCCCATCACGCTCAGGGGGGTCCTGAGTAAGAACAAAAACGGTTCTGGTGCTGAAGCAAGTTTGACTAGCATTCATCCAAGACTTGAGATCTTTCTGGAGAGGATGTCTAGTGGACACCATCGCCGGGCCTGGAGCTGCGCTGCGCGGGGCGGGGTTGTCAGCCTGGAATTTGCGCATGCGCCGTGGTTCCGCGGAGACGCGTCTGTTGCCGGGACTGACAACCGAGGGCATCCGAGGGGCGCAGCTCCTGCACCCACGTCCTTTCTCCAGCAGCAGTCTTTTGTCCAGGAGGCCAAATGCTAGGGGCTTCTCAACATAATTTCAAACCAACACTACACAACTCATGGAAGAAAGACGACGAGTGATGAGAAGACACCGGGCGGGCGGCCGGGGGCGGGGTGCCCTCCCACTCTCACGGGCTGGGAATCGGCCGCCTCTCCACGTTGCTGTCGCTGCCCGTGGCCCTGGGCTCACGAAGACGCTTCCTTCCGTGTCCTGGCTGCCAACAGAATGTAGCTGACTGGCCTTCCTCTGTGCTCCAAACACCCAGCCCCCAGCCCAAATCCTCCTGGCGGTAGCAGAGAGTATCTTTAAACCCAGGTTCTGTTTTAATCATTTACATCGCTTTCTTCTAAGAAAGCCGCCTTCATATACCTTCCTTAATCCACAAACCTGCTAACGTTGTCTTAAGGTGAAATGGCTGTAAAATCAGTATTTAACTAATAAATTTATCTGTATTCCTCTTCCCCTTCTCCTCCTCCCTCTGAGGTCTTTGCTGGGAGGTTCGCTGCTGCCCTTTGCAAGGCAGCCCTGAGCCACTGAGGCCCCTTTGCTGATCCGCTCACAGGCTGCGTCTGAATCGCTTCTCCCTTCATTCCTTTCGGCAGTTGGCCGAGGCTTCCTCTGTGTGTGTCGGGGGCTAGTGACAAGGACTAGCTTGTGACCTTGACTGGTAACCTCTAGGCTTGCTTTCCTAGGAGAGGGTTGGACCAGCCCTTAACTAAATATCCTGTGGCCCAGAAGTTGCCTCCCAACGAAGGGGGCATTTTTAGACCTCCCCTCGGGTACACCAGTGGCTGGAGCATGAGGCAGAGCTGCAGGGCAGTGGTCTCTCCAGCCCTCCTGGTTTGAGACATGCACTAGACGTGCTCTGTCATCTCCTACTTTCTGGTTTGATCCAAACAAGCCCCTGGAGGAGGTCAGTGGTGCTCCACGCCAGTGGCACAGAAGGTGAAAATTTCTCCTTTGTCCATTTTGTCTTCACTTTCTTAGTCTACAGAATTGCTTAATTGCTTCATCTTAAAAGTGAGGTAGGGTTGAGGGGAGCGGCCCTAAGCCCTGGGGAACGGAACCCGGACAGGCAAATCCACCCCCACTGAGAATTGTTGGCAGTAGCTTCCTGCCGCTCAGCTGGCTTATGCCAAACCCAGTGGGCAACTGGCGGCCTTTGACCTTTCACAACACCCTTGTTATTTTTGAGCAGGTAAGGGAAAAAAAAAACTCTTAACAACCATTCTTCTATGTAAAATCGGAAAAGCTTTTTAATTGGCTGAGAAATATCCAAAGCTACTAAACACAGCTACCATCCAAAGGGATGAGTAACCGGTAACTCTAGCAAAGAATAACAAGAGATTCAAAACCAAAAATAAAACCTACCAGGATTTATGTTGGCCTTGGGGAGGACGTGTTTTCTGATGATGAAGTCTTTGCTGAGAACATTTTTGCCACTTCCCTTCAGGAATGGTTTTCAGAAATACACACACACACACACACACACACACTACCAGAAGATTGACCTCACTCCTTATATAATCATAACTTATGCTTCACTCCAGATGGTGAAATCCAGCTTGATTCAGCCTCCTTGCTCACCACACTTGGTTGCTTTCCCAAATCGATGCATCCTCAGAGTAAGTCAAGTTGCTACCAATCAGGATACTCAAAAGGATGCAATTCCCAGATGGTTGGGAAGTGGCTGGAGGTGGGGGGGGGTAGGGGGCCAGCAACAAGAAATGTCTGGCCTAATACGGTGAGTGCAGCAGCCAGTGGCATGTGTTCGGGCTCAGACATCCCTCACATTCCCTTTCGGGCTCACCTCTCACTACGACAAAGATTCTGAAGCACAGGTCAAATCATTTTAACAGTCGAGAGCATTAATCCTTAATATTTGACTTTTGGATGCCTTTAGGGGGTGAGTAGTAGCAGATTTAGCCATGATTATGTTTGGCTTGGGTTGACAGTAGTGAAAATAAGTTTATATTCACTGAACATGCATCAGAGGGAGCTGGGCTGGAGTTTATTTGATGTGCCCCCCTTTCCGAGCCCGCAGAACTGACTGACTTGGATACTAGCGCATGAGAAACAGCCACTTGGAAAGCTGCTTTGGGAGTGGAGGTGACGGGTTTTCAGTTTTTTAAATCATTTTCTGACATTGGAAACTACTCTTCAGATTGCATCCTTGCCTTGCTTGAAGCTGGAACACAAACACGCCACCATCCTTACCAACACAGATATGTATCTTCCCAGAACCAAGGACCAGCCTCTAAGCTTCCAGGTTTAGCCTGGGAAGTGGAATCCATGCTCCTGAGGGCTCCCTGCCCTGGACACTGTTGCTTTCCGTTCAGTTCCTTAGCCTCCTGGGAGCACTGCTGCTCTACTTCACCCTGGCTCCTGTGCAATTTTTATCTTCCCTCCAATAGCTGCAGCTGTAACATTTGCAAAAAGACTTCAATAACAAGGAGAACTAAATAATCCAAGCAAGAATGGCATTAAAACAGACCTAGTTTCTCAAAGTCCAGTTTTCTTTAGGTCTGTGCATGACTAGATCACTGGTTGAAGCCTGGGGGATTGTGGGTTTAGTTTTACAGAAAGAGGCAATCATACACAGCCGTGCTCTGAGCTAACAGGAGCAGTGGAACCAGGAAAAGCCTGCAAGGTACCGGGTGGTACTCTTGAGCCCCAGCTTAGCAGCGGTGGCAGGCCCTGTGCGAGGGGGTTTTCAGACAGACCCAAAGAGGGAGCTTCTCTTGAGTGAAGGGTGATACGTGAGATCCCCACATCCCGTCACGCACACACTCCATCCCCTCCCTGCTCTGCGGTGACTGCCTTCTGTCCTACAGCTGTGGTGGCCTTGCTTCACCTGAGAAATAAACATGTGACTGCATAGGTTTTTAACCAGATGTACTTGAAGTTCAAATCACTGGGCAGTCTGGAAGTTCCAAATCAGTGAATCTCTGATTGCAGGACTTAATTCAGATGAAGTTCACTACTAGTAAATGATACTAGTGAACACTACCAGTAGACCCCTGTTACAACCAAGATATTGTAGTCTCTTGTGCCACTGCTTCTTTAAGATAGATTTACTCAGATGAATTGGGTTGTAATTAGACATGTGAAACATTTAGCTCTATCATTCCTCCTCTGTCCTTTTCCTTTAGAACTCATGAAAATAAAAAATTGAAAAGATCCGTTATTTCTAGGGTTCTTGATTCTCTTAAGACTTTGGGGCTGGGCTGGGAAACAAAAGAGGTAAGACTGAAATAACAGAATCCTAAACAGACCTTTGACCAGGACTCTGCTGAACAAAGCAATGAGTGATACCAGCTAATGTGCTTTACAGTGTAAAGCCATCGCTTTGTACTTAGTCAGAGAATCCCCCAGACTTCTCTGGAGTGGTATGGGCTGGACACACTTTCAGGAAGTCTTCCTGTCCCCCCACCCCTTAACATCCTTGCAGGTTTCCTTAATGTGGCCTCCAGCCTTACCATAGCCAAAGTTTCCCCTTTACCCCACCCTACGTTTTGAAATTATTTTGTCTACATAATTACTTGGGCTTTTCTCACTTTTTATAGATCAAAACCCAAACTGCATATAAATTACACTTCAGTTTTTTAAAGAACAGAAAGCATAACTGCTCATCTCTGCTGACAAGTACTACCAGATAGTCCGTAACACTAAGCTGATTGAATTCCCGTCTTAGGCAGAGATGCTCGATTTAGGTTGCTCTGCACTCTTGGTATGGCTATCGGATAGCTGGTTACCTTGGGGCTTTTTTGACTATTTGAAAATGGCTCATGGGGTCCTATTGGGTGAATCTCTGGGTCCCGGGGGCTCTCGGAGGGGAACACTACCATACAATCACTTCCTGGAACAGATTCTGTACCCATTTCCCCCTGTGCTTCTGCTTCCTTGAAAAGTAAGGGAGGGACTTCCCTGGCGGTCCAGTGGTTAGGACTCCACACTTTCACTGCCAAGGACGCGGGTTCAATCCCTGGTCGGGGAGCTAAGATCCCACAAGCTGTGTGGCACGACCAAAAAAAAAAAAAGAAAAGAAAAGTAAGGGAGGAGCCCACCACTAGACACGGGATTCTGAGGTTTCAGAATTCTAGCCCAGGTTTGGCCAGTGTCTAGCTGTGTGACTCTGGGCATTTCACCAAACTGCTCTTCACCTCAGCAGCTTCATCTGCAAATGTTTTGGAGGAGGGAATCTTTAAGTTCTCTTTAAGCTCTAAGCAGTTGTGAGAGCAGAAATAATCCGAAATTATCCTTGCCATATCTGGTATCACGCAGGGAGCACAAGTCCCATGCTGGTTGGTGTCATGCTGTGAGGATGGTCAGGAAAAGACATGAAGAAATTCATCCCTGGGGTCACACTGAATTTGATACAGCATCCAGGACTTTGGACCAGCAGCTCTGAAACCACAAGTTGAGCAAAGTGGCTCATCTCTCTGAGTCTTACGTACTCTTGTTGGTACAGATGAAATCTCAGGGCCCCAAGATTTGAAAATACTCCCTCTGGAGACTCCGGATGGATGTTCTCCAAGCGGAAAATAGTACCTTTACTGTGACCCAAGTAATGAGGTTTAAAAATGTTTCAGAAGCTTTTCATCCAAATGAGCATTGCCTCTCAAAGTTGCTGCCTTGGAAACTACTAATTCCACTGTTTCAGCCACGGTGAAAACACAGGTTGGAACTCCCTTTAGAGGCTCTCCACACCTGCTCAGATCAGCCTAAAAGAACCAAGCTTATTGCTTCTCAGCCACAAACAGAATTTGGGGGTCCCAAATAGAATTACATCACTTGACCAATTTTTGTCACCTGTCCTGATCCTAAACGCCCCCTTCAAAGAATAGAAATTTGCCATCATGAAGAGCTATTGAAGAAAGGACTGTAGGCACTGAAAGCTGATTTCAGTGGAGGAAGCAGATCGATGGGAAACATTTTCAGGTCTTTCACCACTGTCACACTGATGGGGACAGCATGCCATGCTGTAGCTGTGGTGCGTTTTCTTACGTCCATCAAATGACCTTGGTGTCTTCCCTCACTACCCAGCTGCGTTGATGAGGTTTGAGAGGCGCTGCAGGTTATGGGACCGGAACAGGGTCCTGCTTGGAGAATGCTTGAAGAAAGTCATTTCTGCAATTTGGGGCAGTGTTTTTTTTTTTTAATTTTTGGAGTCCCAGACCTCTCTGAAAATGTAACAAAATCCATGACCACTTTCCTAGAAAGGTACACATATATGAGTGGTACACATACACCATTCACAATTTCAGGGGTTCTATGAACTCTGGAAACTTCTCCATATTCCCCAGGTTAAGAACACCTACACTCAGGCTCCAGTTTAGTCCAGGGCTGCAAGGCTGTGGTGGTCGAACTGACCAGGTCAGCTCCATCTGACCAGGGTGTCCTGGTACTTGGGACCCAGAGCAAACCTTGCCATTTAGCTATGAAGTAAAGCAGTGGGACAGTCCCAGGGCAGTTGTCAAGGCCCTAGGCCCCCCTGGAGGTCCTGCAGCCTAAAATCTAGCAGTTTGCACAGGGACAGGGCTGAGGAATTCCTGGTAGCCCCTTCCTTACAGGAGGGTTTGGGCCTGGAGTCTGTGGGAGTACAGGGGGGGTTACAGGACACGAGCTGCTAAGGACTGGGGGTAGTATTGCTGAGGTTTCCTTCCTCAGCTGACCAGGGCAAGTCGAATTGAAGGGAAATAACCCCACTAGGAAAAAGGATGCCTGGATTGGGAGGCCATGCCTGACTCATTTACAGATCATGAGGGGTTTCAGAGATCATCGGGTCCAAACCCTCTTGTCCCACCATCGTCAAGGGAAATTGCCCAAGGCCACAGAGCCGGTATGAGGAAGAGGGGCACTTACTGAGCACCTACCCTCACTAAGGAGGCCGAGACTGGCATAAAGATACCTCCCTTGCAGTTAATGCGCTCACCATTTGGGGGCGCCGGCGTTCTCTTCCTTGTGGCCTCCACAATGCAACAGCCTGATTTTCAAACATTCAATCTGAGACCACCCCGGAAACTGTGCTAAAAAAAGTACCTGCCACTTACCGAGCACTCCTGCAAATCAGCTGCGCTAGTAAGTAGCCTTATACATCCATTAAAACTTTCCTGTATCCTCACAACCACGTTTTGCACACGAAGGAGATACAGCCCATGGATTTTAAGTAGCTCCCTTAGGCCACAGAACTAGTACATGCAGAACCAGTATTCAAACCTGACTGCAGAATCTGAGTTTTTACACCGCCCCCCTGCCTCTCCCGAAGAGTGGAAACCTAAAAGCTGAAAACCCCACACAACCTGGGGTCCCACTCCAAGCTGAAGTCTTTCAACGTCTTTCTAGAAGTTGGGGAGAATCCTTGGTTCCGAATTTAGACATGATGAAAGAAGGCCCTAGAACCACTGGAAAATAGGGCTCACCGTCCACAGTAACATGTCCAAAAAAGAGGGACAACTGGAATGGACCCGGGAGCCTCACTCTCAGCTCTCCAGGCTCCCCAGGTGTTCCTAGAGACACATGAAACCTCCTCCATGTGGTTCAGGACCCCAAGCTCATTCATTGGCAGTCTGATTCCTCACCACATCCTACTGCTTTTCTCCATCACATCCTTTCTTGCTTTAATCGATTTTCATGGTCATTGTAACTTTAATCCTGTTTAAGATGTCACCGGCACAAAGGGAGAGGGAGAAATTGGCTCCATGGCCCTTAGAAAACTGGGTGCTGACCCCCATTGTGCTGAGGCCCAGGCTCCTGTGGGCTTTGAGGTGGCCCCCCGTCCCCGTCCAGGACGCAACTAATAATAACTAAGAACATATTGATCTATCGCTACATGTCAGGCTAAGTGCTAAGAGATTTAGGTGAATCATCTCAGTAAATCCCACCATAACCCAGTGAGGTAGGCATTTCACTGCATTTTACAGACGAAGAAACTAAGGTATGGAAAGGTTAAATTACTCACCCAGCTCTGCGCACTGAGCGGTAGGATTTGGACTCAGGTAGTCTGATGCAGCAACAGTGTTCTTCACTGCTATCCTGTAGTTGCGCTTCTGGAAGCTTGCCCTTCTCCAGGCAGATTCCCCAGCTCTATTGTCTTAGAATGGTGATTGCACACATTTGCACCGCACTTTACAGTTTATGAGTTTCGTATCTAAGACCTCATTTAGCCATTCATTCAAAGAATATTTACAAAGTGCCCACCAACTGCCAACCACCGTGCTGCTGAGTCCTCGCTGCTCCACCTTGTGTCCCTGGACCTCCAGCAGCAGCAGCATCCGTGAGCTTGTGGGAAAAAGGCAAAATCTTGGGCCCTGCTACAAACCTTGCTTTGTGATATTTCCATAATAACACCATGAAATGGCTATCCCACTTCATGCTGAATAGATTCAGAGGTACTGTGACTTGCTTGTCTCCCCATAACTACTATTGAGGCAATATATGTAAGGAGCTTAGAACAGTGCATGTGCTCAGCAAACAACAGCTATGCTGTAAATGACAGAGGTAAGCTGTGAACCACGTGGTTGCTCAACTCTACAACCCTTCGGCCTCAGAAGAGCTCTCTTAGGCACCAGGCATTCAGTCCAAGAGGTGAGGCAAGGACTGTGTCTCTGGCTTCCTTCCCAGCTCAGCCAGAGTCTACAGAATGGGGAGTTAGGGGCTCCAGAAGCTACTGTTAGGGTGTGCTTGATCCTATAGCAGGTGGCATCCTGTGGTGGGTATGTTGTTCCCAGAAGACGCCAGGTACAGAAAGAGGGAGACCAGAAGGCCCAGGGGGGATGGAAACACCATCCCCTCAAACCTCATCCCCCCTCCAGGGCTCCTCTGTGCTGAGCACCCTCAGCACACAGACCTTCCAGCCTTCCTCTCCTCACTTCCTGCCCTAGCCGGTTCAGTAGAAGGGCCACCCGTACTGCTCCGGCTGGATCAGCAGGACACAACCTGGGGAGGGGCTGGGCCTGTCTCCCTGTGCTGGCCAAGACCTCCCCAGGGCCCTCTCAGCTATGGTCCCTGGTGCCTGCCATCCGGATCAGTTTCCCCAAACTTCCCTGCTGACTTCTTGGAAAGTGCTGGCTCCCCATCCTCTTTGGAGAATTAACAACAATGGAACATTCTTATTTTAAAATAGTCTACTATTTTATCTTTTTTATTGTCTGGAAAAATTTAATATTACCTTTAAAGCAAAATTTGCTTATGGTAAAAATTCAAATAATAATACTCAAATCATATAAAGTAAAAAAAAAATCCCACCCTTTAAAAACTTCATGAGATTTCTTGACAACCTGTTTCCTTTTCACAATTACCTCGCCGGGCTCGGAGGCCCAGCAAAACCAAAGGCTTGCCTTTGCCTGACCACCTAAAGTTCTCCTATTCAGCAACTTAATTTTCTCTACCTTCGTAAGACAATAAACGTTCCAAACGCGGTTTGCTTCTTCCCCCGCATCTGCTCAGACTCACTCTCTCTCCACCCTTAAGCCGCGACACTCGGCATTGGCCCAGCGTCCAGCGACCTCCTTAGGTGAGGAGCTCCGCACCCTCACCAGCTCTCCCAAGGGCGAGACCCGCCCCCCACTCCCGCCTCCCAGGACAGAGCCCCGCACCTGTTTGGACAACGAAATCCGGAACCCCACCCACGCAGGGCGAGCCCCGCCTCCTACGCTCACTGGGGGGCGGAGCCCCGAGCTACCCCACCCCCTCGAGGGAGGAGCCTCGCTCTACCCACTCCCCACCTCCAGTCAGAGGTCTGCTTCCCCCGCCCGCTTACGACAGAGTCAAGCGCGCACCCCGGGAGGAACCCGCGCGCACACCGGGCGCCGGGTGTTCCACGGCCCGCGCGGAGGCGGTCTGCGGGCCTCGCAGGCGCTGGGGTCCCGGCGTCTGCGGGCGGGGAGCCGGTAAGTCCCGCCACGAGTCCCGCTGCGGCGTCGCGGGACGTGCGCGGGTGGGGAGGGGGCGGAGCGGCGCGTCCTTGGCTGTAGCGGGTCCACCTCCCCCGTCGGAAATGCAGGGCTTTCCCCAGCTTTACCCTCGTCACCTTGTTACCGGCGTGAAAACTGTTACCGAACCTTTTAGAAGCGTCCCTCATGGAAACCCGCAGCCCGGGTTGAATTTTTCTTTCTTTTTTGGCTGTTTACCACTTTTTAACATTCTCCCGCCCGCGACCGAGGCTCCTGCAGTGACCGTCAGTCCCGTCTCTGCGCCCGCTTCTCCCCCGCATCACCCCGAGAAGGCGCTGGGCAAAGCAGGCATTTTAGACTCTCCCGGGGGCGGCGGTGACGCCCTCTCCTCTGTCAGTGTGGTCCGCTAGCCAGCCCCTTACGCCGTTAACCCTCGGTTAACGAGGGTGCGCGGGGTGTCCCCTCGGGACCTGTGTCCCTTCGGCTTCTTATCTTTTAAGGCTGTGGTAGAGGCAGCTCGCTGCCCAGCTTTCCATCTCCATAAATAAAACCGAGAAAGAAACATGCCCTTGTGTCGGAAGATTTTAAGCATCAGAGGCATTTCAGAGGGGAGCTTTTCCAGAAGCTTCCACGGTTGGAGAGACCAGGGCGCAGAGCTGGTAGAGGATCAGGTCGGCTGCACTGTGGCCGGTCTTCCTGCAGCCCCGCAGTTTTGTCAGGAGAGCCTCTCGAGTGACTTGAAGGTCTGATTAGGGGCAATTGTACTACATTTTAGTGAGTTTAAAGCACCATCAAATTAAAAATACGTATTATGGAACGTGCTGCTAATTAAACTCTGAGAAAGCATGGACTGTGAGAGGCACCGCCATTTCAGAGATTTTTAAATATTACTTAAAATTACTGAAATGCAGTAGCTACCACTGTGCCAGGAAACTGCTTAGTTCTTTGGGTTTTCATCATAACTTGCAGTCTTGTGCAGGTGAGGAAACAGGTAGATAAGTAGGGTAAGGGTGGGGGGAATGCCTTCTGTGTCTTAGAAGCTGGGGTGCCGAGCGCTCAGGCCCAAACATATGAATGGCTCCCACACAAGCTCGCAGTGAACTTGGATGATTTGGGCAGGAAGAGGTGGGGGTCACAGGTCACCCTACATCACGGTTAAAATGGAGCCCCAGCTGTTTCTCAGTTACCAGGGATAATCTTCTCTAGGTAAGCCGGATGTGGCGTCTCCCTGATCTGACCTGACATGACCCTGTGTCTGCACCTGTCATGATTCTGAGCCCTGCATTGTTGTCACATACGCAGTGCTGCTACTAGCAGGGTGATCCTGGCAGGGCTGGATCTGCGTCTGTGTCTGTGTCCCTTATAGCCTTCTCTACCTCGACCATCTCTCCACTGAAAGAGGGGAGATAAAGCAGCAGCAGTGGGCTGGAATGATTGGTTTGGGGAGGCAGAAGGAGGACAGAGAAAGCCTGGAGATGAGTTAGGACCACAGTCCAGGAAACAAGTAACAAGGGTGGGCTCCCGTCCAGGCTGCCACAGGATCAAAGCGGAGGGCGCTTGTGGTGTGATGCCTGGCACACTGTTGGTGCTGCCTGAAGAAAGGCGAGAGGGGCTGGGATGGGGCAACGGTCCTCAGGAAGCTGGCTCACAGCCTGCCGCACCGGGGCTTTCTCTTTGATCCGACCCCCGCTTCCCAGCACATTCCCTTTTTGGCCGTATATGCTCTTAAAGTTGATGGCAAAAAAACCCCCAAAAAACGGCTGTGTGGAGCTTGGCACCCATCAGAAATGCTAGAGAGACCAGCTAAGTCAGTGGCCTCTTTTCCACATTTCTGCCTGCAGGGATGCCGGAGGGGCCGTCTGTGAGGAAGTTTCACCATCTGGTCTCCCCCTTCGTGGGGCAGCAGGTGGTCAAGACAGGGGGCAGCAGTAAGAAGCTGAACCCTGTGGGCTTCCAGTCCCTGTGGCTGCAGGACACCCAGGTGAGTTCGTCATCTTCTGATGGGCTCGTTCCACAGCTCACCCCAGCGGGCCGACTCCATCAGCACACCCTGTACCGCCCCTAAATTTATCTCAAGACTTTTCATGCTGTCACTTCCTGGAGCCTGAGGCGACCACGCTGGGACCCCACGCAGCTCCCCTTCTGACATTTCTCAGCCTCGGGTGAGCAGCACAGTAGCCTGTGGAACTATAAAAAATACACGCGCATGAGCTGGGTATTCACATTCAGCGTCTGGAGTGGTGGTGATGACTCGGACAGACTGATGTGCACCTTGTTTGGAAACCGTGTTTAATTCTATGGGGCCAGCAAGGAGGTGAGGAAAGAGCATAGCCTTCTGATCTGGGTTTCAGCCTGACTCATCTTTGCTCTGAGCATGAGTCAGAATTCCCTAAGGCAGCAGTCCCCAACCTTTTTGCCACCAGGAACCAGTTTCGTGGAAGACAGTTTTTCCACGGATGGCGGGGGCGGTGGGGTGGGGGGGGATGCTTCAGGTGGTAATGTGAGCGACGGGGAGCTGCAGATGAAGCTTCGCTCGCTCTTCTGTCCGCCACTCCCCTTCTGCTGTGCGGCCCGGTTCCTAACAGGCTGCGGCCCGGCCGGTACCGGCGGTAGGGGACCCCTGCCCTAAGGGGCTTGCAGAGCTCTTTGTGGTCTGACTCATGCCTCCCTCTCTGGCCTGCAGTTCACCCTGCCCCAGATCTCTCTCCAATCATTTTGAACTATCTAGAGCTCCTCTCACAGTCCTTCATGGTGACGTGCTGCTCCCCTGTGCGGGCAAGTCTCCCTTTTTCTCCCAGCTCCACCCCCATTCCTGTCCCTTCATGTTACCATGGTAATTCCTAGTCTCCTTCTGGATTCAGCCTTGCCATCACGTCCTCTGAGAAGCCTGCCCTGCCTGCTCTGAGTTGGAGAAGAGACTCTGCTGTGCTTCCCGGGCACCCTGTACCTCTTGTTGGATGCTCACTGCTGAATTTGTCCTGCCTGTTGAGTGGAGGAGACAAGTAAACAGGGCGCAATATTGTATTCCTGGCACCTAACTGAGTGCTCGGCACTTAGGAGGCATTTGGTAATTGGCGGTAGAAAAACCAAGGATTTCTGCTGCTTCTTAGCTGTGTGTTTCTAAGCAAGTTACATAACCTCTTAGCTCTAGTGTCTGCTAGAGTTGTAAAATGGGGATAAACACCTACCAGTTAAAATTGTTGAATTAAGCCGACTTTATGCCTGGCACATAATAGGTGCTCAGTAAATACTAGTCTCTGTCTTCCACCTTGCCCTTCTCTCACACACAGACACACACACACACACACACCTGGCACATAATAGGTGGTCAGTAAATACTAGTTCTCTGTCTTCCACCTTGCCCTTCTCTCACACACAGACACACACACACACACACACATCTTGCACATAATAGGTGGCCAGTAAATACTAGTTCTCTGTCTTCCACCTTGCCCTTCTCTCACACACACACACACACACACACACACACACACACACACACACACACACACACACCTGGCACATAATAGGTGCTCAGTAAATACTAGTTCTCTGTCTTCCACCTTGCCCTTCTCACTCACACACACACACGCACACACACGCACACACACACACACACACACACACCTGGCACATAATAGGTGGTCAGTAAATACTAGTTCTCTGTCTTCCACCTTGCCCTTCTCACTCTCACACACACACACACACACACACACACACACACACACACACACACACAGGCTATAAAACCATTCTTGGTTAGAACTGGAAGCGGTCTGGAAGAGGTCTGCTACACCTTCATGTGTGTTTTCTGCATTTGGAGGTGGGGCTCAGGGAGGGGGAGCGGTTAGCCCAAGCCGACATAGCTAGCAAGGGACAGAGACTGGAGCACAGGCCCCCTGACCTCCAGGTTTGTGCTGTTCCCGTGAGAGCACCTGGACTCTTTGTCCAGACTGTCCTGCAGAGTTTGCAGGACAGGATTAATGTCCCTTTGCCTCTGGGTCCCAGTGGCCGGGATCTTAGCACCTGCCCTCACAGAGCTGGCTTGCAGAAAATATTTACTCAATAGCTGAGTGGACAGAAGAATGTGAGGCAAGGGAGCCTTGAGATGGATCTGGGCACTGGTTTCCCAGTAAACCAAGGCAGGGGTCAGTGTTGGGAGCCCAGAAGCCTAAGGGAGGTGGCCTTGGGGAGCTGCCTGGCATTTGGGTCCCCATCAGTGGGCTCCCTTTCTGTTTCTCTGTCCGTGGGTCCTATTCTCAGGATCTGAGAGTTGAATTTGGAAGTTTAGACCTGTGTCCCTAAATGGGAAGCTGTTAGGTAACAATGAATGGAGGAGGGGAGTGTGTGATTAAGGCCCAGCTGGGGGCCTCGACATAGAAGAGGTCCTGTGGCCTGGAGAAAAAGCCTTCATGATGGAGATGGGACTTGAGTTGGACCTTAAAGGATGGAGGACTTAAGTGGGTCAAAAGGAGAAGAAAGGGCATTTCAGGTTTGAGAATCAGTTACAGATTCAAACATGGAGGTGGAATGAGCAGGGTGGGCTCGTGAGGCAGAGGAAAATTGGCTCCACTCTGTGCCGGCTGTATATCTGGCATGGCCCTTCACTGTCCTTACTTATAAGCTCTCCAGTTTCTGTGTCAGGAATTATGTATAATTGCTCATAACAGACTCAGAAGAGTGGCTTATACAAGTCAGGAGGTTTTTTTCCCCCTTCCCATAATGGGAAGTCCAGAGGAGGTGGTCCAGGGTGGTGTAGGAGTGATGCAAGATCACTGGGGCCCAAGCTCCTGCTCTTCTCTCCCTGGGGTCTAGCCCTCATCCTCATGATGATGATGATAACATGGCAGCTGGAATTCCAGCCATTACATCCACATTCCAGGCAGGAAGAAAAGGCAGGAGAGAGCTGGAAACTGGTTCATCCATTTTAAAGAGATTTCCCGGAAACCACATTTGACCATTGCTGCACAATCTCACTGGCTTCCCCATCTGTAAGGGAGGCTGGGAGACGTAGGTTTTTAGCTGAGTATGTTGATGTTCCTGTAAATCAGTAGATTTGTTGGTAGGGAGAAGGGGAGAGAGGGATATTGGGAGGCAGCCAGCAGTTTCTCCACACTTGGTCCCATATCATCTTCTCTTTTGTTTTAGCCTCTCATTTTGCAGAGCACACACTCCAGAGCTGCCTAAGAAAGCATTAGGGGTGGGAGGTAAATACTGAGTCCTTTCCGCCTGTTAATGTTTCTGTCCCATCCTAGTCTGGGTGGGTGGGACATCTGGAGATCAAATCCCACTGTATACTTAGACTTTATATCAGTCCTCCAATTAAAAGATATGTACAGCTTTGTTGAGGTGTAATTCACATCACATCCAGTTCACCCATTTCAAGTGTACAATTCAGTTTCTTGACACAGAGTTGTGCAACCATCACCATCATCAACTTGAGAACATTTCGTCACCCCCAAAAGAAGCCTTGTGCCCATTAGTCCTTTCCCTTTCACCCCAACTCTCCACCCCCAGCCCTAAGCGACCATTTTACTCTCTTTTCTATCCTACAGATTTGCCTTTTGGGGGGGCATTTCACATACTTGGAATCATGCCATGTGTGACTGGCTTCTCTCACTGAGCATAATGTTTCGTAGGTTCATCCCTGTTACAACCTGTGTCAGAACTTCATTCCTTTTAAATCCTGAATTCCCTGAGGGAAGGAGCAGAGGCTCACTCCTCTGTGTGACCCTCAGCACCTAGCACACTGTCTGGCACGTTGTATATCCCAGTTAGCAGTTAGAACTGAACTATCCATAGTGTCAGAGGAATTTAAAAGAGGGACGGCGGAAATTGCCATTGTTGGGAAGGGTGCAAGGGTCTCCTGACCTAGGCCTTTTGACCTGGTAAATGTTTTGACCTTGAGGGTCATCTGACAGATATTTTCATCAGCCTTATTCCAGCGTGGGTGAGTTGCACCGAGAAAGTGTTGCCTGGAGCAGATTCTCTCATGCCTGCTTAATTCCTTGCGCAGGTTTTTATGTGAGCTCAGTTAAGCCATTTCTGATGTGTGGCAGCAAACAACTGTGCTCAGATTTGCAGCTAAGCTATTCTGGAATTGTTTAGAAAGATAATGCCCTCTTTGGGGGAGAGGCCTTCAAAAGACTGCTCCAGTGGTTAACTTTTATACTAATTGACAAATTGGAGATCTCATCAGAACTGTGATCTTTAAGTACGTACCTTTGGGGGTCAAAATATCACAGGCAGTTCCATTATGAATGCCAGATGTTTGGTGTTTAGTTCTTGGAAAGACTGCCTGAATTTCGGGTCTTGCAGAACACGCTTATCCTGGAATCGGGCCATGTACACATTACCTGCCAGGACTAGCAATATGAAAATAGGATACTCAGCAGCTGGAACATTCTTTTACACACGTTTTCTGTTTTCATTTTCTTCTACTGCAATCGTGTTGATCGTCATTTTTGATTGTGAGGTCTCGTGTGGCCATTCCTTCTATGAAATCCAATTTCGGGGGGACGGTGAGGGCTGCAGAATTTTACAGTGGGTCGTCTTCAGCTGCTGTCAATTTGCGTGTGGTGTGTGTGTGTAGGTATGCTGATTATTTCTAACAAAGAAAAAGTATTATGAATTGAATACAGGAATGACAATAAGTATTTACTTATTAGCTAATTCATGAAAAAATTGGGAGTATTTCCCCTCAGGTATTCTAGGGTGGCCCTGCATCTAGCGTGCATCTATTTCATTGCTGATCTGATTCTTCCACTTGCTTCTAATCACTTTGAAAACCATGTACTAAGTGCCCACATGGCTGGAGCAAAAAGGAAAAGGCAAGTCCCAAATATTCAAGTTGGGAAAGTTTCATGGAAGAGGCAAGAGGGGAGACATTTGCGTTAGGATAAATGTCTGTATACACCTCTTCCAGTCTTCCCCGTTCTGGGTAAGACTCAGTCTGTTTTGACTGCAGTAACAGAATACCTCACACCAGGTGGCTTATTAACAACAGAAATTTATTTCTCACAGTCTGGAGCATGGAAAGTCCAAGGTCAGGGTGCCAGCAGATTCAGTGTCTGATGAGGACCCACTTCCTGGTTTGTAGACAGCCATCGTTTTGCTGTGTCCTCATGTGGAAGAAGGGTTGAGGGAGCCCACTGAAGTCTCTTTTATAAGGGCACTAATCCCATTCAGGAGGGCTCTACCCTCATGACCTAATCACCTCCTGGAGGCCCCACCTCCAGACACCATCACACTGGGGGTTGATTTCAACACATGAATTTTGGGAGGACACAGATAAGTCTATAGCAGAGCCTTAGATCATGTTCATCTTTTTCTAGGTCCATGGAAAGAAATTATTCCTTAGATTTGATCCAGATGAAGAAATCGTGTCCCCTGGCAACAACCCACTGTCAGAGCCTCTACAAAAAGAGTGGAAGGAAGAGGCCGGGCACCACCAGGAAGTCTCTGAGCAGTCCTCCCGGTTCCCAGGAGGAGACGATGCTGTCCCCAGTGGAGGTGATGGTCTGCGGTGTTTGTGGGGAGACACCCCTGCAGGAGGTGCCGAGAGGTGGCTGCAGGTCAGCTTTGGCTTGTTTGGCAGCGTTTGGGGGAACGAGTTCTCCAGAGCGAAGAAAGCAAACAAGAGGGGTGACTGGAGGGACCCTGTTCCAAGGTAAGGCGTGGTTGAGCAGGCCGTGGGCTGTGACTGTCGGCAGCTGTGCGGGGTCTGTGGGGTTCGCCAGGGCTCCGCTGTGCGGGCCTGGGCCGGGCTCTGCGGGCAAGCTGGGTGGTCTCCAGCAGCCTGCCGCCTAGGAGAGAGAACCCACTCCTCTGCCCACTGAGATGGCAGGTCGACTGTGGTCTGCACCCAGAGAGGGATGGGGACCACCTGGCAGCTTAGAGAGCGGGGAGTACTTTCCCAACAAGCACAGCCCTTGAGGCTGGGAGGCCTCTGAACAACATTTTATGGCTTGACTAGTGCTCTCTGAATTTAGGGACAGAATTGCCCCAGTTTTCAGTCTGTTCATGTTGAGGAGAATATCGCTGCAGAAAACTCTATCCATGTTCAGGATTCTTTCCTTAGTGTAGATTCCCAGAGGAATCATTGCTGGTCAGAGAGAATGAACGTTCTTATTGGTAGCACTGAGTTTTTTGTGTACTTTTTATCAACTTGTAGGGGCTTTCGGACCTTGTGTGTTAACCTCTGTGATGTGTGGTGCTAGTGTTTCCAGCCTGTCTGTGTCCTTTGATGGTGTTTGTGCCTTTAGGCATTCAGGATTTTTAGTTTGTAGGTAGTGAGTGGTCAGTATTTTCCTTGATAGCTCTTAAGTTTTATCCTCTTGCTAAAGAAGGCTCCTTCTATCTCCAAATCAAAATACTTTTCTAGTTTCATAATTATATATTTTTTCATGTCCAGAACTACAGTCTTTGTTTATGGTATTATGTAAGGCCAGTAAGATGCTTGGGACAATAAAAATAACTCAGATCGGGAGTTCCCTGGCCGTCCAATGGGTTAGGACTTGGCGCTTCCACTGTCGAGGGCCTGGGTTTGATCCCGGGTCGGGGAGCTAAGATCCCGCAAGCCGCATGGTGAGGCCAAAAACAAAGAGAGAGAGAGAGAAAAAAAGAAAACCTCAGACTGGCTTGAATGGTGAGATTCTTTTGACTCACAGACAGTTGACCCTTGAACAACACAGGTTTGAACCGCACGGGGCCACTTACACGGGGATTTTTTCAATAGTAATATTACATTGCTGCATGACTCACTCTGAGGTTGGTTGAATCCGTGGGTACGGAACCGTGGATACAGAGGCCGGCTGCAAGTTACGTGCGCGGATTTTCAACTATTCAGAGGGTCAGTGTCCCAACCCCCAAGTTGTTCAGGGGTCAACCACGTTAGAAGCTCAGAGGGAGTGCGGGCTGTGGCGTTGACGCAGGTCCAAGCCTCTGGCTTCACATTCTTGTGATTCTCCTGACTTTGCACTTTGCCACATGTTGCTTTTGTCCTTAGACCAGCAGCAGGAGACTCCTGCAGTTCCAGGCCTTATATCCACACAAGAAAAGAGGAAGAGAGGAGAGAGTGTCATTTCTAAAGTTCAGATGAGCAAGGAGAGCTTTCCCCGAAACCCCCAGGAAACCTCTCATGGCCCCGAAGCTGGGCTCGTTGGCTGATTCCGGACCCGGTCACCAGCCGGGGCGATTGGAACGCTCTTCCACTAACAAGGCTGGTCCTGCAGGCCTTCAGATTTATTGCCACACAGTGAACTCATGTCATTCACTTATTTTTGAATCTCTTCCTGTCACGTTATAACTCCTTCCATGTTGCATATTTTGCTTTGCCTGCCCTACCCCCTTTTTTTCTTTATTAGGCTTGCCTGAGTTTTATCTACTTTGTGGGTCTTTCAAATAATTAATAGTTTTGTATACTAACCACATGGAAGATTATTTCCTAATTTTTCAAATCTTTGAGTGTTTGTGGTCATCTTTTTTGGGGTTTTTTTGTTTTAATTTTTTTTATTGGATTACGATCAGGGTGGCAGCCTGTAAATTTTCTACTTTTGGCATCAAGATTTGCAGCCAAACACATAATTGATCTTTGCTTACGTTTTGTGTACATAAATGAAGATAGAATGTTCATTAAAAGTAAAACATTCTGACAAAAACCAAACAAACAAAAAAAGAAAAACATTCTGTAAATGTTAAGAACAGGTTATTGTTTTGATAGCTCAGCTTTTCTCTGTTTTTGTTTTTTGCGGTACGCGGTCCTCTCACTGTTGTGGCCTCTCCTGTTGCGGAGCACAGGCTCCGGACGCGCAGGCTCAGCGGCCATGGCTCACGGACCCAGCCGCTCCGCGGCATGTGGGATCTTCCCGGACCGGGGCACGAACCCGTGTCCGCTGCATCGGCAGGCGGACTCTCAACCACTGCGCCACCAGGGAAGCCCTTTGCTTATTTTTTTTTGTTTAATATGCAAAACTTGGGAAGAGGATCATTGAAGTCCCCCAGGCTAGTTGTGGTTTTATAGAGTTTCTCCTTGTCTTTTGTTTTTGTTTCTGTGTTTTGCTGCCCTTGGTCCCAGGCATCAGGGTCCCTGACTCTCAAAGGTTCTTTGCAGCTTCATTATTAAACAATCCTGGACCCTGTCTCTGCCTTTAGCCCTAATTCTGCTTCTCTTTGATGTTAACAGTGCCACTCCATGTTTGGTTGGCTCACCCCCTGGTCTTTTTTCCACTTAGTTATAGGTCTGTTTTTTCACTTATTTTAGGTATGCTTGCTATAAACAGTAAATAGCAGGCTTTTGTATCTCTTTAAACTCAGATGCAAACTCCTTGTTTTGAAATGGGGTAACTGTGCTATTTGGATTTTCTTTCATTTGTAGTTTTATTGTCCCTTGTTTTCTTTTTTCTGTTGGATTTATCACATTTCTTCCTTTTTTTAAAAATTAATTTTATTTTTGGCTGCATTGGGTCTTTGTTACTGTGTGCGGGCTTTCTCTAGTTGCAGTGAGCGGGGGCTACTACTCTTTGTTGCGATGCGTGGGCTTCTCATTGTGGTGCCTTCTCTTGTTGTGGCTCATGGGCTCTAGAGCACAGGCTCAGTAGTTGTGGCGCATGGGCTTAGTTGCTCCGCGGCATGTGGGATCTTCCCGGACCAGGGCTCGGACCTGTGTCCCCTGCGTTGGCAGGCGGATTCTTAACCACTGCACCACCAGGGAAGTCTCTTTTCGTCCTTTTTTTTTTAAACCTCTGTTAATTTGGAAGTACTGCTATTCATCTTTATTCTTTTGGTAATAATATTATCTTTAAATGATATCTGTTTTTTTCCCTGAGTTAATAACTATCAAATTTTTAATAGTATTAAATTAATAATCTCTTCCCTTATTATTAACAATGGTATTTTGCTCACTCTCTTTCCCCCCTCCATCTGAGATGAGACCTTTAAAATATTTCTACTTCTGTACTTTCCTGCCATTTCTACCCCATCTCTTGTGTCTGCTGAGATAGTTTAGAATTTTAGTTCCGTATTGTTAATTAACTACACTGTTAGTTATGTATAATTAAATTAATTAATATCAAAAACACACTAATATAGGTGTCTTTTTGTTCAGAGAATCCTTTCCTCACACTTGGATTACAGGTGCACTGTTATGATTGCAGGCCACTCGGATCTCACAGTAGACGTGACAGAGTCCAGTGCTAATCTTTCCATCCATCCTTTCCATCTCCCCTCCTCTTGAGATCCTTGCTGATTTAATTTCTGTTGGGATGTACTTTTCCTTGAGTAATTACCGCAGGTACTATGCGTAGGTGTTTTTCTGAGTCCTGTTCCTCTCAAGCTGTCCCTTTACTTTCACATAAGATACCACCCAGGTCAGATACGTGAGTCTTGGAGTCCAGCTGCAGCCCGAGTCTCTCCCCTCACAGAGTAGCCCGTTATTGCTTATCAGAGTTCATGAGGTTTCTCCTGTGTCCCTGGTGGGGGCGGTGTGTGTATGTGTCTTTCTTGGTAGATCTTGCCCGGGACTGGGAGAGGTGCCTACCTGGCATCAGTTTCTCTGTCCTCCTTCCTTAACAAGCCCTGCTTTGTGCCATAGCCACACCTCCTGGACTTGAGACTTTTCTGTACGTCCCAAGTTGTCTTCTGCCAACACGTATTGTTATTATCAGAAAAAAGGAGAGAGTAGACATTTTCTTTTAATTACTCCATTTGGCCGTGAGAGTTTAACAATTCTGGCAGAGCCATCCCTTTTCTCCTCTGGGACCTTAGCTTCCCCAGATTATCCTGAGCGGAGTGGGAGCTGTGTGTGCACGTGTGACCTGATGCTGCTGTCACAGCCCTGTGCACTGTGACCTCTCCTCTCTTCCCAGGCTGGTCCTGCACTTCGGCGGGGGCGGCTTCTTGGCCTTCTATAACTGTCGGATGGTGTGGAGCTCCTCTTGCCCGGTGGTCAGACCCAGCTCTGACATCTTGTCGGAAAAGTTCCATCGAGGACAGGCCCTGGAAGCTCTGGGCCGGGAGCAGCCCGTCTGCTATACGCTGTTGGACCAGAGATACTTCTCAGGCTTAGGTATGGCTGATGGCAGAGGGTGATCCTGCTGACCGACCTAATGAAAAAGTCCCTCGTCCAGGAGGCAGGAAACTGGCACCCGCCACTGGTGTCAGTGATGCTGGACGATCACCTGGGCTCCTTAGCTCCACTTCCCTCGTTTTTAAAATGAGGGAGTAGATCAGGCCATTTCTAACTTCTCTCCTACCCTAATTATATTATCAGTCGTAGTCTGCCTGATAGCCACATTGGAGCATGACCTTCTAGAGGGCAAGGATCACATCCCCTCCATCCTTTTTTTTTTTTAATTTATTTTTTGTTTGTTTGTTTGTTTGTTTTTTGCGGTACACGGGCCTCTCACTGCTGTGGCCTCTCCCATTGTGGAGCACAGGCTCCGGACGTGCAGGCTCAGCGGTCATGGCTCACAGGTCTAGCTGCTCCACGGCATGTGGGATCTTCCCGGACCGGGGCACGAACCCACGTCCCCTGCATCAGCAGGTGGACTCTCAACCACTGTGCCACCAGGGAAGCCCTAATTTATTTTTTAATTGAAGTATAGTAGAACAAACGCAGACCCTGCACCCAGAGGAGCACAGGCTTCCAGGAGCAGCCTTTGGGGTAAATTAGCAAGAGAAATGCTGTGTAACCGGCTGTTGTTACAAACGATAATCAGAACACCCGACATTTTTCAGGTGACTCCACTGTGCTAGGTACGTGGGTTCATCCTTACTGCTCTTCCTCAAGATGGCCACTTACTAGTTTTCCCTTCATTCAGATGAAGAAACTAAAGCAAAAGACACATTGCTCTAAGGGCACAGCTGAGATATGAAGCAGGTAGTCTGCTGGCGAATTTTAGAGAGAAATTTTGTGTGACTGTGAAGCTCTTGGAAAGAGCAGCCTTTTCACCTGTCCATCTGCTCCACACGTGCCAAACGCCTGGCCTCCACCGAGCTCACCTTCTCTCCTGAAGGAGAGGGTTGTTTAGTGACCCAGCAAGCATGGACTCAGCCCCCTGGAGCTAAAGATAGACTATGATAAATGCCTAGTAGAGGTTAAAGAAAGTGCACTGTTGGGACATTTTGAAGAAACTTACTGATTCAGGAAGGAGAGGTCGAGGTTGACTTCACAGCAAATGAGGCAGGAGTAGGAAAATAATATAATAGTACCTCCTAAACACTTTCTATATTTCAGGCATCATGCTTGACATTTTAAATAATAATAACAGCTAGTATTTATTGATTCCTCTCTACGTACCAGCACAGTGCTCAGCATTTGTATGTGTGTGTGAGAATTCTCATTTACTGCCCACGAAAACCGGGGAACCTACCCGCGCTTTACAGACCAGGAAACGGAAGCCTCAAGAAGGCAGGGAATTCACCAGGGTCAGGTAGCCGGGATCTGGTTGGGCCGGGATTCACAGCCAGGCACTCAGGTCCGGAGCCCATTTTGTTAATCTCTTTGCTGTAACATGGGCCACGCGTGAGTTTTATGTCATTTTGTCTTCACAACAACCTAAAGGGTAAGTGTTAGCAACTACTTCGCAGACGGGCCGGATGATTCAGTGTGAGGCTTGCCCGAGAGCTTCTCGGCCACGCTGGATCTTCCTGAGATGCTCTCCGCTGCCATCGTATCAGCTGCGCTCTGTTTTGTTAATTATGTGGCCAGCTTTCCTTATGGATGTGTCCTTTTTCCTTCCCTTGTCCCCTCCCTGCCTCCTTCCAGGGAACATCATTAAGAACGAGGTCCTGTTCAGAGCTGGGATCCACCCGCTTTCTCCCGGCTCACTCCTGGGTCTTCCGCGCCTCGAGGCCCTGGTGGACCACGTGGTGGCCTTCAGTGCAGGCTGGCTGCGGGGCAAGTTCCAGGGCAGACAGCAGCACACGCAGATCTACCAGAAGGAGTGGTGCCCTGCTGGGCACCAGGTTGTGAAGGAGGCACTGGGACCTCCAGGGGGCTTCCAGAGGCTCACGTGGTGGTGCCCCCAGTGCCAGCCCAGGTTGTCGCTGGACGAGCCAGAGCAGGTGCCGCCCTCCTCGGGTGCTCGGGCCCCTTCTACGCAGAGCCTTGCCCTTGAGGGACCGTGATGCCTGAGTGTCACCACAGCAGTGGTGGGCAGGTTTGGGACTGGGGACAGGAATTGGGGGAGTGGGGTCGGGATGCCAGTGCTGTTGGTGTTCATCTCACTGGAGTTCAGGCTGAGGCAGTTTCCACAGGGTCCGATTTTGTTCTTTTCTAGTTCTGGTTAATTCTTCCTATCTAATCCCACCACTGTTGACAGATGAGGCAAATCGCGATGGCGGTTAAGGGGAAACCTCCCGGAGTGACAGTGGGGCGGCGAAAATGAGAGCCAGTGGAAGACAGCTGAGCCAGCATCGCTTTGCAGGGGTTTGGTTTGGTTTGGTTTGGTTTTGGTTTTGAAACATTGGCTGGTGTTAAGTCCCTCCATTTGAGAACCAGGAAAAGGGAATTATCCTTCTTGGTTCCCCAAGAGGGATCCAGGGATGAGGGAGGGAGTAACAGGAGAGTGTTGCTCAGGTTCAGCCTCCTGCCTGGACCCTTCCCATGGGACAGAGATGCCAGGAGAAGGAGGGGAAACGGGGGGACCAGGGAGCTGGCCCCCTTCCCGGTGTGTCCATGGGCTTTAGAAAAAAGCGACTTGTTTCCTCCCCAAGGTGACGTGTTTGTGACAGTTGACATGCTCAACAGTGCAGGAATCCAGGTCGTTAGCAAAACCTAGAAGAAACCAGGACATGAAAATAAAGCTCTTTGTTACTTTGTGTTGTCACCTTTATTTGGCAGTAAAGGTTCTTTCACTGTACATAACTGAGCTCTTTGTGAAGATGCTGTTTAGGACTTGTTGGGTTGGTCGGATGGATCCATTTAGAAGGAGCAAGGCAGGGAGAAAGGTGAACATGCACCCTTACACTTGTCTGTCTTAAGTCACTAGGAGTTGTCCACAGCGGGGAAAGCCACCTTATGGCAGGCATTAGCTCAGGGCCAAGATGGTACCCAGACAGGCCATTTCCCATAAGTCAACATCTGTCAGGGTCTGGAGTACAAGAGGGGGGTGGGCTGGACAGGCATCACAGCCTGCGTGCGGGTGGGCACCCACTGCGATTGGTAGAAAAGGGGAAATGCTGTTTCAGTTGCTGAGAGAAGCAGCAACACAACTAGAAACAGCCGTGGGTGTGGAAAGAAGAAGAGATGGGAGGGTCACCACGGTGATGGGCTCTTACGCGTCAGCTGGCTGGATGTGAAAACGAGGGAGGGAGGGGGCTGAGAGCTGGAGGAAGCTGCCCCCACCTCGCCACTGAGACAGAGAGTCACGGGAGCTGAGCAGGTTCCGTGAGGAGACAGTCAGACCCTGTGTGCTGAGCTTGAGGCACCTGCACCTAAGTGGGGGGACAACACACCCAGGAAATGGGCCTGGCTCCCCACAAGTGCAGGCTTGCAGGTATGGATTTGGGAGCTTTCCTCACAGCTGAGGGTCGGTTCGAAAAGGTTAACAAGGCGATCATGCGGCATGAGAAGGATGGAGGTCACAGGGGAACCTTTAGAAGGTCTTTTGTTCAAGGGGCAAGAGAAGACAAGCCAATGGAAGATCAGATAAAACAGGAGGAAGGAACTTCGGGGGGCAGCCAGTGGTGCACACGTCGGAGAAGAGGCCTTCGAGTTTGACGGTTGGTTGAATTTGAGATCATGACCTCGATTTGGTCGAATTTGAGGTCATGACCTTCAAGAGCCATTTGTGTGGAGTGGTAGCCAGTCTGCAGGGGCTGAGGACTGGGTGGGAGCCCAGGGATCAGTGAGTGTGCTCTGCTCTTCAAGAAGGTTGTCCTTGAGGGACTTCACTGGTGGTCCAGTGGTTAAAACTACGAGCTCCCAATGCAGGGGGCCAGGTTCAATCCCTGGTCAGGGAACTAGAACCCACATGCATGCTGCAGCTAAGAGCCCACATGCCACAACTAAAAAAAAAAGATCCAGCGTGCCGCAACTAAGACCTGGCGCAGCCAAATAAATAAATGTTTTTTTTAAAAAAGGTTGTCCTTGAAAGAAATGAGAAAGGGGGTCAGGGAGGGAGAGTGATGAAAGGATGGGTGTGATGTGAGGATTCGTGTGTGATCGGGTGAGGGGAAATCCAGGAGGGAGAGAGACACCAGCGCCAGCACTTAGAGACGCCTGGGCTCCGGTGGGGAAAGAAAAGTAGACCCAGAGAAAACCAGCTGGCACAGAGTAGGAGTGGGGAGGTTTGTAACAGCTACGAGGGGAAGTTAGAGCCGCTTAGGGCTCAAGGGAGGGTTATAGAGCCACACTAGAGACCAGAGTAGTCGCTCCGTTTCCCAACTTTGTACAGCAGTCTCCAGTAGCTTAGGGTCAAAACCAAAGAGGGATGCTGGATGAACCCACAGTTGAAGGTCGTCAGGGTATGAACGGTAGAAGTCCAAGAGGGCAAAGGAGAATCCTTATTTTTTTAAGTTGTTTAAAATTATTTTAAAAAATACATCAAAAGATTCAAGCCATACAAAAGATTATAGAGCAAGACATGGAAGAATAATCCTCAGTCTACCCTGTCCTCTTAGGAGCTGACATCATTTCTCTGACTTCAGTCTGTATTGGGGGAAAATAGTAGCACCTAGCAGTTGAGTTGTAAAGGCTGATGGCCGCACCATGAGTTCTGCATCGGAACTGCATAGACTGGGTTCCGCATGGAAGCAGCGGGGAAGCGGAAACGTGGACTGCCAACAGAAAGCACAGCTACTGCAGCCCTCTGCGAGGTTATCATTCATCCTGGCAGGAGGCTCTCGGCGGAAAGTCTCAAGTTACTTCTGCAAAGGGGAAAGGCAGGGATAGCAGAGGTGGGCTGAATGAGGGTTAAGAGAAGAGGATGGTGGTACAGAACCTACAGGGCTGGCGAGGTGAACAGTGGGAATGACTCCTGTGGCCTGCGTGCCTGTTGGACGTAAGGAAAGGCTGCAGTTGAGGGATGGGGTACAGAGTCAGCGAGTCCCGGTTTCACTTAGAAGGGAGAGAGGTGATGCATTTGGACTCAGCAGATTCCAGGGTAAAGAGTTACTTATGAGCTGGAGTTTCATGATTACTGACGTTGTAAAAAACTTGCAATTTTGTGTGAGGTTTCAGTGGCCTTAGCCATCTAAAATATTTTTTAAATGCCTCCTAAATGCTAGTTCTGGGAATACAATGATAAACAAGGAAACTTCTGTACTAGTAGGAGGAGGCGGGCTTGTTACAACAGAGTGTTAGAAGCACTTTAGTAGGTTATTGTAAAGTGCTTTTTTGTGGGGGGGGCGGGGGATTGGATAGGTGACTGCCTGTCTGTGTTCTAAAAGTTCCAGTACAGTCCCTATTTCAAGCCCTGATATTTAATAAGAAGTAATGGAGACTTCTTAAGTGGCAAGTACTGTGCCAGGTACCCTGTTTAGACACTGTCCCTGACCTTGAGGGGTTCAAGGTGAGGTGAAGAGTCAGACAAGGGATAATTAACATACAGAAAGTTCAGGATGAGAGTGACCGCTGAACATCATTGAAGTACTGAGGTTTGTGGAAATAAAGACCACCAAAATAAGAATAAGCAAGTGAGGCCCTTTATTCAGAGCTTGCTATAGCAAGGGCATCAGCCCCCACCACTTGCATGTGGCAGAAACTCAGAGGCAGGCAGGGAGTGGGAAAACTTTATCAAAAAAGAAAAAATGAACTCATCATTGTGCTCTGATGGGAGGAAGTTGGCAAGGGGATGCTGGAAGCAGACTAACTCGAAGTGGGCTGTCTTACGTGATTGGTTTGGGGAGCATGTTTGGCTTTCTGTGGTTGGTCCTGAGTTGGAAGTGGAGGCAAAGAATACAGAAGCAATTGATCAAGTCCTGACTATTCCAGGCCAGTTGGTGCAGAGGCTGTGGGACAGAACTGTGATACTGTATATGGTCTGGTCACTGTCTGTCTGTCCATTCCCACAGTCTCTGGCTGGGCACCTGGACCCGACTGCGGAGCTGAGGGAGGCTCCAGCTGTGCCTAGTAAACAGCAGCACCGTGCCAGATGCTTCTGTCTCTCCCTCTTTGGGAGGGAGATGGAACCTCACCTACTTTGTCTCTGTTATTTCCAGTGTCTGCCACATTGTTGTCGGTGCTCAGTGGGTGTTTGTTAAATCTGAAGAACAGATAAAGGAGAGGGTTCCTGAAGCAGGGGAGTCCACCTGAGCTGTAATGAAGGCGTGGCAGGTAACTTGGTGAGGACGGAGGAAGGGCATTCAGGGCAGGTGAATTACTTGAGTCCTGGGGTATGAACTACTGTGGCCTGTGTGGTGAGTGCTGCCAGGGCTGGATCAGGGTTTGAGAGTTGTCGAGTGACTGAATAGGAGGCTGAAATCCAAAGGGAATGTAGGTGACAAATGATGGGAGGATTTTTATTCTATGCCAGAATTCTCAGATTTTATCTTGAAAGGCATTTCCTTTGTGCAATTTAAAATTGAAAGAAGGGCATGTTTTTTCTACAGGGTCCTTTTAACAGGCAGGGGAGTGCTAAAACTCTTAGCTTTATGTCTTCTGGCCAAAAGCAGTATGCAAGTAGAGATATAAAGTTATAACTTGACAGTTTAAAAAAGGACCAAACATCAGATACAACGCAAAGAAATTGTAGGTAAATGAGTCAGTTCTCAGCGAAGCTCCCTTCAGTCTGTTTTTCTGTGTTGCCAGACTGGACTCGTGGAACCAAAGTCAAGAAGCCCACAGGGTCTCACCTTAAGCTAATTAAAATCATAATACCTTATAAAATAAAACTGAAAGATTGAGATTACTCAAGCTGTTACATGGGAATGGATAGAGAGAGAGAGATGGTAAACTGACCTGTAACAGTTTGAGAGAGAAGGTGGGGCTTGAACCTCGCCGGAGCAGAGAGGAAAGATTAAGAGGAGAGATGTTTGTTTCTTGGATTCCAGAGAACTGTTGAATGACTTACAAAGGGCAGGTGTAGGGAGAGAAAGGAGGAGTTAGGGATGACATTTGGATTTTATAATTAGGCAACTGGGAGGCGGTTAGTGCCATTCACAGGAGAAGCAGTCTCAATGGGAGAGAGAGTCCAGTTAGGGCAATGTTAAGTTTGCAATGCTGAGGGGACATCAAAGAGTTGCACTGTTCTGGAGGCTTGGGGGTATGTGAGCAAACAAAACAAAGTCTGTCGTCATTGAACTTATATTCTAGCAAGGAAAAACAGACACTAAACATCGTAAGTAAACTATGTATTTTATATCAGAACGTGATCAGTGCTGAGATAGGCTGGGACCTGAGACCCTTTCCTGTAGTGCTTGCACCCGGACAAATGAGCAACAGAATACAAAGAAACTATAAGGGACTAAAAATAACTGCGTGGGCAGTTGGGGCAAATCCTGAACAATAAGATACAAAAAGACCAAAACCCAACTGGCACTTCTGAGGCGCCAGGAACAAAAGCAGGTACTACATGATCCCTGCACACAGTACCACCGAAGGGGTGGGCAGACCACCTAAGCCGCCCCTCCGGCCCCACCCACCACCCACTGATCTGCCTCTACCTCCCCCCCATTTAAGGAACAAGCTCTCCCCCCTTCAGAGAGTGAGCAGGGGAACCGGTTACTTGTCTTCACTCCTTGGAGTCCCAGTAACGCCTTGCCTGAATTCCTGATCTGGCTTCATCAATTTCTATTGACTAAAGAGTCCAAAGACCTTAGTAACACTAGGACGGGAAAGACTAGAGCAGGCCGGGGAGTCAGCAGTGGTGAGGGTGGGGCAAGCTGTAGTATAAAACAGTGTGATGGGATGGGCCTAAATGAGGTGAGGGTTCAGCGAAGACTTGAAGGAGGCGAGCGAGTTAGCCAATTGCATATCCGGGGGAAAAAATATTACAGGAAGAAAGAAGTGTAGACAAGTCCTGGGGCCAAGGAGGGAGGGGTTTGAAAATGCAGGTGAGACGTAATGGGGATGGAGGGCTATTCGTGCAGAGCTTTTAGACCCTCGTGGGGACTTTGGCTTTTACCGAGTAAAATGGACAGATACTGCAGGGTTTTTAGGCAGTGATGAGAGCTGCCTTAATTTTTAAAAGGATCACTGATTGCGGTGTTAAAATAGATTTGGTGGTTGGGGTAGCACGTGTTTTTCCAGGGCTTGTGAGTGCTCTAGGATCGAGATAAAAATTTCCACATCACCCTTTGATAGGCCGTAGAAACGCTTCAGATCCTTTTTTGGGACAAAATTTATGTGCTCGAAGCCTTAGGCTGATTGCACCCATTCGAGGCGCGGCTGTGAGCCGAGCGCGTCCCGGAAGAGCTAATCTGCCTGGCAGGACAAACACGTGGAGGGCTTAGCGGGCTCTGGCCCGCTGGGCTCTCAGCTAAAGCCCGTTCGGAGCCAGCCTCCCACGCACTGAGCTCCGCCTCGGGGGGCTTCTCAAAGTCTCGGTTCGCTCCTCCAGCCCTGCACTGGGAAAACAGAGGAAAGCAAAGGCCCGCCCCCATTAGGAGCACCAATCCCGCTCGCCTGCCTCTTTCTCTCCCTCCAATTAGCTTCTAGGATGTGGTCCTCACGCCAGACACATCCCGCCGCCGATTGGCCGGCATCTTGCTGGTGCGAGCGGCCCAGGCCAATCAGCGCTCGCCAGTCCACCCCGCGAGCCCACGGGCAGCGGCGCGAGAGACCGAGGCCAGTTGAAATTGGTTGGGAAGTGGGCGTGGCGCCGCCGCGCGGGGCTTGCCTTCGCCGCGCTGGGCCCGCCTCCGCCCCGCCCCAACCGCCGACTAATCCTTCTTTGGTTGCGGGTAGGGGCCATCCCGAGGTATCCGCGAGGTGAGCTCCGAGGTCCGACAGTTCGCCGCAGCCAGCATGGAGTTCGTGAAGTGCTTGGGGCACCCCGAGGAGTTCTACAACCTGCTGCGCTTCCAGATGGGGGGCCGGCGGAAGGTGATGCCCAAGATGGACCAGGTGGGCCGAGCATCCCTGCATCCCGGCGGAGCCGGGAGGCTGCGCGCGACCGCCGGCTTCTGGGCCTGGCCGGCAGGGCCCAGAATCGAGGGCCAGGGTTGCGGCCAACGGGTGCCAAACGCCTCGGGCTCCCTCCTTCCCTCGGGGGAGCAACCCCCTGACCCCTGTCAGGCGGCCCTGCCCTTCCAGCCTGGTTCCCCTCTCCTTAATCAGATGTCGGGCCCAGCTGCCCTTGGTCTCCTAGGCATCCGCCCCCATCCCCAAGTTGTCTTGCTGCCTAAAATGTTAATGTTCGTTCACGACATTGGTTTTCAAGTAGTTTTGCTTCATATTGCGTTCTGTCCCTGAGATAGATGTTTTTCTGGGTTCTAATATGTGGGTTACAAAACTGAGACTGCATGGGTAGATTAAGTGGGAGAGGACGTGTGAAAGAATTTTGTGAACGTAATGAACTACGCAAATGTCACGAATACCTTTTCTGGAATGAAACCTTACTCATCCTTCCAGTTTTCAGTTACACCACCTCCATAAGCTTCTCCCCCTTTCCTGCAGTCTGATCAAGCCCTTCTTCCTCAGTGCTCCCTGAGGTTTTTAGAATACTTGTCTACTTTTGCAAGTTCTTATTAATTTTCTCTATATCTGTCGATTAGTTACCCTGTTGGCTGCTTGAAGGCCAGACTTGGTTTTATTTATATTTCACCTTCCTCACTCCTGTACCCTTTGTTAAATGAATACTTACAAAGGTATTTATTCCAACAAGAAAATCATTAAGTGATTATTGAATAAATAGACACATTCAACTGAATTAGTGGGGTTATATCAAAAGTTCTAAATTCTTTTCCCCAATGGAAGTAACACAAAACCGTCCTGTGTTTATACTCTTAGTTGTTGTTCTTTATTAAAACACTTCAGTTTCTCATCAGAAAGAAAAGTTTTCCCTTTGCCTTATAACTCAGAATCCTTCTCATCCTTCAAGGTCTGGCTTCTGTGAATACCACCTCTGTTGACCATTCAGCAGATATTTATTAAACATCTGTTCTGCTTTAGGCTTTATACTGGGTGCAGAAGGGCAGGATAACATGTATAGACAAATAAGACACCCAAAGAGCTCATTGTCTTGTCAGGTCGATAAAATGTTATAAAATTGTTCATAGAAAGCTTAGGAAGTCACCATAACGAGATGCCTTTTAATGTTACCTGTGACCCTCCCTCGACCATTTTCTCTAGCACTGTTTCACCTTATATCAGTCCCATAGTCTTGTATTGCTGTTATTTGTCTATGGGTTTTATGTTCCCAAAGTACCTTTCAGATTTAAGATTCTATGTTTGATTCTGGACTTTAAGCTATTTGAAAACAGGAGTCTTGTTTGATGTACCTTTAGTGAATTAATGAACAAAAGGTGGATGCAATGCCCTCAAGATACCTCTAGGTTTTTAAACAAGAGAAACTTAAGTAACTGTGGCAGAATATAGTAAATGCCATAAGGAAATTCACAGAAGGGAAAAATCACCGCTGGCTGGGATAGGGGATTAATCTTTTGAGGGATGCCTAAAGGAAATACAGCCTTAAATTTCTCCTGTGTCTTGATCAATAGATATTTGTTTAATTAGGAGATTCTGGCTAAGAGTTCTTACTTGGCCCTTTCCTGAAATTATTTGCAGATACTTATGTTACTGTATATTTGTGTGTTTTGGGGGAAAAAGAATTCTGTTCACTATTATCAGATGCTTCCAGGGATCTGTGACCCAAAACAGAAAAATAGTCACTGCTTTACAATCCAGGATATACAGTTTCCTGAACACCTCCTGTGACAGGTAATTCACTACCTCTGGAGACTGCCCATCTCCACAGAGTTCTGGTTTTTAGGAGGTGTTATCTTACAGTGAGGGAGGGAGCCTGATTCCTCCAGCTCCATTTTTCTTTCTCAAGATTGCTTTGGCTATTCAGGGTCTTTTGTGTTTCCATACAAATTGTAAAATTTTTTGTTCTAGTTCTGTGAAAAATGCCAGTGGTAGTTTGATAGGGATTGCATTGAATCTGTTGATTGCTTTGTGTAGTATAGTCATTTTCACAATATTGAGTCTTCCAATCCAAGAACATGGTATATCTCTTCATCTGTTTATGTCATCTTTGATTTCTTTCATCAGTGTTCTACAGTTTTCTGAGGACAGGTCTTTTGCCTCCTTAGGTAGGTTTGTTCCTAGGTATTTTATTCTTTTTGTTGCAGTGGTAAATGGGATTGTTTCCTTAATTTCTGTTTCTGCCCTTTCGTTGTTAGTGTATAGGAATGGAAGAGATTTCTGTGTATTTTGTATTCTGCAACTTTACCAGATTCATTGATTAGCTCTAGTAGTTTTCTGGTTGCATCTTTAGGATTTTCTCTGGATAGTATCATGTCATCTGCAAAGTGACAGTTTTACTTCTTTTCCAATTTGTATCCCTTTTATCTCTTTTTCTTCTCTGATTGCCATGGCTAGGACTTCCAAAACTATGTTGAATAATAGTGGCGAGAGTGGACACCCTTGGCTTGTTCCTGATCTTAGAGGAATTGCTTTCAGTTTTTCACCATTATGAATGATGTTTGCTGTGGGTTTGTCATATATGGCCTTTATTATGTTGAGGTAGGTTCCCTCTATGCCCACTTTCTGGAGAGTTTTTATCGTAAATGGGTATTGAATTTTGTTGAAAGCTTTTTCTATATCTATTGAGATGATCATATGGTTTTTATTCTTTAATTTATTAATATGGTGTATCACATTAATTGATTTGTGTATATTGAAGAATCCTTGCATCCCTGGAATAAATCCCACTTGATCATGGTGTATGATCCTTTTAATCTGTTGTTGGATTCTGTTTGCTAGTATTTTGTTGAGGATTTTTGCATCTATTTTCATCAGTGATATTAACCTGTAATTTTCTTTTTTTGTGATATCTTGGACTGGTTTTGGTATCAGGGTGATGGTAGCCTCATAGAATGAGTTTGGGAGGGTTCCACCCTCTGCAATTTTTTGGAAGAGTTTGAGAAGGATAGGCGTTAGCTCTTCTCTAAATGTTTGATAGAATTCACCTGTGAAGCCATCTGGTCCTGGACTTTTGTTTGCTGGAAGATTTTTAATCACAGTTTCAATTTCATTACTTGTGATTGGTCTGTTCATATTTTCTATTTCTTCTTGGTTCAGTCTTGAAAGGTACTTTTCTCAAAATTTGTCCATTTCATCCAGGTTGTCCAGTTTATTGGCATATAGTTGCTTGTATAGTCTCTTATGAGCCTTTGTATTTTTGTGATGTCAGTTGTAAATTCTCCTTTTTCATTTCTAATTTTGCTGATTTGAGTCCTCTCCCTTTTTTTCTTAATAAGTCTGGCTAAAGGTTTATCAATTTCGTTTATCTTCTCAAAGAACCAACTTTTAGTTTTATTGATCTTTGCTATTGTTTTCTTTGTTTCTATTTCATTTATTTCTGCTCTGATCTTTATGATTTCTTTCCTACTACTAACTTTGGGTTTTGTTTGTTCTTTCTCTGGCTGCTTTAGGTGTAAGGTTAGGTTGTTTATTTGAGATTTTTCTTGTTTCTTGAGGTAGGATTGTATTGCTATAAACTTCCCTCTTAGAACTGCTTTTCCTGCGTGCCATAGGTTTTGGGTTGTCGTGTTTTCATTGTCATTTGTTTCTAGGTATTTTTTTTATTTCCTCTTTAATTTCTTCAGTGATCTCTTGGTTATTTAGTAGCGTATTGTTTAGCCTTCATGTGTTTGTATTTTTTACAGTTTTTTTCCTGTAATTGATTTCTAATCTCATGGTGTTGTGGTTTGAAAAAGATACTTGATACGATTTCAATTTTCTTAAATTTACAGAGGCTTGATTTGTGACCCAAGAGGTGATCTATCCTGGAGAATATTCTGTGAGTACTTGAGAGGAAAGTGTATCCTGCCACTTTAATTATATAAATATCAATTAAGTCTGTTTGGTTCATTGACCTTTTTAGGCAGTCTCACCATGCTGTGGACTGAGAACCATGGTCAGCCCAGATCCCTTCAAGGTCTGTTCTTCCATCTTGATGTCCTCCTGAAAGACTTTTTAAACCTAGATCTTTACCTTTTAGGTAAAGGGTGTCATAATAATGGCTAACATTTATTGTGCTCTTACTGTGTGCCCAGTGCCTCCTAACGTGTATTATTTAAACCTTCCAGTAACCCTGTGAGGAAGCTACTATTATTTTTCCTGTTTTTATAGATGAAAAAAAAGGCACAGAGAGGTTAGTTATTGCCTGAGGTCCCACAGCTGTTCACTGGTGGAGACCGCCTTTGACCCTGGCAGTCTGAGTCCAGAGCTCACTCTCTTGACCCCATCATGCTGCTGGTCATTAAGGTGATGGGCCAGAGAGTCACATTAAGCAGAGGGTCGTCCAGATTCAGCTAAAAGCTGAACACGCTTTGTGTGATGGACACAGACTGGAAACCGTGTATCCTCAGTTGGTTCCCAGCCTGATGGAGAGCAGGTGTACAAAAGATACCTAGGAAGTGCCAAGTCATCTTAAGTACATTGAGATTTCAGGAAATTTTAGTGAAGTAGAACTGTTTTACAGTGAAAAGTTTTTAAAAAACACAGAAGTGCTTTGCAAAGTGTAGGGCCTTGAAAAGAGGTATTAGATTTAGATTAGTGGGGGAGGATCCTCTGTGGGGAAAGCCAGTATGAGCCAGTCATGTAGGTAGGACTAAGCACAGTGTGTGTGGCTGGAATTGAGTGCAAAGTGCAGTGGGTACATGTGGGAGTCCAGGAGCTGAGCTGTATTCCGTGAAGCAGGCAATGGTCAGATGCACCTGTGGCACTATGAAAGCAGTAGTTTTGGAACAGTAGTTTGGCAGGTGAATGGAATTAGGGGATTAAACTGTGAGAATAATCAAATTAATAACGATAATAGTAATATTAATAGACAGCATTTATTGAGTTCTGTGTTCCAGGCACTGGAGAAGCTCTTGAAGTCTGTTATGTCAGTGTTATCAGCTAGCTTTCGTTGGGTAACCACCCCAAAACGGAGTGGCTTAATTCTGGAGACTGGGTGCACAACAGTGTGACTTAGCACTCCTGAAGTGCACGCTCCCAAATGGTCAAGATGGTCAATTTCATGTTATGTATATTTTACCACAAGTAAAAAACCAAACTCAGTGACTTAAAATAACAACTGTTACTTAGTTCACAGTTCTCTTGGAGAGCTGGGGTGTCCTGGTCTGGGCCAACTTGAGTGATTTCTACTGGGTTTGCTCAGCTGGCTGGTTGGCATGTGGCTGGACCATCTGAGTAGCAGGCTGTAGGCCGGAACATTGAGGGGAGGCTGGGCCCTGTGTGTCTCATCCAGCAGGCTAGCCTGGGAACTCTGCTCTATTGACTAGAATCATGCAAACCCCAGTGTGCACGCACTCTTCCGCTTTCTGCTTGACTCACAGTTGCTACTGTCTTCTTGGCTAAAAAAAGTCACAAGGGGAGCCCAGGTGCGAAGAGGTGGAGATAGACTCCACCTCCTGATGGGAAGAGCCACAAACTTTGGCCATTTTGTAACTTACCATACTTAGTCGATCTTGATGACAACGCTAAAGAGGTAAGTGCTATTGTTACTGCCAGTTTACACATCAGGAAACTGTGGCGTAAAGGAGTTGAATTTGGAAGCTCTCGAGTGGTGGTTCCATGATGCCATCCCTGGCCTGTCTGAAGACCTTCATGCTTCCACTCTGGAGGCCACCCAGAATAAAGAGCACAGGCTTTGACTGGTCCCAGAGAGCTGATCACATTCCAGTGCTGTCACGTGTGCACCAGACACTTCACGGGCACACAGCAATTTCTGGCTTCTATCTGCCCTTCCCAATTCTGTTGTGCATTTCCTCCCTCCCTCCCTCCTTCCTATCCTTCCTATATTCATTTAACAAACATCTGGCCGCCGGTTGCATGCTTGATATTATTCTGGGTGCTGGGATAAAACGGTGAACCAAATAGGTGAAGACCTTGCTTTTGCGAATCGTACATTCTAATAGAAGAGAGAGAGAAGGGAAAAAAAGCAAATATACAATATTTCAGGTGGAGAGAAGTACTACAAAGGAAAATGATAGAAGGGCAAGGGAGCTGAGTGTCTGAAGTCAGGGGACACAATTTATAGGGTTGTGATTTGGGTCCAGAGACGTCTCTGTGTCACATTTTCTTCTCTATGAAATAAGACTTGGAAAAAATGGTAGCATTGGATACCTCTAGAGAGGCAAATGGGTGGCCACAGTAAGGGGTAGGGGTAAGACTTTTCACAGTATAATCTTTTAAATTTTTTAAAAAGTGAGACCTGGGCTATTTTCTCTCCTAGCTCTAAGATTTGATGAGCAATGCAGTACAGTACTATTTTGTTAGTTGTAGTTTTCCTGAGCCGTTTTTAACCCCCATGAACCATTTTTAAAATATAGCTGAGTATACCTCTAGTTAGAGGAAACATAGGAAAAACCATTTTCCTTCACTTAACATTACCTTAGTTTCTCTCTTGGGTAACGAAGAAGCTGGGGGAAAAAATTACACTTAGCAGACATGGAGGGCTGAGATTATTTCAGTCACAGAAGGATTTGGCTGTAGGAGTTCAGGGTTCCCTAAATTGACTTATCCTGAATTTTTAGGAGCATATAAGTAAATCTGGCATCATACTACCACCTGCAAGTTATGTGACATCACTAAGAGAGCACATAATGGAAAAACTCAGTGTTTTGTAATCATGCAGTTCTGGCTTCTATCAAGTCTAAATCCTATTACTTAGACTAATGTCTATGAAGTTTAATCCTGACTCTATTCCTTTTGGTGATTTAACGTCCAGCAACAGGTTCTTCCTCCGTATAATAGAGACAGTGGATCACAATCTGTCAATCACAATTTCCCAACTCCAAAATGGTCTGAAAACAAAGAGGTTTTTAATAAGTCTGGCTCAAGGTCACTTGGCAGTACAATGTGCTCTGATATATGATAAAGTGATCCCACTTAGTATAACTATTCAAAATGTTTTGCTGAGGAAGTGTCGATAATCAGTTACAGGGAGCCATTCCACAATGACAGGCTGTATGTGCATTTCATTGCCTGTCTTCTAAAACACTCCAGATTCTGAATTGTGCTACACATCTGGCCATGAAGACCTTGGGTGGACTGCAGGTCTGTATCACGTCATCTTTAAAAGGCGTAATGTTTGTATTGTGCTTGGCATGTAGTAGCTGCCCAGCAAGTGGCAGGTATTACTCTTGCTGTTACGTAACTTCATTTCTCAAGTTTGTGAGGTTTTCCCTCCCTTCTCAGGGAGGCTGTGTTACTTAATCTGAATGGAAGGCCGTGGGGCGGGTTGGTTTCCGTCCACTTGTGGAACTGTCTTTCAGGTGGAGCCCCAGTCGTGGGAGGACAGTCCTGTCCTTCTCACCACTGCACACTCTTCCTCTCAATGCCCTTCATCCCTGTTTTCTCTCACTGGAGAGTTCTTGTGAGCACGCTCATCTCAGCAAAGAAAAACATCAGGAGGCTCTAGGGACAGGCCACAGTAGCTTTAGCTTTTTATTTAAAAAATTTTTTTTTCCGTTAGCTCATGGGAAGCAAGCAATGGAAATATTTTTAACAGTGGTGTTTTCCATAGTGTGTTTCATAGTTATATCTCCCTGTATGTTCTTGGCAATTTGAGGAAATTATTGTTAACAGAATGAGGTATTGACACAAATAGGTGCCAGGAAAAAAGAATGATGGGGTAAGGAGATGCGAAGTGATTTCGTGACCTCGCTCCAGTGGTTAAGAACCCGCCTGCCGATGCAGGGGACATGGGTTCAAGCCCTGGTCCGGGAAGATCCCACATGCCGCGGAGCAACTAAGCCCGTACGCCACAACTACTGAGGCTGTGCTCTGGACCCTGTGAGCCACAACTACTGAGTCCACGTGCCACAACTACTGAAGCCCGCGCACCTAGAGCCCGTGCTCCGCAACAAGAGAAGCCCCCGCGATAAGAAGCCCGCGCACCGCAACGAAGAGTAGCCCCCGCTCATCGCAACTAGTGAAAGCCTGCGAGCAGCAACGAAGAGCCAACGCAGCCAAAAATAAAATAAATAAATTTATATTAAAAAAAAAAGACAAGGATGACTGCTTTAAAAAAAGAAGAGTGGAGAAGGTGTGTTGGAAAGGAGGGGGGACACCTTCAAGATTGTTGCTCTTCAGAACGAGTGCGACGATCCTTTTTTTGTTAATATGTAAATTTATTTATTTATTTTTGGCTGTGTTGGGTCTTCGTTGCTTCGCGCGGGCTTTCTCCAGTTGCAGCGAGCAGGGGCTGCTCTTCGTTGCGGTGCACGGGCTTCTCATTGCGGTGGCTTCTCTTGTTGCAGAGCACGGGCTCTAGGCATGGGGGCTTCAGTAGTTGTGGTGCGTGGCCTCAGTAGTTGCGGCTTGCAGGCTCTAGAGCGCAGGCTCAGTAGTTGTGGCGCACGGGCTTAGCTGCTCCGTGGCATGTGGGATCTTCCTGGACCAGAGCTCCAACCTGTGTCCCCTGCATTAGCAGGTGGATTCTTAACCACTGCGCCACCAGGGAAGTCCCAATGTGTGATGCACCTTTGACATCAGCCCCCAAACGCTTAGTTGTATCCGGGGATTAAAACATTTGGCAGTGCAGTGAAAGGAATCATTGTGGCCTGATAACAACAGTTGTATGTGAAGAGCTGGCTTAGAGGTCAGAAAAGAGCTGTTATTCTGTTCCTTCTATTTTATTGTGAAGTCTTGCCTCTCCACATTTTGATAGGGAAGGAGTTGGTGAATTGTTTTTAAATACTCTTTGAACTTATTCATTTACTCATCCGACCTTCACTGAGTATTTTTATATGCCAGACTGTATGTACGAAATGATTTTACTAATATATGGTGCTTAGTAAATGTTAATTTTTACTATTTTTTTAATTGAACTTGGCAATAATTTCTCATGGTTATGTGATTTAAAAAGAAAAGCTTTATTCTCTTGACAGAAGAACATGTATCCATGGTAGGAAATAAACACATATGAAAAGAAGATAGTTCACCTGGACCCCAGCAGGGTCCCAAGGTTCACTGTTGACATTTCCAAGTGACTATGGGATTTCCATATACATACATATATATGTATATATACACATGTATATGTGTGTACATATATTTATTTTAAACCATCCCCCCTGTTGTTAGATATTGCAAATGTTTCCCGCTTCTCTCAAAAAGAGAGTGGGGGAGACTTGGGGGGGTGGTATATGGGGACTCTGTATTTTCCACTCAATTTTCCCTGAACCTAAAACTGCTCTAAAATATAAAGTCTCCATAAAAAAATATACAAAACAGCCAGCAATTCTTTCTGATATGCTTGCATATCAGAACATGGCTTTTTTTTTTCTGGAAAAACAGTTTTTGTCTTCCTTAGGGAAGAGTTAATAAGATTCATAAAGATCGTTACAGCTCACTGATTTGAAAGGGAAAGATGATTAGAAATCTTAAAAGGAATAGCTAGCTTTCCAGAGGATAACAGAGGTTTAACAGGTGTTAAAGGAAAACCAGAACTGGACAGTAGTTAAAGGGGTGAAATCAGATTTCATTCAGAAAAGCAACTGCAATAGAGGAAAGAGACCTCAGTATAGAACTGGGCTCGGTTCCGAATACAACAAGGAGCAGAGTGTGGGTGTGGGTGGATGGAAAAGTACTAAGAGGAAACCTCTGGGGTAAGGGGCATTCTGCTGAAACGACCTACCGGGATTCTTGCTGGAGGCAGGTCAGGGCGCCGGGATGGTGGGGGAAGAGGAACGGGTCAGATGGTGCAGTGATCATACATGACGGATGAGGGATTCTGGCTAAACCAATTTAGCAGAGTTCTTGCTAAAGCTGAGCGACGCAAAAGATAAACATAGAAGTACAAAGGTGGAGGATTGAGGAGCCTGACTAAAGTTTGGCCGAGGAGAGATTGGGGTTCCGTCAACAGCCTGCGGGTTCTGGGCAGAAGGGGAACAAGGTGAGGAAGGCGCGGGTGGTGAGCCATAGGCCGCGGGGCGGGGCTCGCATCTGGGCGGGGTGGGCGGGGCTGGCCGCGGGGCGTGTGGGGCGGTGCTCGGCTCGCACGTGGGCGGGCGGGGCTGGCCGTGGGGCGTGTGGGGCGTGTGGGGCGGGGCTCGGCTCGCACGTGGGCGGGCGGGGCGGCGGACGCCAGCTCACTGCTCCGCCTCCCCAAGCCTATTGCGGTGGAGCAATTGCCGGTCCCGCCCTTCGGTGGGCGCCCCTCCGCTCCTCTCGGGTCTATGGAGGAAAAACGGCGCTGGCCCCGCGGTTCCCATGGCCGCAGTCGCCTGCGGCACCAAGGCCATGTCCCTTTTCAAGCGGACCTTGGTGCTGAGCCCCGGCGCGGCGCCCAGGGGCGCGGGCACTCCGCCGCGCGGCTGCCCCTTGCCCCCCGCCGCTTGGCCCACCAAGGACCGGCCGCGGGGAGAGGGCGTGTGCGGCCGGCTGCGGAGCCCCGCGGTAGCCGGCCGCTCAACCCAACCCCACTCCAGCCCCTCCGCGTCTCCCACCGCCGTGTGTCTCCTCTGCACGCAGGACTCGCTCAGCAGCAGCTTGAAAACTTGTTACAAGTACTTGAATCAGACCAGTCGCAGTTTCGCAGCTGTTATCCAGGCGCTGGATGGGGAAATGCGGTGAGTGGCGCAGGCAGCTCTTTGTGACCTGGGGGAAGAAAACTGCTACGGGCCATTCGAAGCCACTTTTTGACACGGCCCCTCGCGTGGCTGTCGCCGTGCTTGTGGCGTAGCCTGAACAGGCCCCGGTGGGTGAAGGAAATGTTCGGGGTTGAAACACGCCTGTGTTTACTTTAGAATGCCCTTCCAGGCACCTGGCCATCTCATAGCTTCCCTGCAGGCCCAGCTCTTTCAGGGAGGGGGAGGGGATGTTTATTAACTTTTTTTAGTGCTGGCAGCTGGACCTGTCTCTAAGCGGCTCATGCATTTTCCTTGGCTTCGCTTATGCTACTTTGCATTTCTAGTATATTGGGTTAATTCTTCTGAAGTTGCCTCTGTGCAGATTATGTATATGACTTAGCCGTTAGGTATGATAGTATTGATAGTGAGAAGTTATTGTGTCTTTTGACTTTATTTTATCTGCAAAATAATAGTTCCTTCCAAATGGTCTGCTGGTCTTTCTACAGTTGTGCTGCGTTAGTTAAATGTTTACTCATTGTGGGAGTAGTAGTGACGTGCAGCTGGCAGGTTCTTTCTTTATTTTTATAAATAAACTACAGAAGTCCATTGCTCCCATCTGAGAAAGAGAAGCCAAGAAGTTGCATTAAGTACGAAAAGTTTTGGATATCCTTTCATAGTTCTGTAGAGTTAAGGGTGTAGGAGGGTTTAGAAAATGGCCCAGCAAAAATGAGATGTGATTTTAAAACAAATATCTTTGAACGTTTGTTCCAATGTATTGATAGTTATTCCTTTCTTACAGCCATGCAGTATGCATATTTTATCTGGTTCTCCGAGCGCTGGACACTCTGGAAGATGACATGACCATCAGTATAGAAAGAAAGGTCCCCCTGTTACACAACTTCCACTCGTACCTTTATGAGCCCGACTGGCGGTTCACGGAGAGCAAGGAGAAGGACCGACAAGTCCTGGAGGACTTTCCAACGGTAGCGGGACTAACGGGATGCAGTCGTGCGCATGATTGGTGGGGTGGCCGTCAGCTGGCCCGTGTGCCTGGCGGGAACTGCAAAACCAGCAGTTTCAGGGCAGTGTAGCATAATGTGGCAATGGTGCGTCTCAAGCCAGACTGCCTGGGTTGGCGGCCCCATGCTCCCACTCGTTAACTGGTGCTGCATTACATAGCCTGCCTGTGCCTCTGTTTCTTCATCGGTAAGACAGAGAGAATAATGGTCCCTGCCTCCCAGTGTGGTTGTGAGGATGGAAAGAGTTAACGTAGGTGGAGCTCTTAGGTGTTAGCTGCTACTGTCATTACCAGGATGTTGTTGGGAAGTCCAGCCTTCCTTCCTGTGGAAAGAGTACTCCAGTGCCAGTGTCGTGAAAGATGGGTTCTCCAGCCAGTGCACCCGAGAACGCAGCCTAGGTGTGTCGCGCTGCTGGCCTCTGGGGCACCCTGAACCTGGTGGTGTGCTGTGCAGCTGCAGCTCATGATGGGTGGCAGCTGTGGGGTAGGGCGTGGGCTCTTCGCAGCTGAGCTGAGGACTGAAGCAGGATGATCTCTGCCACCCGCAGCTGTGTGAGCCTGGACACACCCCTTAATTTCCTTGTGCCTCAGTTTCCTCATTTGTAAAGTTAGAGCTGCGAGACCTGAATGAGTTCATACATGTAGAGTACTTAGAATAGTGTTCTGTAAATATTGGGTATTTAGTCCACTCAGTTGGAGTTAAGTGGGTTCTAATTAAAATCTTGAGCTTTAGAAGATCCCACAAATTCCGGTTGCTGAGGGTTAGGTGTACAGTGAGTGGGTTTGGGGCGAGGGCCTCCCTCACACAGCACTGCTCTCAGATAGGGGCAAGAAGGGCTCTTCCCCCTCCCCTCACTTATTTATTTTTCTTAAGTCCATCTTTTTTTTTTTTTTTTTTGGCCGCGCGGTGTGGCATGCGAGATCTTAGTTCCCCAACCAGGGTTCGAACCTGTGCCCCCTGCATTGGGAGCCCAGAGTCGTAACCACTGGACCGCCAGGGAAGTCCCTTCCTGCCCCTCACTTTAGAGGGCCCCCCTCTGGGCCACCTCACCCTCAAGGGGGGCCGTGGGAGCGTGCCTGCCCCGAGCTTGTGCAGCTCCCCTTGTAGACCATCTTCTGGGGGTCTGGGGTTGCGTGCCCCTAATTCCCTGAGACACCCCACACACACACCGACTTGCAGTCCATTTCCTGGGGCCCATTTCCTCCAGGGTGTACTGTGCACCAGTGACCGTGACCCTTGGCCTGAGGGTGGCTCTTCAGGAGGGTCGTGGGTGAAGCTTGACCCTGCTGTCTGGGGTGTCCTTACACACGAGTGTGAGATTCCTCCTCCTGGCAGTCTCTGCACTATTTAATTTTGGAACAGAAGCCTGAGGGGCCAAGAATTGTAAATTCACACCCGAGTCCTCCAGGTGGTTGTGAAGGTATGTTTGTCAGGGTGGGAGAAGAGAACATACTGCACTTGGTAAGTTACTAGCTCGCTTGATGGTTTAAGATTTTGAGCCACATGGCGTGTGGCCACCGTTGTGCTCTTGCCCCAGGCCCGGTGGAAGGTGGGGCTGAGCCTCCACGGGGCCTTCTAACCGAGTGAAGTGGCTGAAGGCTTCCTCTGGTCAGCATTGACATGGGACCTGGGGCTGTAATAAGGCTTCAGTGCTCATTAGTTGATACCAGGCTTTCTAGAACACTCATTGTATATTAGGGGTTAAATTAGAGTGCATCTTTTTCACCTGGTACTAGTGGAGACTGGTAGTCTTAGAGATCTACCTCCAAACACAGCTTGAGAAATAAGAAAGGGTTACTTTTAAATGATAATGGCAATAATAGCGTACATTTATTGAGTTATGAGTTACGAAATGTATTTCGTTATTGGTTTATCATTTGCTTTATTTAATATTAATATAGTTTTAACATGTAATGGACGTGATACACTGTTAACCACGTGTGTATAGATAAGGAAACTGAGACATAGAGATTTAAGCCCCTTGCCTCAAATCACCTGTGAAGTTAAGTGGCAGAACCAGGATTCAAACACAAAAGGCCTACATCCAGAACCCTTGTGCTTAATCCCTGGCACACTCTACTGCCCCTTTAAAAAATGGTTAAAAATAAAACTTTGCATATAGGTGAAGGTAGCATCACCCAGTGTTTTGGTGGTTTTTTTTTTTCCTTTGGCTGTGTTGGCTCTTCATTGCTGCGCGTGGGCTTTCTCTAGTTGTAGTGAGCAGGGGCTACTCTTTGTTGCTGTGCACGGGCTTCTCACTGCGGTGGCTTCTCTTGTTGTGGAGCACAGGCTCTAGGCACACGGGCTTCAGTAGTTGTGGCTTGCAGGCTCAGTAGTTGTGGCACATGGGCTTAGTGGCAGTTCTTTTAATATTAGGAATATTAATTCTTTATCTGCAGTGTAAATTCCAAATATTTTTTCCACCTTTTCACCTGCCTTTTTTCACCTTAAAAGCACTTGGTTCTAGGAAACCATTTTTTTAAAAATATTTTTTTAAACTAAATAAATAAATTTATTTATTTACTTTTGGCTGCGTTGGGCCTTCATTGCTGTGTGTGGGCTTTCTCTAGTTGTGGCGAGCAGGGGCTACTCTCTGTTGCGGTGCGCGGGCTTCTCATTGCGGTGGCTTCTCTTGTTGAGGAGCATGGGCTCTAGGCACACGGGCTTCAGTAGTTGTGGCACGCGGGCTCAGTAGTTGTGACTTGTGGGCTCTGGAGCGCAGGCTCAGTAGTTGTGGTGCACAGGCTTAGTTGCTCTGCGGCGTGTGGGATCTTCCTGGACCAGGGCTCTAACCCGTGTCCCCTGCACTGGCAGGTGGATTCTTATCCACTGTGCCACCAGGGAAGCCCCACCCAGTGTTTTGATCATAACACCCCAAAGTTTATAATCAGGGAGATTTCTGTGTACATGCTCCCCTTGCCCCTGCTTCGGGGCTGGCCTTTCTCCATTGTACCAGTGGACTCCCCGTGGTGTCCTTCCTTCTCGTACTTGGAATCACTAGAGAGTGACCCCGGGACCTAGAAGTGTACTGTAGCTGGGAAACAGAATTCCCTGGAGGGACAAGGAAAAGCCCCTCCTGGCTGACCTCGCGGGCAGAGCTGCCTGGGGGAGTCGGGCCCCTCCCTCCCCACCCTCCCTCAGGTTTCTGGGAGAACGTAGAGCTCTTCATGGTCACTCCTCCCTAGATATTTTTGTTTTCGTGTTTTGAATTATATAATGATGTAGTAAGTACCAAGGAGTTGAAGTTGGTTCACATCCAGCAGTGAAGTGTTTATTTTGGAGCCTTTGTTTTCAAGCCTGAGCTGCTCCTCCCCCAGCTCGCTGGCCTTTCCCCTCTTATAAATAGAACTGACCCAGCCTGGGATCTGTTGAAAGACCAGGTCCTTGGGAGATTCAGGGATTCACATGACCTTTGGTAGAGCTGTTCGTTTGCTTCAGTCCACGTGGGAATTACCTTTTGGCTCTGTCTTGGAACAGCTGTTCTGTAGAGAAGAGTTCTGGAGAGATCAGTTTGGTTTTATGGAATTTGGGGGTTTAACAGTTAATGTTTATCAGAATAATCCTAAAGGATCTTAGACTTCTGAACCCCTTCAGTGCCCTGCAACCCTCTGGGTTTCTCTCAGGTCCTTAAATTTAGGTGTTCCTTGAGGGAGTTTTTCTAACCTTTCTGTAAACACAGACCAGGTATTTCTCACACTTCGGAAGCTTAGCAAAGTCTATTCACTGTTTGCAGTATTGTGTGTTGATAGCATGTTATTTGAGAAGTTTCATGGTGTTTTATTGGGTTGGCTAAAAAGTTCGTTCTGATTTTTCTGTAAGATGGGATGAAAACCCGAACAAACTTTTTGCCCAACCCAGTATATTCTATTTTGATAACCTACAGACACTTCTTTGAACTTAAGCAAGATACTTGTACAGTAGCAGTGACTTTTAAGAACATCAATAGTACTTTTCGACATTAAAGCTTGGGCTATGAAAAATAAATGTTGGATAGCCTGCTGCAGATTGAACTAAACTGAGTTGTTTAAGGAATTAGAAAGTGTAGCCTTATAGTAGGGAGACACTGTAGCTTCATGGTATGAATTCGGGAACTGAGGATAGACAGTGGTTGGCTGGTCTCCTTGCTAGAACATAAGCTCTGGGGGCGGAGTTTCTGGTCATCTCCCGGCTGTGCATTCCCAGTGCCCACAACAGTGCTTGTTGCATAGGAAGTGGCCAAGACATGTTTGCACAAATGAATCTTCATTATCATGAGGCTTGTCTGAAAATGAGGCATTCTTCCTAAAATTCTTACACATATGTCCAGTTTTATGTTGAATTATCTCATTGCTCATTAGGTGGGAAGATGAGCGTATAATAAGACTATGAATCTTCTTTTTTTGGGGTGGGGGGGCCTTGCCCCGAGGCTTGTGGGATCTTAGTTCCCTGACTAGGGGTTGAACCCGGGCCCTCAGCAGTGAGAGCTCAGAGTCCTAACCCCTGGACCACCAGGGAATTCCCTGAATCTTATTTTGAGTCTAGAAACTTTAGCATTTCTGTACCCTTCTATTTTAATATTTATGAAATTTGCCAAACTTATTCTATATGTAGAAAGCTAGCATAACCTAGATGTTAGACTTACAGCTGGATCGTTTGGGAGTCTTCCCTAATGCGTTCTGTTGTTGCTTTGCTTTATGATCTGTAGGTACCCTGTTGGTGCCCAGTTTTAATACGTGTTTCAAAGTTTCTGTTTTTTTATGACCTCCATTTCAGATCTCCCTGGAGTTTCGAAATCTGGCTGAGAAATACCAAACAGTGATTGTTGACATTTGCCGGAAGATGGGATTTGGGATGGCAGAGTTTCTGGATAAGCGTGTGATGTCTGAACGGGAGTGGGACAAGGTTAGTGTCCCTGTGGAGCCTTGTCGGTGTGAGTGGCACTGATGAACTGGCAGTGCTCACCATGACATTCGGTCCGAGGGACAAGGGATGGTTTCACAGCCCAGCTGTAATGTCTCCACATAAACACTTAATAGGGGCTTACGTGTCATCATACCTGGAATAATCGTTGCTCTGGGGAGTTTATTGTCAAGTTAGGCCAGGGGTCCCCAACCCCTGGGCCATGGACCGGTACAGGTCCACAGCCCGTTAGGAACCGGGCCGCACAGCAGGAGGTGCACGGTGGGCGAGCGAGCGAAGCTTCATCTGCCGCTCCCCGTCGCTTGCATTAGCCATCCCCCACACCCCCACTCTGTCCGTGGAAAAACTGTCTTCCACGAAACTGGTCCCTGGTGCCAAATAGGTTGGGGACCACTGAGTTAGGCCAAAGCAGATATAATATAACTCGTCCCAGAGGTGCAAACATTAAGCTGATGAAAGTGTCTCTGACTTGCTGTGAAATTTGAGGTTAATGACCAAATTATTGCATGTAATATAGAGACATCAATAGTTTTCACATCTTAAAATGTGTCTTCTATGTTTTTTTCCTTTACTGAGCACGTGTGTGTGTTTCTGAGTCATTTCCAGTTCCTTCATAACACAAGCTTACTTTTTTTTAAATGAAATTTGGGTTTCTTTTCGGTTTTTTTGTTTTTTTTTTGTTTGTTTTTTTTTTGTTTTTTTGAGGTACGCGGGCCTCTCACTGTTGTGGCCTCTCCCGTCGCGGAGCACAGGCTCCGGATGCGCAGGCTCAACGGCCATGGCTCACGGGCCTGGCCGTTCCGCGGCATGTGGGCTCTTCCCGGACCACGGCACGAACCCGCGTCCCCTGCATCGGCAGGCGAACTCTCAACCACCGCGCCACCAGGGAAGCCCCTCTTTTCGTTTTTAACATTTCTTTATTTAGGCTGTGCTGGGTCTTACTTGCGGAATGCTGGGTCTTCAGTTGTGGCATGCGGGATCTAGTTCCTCAACCAGGGATTGAGCTCAAGCCCCTTGCATTGGGAGTGCAGAGTCTTAGCCACTGGACCACCAGGGAGTCCCCACGAGCTTACTTTTAAATTCAGGGCCACCTTGGCCCCATTTACTTAGGAGTAGGTATCAGACTGTTAAATTGTATTCTGTGTCTGTTTCCTCAGAAACAAAACGGTTCACGAGGATCCCAAGGCATTAACTTGGATCATAGTTGCATTATGCTGAGGAGTGAGTGCCTTTCTAATACCCACACCTCCTTCCCCATAATCTTTTCATAGAAATAAGATGATGCGAGAGGTTCCAGGTTTCTCGACGTCCACCTACCTCTTCTTATGGTGCTTGTAGATGCACATACATGGAGGTACACGAAGGAGCCCTGGGGGGGCCCAGGTTGTCTTCCTCTAGGGACAGAGCAGCTGGAAAGGGCTGTGAGAGCAGATGATGTGGCAGATACAATTATACTGGCTTTCATTTGGCCAGAGGTTATCCCTGACCAGCAGCTGTGAAGGATGTTGGCCAGGGGTTGGGGAGAGCTTGCTTCTGTGGACAAAGTGACGTAATTGACTACGGGGACTAAACTTGACTCAAAATACAAGATAGGAGGGGAGGGGGTCTTGCCCATTTTCCATAGGAATGGCCTCTGTGAGACTTACTCATCACCTCAGTGGAAGCAGAGACATTTTAAACGTCTAAACTGCGTACATATTTTGTGTCTCTAATAGTGTTTAGGTTAGGATCCCAAAAGAGATGCTACTGCATATTCATCGAGTGAGTGTAGGTCCAAGGTCTGGCCTCCTCATTTTTCACGACTCAAAACTTGATGACAGCATCTTTGGAACTGGTGGTTTATGCTCCACAAGTTAGTGTGAGTGTGGCTGCTGCTAGAATATCAGTTTATGAATTTAAAGTTAAAGCTGAAACTCCTGGCCATGAACCAGCGCTGGTTATCAGCACAGTAACTTCCTTTTCTGCCATGCAGATCTATTCAGGAAACTTAATTATAGGCTGTTGAGTAGAAGTTCGGATCAGATAAAACTGAATACTTGTAAATATTTTTCTTTTCCTTCAACTTGAGAGGAAAATGAATACCTCCATTCTAGGAGTATTTCTACCCAAAGAACTGTTATCTTAAAATATACTTTTCCTTGGACAGCAATATGGATGTTGTAATGTAATATGTAATGTTTTTTATTAATTTCTAATAAGTCTTTTAAAAATTTCTTGTAGTTGTCCACAGCTGCTTTCTCTCTGATTTCAGCATATCTTTACTCTTTCCAGATCCTTCCTCTCCTGGAACATATTTCAAGTGCTTTTTCTACCATTTCATCGTACCCCTTGATTAGTCTGTGACTTTGTATTACTTTCTTTTTTAAAAAAAATTAATTAGTTACTTAATTTTTGGCTGCGTTGGGTCATCGTTGCTGCGCACGGGCTTTCTCTAGTTGCGGCGAGCGGGGGCTACTCTTCATTGTGGTGCGCGGGCTTCTCATTGCGGTGGCTTCTCTTGTTGCAGAGCACGGGCTCTAGGCATGCGGGCTTCAGTAGCCATAGCACACGGGCTCAGTGGTTGTGGCGCATGGGCTTAGTTGCTCCGTGGCGTGTGGATCTTCCCAGACCAGGGCTCGAACGCTTGTCCCCTGCATTGGAAGGCAGATTCTTAACCACTGCACCACCAGGGAAGCCCTGTATTACTTTAAACCAGAGACACTCTCTACTCTGGTCTTCCCCTAACTCTGCTGCAGAGGGTACCTTCATTAACTCCTCTTCACTTCTTAAGTTGTCTAGTGGACATTCATTTTATAAACGTATTGCTTTAAGTAATACAATATTGTAAATCAACTATATTTCAATTTAAAAACAAAGAGTATTCCATTGAGTTGTCTTGGAATACTCTTCTCCGGGGAGGACAGCTTTGACAAACCACTTGTATAGAAAGAAACTTCTCTGACAATTAAGATTTACATTTACTCAGACTTCATTTGAGAGAAAGGCAGAGTTTTAGCAAAGTTGTTCAACCTGCCTCTGAAGCCGTATGGCTTGGCTGAGAACCCCTGGCCTCTGACGCGCCAGATGAGTGATCTTGTGCAAGTGAAGTGACGTCTCTGTGCCTCAGTTTCTACATCTGCACAATGGTGATAATTAGTGAATGTGCCCCAGAAGATGTTTGTGAGGACCGAATATGCAGCATGCTTAAAACACATCATTGAGGACTTCCCTGGTGGTCCAGTGGGTAAGACTCCGCGCTCCCACTGTAAGGGACCTGGGTTCGAACTCTGGTAAGGAGCTAGATCCCACATGCATGCCGCAACTAAGAAATCTGCATGCCTCAACCAAAGATCTTACATGCCACAACTGAAGATCCCGAGTGTCGCAACTAAGACCCAGCACAGCCTAAATAAATAAATTTAAAAAACTTTAAAAAAATGAGTGAAAAACTTAGGAAAGTATATTTAAAAAATAAATAAAACACATCCTTGTTATGTAAAAAAACAAAGTAGTACCACTACGTTCTTTTACTTAATGAGGATTTTGAGACACTGCAAGATCTTAAAATGTCTTCAAGATTAAATTCTGCTTGGTATTCTAGTTTCTGTTAGAATATTCCTTATTCCCTCAAGGCCTTCACTCCCAATTTGGGATATCAAAAAGTTTACTGTACTAGTTTATTTTTTCAATAACCTTTTATTCTAGAAGCAGTGCATGTGCATTGTACAGATATAGAAAATACAGTAAAAAATAAAATAAAAAAAATAGAAACATCACATGAGCCAGAGATCACTTTTGTTAAGTCTTTTGTGCACATCCTTCTTGGAATGTTTTTTGCTCTTTACATGTACATGGTGTATAATGTGGTTGTTTTAAGCAAAATGAGATCTTTTACGTTCTTTTTGGAACCTGGTTTTTATAGCTAATCTGTAGCATTTCTGTTTTAGTAAAAGTTTCATTATTAAAGTACTTGAAAAATCATCTTTTACAGTACTGTCACTATGTTGCTGGGCTGGTGGGAATTGGCCTTTCTCGTCTGTTCTCGGCCTCAGAGTTAGAAGATCCCTTAATTGGTGAAGACACAGAGCTTGCCAACTCTATGGGCCTGTTTCTGCAGAAAACAAACATCATCCGTGATTATCTGGAAGACCAGCGAGAAGGAAGAGAGTTTTGGCCTCAAGAGGTAATAGGTTCAGGGGATTTGGGGAGAAATAATTTTGAATGCTCTCTGACAACAAAACATTAAACCCTTTTGGTTGCAAGTGACAGAAACACAAATCAAGCTCCCTTAGACAGCATAGGAGACGGTGTAGACTAGGTTAGGATTTAGTTTGCTTCAGGGGGACGGGCTGCATCCAGGGATTCAGACTGTGTAATAAGACTTTGTCCCCTTTCTACCTCTTGGACAGGCTTTGTCCAGTGGTGGGTATAACGTCCCATGACTCACTCATAGGCTTGGTTCCTATGCCCATCCTTTAATCAGTTAGTAGCCAGAGCGTTGAGCACTCAGTCTAGACCTGGAGTATGTCTGCCCACACATGTAGAATGGATTTCCTCCGAGAAAGAAGGACTCGGTGGCAAGAAGGGGCACCAGATGGGCACCCACTACAGATGTTCATTATCAGAGACAAGAGTGGATCTTTGACTTAATTTAAAATGGACAGGGAAAGGAAGGGCTTTGACATTGATTTTATTCAGAAGGAAAGCTAGGAAATCTTATGACTATCTCCTGGTTTTACTCCAGCATTTACCTTTTGTTTTAATCCATCAAATGGTATCCTAGGGACTTCCCAGGTGGCGCAGTGGTTAAGAATCCGCCTGCCAGTGCAGGGGACACGGGTTTGAGCCCTGGTCCGGGAAGATCCCACATGCCGCGGAGCAACTAAGCCCGTGCGCTACAACTACTGAGCCTGCGCTCTAGAGCCTGTGCTCCTCAACGAGAGAAGCCACCGCAATGAGAAGCCCACGCACCACAACCAAGAGTAGCCCCCGCTCTCTTCAACTAGAGAAAGCCCACGCACAGCAATGAAGACCCAACGCAGCCAAAAATAAATAAATTTATTTATTATTTTTTTAAAAAGATAAAAAAAACGGTTTCCTAGAACCAAGTGCTTTTAAGGTGAAAAAAGGCAGGTGAGAAGGTGGAAAAGATATTTGGAATTTATACTGCAGATAAAGAGTTAATATTCCTAATATTAAAAGAACTGCCAAAAGTTAAGTAAAAGACCAACTGCACAGAAAAAATGGGTAAAGGGATAAGAACAGGTAGTTCACAGAAAGAAAGATGGAAATGATCCTTAAATATCTGGGAAGTGATCAACCTTACTCCTGATAGGTGAAATTCACATTAAACCTCCCCTGACCTCAGACATCATAGGTTTTCAAGCCTCCCAGGTGACTGTGGTGTGCAGCGAGGTCGAGAAACAGCTCTTGACGACCCTCCTTTGACACCAAGGCTCAGAGAAGGGAAGGGGCTTGTCTCAGGACTCCCAGAAGGGGAGCTTCTGTCTCCTGGATCTCAGCCCGGTGCCTGTCCAGGAAACCACACTGCCTTTCAGACGAGGCTCTGCATCCCTGCAGGTGCCTCACTGCCCACTCTTCTGTAAAATAGAATAGTTTATACCACCAGGCAGTGGTGCGAATAAAATGAGAAAAACTTCTAGCGCAGAGTGCTTAGTAAACGTCAGTTCAAGCAGCTTAACGACCACAAAAAACAGTCGTGAGATACTATTTCCTGCATCAGATTGGCAAAGTGTCGGAAGTTTGATAAGCCGTAAGCCATGCTGGGGAAATGGGTGCTCCCGTGCGGGTGGTGAGCGCAAGCTTGGCCAGTGACGGCTGTGGGAGGTTACTGACCGCAGCCACTGTTTGTAATAGTTACGTTTATAAACGACTCAGATGTCCGTCCGTACGGGACGGAGGGAATGAACTATGGTCTATCCACGCAGTGGAGCACCAAAAGAGCGATCCTCCTGTGGAGTGAGCTCCAGGTTATATTACTAAGTGAAAAAAGCAAGGTGCGTAACAGTATGTGTAGTTCCAAAGGAAGGATAAACCAGAAAGGAATAAAGTTTTCAGTAATTATATTGTGAATAATAATATTGAAACTATTATAGAAACTTTACAGCTTAAAGAAAATAGGTAATTTTGTTCGTATCATTAGGAAGCAAGATTTTCAGTCTAAAATAAAAGTTGCAAAGATAGAAAACACTGAAGTTAAGCAAAAACTCCAGTGATCCTAAACTGGATTGGAAATATCGGTATGAACTCATGATATCGTTTCTCTTAGAAAATTCTAGCTCCATCCACTAAGAGTTGTATTGTAGAAAGAGGTTCAAGTGGCTCCTCAGTCCCCTTGATGGGACCCTAATAGTCTTTGATAGCTGCCGTGCCATTTGGTGGTATGTCAAGATGTTCCAAGCTCATTTTGTACATTTTTTGACTGGGATTTGGACTCACCCAGCTCTTCAGGAAGCCTAAGCTTTCTGTTAATGGGAAATGGGGCCTCCAGACCACACTTGGGCACTCGGGGTGGTCATTGCTCTTGGAGTAGTCGTCGTGTATATTTAGTTTTAAATCTAAAATTTTTACCTTGTAGTTTATATTGATATTTCCAATTCAAACTCAGGACTGTTACCTAGTCTCCTCTGTATTACATCTCTACCTCTTCCTCATCCACAGTCGTATTTCTCAAGGAAAATAGGAGATGATAGAATTAGTATATCCCATAATGACTCACTTGCTTTTTTCCCACATTACAGATGTAATTACACATTACCGCAGTCTCTGAATAGTGACTCTAGTGCTACTGCTACCAAGTGTGACTACTGAGCACAGTTGAAAATATGTTTTCGCATATGCTAGCTAATTCCCTATTTTTATATTGTATTTATATCTAAATTGTCAGATCAGATAGCCATTAAGACTGGACTTCCCTGGTGACGCAGTGGTTAAGAATCCACCTGCCAACGCAGGAGACACGGGTTTGAGCCCTGGTCCGGGAAGATCCCACATGCCGCGGGGCAACTAAGCCCGTGCACCACAACTACTGAGCCTGTGCTCTAGAGCCCACGTGCCACAACTACTGAAGCCTGTGTGCCTAAAGCCTGTGCTCCACAACAAGAGAAGCCACCGCAATGAGAAGCCCACACACCATAATGAAGAGTAGCCTCTACTCATTGCAACTAGAGAAAGTTGTGGCTCACGGGGTCTAGAGCGCAGGCTCAGTAGTTGTGGCGCACGGGCTTAGTTGCTCCGTGGCATGTGGGATCTTCTCGGACCAGGGCTTGAACCCATGTCCCCTGCATTGGCAGGTGGATTCTTAACCACTGCACCACCAGGGAAGTCCATTAATATTTATGAATTTTGAAGAAAAAAAAGAACGATACTTCCCTGTGTTTATACATGTTGGTAATAGTTTGTCCTTTATACTTCAAGGTCACTTTTTCTGGATGTAAAGTTTTTATCTCACATTTTCGAGTTTCTTAAACGTGTTACTCCATGTTCTCCCTCTTTAGGACTGGCTGTTGAAAATCTAATTCTTTTCCGTATACGTTATGGGTTCTTTTTCTCCTCCTTGGTGGTCACTGCCTAGATCCATTATCAATGGAGATGCTAAATGGTGCTATCTTAATTCTGTCATCCTTTCTGCATTTATTAGCTGGAATTTTGGATTTTGCAAAACTGTGATGATGGTAGCATCATAGTGTTTGGATTTTCCCAGATTCTCACCCCCCCCCAAAAAAAAAGTGACAAAAACTCAACCAAAAAACTGAAACAGATGTATCCAAAACAATGGATAGCATGTCCAGAAGCACAAGTGACAAAGCACCCCCAGGAACTCCAAAACACAGATGGGTGCAGACAAAACAGCAGCTCCAAAAACAAAACCTGCAAAACCTGTGCAGGACAAAGCCAAGGTGCTACAGGTGTCTCAGACCCGAGAGCGGGAGTGGACAGTGGGATGGACCCATTTGAGAAGAGCAGGTGAAACAGGAATGGGTGTTCCTTCTCTGGCTGTGGGTGAGTCCACGGGGGCCAAGGGGGAGCCTGGAGGAGCTGGAGTGCATTGGCCCCCTTGAACTGGATGTGGACACAGACCAGTCAGGAGTCTCTTCCAGGATTGGGCCCACCTTGAGGGGTGAAATAAAAACTGAGCAGCGAGACCTATGTGACATCAACCAGATGCAACATATGAATCTTGTTTAGGTACTTACTGGAAGAAACCAAGTGGAAAAAAAATTAGTGGGATAATACAACTGCTAATTGGATAATTTGTATTAAATATTTATCGTTAACTTTTAGTTGTGATAAGATATATGTACAAGAAAGGTTCCTAGTCTTTTAGATATTCATAATGAAGTATTTGTGGATAAAATGATATCTTAGGGCTTTAATTTAGAATAATTTGGGGGCTGGGGCCATATAGCTGGAACAAGATTGGCCAAGTGTCAGTAACTGTTGAAGCTGGTGGATGGATATGTAGGCGCCCATTAGCGTTTTTCTCCAGGTTCTGCAGGACAGTCTAGTACCAGCAATCTGAGTGGGTTTAGGTGCAAATTAAGAATGGATAGCAAACGTGACTTACCATAGAATCTCTTAGTCCTTTTAGGCCTAGTCATTTATTTGGGGGAGTGTATAAAGTTACAATAAGCGTTATTCTTTAGGAAGCTTAAGAATACCCAAGGATAAAAGTAAGTTATTTGCTAGCTTCAGAGAATCCTCTAAATACTATTAAAGATCATCAAACCAATTCTGTTGTTGGAGTTGAGGCTGTTATTTCATTTTCAGGTCACTAAGGTCAAGGAGGTAATGTTCTTACAGTAGAGACTCAGCTCATTTCCCCAGATACGCTTGTTCAGCAGTGTTCTTATCAGAACTGGGAATGTAATGTTAATCATTAATTATTTTGACGCCTTGGCCATCTTGAGAATGTTTAGTGTTCAGCTTGTAGTGCTGTTGTAGCTGATTTTGTTAAAGCTGGTTATCTTTTCAGGAACAGACCCATGCCTTGCACATAACAGGAGGCCTCTTTGGCCTGAGGTCATCAAAGTATTGCTTAGTACATGCTGCACTAATTGTCCCAAAGGGACACTTTCCCAAATACTTAACTGACTCTTGATTATGACTAGATCTTGATTGTAGTCATAATAGACATTGCATAGAGGTTAAAACGGACTTGGTCTTGGTGAAAGATGAGGCAGCAGCTAAGAAAGGCTTTGTATATCATAGTTCTTATACACAAAGATCCTTTCATGTGACTTGTACACTGTTCCCCTGTGCATGTGCTGACTCGTCTTTCGATCTTATCTGCCTAGGCTTGGAGCAAGTATGTGAACAAGCTGGGTGACTTTGCCAAGCCAGAGAACATGGACTTGGCCGTGCAGTGCCTGAATGAGCTCATAGCTAGCACGCTGCACCACATCCCTGACGTCATCACTTACCTTTCACGACTCAGAAACCAGAGCATATTCAACTTCTGTGCTATTCCACAGGTGTGGATCAGGGAGGCCGAGGGGTCGGGGTGGTGTGCTGGGAAGGGCATGCCTGGAATGCGTGTACTGTTTTGGTCTGCGTATTCCGGAATGTGGTTCCTCAAAAAAATGACTCTAGTGTATTTTCTTCTGCCAGGGGCAGGCACGTTCACAACACCTCCCCTCTGCCCCATGGCCATCACACTCAGGTCAGCCTTGAGGTTAAGCCTGCTTCTTTCCAGAACCTTCTAGAACCCTTTTTTCTAAACGAGCTAGTTTGATGTTTATCCTCACAATTAAATCTAGGGCTTTGAGTCAGATTTATGAGGAGTGCTGGGTGAAACACAGGTGAAGCTGTTACTAAAAAGTCTTATTTAAGCACCTAATTTTGGCTCTCCTTTCCCAGATCTTGGGATAACAGAACCTGGTCCTGTGGACCTAGGAGCTTATACTTTTTAAATGCCTTTACCAGTTATTTCCGTTTTTAACTCAAATAAAATGAAGAAAGTTATAAGATTTAACTGATTTGGAAGCATGGTTTCGTCTTGTTCTAATGACCAATCTGACCAGTTGATGGAACTAAACTCTTTATGCCAGACTTATGTTTCCATCTATCCTAGAAATAATTTACCTTTGAGCATGGGAAACTACACGGCCCCCTTTCTTTTGTCCCCTGCCACCCCCATGCTACTTTTTTTTTTAATGTATAATGATTATGTTCATTGTAGGAAAAATGGGGAGAAAAAACAAAATAGATATTATTTTGGATATTTCCAGATATTATTTTGGAATATCTGTTTTTCAGACCTAATAACCTATTGCCCCAGCATGGAAAATGTTACATTGGCTTGTGTTTGTTTTTTCCAAATAAAAAGGAAATATCGTGACTAAACTATAGAATTACTCAAGACTGCAAAGGGCACTTGATTCTGTGTTTTGCTGAGAAGGGGAAACATGGGAAAGGGAGAGGTCTTGACATGCTTTCTTTATGGGTCTTTTCTCTTGGTTAGTTGCATCTTAGCCCTTCGGCACTTTCTACCGAAGGTTCTCTTCCCTTCTCATGATGATTGCTTACCGTGCAGTTTCTCACTTCTTTTCATGAAATGAGATGAATTAGTGTTTCCTCTCTCTCTCCTTATCTGTAGGTCATGGCCATTGCCACTTTGGCCGCCTGTTATAATAATCAACAGGTATTCAAAGGGGTGGTGAAGATACGAAAAGGGCAAGCAGTCACCCTGATGATGGATGCCACCAACATGCCCGCTGTAAAAGCTATAATACACCAGTACATGGAAGAGGTGGGCTTTCATTTAATAATATCACTATTTAAACATTTCGTATTTGGATATTAGATGATCTTAACAGCTCACAGTGTTACGGTACAGCATTGGTGTTTGACGGGTTGGTGTCCTTTATTTGGAAGAATAGGCACAGAGCGCCGAGTGTTGGGAGCTGCCCGGTACCCTGGTCAGAGGGGATAAAAGAAGCCAGGCCTTAGGATGGAGCTCCCAGGAGAATCCTATTTTTTGAGCTGGAAGATGAAGTTAGAGGCCAACCAGGCTTCTTGTCTCACGGCTGAGGCGTGTGAAGCCAAGGCTGTGGCTGCTGACGCAGCATCTGACTGAATGGATCCAGGACCCCAGGCCACACTCCCGACACCCGGTCCAGTACTTTCCACTATGGCAGGGACCTCAGTTGAGAAACCATTGTGGGGGATTCAGCAAAGGAAAACCATCAAGCTGCAACTATTTCTAAATTTTCTAATGCAGATCCCATTTCAGATGCCCAAACCCATCCTGTAAAACAACATGCTTGTTCTAGTCAAATCTCCAACTCTGGAGGGTGTAATCCATGACTTGGTTCAAAAGAACTTTTTCTTAGAGCCTAGAACTCTACTTGCCAGGCCCTGGAGTAAGGCTTCTCAAATGGAGGTGATCTGGCTTCCCCCTCCCCTGGGGGACACTTGGCAATGTGTGGAGACATTTCTGATTGTCACGCTGGGGTGTGAGTGGCTACTACCATCTGGTGCGTAGACACCCGAGATCCTTAGGTTGTTTCTTAGTGAAGACTGAAATACTGCAGAAGGAGATGAAAACATAAGGTCTCCCTTCCCGGAGATCACTGCTGCCCCTAGTTTTCTGACCCTTCCAGTCCCCCGGTTATGCTTTGACAGGGGTGAGATTTGTAGCAGCAGTTTCATCTAAACAGAATTCTACAAAACAACTCTTTCCTCTGATTCCCATTGCATATTGCACCTTCTCCTTGTATTTCCTCCCTGTCTCGCACCTGCCAAGTTTTGCACCTCAGCATTTCTGCCCGAGGCACCTATAGAAGGTATAAGAGAAAAATCAGATTTTTAAAAAATCCTAAAATTCTTCTGCTGACTAGATGAATATGTTCAGCCATTGACTAAAAAACTGCTACTGACGAGACTTGGGAAATTGGGGTTCACTGTTCAGCCAGCACTTATTTGGGGCGTACTCTGTGCCTGGCACAGCAGCCAAATAGGTGGATACTATTAACGTCAAGGAAATTTGAGGCCCTAACCCCACGGCTGGGGCCAGAATTTGGACCCAGGTCTGGCTGGCTTCGGAGCCTACACTGTTCACCAAGATTCTGAGGGCTTGAATTACCCTTTCTAAACTGAATAGTGCCTTTTTTAGGCGCTGTTTCTCCATTTTATGTAAATTAGAAACATTCTGTATGGTTTGTAGTTCAGAGAATATTTTAGTTTTGCAGTTTTATTCTGATCACTGATTTTAGAAAACGATGTTTAAAAAAAGTGGTAGGCAGTTCCATACTATATTAAACTTCAGATTTTATTAGGTATTTTCCTTAACTACTGGAATTAAATCTAGTTGTGATTCACAGTTTGATTTAGAGCAGGACTGGCTGACCCCCTGATTTTGTAAATGCCTTTTTATTAGGACATAGCTATGCCCATTTGTTTCTGTATTGTCCGCGGCTTCTCAGGGCTCTACAGCAGCAGAGCTGAGTGGCTGTAACAGAGGGGGCCCACAAAGCTGAAAATACTTGCTTGGACCTTTAAGGAAAAGTTTGTTGACCTCTGATCTAGGGCATGAATTATTTTGTTTAAAATTACTCTAGGGACTTCCCTGGTGGTCCAGTGGTTAAGACTCCACGGTCCCAATGCAGGGGGCCTGGGTTCGATCCCTGGTCAGGGAACTAGATCCCACACGCATGCCGCAACCAAAAGATCCTGCATGCCGCAGCGAAGATCCCACACGTGGCAACGAAGATCCCACATGCCGCAACTAAGACCCGGCACGGCCAAATAAATAAATGAATATTTTTTTTAAAAGTCTATAAAACTACTCTAGTGAAACTCAGGGTATTTTGGAGGAAATACTAATAAGTTGATTTGTCTCAAAAAAATGAAAATTTCTAAGTCTCAAGTAATAGAATGTGATAATGGTTTTAATATCAGCCTTAAGGACTTTTTTTTTTTTTTTTTTTGGCTGCATTGGGTCTTCATTGCTTCACGCAGGCTTTCTCTAGTTACGGAGAGCGGGGGCTACTCTTCGTTGCGGTGTGCGGGCTTCTCATTGTGGTGGCTTCTCTTGTTGCGGAGCACGGGCTTCAGTAGTTGTGGCGCTCGGGCTCTAGAGCGCAGGCTCAGTACTTCTGGCACATGGGCTTAGTTGCTCCGTGGCATGTGGGATCTTCCCGGACCAGGGCTCAAACCCGTGTCCCCTGCATTTGGCAGGTGGATTCTTAACCACTGCACCACCAGGGGAGCCCAAGGACATTCCGTCAATACAATTTCAAATGAAGACTTTTTGTATGAAGTCCACAAGTTGTCAGGCTTTTTGCTGGTGGCCAGACATTAACTCTACTCCTGCATCTCCTCACTGACCACGTCTGTCCTTTGCAGTAAGAGGGGAAGACATTTACCCCTCAGGTCCCTGGTTGTAGCAGTAACGCACCTGCAGGGGACTTCAGAGTTCTCCTCTTGCAACTCTAAGGTGTAAAGGACGAGGTGGAGTGAAGCCCGGATCCTCTGAGCAGGGGAGCTGCCCCTCAGGCCCTCATCCTCTGGAGCAGCCCCAGCTGGAAACCAGTCTGGCTACCTGGCAGCTGGTGAGAAGCTCAACCAGCTATTCCGGGGCAGAAACAAATGCTCAGGCAAACAACCAGAAACTTTTATTTCCTTCTCTGCCAAAGATGATTCCTTGGCAAGGCCCAACTTTTTCAAGCGGGTGGGGCTTCCCGTTTGGCTGTGGTCGGTGCAGAGCGGCGCCGTACTCTCGGTCCCTGTGGGTCCTTGTGACTCAGAGTGTGGTCCTCCTCCCGGCTTCTGCGTCCCCTGCTGGCATGTGAGCGGTTCAGTCGTTGAGTCAGAATGTGCCCGTAGCAGGATGCCCAGGTGGCGCCTGTGAACACAGTTTGCAGAGCACGGCTCTAGCTCCCCACCTCGTTCTCAGTCAGCTGTGCATTTAACCCTGTGAGCAAGTACGGAACCGGATGCTGTGAATTTGGGTTTGGATGCTGTGAACTCAGAATTGGATGCTGTGAACTTGCGATCGGATGTCTGAACTCGCTGCATTTTTGTCTGTGTCCTGACCCCCATCTAAGCACTCTTTCCCTCCTGCCCTCTTGCCTGAGCTCCTCCGCCTTTCTCCCCCGCCCTTGCCTCTCGGTGTATATCTGCGCTCAGGTCAGTCCCTGCAGACAGCAGGCACATCCCAACTCCTCCTGGGCTTCAGCTCTCTGCCTCCCCGCTCCCTCTCCTTTCCTTCACAGCTAAGCTTCTTGAAAGGGCAGGTGTTCTTCTTCTTCTTCTTCTTCATTTTTTAAAAAATATTTATTTATTTAATTGGTTGCGTCAGGTCTTGGTTGCGTCAGGTCTTAGTTGCGGCAGGTGGGCTCCTTAGTTGTGGCTCAAGGGACTCTTAGTTGTGGCATGCATGGGGGATCTAGTTCCCGGACCAGGTATTGAACCTGGGCCCCCTGCATTGGGAGCGTGGAGTATTAACCACTGCACCACCAGGGAAGTCGCAGGGCAGGTGTTCTTAATGTTATTGATTCCCTTTTTTTTCTCAGCCTACTTCATTGTAACTTCTGTTTCCTACCTTTGTCATTAGAACTTTTCTTACCTAAGTGATTTGATGATCCCCCCCCCCCCCCCCCACCGCGCACAGATCTCATGAGCACTTTCTTTACTCTTCGCTGATGCCACTGTATCCACTGTGGGTCTCTCTCCTTGAAGCCCTTTCCTTTTTTGGCTTCTGTGACACTTGACCCCAGTTCAACCTCTTACCCCTCTGCCTGCTCCTTTCTCCTCTGGCTCCTGGTGCTGGTGTTTCCTGGGGTTCGTTCTTGATTTTCGTGTTTCCTCACCACATAAGGGCTCTCCAGCTCCCCCAGCTCTGCCCTTGGTCATTAACTTCTTTTTGCTGTCTGATGACATTACCTTTCACCTAATCGTGGAATCCAGGTAGCCTGGAGGCAGTTGCATGTCCTCCTCTGTTCTCCCTAACCCGCCTCAGGAATCTCCACGTCCTGGCTGTTCTGGTTATGCTTTCATACTTGTCACAATTTTGTGCGCATTACCCTCTGACCGAGCACTTCTAGAACTTTACCTACAAAAAAATAACCAGAAAATGTGCAGCAATGCTTATTGGAGCATTTTGTCCTCATGCCTCGTTGGGAATGAATTGATTAAATTGTAGTACATTCATACTATGCAGCTTGTGTTTAAAAAAAGAATGACATTATTTTGTGGGTGCTAGCGTTAAAAAATGTCCATAAAAAATCGTGTGAGTGAAGGAAGTCAAATTATAGAACAATATGTTTGTAACCTATTAATTTAATAGGTTTACAATTTAAATAAAATTTAAAATACGTATACAATTTAAATAAAATTGTTTGTATGTATAACTTAGTATGGATAATATAGAATGATATATATTTGTATATCATATATAATCATATATAGTACGTATAATATATAATACATCTCTATGACATTTTGTGTTTGTATAGAGGCTTATATGGGTGTAGCAAGAGGTATAAAAGGAACTACACCAGTATATCATATTACATTAATGTATGTATTAATATGTGACGGTTTGTACATTTATATGTATAGGCTAATAAGGACAAAGCGAGGGGGAATAATGTAAGGGAATTTTGATTTCTTTATTTTTGTTTTGCCTATTTTTATAAGCATAATTCCATCATCTACAATTTTTTCTTTTCTTTTTTTTTTTTTACTCTGTTTCATTAACTCTCTCTTCTTTTCCCCTCACACCCCTACAACACCCCTTATTCTAACCACCATTTGCACAGAAAAATACCATGAGTATTCTTTCTCCTGCTTTTACAGCAGAGGTTAATAAAATGTCACGATTACAGGGTATTCCCAGCTGATACTGATGAGGCAGGTACAGAAGTAAACTATTGGGTTATTTCCTATAAAAGCACTACTCTGGGGTAAAGTAGATTTAGTTTTTTCAAGCCTGCTAAGATAGAAGTTGCGGGGTGGGGGAGGACAAAGAATAAAATAATTAAACTATAAACAACTATAGGATTGTTTTTTGGTTTTTTTTACATGATGCAGTAAGTGTTTTTTTTTAATTAAAATATTTTTAAATTTTATATTGGATTATAGTTGATTTACAATGTTGTGTTAACTTCAGGTGTACAGCAAAGTGATTCATTTATACAAATACATATATCCATTCTTTTAGATTCTTGTCCTATATAGGTTATTACAGAATACTGAGAAGAGTTCCCTGTGCTATACAGTAGGTCCTTGTTGATAACCTATTTTTTTTCAGAGATTATTTTTTTAACATCTTTATTGAGGTATAATTGCTTTACAATGGTGTGTTAGTTTCTGCTTTATAACTAAGTGAATCAGGTATACATATACTTATGTTTCCATATCTCTTCCCTCTTGCGTCTCCCTCCCTCCCGCCCTCCCTATCCCACCCCTCCAGGCGGTGACAAAGCACCGAGCTCATCTCCCTGTGCTATGCGGCTGCTTCCTACTAGCTACCTCCCTTACGTTTGGTAGTGTATATATGTCCATGCCTCTCCTTGCTTTATCACATCTCACCCTTCCCCCTCCCCATGTCCTCAAGTCCGTTCTCTAGTAGGTCTGTGGCTTTATTCCTGTCTTACACCTAGGTTCTTCATGACATTTTTTTTTCTTAAATTCCATATATATGTGTTAGCATATGGTATTTGCCTTTCCCTTTCTGACTTACTTCACTCTGTATGACAGACTCTAGGTCTATACACCTCATTACAAATAGCTCAATTTCATTTCTTTTTATGGCTGAGTAATATTCCATTGTATATATGTGCCACATCTGCTTTATACATTCATCCGAAGATGGGCACTTAGGTTGTTTCGATCTCCGGGCTATTGTATATAGAGCTGCAATGAACATTTTGGTACGTGACTCTTTGAATTATGGTTTTCTCAGGGTATATGCCCAGTAGTGGTATTGCTGGGTCATATGGTAGTTCTGTTTGTAGGTTTTTAAGGAACCTCCATACTGTACTCCACAGTGGCTGTATCAATTTACATTCCCACCAGCAGTGCAAGAGGGTTCCCTTCTCTCCACAGCCTCTCCAGCATTTATTATTTCTAGATTTTTTGATGATGGCCATTCTGACCGGTGTGAGATGATATCTCATTGTAGTTTTGATTTGCATTTCTCTAATGATTAATGATGTTGAGCATTCTTTCATGTGTTTGTTGGCAGTCTGTATATCTTCTTTGGAGAAATGTGTATTGAGGTCTTCTGCCCATTTTTGGATTGGGTTGTTTGTTTTTGTGTTATTGAGCTGCCTGAGTTGCTTGTAAATTGCGGAGATTAATCCTTTGTCAGTTGCTTCACTTGCAAATATTTTCTCCCATTCTGAGGGTTGTCTTTTGGTCTTGTTCATGGTTTCCTTTTTCATGAAAAAGCTTTGAAATTTCATTAGGTATCATTTGTTTATTTTTGTTTTTATTTCCATTTCTCTAGGAGGTGGGTCAAAAAGGATCTTGCTGTGATTTATGTCATAGTGTGCTGCCTATGTTTTCCTCTAAGAGTTTGATAGTTTCTGGCCTTACGTTTAGGCCTTTAATCCATTTTCAGCTTATTTTTGTGTATGGTGTTAGGGAGTGATCTAATCTCAAACTTTTTACATGTACCTGTCCCGTTCTCCCAGCACCACTTACTGAAGAGGCGGTCCTTTCTCCACTCTACATTCCTGCCTCCTGTATCAAAGATAAGGTGACCGTATGTTCGTGGGTTTATCTGTGTGCTTTCTTTCCTGTTCCATTGATCTATCTTTCTGTTTTTGTGCCAGTACCATACTGTCTTGATTACTGTAGCTTTGTAGTATAGTCTGAAGTCAGGGAGCCTGATTCCTCCAGCTCCGTTTTTCGATCTCAAGATTGCTTTGGCTCTTCGGGGTCTGTTGTTTTTCCATACAAACTGTGAAAATTTTTGTTCTACTTCTGTGAAAAATGCCAGTGGTAGTTTGATAGGGATTGCATTGAATCTGTAGATTGCTTTGGGTAGTAGAGTCATTTTCACCATGTTGATTCTTCCAATCCAAGAACATGTTATGTCTCTCCATCTGTTTGTATCATCTTTAATTTCTTTCATCAGTGTCATAATTTTCTGTATACAGGTCTTTTGTCTCCTTAGGTAGGTTTATTCCTAGATATTTTATTCTTTTTGTTCCAGTGGTAAATGGGAGTGTTTCCTTGCTTTCACCTTCAGATTTTTCATCATTAGTGTATAGGAAGGCCAGAGATTTCTGTGCATTAATTTTTTATGCTGCTACTTTTCCAAATTCATTGATAAGCTCTCGTAGTTTTTTGGTAGCATCTTTAGGATTCTCTATGTATAGTATCATGTCATGTGCAAACAGTGACAGCTTTACGTCTTCTTTTCCGACTTGGATTCGTTTTATTTCCTCTTCTTCTCTGATTGCTGTGGCTAAAGCTTCCAAGACTATGTTGAATAAGAGTGGTGAGAGTGGGCAACCTTGTCTTGTTCCTGATCTTACTGGAAATGTTTTCAGTTTTTCACCATTGAGGACGATGTTGGCTGTGGGTTTGTCATATATGGCCTTTATTATGTTGAGGAAAGTTCTCTCTGTGCCTACTTTCTGCAGGGTTTTTATCATAAGTGGGTGTTGAATTTTGTCGAAAGTTTCTGTGCCTCTATTGAGATGATCATATGGTTTTTCTCCTTCAATTTGTTAATATGGTTTATCACGTTGATTGATTCGCGTATATTGAAGAATCCTTGCATTACTGGAATAAACCCAGGAATCAACTACACCAGTATATCATATTACATTAATGTATGTATTAATATGTGACTGTACATTTATATGTATAGGCTAATAAGGACAAAGCAAGGGGGGATAATGTAAGGGAATTTTGATTTATTTTTGTTTTTCCTATTTTTGTAAGTATAATTCCATTATCTACAGTGTTTTGAGAAGACATTATAGTTTCTCTCCGTGTGGTCTTCTCTCTGTAGCTGTGCTTCGTAGTACCGCGTTAGATGTTAGATGTCATTGGCGTGTTCCTGTCAGCATGTTCTTTTATTTCCTCGCTATACTAAATTGTAGCTGTGCTTTTTGGGGTTACGGGGGCAAGAATATAAGAGAACGTTTGTGGGAAAAACATACCCATTGTGTAATGGAAAAATTGAAGATAATAATTTTATAGATGCTTGCTCTGTCCTCTTCATCCACTTTGCCTCCGTCTGGGCTCAGGTCCCCATCGCTTCCCACCTTAATGACCTCTGGGTCGGTTGGTTTGAGGCAGGAAACGTTGATCGAGGGCCTGCTCTGTGCCGGGCACAGGGCTGGGCCGGAGATGGAAAGGCAAGTAAGCCACGGTGCCTTCAGGTCTTCGGTCCATTTAGGGCGACGTGCAGATGGTGGCCCGGCGTGGGCGACGGGGAGAGTATATACCCGAGGGGGCCCTCGGCCCGACCCAGGCATTCGGGCCGCGTGACATGGAAGACAGCTACCTAGGCCGAGACTTGGGTGGAGGTGGGACTCAGCCCGGCGACGGCACGTGGGAGGAGCGTTCCCGGGGGCAGAGGGAATGGTGTGAGCGGGGAGGGAACAGAAACAGCAGCATCGCACACGGAAGACGATCACCGGCAACTGTTGCTGGCATGCGCGGGGGCCTGGGCAGGGCCAGGTGCACGCTCAGGAGCTCAGGCCTCGCGCGGCCGGGGATAGGGAACCCCCGAGGCTGTCACGCCGAAGGGGTTTTGTGTCTCTTTGGTGACAGCGTGGTGGGGCAGGTGAGTGGCTTTAGGGTTCGAGCACAGAGGCAGGAGCTCGATTTGGAAGCTCCGGTGGGAGGGCCTGACCTAAGCGGGAGCAGTGTTTGCAGGCCTGGGTTCAGCGCGGATTCTGGAGCTTTCGGAGGGGAGGGTGTGCAGGGACTGGGAGGCCTCCAGGGTGACTCTCGGGGGCCCTGCTTTGTTCTCGCCTGCTGCGCACACCTCACGGTCCATCGCGTTCTCCTGAGTGCCCGTGCCCGGTCTCTGCAGTGTGTTTCCTCCTCCGTGTGGCTCTGCTGTAGCCTCAGCGAGCAACGTGGATGTCACTGGCTCTGCGAGGTTCTGAGGGTGGGGCTCTTGGGGGCCACCCTGCTGCTCCGGGATGGCCCGTGGGATCACACAGGCCCCGCTGACATCCTGCCTTACTAGTGGAGTGACTTGGGGTTATTGCTTTTGTGTTCTCTGAGCCTCAGTTTTTCTCATTGGTAAAATGGGCGTAAAATGCCTACCTGTTTCAGGTTGTGGTAAGAAGTGAACAGAGATGTTTATAAAGTTCCTAGGACTTACTATTTTCTTCTCTTTCTTCCACAGATTTATCACAGAATCCCCAACTCCGACCCATGTTCTACTAAAACAAGGCAGATCATCTCCACGATCAGGTCACAGAATCTTCCCAACTGTCAGCTCATCTCTCGGAGCCACTACTCACCCATTTACCTGTCGTTTGTCATGCTCCTGGCGGCCCTGAGCTGGCAGTATCTGAGCACCCTGTCCCAGGTCACAGAGGACTATGTTCAGACCGGAGAACGCTGACTGGGCTTGGTCGGGAGACAGAACACCCTGGGGAATGGACTGACCTTCTCTTCAGGGATGGATGTGGGCTTCCCCCCTTTTTTCCCTCCTGCTTTAATTCCTCAAGGAACTCTGTGGGCCTAGAACTTTAGAAACTGTGACATGTGGTGAAGATAAGATTAAAGGGAAAGGACACTTCAGCCTTGGCCACCTGTGTTCACCTGTGCCCACCTGGGCGGGGTGACTGAGGGCTGAGCATCCACTGCTGTGGGTCACAGTCAGGGCTGCATCCAGGCCTGCAGAGAGATCATGCTTAATGTGAATACGGGCTAGAATTAAATGTATTTAATTTGAAGCAACCTTTGAATACCTATCCTAGTAGAAAGTGAAGTGCATTTTCTTTCTGTTCTGTTCCTGTTTTTCTCATCCTTTTGTTTTCTTCAGTGGACTTGAATGTAGTAGATGTGAATGTTTAGAGTTCTAGGAATATTCCCCCGTTTCCTAAGGATGCAGACTGTCTTCTGCACGTGAAGGCTAGGAAGTAACTTCTGGGTGGGGTTAGCATTATTTCCTCATTTAAAAGTTGAGGTTTCAGGATCGCCTTTGGTCCCATCGTAGCAGGTTGGTTTCCAGTTCAGGCTGACGTTTTTGAGACTTTTATAATAAAGAACTGAATTACTCGGCATTTGTCAAGGGCAGTTCACTTGAAGCCTGGGTGAGCGTGGCAGGTACGGAACTCCAGGCTGGAGTTACTGGTTGAGGGACGGTGGCCACTGCTGCCACTGGGAAGCAGGGACCTGGCCTCCCCACCCTGCGCTGTGCCTGCCGGGAAGGGAGCAAGGGCATCACCTCCGCCAGCCTGCTCTACTTCTAGCTGATTCTCTTAGCTGCATTCAGAAGTTTTATTGCATTCGGACGGTATTTTCAGCTTTGGGGGTTTTTTCTGTTTGTTTCTCAAGAAAGGCAGATGTTTTCGGGTGATTGGCTTGAAAGCCAAGTGGCACTTAGCCCAGTTCCCCCAGCACGGTGGTCCACCTCCCTCTTCCCCCCAGCATCGCCGAGGTTTGGGCTGTGCCCACCCAGTGACTCCCTAAGAGTCTCAGCTCAGAGGGGTGTTTGAAAAAGCCCCTCGGGCCGAGAATCCCTGTCGCAGGGCATTACAGTACTTTCCCGAAGCTGTGCTCTTGGTGTGTAGTGTATTGTCAGTCCTCTTTTGCTGCAGCTGTGTGTGACTTAGTCACTGAAGGAGCTATGTTCCAGCAGTAACGTTGTTTGCACTGTGACAAACATACCCACACTGATTCTTCTCGTGTGGGCCGCCGCCTGACCGTGGACTGTTTTGGTTCATTTGAGACTCAGTCCTGGATGAACCAGTCACCACATTGAAGCCAAAGTCACTTACCACTTAGAGCCCAGCTGTAAGCCAGACTCAGCAGTGAGTAATTTAAGCATCAAAACTTGGTTTGCGATTCCAAGGTAGGTGTTAAGATTTGTGTGTTGAAATCTATTAGTTCTGCTGCAGTTCACGTAGGACACGGGACAACCCGCTGGAAAGAGCCTTGGTCTGAGGTGGATGCGTTGGAAGCTTCTCTCCTGGCTCAGCTGTGGGGCTTTCTGAGCTTCTGGTGGTTTGTATGATCTTTTAGGTCCCTCCCAGCTGTAAAGCTATAAAGGTCTTAGCTCGCATGCCCACTCCTTTGGAAGAACATTTCCCTTCTAAATGTTTTCTCTACTGCAATTGCCAGATAATACAGGATACCCAGTTAAACTTGAATTTCGGATAAAATGGTTTTTTAGTATAATTATGTCCCAAATACTGCACAGGACATATTTATACTAAAAAATGACTTCTGAAATTCAAATCTGATTTGGCATCCTGTATTTTTTTTTTTTTTCTTTTTGCGGTACGCGGGCCTCTCACTGTTGAGGCCTCTCCCGTTGCAGAGCACAGGCTCTGGATGCACAGGCTCAGCGGCCATGGCTCACGCACCCAGCCGCTCTGCGGCATGTGGGATCTTCCCGGACCGGGGCACGAACCCGTGTCCCCTGCATCGGCAGGCGGACTCTCAACCACTGCGCCACCAGGGAAGCCCTGGCATCCTGTATTTTTACTTGCTTAATCTGGCAACCCCACCGTCTACTCCACACTTTTAAGGTAAGTAATTAAATGTACAGCATCCCTGGCATAGTCTACGTGACTCATACAGTGGGAGATTTTAAGTTTTCCTCAGAGGAATATCTGACCTATCTGAATCCAGGGCTTTAAATCAAGAAACTTAACAGAGCCTAACCCCATTTGGGGAACTTTCTCTGGAGCCCTAGCTGAGACCTGCACACACACCCACACCCTGCCCTGGGAAACAACTACCTGCAAGCGCCACTCTTCTATCTACTGAGCCCCTTCTCTGTGGCCACGGGTGTAGGGGGAGGAGGAGGGGTGGCTAGACATTTGTTAATTAACAGGCATTCTAGATTATTCTTTTTTTTTTTAATTTATTTTTGGCTGCATTGGGTCTTCGTTGCTGCGTGTAGGCTTCTCATTGTGGTGGCTTCTTGTTGCAGGGCACGGGCTGTAGAGTGCAGGCTCAGCAGTTGTGGCGCACGGGCCCAGCCATTCCGCGGCATGTGGGATCTTCCCGGACCAGGGCTCGAACCTGTGTCCCCTGCATTGGCAGGCGGATTCTTAACCACCAGGGAAGCCCTAGGTTATTCTTAGTTTTGGAAACAGAGCTCTAAGGCTGGTTCTTAAACTTTAGTGAACTGCTTGAAGGTTCCAGATTGCTAGATTTCTCAGTGGATCTGGGGAGGTGCCCCTAAACCTATGTTTTTAACAAGTTCCCTGGTGACACAAATGTTGCTGGTCAGGAGACCAGCTTGGGAACCACTGCTCTAAGGCGTTCCTCAAACCATAGTGAACGTGTCACCTGGAGTCTTGGTTAACTACAGATGCAGATTCAGGTCTGTCCCCAAATTGTGCATTTCTTGCAAGAACCTCGGAGATGGCAATGCTGTTGGTCCATGGACCACTCCTGAGGCTCCCAAGTACAGTTTCTGATGCCTATTAAAGGAACGGGAAAGGTTGGACTACCTTTGCTCACCCTTCTAAATCTGAACAAAAATACGCCCTTCTCCATGTAAACGAAAAGGCACTGTCACTTCCAACTGTCATCTTGTTTGGGGGCACCCAAGAAAAACTTCCCACCTACTGAACTGAGGCAATGAGGTGGTGGTAGTGGGGTAGTGTGTCCTGAAGTAGTGGCGGCAATCCCAATCGTAAACATTGCTTTCTGTTTTCTAACAGACTCCTCAGGCCAAGCACGAAGATGCCCCGAGGTCCAGTTCGGTTCACTTAGTGTATCTCTGCTGGCATTCGGGTGAGGATGGAGGTGGGTAAGGGGAGAAAGTAGTAATTGGAGAAAGTAGTAAACAGAATTATTCAACGCAGTTTGGGAGTGGGTAGAAAATGTTAGAACTTCACTGAGCTTATGAATGTATCCTAGCTGAAATTGTACAGATACTGCAATGAAGAATTTGTAGCTTTAACCCTTGTTAAACATTCTGTAAGTACTATGAGTTTCACCAGTTTTTCCTGCAGTGATGTTCACCAGGTGTTCAAGAGCGTATCTGAGGTAGTTCTGATCCTAATTTCTGGGGCACATCAGAAGTTAAACCTCCTGTGCTTCTGGAAAGAGCTGGTTCCACTCCCAGTTGTGGAAGGGAAATGACTTGGGGTATTGACAGGCCGGGGTGCGGGTAGAGGTGGAGATTCAGCCTCCTGTTCCCTGGAGAACTAACTGGGGTCCTCCCGTTGTGTACGGGTAATTAGGATGATGCAAAGCAGCAGTTCTTAACGAGCGTCCCAAGAGGCAGGAGCTCATAACTGCACACGGGCTCTGCCCCGACCCGGGAAGCTGGTCTTCCAGCAGGACTGGTTACACCACCAGCACACCACGCCTGCAGGAACCCTCAGGTCACTGCTGGTGTGCAGTTGGTAAAATTAAAAAAAGAGGTAAGAGTTCTTACTTCTTTAATTAAGCAGGCACAGAGTTCATCGAGGGTTGGGGCAGTGTGGGGTGGTAGATTTATAGAAAAGGGTTGATGAGAATGACAGGAAAGTAAGGAGAGGAGGTGCTGTGGTTTGAAGGTATGGCTGCAGCAGTGAAGTTAAAAATTAGGTATTTATTTTGTTCCACTCAACCCAGGCAAGATATCCCTGGTTAGAGGTTCAAGGGCACCCAGATCCATGAGGAGAGACAGCAGCTAAATGTCTACAGACCGTGACAAACAATCTTCGAGATGCCACCAGGACGCAGGCTTCACACTGAAGAAGAGGCATTTTATTGGCAGTCAGTCATTCTTTTCTTTGTTATATTAACAGGGTGAAGCAGTGATTTCAAAACAGTAAAAGCCGGCTTCTCCCCAGACTGTGGTATCAGAGGGCCATCAGAGAGCAGCAGGTAAGAGAAATCTCAACCACTGAGTTTGAAGGAGACAATCTGTACCACTAGTACAGCTCTTCCAACCAGCAGACTCTCATCCACCTGATCAGCCGAGGAGCACACAACAGAAAACCTAAGACTCATGCCAAGGACAAGACCAGCGAGGGTTAGCAGCGCTGCAGACCTCGACAGACGCAGGGGCCCTGGGAGAACGTGGCTTTCTCCAAAGGGCTGCCCCCACTATCTATCTCTTCTCAACCTATTCCGGATCCAGAAAGCTGCCTGCTTGGGTGGGAATCCATCTAGCTAGGAGAGCGCTGCTTCCCACTCCTTTGGGAAACTACAAACCCTTCCGGTCTGTCCTGCTCCCTGGTGACGCAGAGGCGGGGGCAGCAGGCACTACACAGCTGGTCTACAGCAGAGGCTCGCTCTGCTTCGGCAGACGCTTACTTGCCTAAGTGCTTGCGTCGTGACAGCAGCCCGTCCGCTGGGCTGGCCTTGGCTGCGTCTCCTTGGAAGACAGTGCGGATGGCAGACATGAGGCTCGGCCTGACCCAGTCCTTCAGGCCCTGGCTAAAACTCAGACATTCCTACTCCTGCATCTCATCCCCAGTCTGAATGGCGGTATTTAGGGAAAAACTGCCCCAGGGCCGGCGGACAGGCCCACAGGAGTTACATCTTCTAGTACTGACGAGTGCATGGGATTCCAGCCACAATTTCCGATTCGATTCCACAGTGATCCTCTCCTCTGAGGATTTTAAAGAAGCCTAGAGAGCAGAAGACGCCTTTAGAGAGTGCTTGGCTTTTGCCGACATATCCAGACCCACCCCTGAAAAACGGGGAAACGGAAGTCACAAACCAGCCCCAAAGCTGTCACCAGCCGGCCCACAAGGTGCTCTGCCGGCTTCCGTTCAGCCCGCATCCGGCCCCTGCACCTGGTGCTGTGGGGACCCAGGCCCAGCACACACCCTCCCGGGATCAGAGGCTGCCCTCGTGGAAGCCCCGGCTCCCTGGCACCTGCGCAGCTGGCGGAGCAGGACAGGACGCCCGCTGTGCCCTGCTCAGGGGGCCCTACTCTCAGCAGGAAGGGGCTGCGCTCACCATTGTCACCCCAGTCAGTGTTCCAGGAGTTGCCGACCAGCCAGTAGGGGGTGCCGTTCTCCACTCCCCAGCCCAGGATGCGGATGGCGTGGCCTCCCATCATCTCTCCTGTGACGTGCTGGTACACCCCTGGGAAAGGAGACAGCGGTCAGGCCGGGCAGCCGCCCCATCTGCCACAGCACCCCTCCAGCTCACTGGTGACCCCGGGCAGGACGGACGGGGCCGGAGGAAAGGACCGGCCCTGGCGTTCCACAAGAAGCTCCAGGGGTTCCCACAACATTTTGGAATTACTTACTTTGAAAGCCTAACAAACACACTATAGGAGGTAAATATTAAGATGGAGGCCAATCAAATGTGTTTGTTGGTTCCCTTTAAAACTAAAGTTGTAAATTCTAATAAAAATACCAACAGTTAACTGTGTTACATACAGTGACTTCACGTAATGATGTGTCGAAAGGGTTCCGTGGCTTAGTTTCACTGCTGCTCTGGGGCACACCCTGCAGAGGTGCTGTGGGAGAGGGGCTGGGCTGGCAGTGCTGATGACCCAGAAAGATGCTGGCTAAGGTGCTCTGAGGACCCCCAGGCTACCGCCTCACTGGTGAATCACTTCGTCGAACTGGAAATGCGTCCTCTCATATAATACTGGTGGAGACTGTTAAGAACCACCAACTTTATCATTTTTCTTGCCAGGCACCTTGGTTTTTTTCCTATAAGATTGGAGAGCTTTGGAGTTTTCGATCTAGCAGCATATAAAATGAGACAGAAGCCCTCAGCACAGACTGTTCGTCTGGAATGGGGGATTTCTAAGCTCTCAGGCGGGGACCATCCTGTCCCCGGCCATTTGAATCCCCACAGCAAGGTGCTCCCTCTTTCCTCATCCACTGGGTGCTGGGCATGACGCTTAGACTCTGCCAAGGCCAACGTGAATGCGATGAGGAAGCAATGGAGGCGGGGATGGAAAGGCTCCCCAAGGAGAGATGTGAGCTGGCCTTTCCGCTGCGGAGAGCTCTACCACCAGCCAAGGAGCAGCCAGGGGCGTGTGGCCCCACCTCCCCCTGGAGGCCCACCTCCCCCCAGGAGGTCCTGCCAGCCGGGAACCCAGCCCTCCCTCCCCCTCCAGCTGCCACCAGGGGTCGAGACCCACCAGACTTGTACAGCAGGAAGTCCGAATACACGGAGAAGGCCCCCTCGACTGGGCCGTTTTTGTAGATCTCCGCCATGATCTCCTTCTCGCTACCGGAGACGCTGTAGGAACTGCATCCTGCAAAGAGACCGGCCAAGTCAGGCAGGGCGCCTCCCACAGAGGGTCGCACGGGGCCTGAGACCCTGGAAACAGGGCAGGCAGCACCCAGAAGGATTCTAGGGCAGACTACTCCCCCATGAAATGAGACCTTTGGTCTCTTCCTTCCTAGGCTGGAGTTCTAAGACACCATTCCCGCAGACTTCAGGGTGGAAACGGGCAGAATGCAGTGTGCTGCTCCGTCCCGTAAGATAGGCCCCATTCTGTGTTCCTGACCTAAGACCCCAAAGCCCTGGTCTTCCCTCCTTGGCTTCCCCCGGCCGGTGCACTGGGGGCGCCCGCCCCGCTTACCAAAGTGCTTGTCTTCTTTGTAGGATGGGGTGTAGCCGGGCTCACAGATCTTGCTGCACTTGGGGGTGTCGCCCTCCCCCGTGCACGGGGGCCGGGAGCCGTTCACGTGGTGCTCGCAGGGGGGGATGGAGTAGGGCCTGCAGCCTGGAGGGCCAAGGACAAAGGTGGGTGTCAGGAGGAGGCCCGTCGAGGCCAGAGTGAAGAATCGGGGCGACGGCTCGCGGGAACAGAAGCCTCAAGTCTGCGGCACTGACCCTGTCCTCCTGTTGCTAACTGCCATACACAAGGCTGCCTTGTCTTTCGACCTGGATTTTCAGCCCAGCATTCCTGCCCTCAACCCTTAACCTCTACTTTATAGGGGAAAATGAGACCACTATTATTCCTGCATATAAAATCTATCTGGCCAGATGGGGGCTGAGGGCAGACACTCACCCACATGTGAGTTATAGAGGCCCCCGGACACCAGGCCTTGTTTCGTCCAGAAGTTCCAGGCTCCAGCGGGGAAGCCGCCATTACAGCTGAGAAAAGAACCACTGGTTAAACTTATGGTGAGAGTGGTTCTCGCTGCTCCCAGACCACAGCCCAGTGCACCACCACTGCCTTTGGCAACTGGCGCGACAGTTCTCCCAGACCCCCAAATGCCCCATTCATCCTCCCGACAGCCACTTGTTGCAGGGACTCGCCCCCAGCAGACAGGAAGTACTTTCATAATCAGGCTCTGTCTTCTGTCTAGACAGCGGTTCTCGAAGGGCAGTACGTTAGAATCCCCTGGGGCTCTTACAGAACACCAATGCCAGGGATTCCCATTTCATTGCTGTGGGGTGAGACCTAGGCATTTTTTTTTTTAAACTCTCAGGTATTGCTAATCCGCAGCCGCATCTGAGAACCACTGTTGCAGAAGCAAGGGCAGAGTTGGCAGAAGACAGGATCTGGTTACGAACGTGGCTTATCTGGGAGCCCACCACCCTTAATTACAGAGGAGACAAGCCCCAGAGACCACTACATTTCCTCAAGCAGGAAGGGAACCAGCACAACAAAACCCAGAAGCTAAGCCGCCTGTGCGGAGAACCTGTGTCTGGCCCCCATGGCCCACACCCAGCTCTGCGCGGCCGGCCTGGTTTCCGACGCCCCGGGTCCCCATCGTGTCTCAGCAGAGGCGTCATCCTGCCTGAGGGAGCGGCGCTCCCACCCGCAGGGAGCCCCCCGGCCAGCGCCCACCCGCAGGTCTGCTGGGCAGCTTCGAGGGCCTCCGACTCACCCCTCGCCACACTCCTCGCCACAGCAGGTCAGCATGTCCTCGGCGGACACCTCCACGTTGACACGTCCATTGCTGCGGATGCAGAGCCGGTCAGAGATGGCTTCCACCGCCCCGAACGCCTGCAAGAACCGGCACACTGAGCCCCATCCTGCACTGCGGGCCCTCCAGCCTCCACCCGGGGGGCGACATCAGGCACCCCGTGCCTTCCTGGTGGCTGGTCCCTCTCCACGGCAGCGGAGGGGCCTGGTACTCAAGCTGGGCATTAAATCAAGAGACAAGTCCACCCCAAACCTCTACCTGGGCATTCAGTTCGCTGCTGAAACATGCGGTCTTTGGTTTCTGACATAAAAATATAGCTTGTACAAAGGACGAATACTGTATGAATCTACTTACATATGAGGTACCCAGACTAGTTAAAATAGTGAGAGACCAAAAAAAAAAGGGGGGGGGGTGGAGCACAGAGCTGTTAGCGTGACCGATTCCCCCTTGGGCCCTTACAGTTCCTCCGATTCTTCTGCTGACCCTACCCAGGAATGCACGGTGCAGTCAATCACTTCTGTGTCATCAAAGGTTTTAGTATTTACTAGATTTTAATAATCACTAGGGTCTGGTAGCCTCTATGTTCTGTTAGTCCCCAAACAATGATGAACACCTTCGCTGACATATTCCTGGTACCCACGAAACAGACCAGTTACCCATTCATGAATCTTAAGAATGTACTTTCCCTTTCCAAGCACCTACCTACCCCCCCATACCCTGGGTGAGCTATAAAACTGTCCCAGGGAGGGGCTTCCCTGGTGGCACAGTGGTTGAGAGTCCGCCTGCTGGTGCAGGGGACGCGGGTTCGTGCCCCGGTCTGGGAAGATCCCACATGCCGCGGAGCGGCCGGGCCCGTGAGCCATGGCCGCTGAGCCTGCGCGTCCGGAGCCTGTGCTCCGCAACGGGAGAGGCCACAACAGTGAGAGGCCCGCGTACCGCAAAAAAAAAAAAAAAATGTCCCAGGGGCTCCTCAGCAGTGCAGAATGTGACTGCACGTGCTTCCGGACTGCCGTCCCCACTCAACCCCTCCTCCCAATCCCACCCTGCGAGTTACCCTGGAATAAAACCACAAGAGACAGAAAGCAGAAGAGTGGTTGTTGAGGGTTGGTGAGAGGGGAATGGGAGTTAGTGTTTCGTGGGGACAGAGTCTCAGTTTTGCACAATGAAGGGCTCTGTGGACAGAGGTGGTGATACCTGCACAGCAACCCGAATGGACCCAACGCCACTGGGTGGTACATTTGATGATTAAGATGGTTAAATTTATGTCGTGTATTTTACCCAAACAAACACAATTAAGGTAGCCATTGATACAGATGGGATGCTTCTTCAAAGTTAATGGTATTTGCTGATGGCCTGGGACAGTGTGTCAAACAGAAATAAAAACTGCTTCACAACCCATACGTGGGACACGCCCTGTACAGGGCATTCTGCATGTACTGATTCTTCCGCCTGGTCCTGCAATGATTCACGACCTTAGGGATCCTTCTTGTTTTTATACTGGTGGAGATTGAGACTTGGGAACCTTCTGTGACTTGCCTAGTCACAGCTGGTCTAACCTCAACTCCCCTGGTCTCTCCCACCCCAACCTGTCCCCTGGCCCCAGCCCTCCCGGCCAGCAGGGTACTCACCCAGCAGGAGCCGCAGGAACCCTGGTCTCTGATCTCTCTGATGGTCGGGCAGTTTGGCCACTGTTCCCGGGCATCAAAGCTTTCAGGCAGAATCATGCCCTCAGCAAAGGCAGCTCTGGAAAAAGGAAGGTCTCTGTCACAAGCTGTCACCTTAGAACCCACTCTCCTATCCCCGCAAAGGTCACCTAGAAGGGGCCAGGCACAAGGACATGCAAAGGAGGGCGTATGCAAGGGTGTCCCCTTCGAATTTTATTTATTTAAACACAATTTTTTTTTTTTTTTTTTTTGGCTGTGCCGTGCAGCTTGCAGGATCTTAGTTCCCCAACCAGGGATCGAACCCGGGCCCTCAGCAGTGAGAGCGTGGAGTCCTAACCACCGGACCACCAGGGAATTCCCCCCTTGGAATTTCTAAAACAAAATAGGTTCTACTGCTCCACGTAACTTACTCTTCTGTACGTTTCTTTCTACACCCATTTTATGGATATCTTTGAAGAGTTTTCGCCACAGGGTCCAGATAATTGTATCTCTTGCTTCCCCAACCCGACCCCGAATCAAACATCTGCCCAGGTTCATCATTTTTTAAATACCTTCACAACTGTGTAATGGTCCCCATAACGTAACTATCCCATCCTATTAGGTTTTTCTAACACTTCCTTCAAGAGTAGTATCTACATGAAAACAGAAACTGCAGACTTTTCCAGAAAAAAAAAAAACATTAACAGCAGATCATATGGCTTTTCTTAGATTTTCCTTAAATTATTCAAGATTGGGTCCATTCAGGTCTTGGAGACCCAGACCTGGGGCCTTTCCCACTGCAGCTGGGACGCCTGGAGAAGCACCGTAGGAAACTCTGGCATCGGTGGCTAGCCCCTGTACCTCAGGCAGAGTCCCTGCAGCTCTGGGGGCAGTGAGGCCTACAGATGCCAGGGAAGCCTTCTTGCCTCCCCCTACCCTCTGTGCCAAGCATCTCTGCTCCCATGGCAGCAGTGCTGGTGTAGCTGTGCGTCCTCCCCAGTAGTGGGCACTCACCTCTGGGGCAGCTTGGGCCCGCCCAGGAAGGTGCCACACAGCTTCTTCACGTAGCTCAGGTCCACGTTGTAGAAGTTGTGTCCAGCCTGGAAGACAGCCGCACCCATAGCAGTCACCCACCAACACGGGGCGGCAGCGGGGTGGGGATGTTTCCAGAGACGGGGTGGAGCACGCACACCACCCACACAAGCCCTGACAAGGCCGGGGGCCCCTCCACCTCCGCAGAGCAAGGGGGTTGGGGCACTGCTACAGAACAAATGTGTGTCCCCCCCAAAATTCATGTTGCAACCTAACCCCAATGTGATGGTGTTAAGAAGTGGGGCCTTTGGAGGTGCTTAGGTCACAAGGGTGGAGCCCCCATGAATGGGATCGTGCCCTTTTATAAGGCGACTCCAGAAAGCTAGCTTACCCCTCAGGCTAAGTGAAGGCACAAGAGGTCAGCCACCTGCAACCCGGAAGAGGGCCCCCCCAGAACCCGACCGTGCCAACACCCTGATCTTGGATCTCCAGCCTCCAGAACTGCAAGCAACACATTCCGGTTTACAGGCACTGACCTCTGCGCTTTTGTTACAGCCGTCTGAATGGATTAAGACAGGCATCTGCAGAGCAGGCGGGGAGTGGCCCAGAGTGACCGCACGGGCAGTGGGCAGCTCTCAGACCAGTGGGGATCTCCCCCAAGCTATACCACTTGCTGACGTCACGAGAGACCCTCCAATGCCCTGAACATGGCTTATCCCTCATCCCTCTGTTCCTGTAGCCTCGGGCCTCAGGGCTGGGCAGAATCACGGAGTTGGTGGTACTGATGGGCTGTGACACCTACCACGGTGGGGTTACAGTGTCTACCCGGTGGTGAACTCTTCCAGAGCTGGTTTTCCCCCATGCACCTTCACACACTCTCACACACGGACAACACATACACCAGGGAAGGGGACAGGGCGGTGCGCGTGGGCCTCAGTGGCCAGGTCTATGAATCAGATCAACTGTCTAGGACACGCTGTCCCGTGGGCCATAGCTGCAGCCCCTCCCTCAGGAGTCAGAGTACACAGAAGGGGCTCCCAGCCCACCTTCCACGTAGTGTTCTGCTTGTTAACAAAGTTGACCAGCTCATCTGACAGAGGCGGGAAATGCACATTGCTCCAGGCACTGGTCAACACCACCAGGCAGCTGAGTGTGGCCAGGAGCCGCCACATTTTGGAAACTGGATCCTAGATTAACCTGGAAAGGAAAGGACACAAGACATCAGGATGCTTCTTCCCTCAGTTCAAGTGCTTGACACACACAAGGTGTCACCTCAGGTAGCACTGTTCTGGGGCCACAAACAACCCAGTGGTCAAAGGGATCCCATTCCGTCCTGGCTCTACCACCTGCCCCCTTGTGTTCCTCAGTTTCCTCTTCTGGAACTGAGGTGTCAGCAGACAGCCTTCAAGCCTCGGTGACCATGTGCTCTCAAGCCTTGTCTCCAAGTCCCAGCCCCTGCCCATAGCATGCAGGACTGTGAAATGGACTCATGTTTGTGTCCCACGCCCCCAAATTCAAGTTGAAATCCTACCCCCCAAGGTGATGGTGTTAGGACGTGGGGCCTTTGGGGAATGATGAGGGTGGAGCCCTCATGAATGGGATTACTGCCCTTATTATAAAAGAGCTCCTACAGAGCTCGCTGGCCCCCCTTCCTCCATGTGAGGACACAGGGAAAGTCTGAGCAGGCAGGGGGTCCTCACTGGCCGATGCTGGCCTCTGATCTGGGGCTCCCAGTCTCCAGAACTGTGAGCAGTAAGTTTGTTTGGAAGCCACCGTCTGTAGCATTCTGTTGTAATGGCCTGAATGGCTAAGACAGACTGTGTGCTTCTCCTCCAGGTGGCTGGGAGCATGCACGAGAGAGAAAGCCAAGAAAGGGCTGTGCTGTGTGCGTGAGGCCTCCTTGGATGCTGGCAGGACGCCACGTCACCCGGTCTCTAGAGCTCTAGAGCTCTAGAGCTGCTGCAGGGCCAGGGCAGGGCTCACAGTCTGAAATGATGCTGGTCACTGCATGGTTTGTAGATCAACTATCTCGTGAGCTGGGAGGTCGGGGCCGAGGCCGCTCTGCTATCTGTCAGAACCCACCCCAGGGCCCAGGCGACAAGCAGTTTCAACAAGTCCATCCCAAACAAATGGACAAACCCGGACCTTCAGGCAAAGTCGAATCCAGTGCCCTCCCCACTGTGGTCAACCTGCCTCTCCATGGGTTCCTGGAACAAAGTTTGTGACTTCTCCCAAGTTTGTGCTCCCAAGGAATAAACAGCCTTTCCCCGTGATCATGTCTCAAGTGGAAGACCAGTGGGATGACAAACACGCGAGAGAAGATCGATCTCATGAGCCACGTTCTGGACACCAAACAAGCAAACACAAGCCCACCTCCAGCCCCACGCGTGCCGTCTCGAGAGCTGGGAAACAGCTGGTTTGGCCGGTGGCACAGGCCTCCCGGAACTGTCCGTGGCTTTTCCAGTCAGCCAAGGGCTCTGCTTCCAGTTTCAGAGACGGGGCTCCCGAGAAGGGAAGCCATCCCATCACCACCAAGGCCTTAGCTCTTGGATTGGCCTGCAGGTCAGGAGACTGCCAACTTCCAGCTCAGCCTCTGAGGCACACTCTTAGGCAAGAAGCTCTGATGAGAGCAAGAAATGTGACCTGGGCGCCACGGCACTGCAGGGCCTCGTGAGATGCCCACTCAGTAAGCGAGTGAGAGAGAGAGTGAGAGAGTGTGTGTGTGTGTATGCGCGCGTGCGCGTGCTGGGATCTCCTGTCCCTGACCTCGGGCTGGAACAGCAGGGTCACTGGGTCACCTCGGGTCACAGGTTTTTGTGAGGGGTACATGAAGATGACGTAGGTGACAGCACTGAACATGCTGCCTTCCACACAGTGATTTATATTCAGGGGAAAACCTAACTTAATTGTTGCTTAAGCAACAATTAACTTGGAGGAATCCATGTGTGAAGATAGCCAGACAGTTCTGGAGAAGAACAGTGATGGAGGCCTGAAGGTCTGGGGTGGGAAACGTATGATAAATCCTGGGTGACGCCAGCCCAGGAAGAGCTGCATCAACTAAACGGGCCATTTGGAAGCACATCCTACGAGGGAGGAAACAGCACATCTTGGTGGATGATGCCTGCACAACTGGCTGTGCATTTTGGGGAAAAAACCCCAAAAGACTCAATCTTTAGCCTCAAGTCTTTACTATACAAAAAGTGCTACATGAAACAAAGATCTTGAATAAGAACAGAAGTTGTATGAAGAAAATAAGGGCACTTTTAAAAATGTAACATTGGCGTGAGGAATGCCTAAGATCGACATCAAATAGAATCTTAAAGGGGAAAATGATTACATGAAAATAAAGCCTCTCTGCTAGAAAAAAACAAAATATAAAGTGACAAATGGACAAAAACCAGTCCTTACAAATACTTAGGGTTCTGTTTCCCTAATACGCAAAGGACTCAAAAAATCAGAATAGAAAAAGCATAATAGAAAAATGGCCAGAGGACATATACAGTAAATGTACAGAAAATACTATAGAAGGCCAACAGATACTTTAAGATGCTCAACAAAGAGGTATGTATCTTTCAGACTGGCAAAGGTGGCAGGGGTGGAAAGTTTTCAGCTGGGGTTAGACGTGTAGAGAAAACAGACGCTAACGCTGATGAATACCCAGTGGTAGGTATGACCCAAACTCTATCAATTCTCCTAACTGCATGCCCTTTGACTCAGCAGTTTGACATTTAGAAATGTATCCCACAAGCCTCAAGACGAAAGATACCGGTATACGGGTGTTCACTAAACATTCTTGGTGTTCGCAGAAGACCGGAAAGAAAGCAACTAATAACATTAACTGTCACAGCTGTGGTAAATGCTTAAATAACAGAATACAAAAGCAGCCATTAAGAAATGAACTAGTTGAAGTGAATCACACTGTACTGATAAAAAAGACCAAAACAGACAGTAAGTGAAGGGGAGCAAAGCAGCAGGTGAGTCATGGCAAGTGTGAGCCCATCAAGCCACGTACATGTTTATCCCTGTCATTCGTGCAAAACATCGAGAAAAACATACACAAGTCCCAAGAAACTGATTTTCACTATATAGCCGCCTTTTTTTTTAAACGAGCATGTTACATATATATATATATATTTTTTTAAAATGAGCATGTTATATTTGTGGGTTTTTTTTTTTTTTAAGGAAGAATAATAGCTGGTGCTACCAAAGACCCGGAGCCACCCACCTGAAAGAACACTTGTTCTGATGAGCCCCCAAACGCTCTGTTTCCAATCAGATGCCTTCTCCCCAGTGACTTCCTGCTCAGAATGCTTAACCTTCCCATTTTCAGTGACTCATGGGGAAGCTGATGCTCACGTGACCCTGTGTCAGGAGCCTCCAAACTGTTAGGAAACGTCTTGCCGTGTCCGCGTGTGGCAGGAGGGGCGACAGAGCTGTCCGGGGCCTGTTTTAAAAGTCTTCTGGGCAGAGACGCAAAGCAGAGGGTTCCTTTATATAGACACCCTGACTTACCCCTGGCATCTTAACACTGCCCCAAGATGGGAAGTGTGCTCCCCACAAGAGGGCGTCTGGACCCACCAGGCAGGGGGAGGCCTGGCTGATGGGCCCGTCAGAATCGCACCTGGAAGGGTCGCCACCCTAGGCTCTCACCACTACCTGTCCAGGTGTCAGGAACATGGCAGGGTCCTCAGGAAATCAGAGGCCATCCGCGCAGAACACTCCCCGTGTGTCAAACAGGAGCGTCCCCAGGGCCCCCTGCGGACTTAGCCGGCCGCTCACGTGGAGCGTGGGACCCCTCCACGCAACCGGACTGCACAGATCTCTGGTTTCTAGAATTCCCTGGCGGTCCGGTGGTTAGCTCTTGGCGCTTTCACTGCCGAGGGCCTGGGTTCGATCCCTGGCCACCCCTGGTCCGGGAACTGGTATCCCGCAAGCTGCGTGGCACAGCCAAAAAAAAGACGAAAGGATTCTCTGGTTTCGCGGGGGCGGGGAACGTGGGCAGCTCCCATTTGGTTCTCAGTTGCCGTGCTGACAACTGCCCCACGGTCCACCCTCCTTTCCTGCTCCACGGCTCCTGCCAACTGTTCTCCCTGCTCATCCCTGGCCTCAGTGAGAACCGGGCCCGTGAGCCTGGGGTCAGGGTGCAGTATAAATCACCACTCCAGTCTGGTCATGGGGCCTTCCCTGCAGCCGCAGCCCGCCCGCCGGGGCCACAGCATCACAGGAGAGCATCTGGGCTGGAGTTCAAGTGGTCAACAGCCGCCGGAGCCGCTGGAGAGGATGAGAGTGGGGCTGGATTCCGCTTACTTCACAACTGTGTACCCGCCTTCACTGAGCCTCAGTCTCACCACCTGTGAAATGGAGCTGGTGAGCACTCGTGTCCCCGGGTGGAAGTCCAGAGTGAAAGGAGGGTGCCTGCCAGTCAGAAGGCAGCAGAGGCCCCACCCTTCTCCTCCTCCCTGTCTCCTCTCCTCTCCCCACTTGCAGTCCATGCCAGACAAGTCCAGTTCACTCAAACCCGCCCAAAATACCTCCACATCACAAAGAGCCCCAATTAAAACTGAGATTTTAACTCCAATCAATCTCCCAACGGACCTCTCCTTCTAAGGGTCCGGAGGTTGCTGAGATGCCAGAGAATACGGAATCAGATTTCTCCTCCTGTGGGGACAGACAGATGCCCCTGCATTCCAGTGAACACCATCTCTTGCTTTCTGTCCACATCCACATGCATCCTGAAACAGGACAAACTAAGTACAAATGGTTTAAAGCATGAGCTATGCTGTTACAAAGCCAGTCACAATCCCACTCGTGGTCTCAGCATGAAACACCACCAGCTTCCACTTCCCCTCTTTTGAACAAACACTTCCCTTTTCTCAATTCTGTGGCGGTTCTTCTCCCCTTAAAAACCAGAGAGAAAGAACAGAAAGTCCTTACTGTGAGGGAAGAGGGCCCCAAACAGGATTAGGACACCTGCAAGTCACCAGATCCCCATCAGGGTGTGGACAGGAGGAAGGGCGGCTGTGGGCAGATGTGACTTGCAGCCCTCAGTCAGCTTACTTCCTGGGAAGACCTTGGGATCCATTACACCCCCTGGTCCTTTTCCAAGCTACTCTCTGGCTTTAAAAAAAGGGGCTCTCGGGCTTCCCTGGTGGCACAGTGGTCGAGAGCCCGCCTGCCGATGCAGGGGACACGGCTTCGTGCCCCAGTCCAGGAGGATCCCACATGCCGTGGAGCGGCGGGGCCCGTGAGCCATGGCCGCTGAGCCTGCGTGTCCAGAGCCTGTGCTCCGCAACGGGAGAGGCCACAACAGTGAGAGCAAAAAAAAAAAAAAGGGGGGGGGGGCTCTGTCACTTCTTTCCACTCCAAATCCTTAGAGCACTTGACTGTTTATATGAAAGCACATTCCGCTCGAGCTCCGCAGAATGTTGTCCTGGGCAAACTAGGGCCTGCGTCCAGGTGACGCTGTGAGCCTCCCCTAAGAACAGAGCTGCTCCCCACACCACGCTGAATCCAGTCCTGGGACCACCATGGGCCTTGGGGCTCAGGAAGGAGGGAAATGAACACAGGCATCCTGACATCCCAGGGACACACAGCCAAGCTTTTTTTTTTTTTTTTTTACATCTCTATTAGAGTATAATTGCTTTACAATAGTGTGCTAGTTTCTGCTTTATAACAAAGTGAATCACTTATACATACACATATGTTCCCATATCTCTTCCCTCTTGCGTCTCCCTCCCTCTCACCCTCCCTATCCCACCCCTCTAGGTGGTCACAAAGCACAGAGCTGATCTCCCTCTGCTATGCGGCTGCTTCCCACTAGCTATCTACCTTACGTTTGGTAGTGTATATATGTCCATGCCTCTCTCTCGCTTTGTCACAGCTTACCCTTCCCCCTCCCCATATCCTCAAGTCCATTCTCTAGTAGGTCTGTGTCTTTATTCCTGTCTCACCCCTAGGTTCTTCGTGACATTTTTTTTCTTAAATTCCATATATATGTGTGGGCATACAGTATTTATCTTTCTTTTTCTGATTTACTTCATTCTGTATGACAGATTGTAGGTCTATCTACCTCATTACAAATAACTCAATTTCGTTTCTTTTTATGCCTGAGTAATATTTCATTGTATATATGTGTCACATCTTCTTTATCCATTCATCCAATGATGAACACTTAGATTGTTTCCATCTCTGTGCTACCGTAAGTAGAGCTGCAATAAACATTTTGATACATGACAATTTTTGAATTATGGTTTTCTCAGGGTATATGCCCAGTAGTGGCATTTCTGGGTCATATGGTAGTTCTATTTGTAGTTTTTTAAGGAACCTCCATACTGTTCTCCATAGTGGCTGTACCAATTCACATTCCCACCAGCAGTGCAAGAGGGTTCCCTTCTCTCCCCACCCTCTCCAGTGTTTATTGTGTCTAGATTTTTTGATGATGGCCATTCTGACTGGTGTGAGATGATATTTCATTGTAGTTTTGATTTGCATTTCTCTGATGATTAAGGATGTTGAGCATTCTTTCATGTGTTTGTTGGCAGTCTGTATATCTTCTTTGGAGAAATGTCTATTTAGGTCCTCTGCCCATTTTTGGAGTGGGTTGATTGGTTTTTTTGTTATTGAGCTGCATGAGCTGCTTATACATTTTGGAGGTTAATCCTTTGTCAGTTGCTTCATTTGCAAATATTTTCTCCCATTCTGAGGGTTGTCTTTTGGTCTTGTTTACGGTTTCCTTTGCTGTGCAAAAGCAGTGAAGTTTCATTAGGTCCCATTTGTTTATTTTTGGTTTTATTTCTATTTTTCTAGGAGGTGGGTCAAAAAGGATCTTGCTGTGATTTATGTCATAGAGTGTTCTGCCTATGTTTTCCTCTAAGGGTTTGATAATTTCTGGCCTTACATTTAGGGCTTTAATCTATTTTGAGCTTATTTTTGTGTATGGTGTTAGGGAGTGATCTAATCTCATACTTTCACGTGTACCTGTCCAGTTTACCCAGCACCAATTATTGAAAACGCTGTCCTTTCTCCACTGTACATTCCTGCATCCTTTATCAAAGATAAAGTGACCATATGTGCGAGGGTTTATCTCTGGGCTTTCTATCCTGTTCCATTGATCTTTCTGTTTTTGTGCCAGTACCATACTGTCTTGATTACTGTAGCTTTGTAGTATAGTCTGAAGTCAGAGAGCATGATTCCTCTAGCTCCGTTTTTCGTTCTCAAGATTGCTTTCGCTATTCGGGGTCTTTTGTGTTTCCATACAAATTGTGAAATTTTTTGTTCTAGTTCTGCGAAAAATGCCAGTGGTAGTTTGATAGGGATTGCATTGAAGCTGTAGATTGCTTTGGGTAGTACAGTCATTTTCACAATGTTGATTCTTCCAATCCAAGAACATGTATATCTCTCCATCTATTTGTATCATCTTTAATTTCTTTCATCAGTTTCTTATAATTTTCTGCATACATGTCTTTTGTCTCCTTAGGTAGATTTATTCCTAAATATTTTATTCTTATTGTTGCAATGGTAAATAGGAGTGTTTTCTTGATTTTACTTTCAGATTTTTCATCATTATTGTACAAGAATGCCAGAGATTTCTGTGCATTAATTTTGCAACCTGCTACTTTACCAAATTCATTGATTAGCTCTAGTAGTTTTCTGGTAGCATCTTTAGGATTCTCTATGTATATTATCATGTCATCTGCAGACAGTGACAGCTTTATTTCTTTTCCGATTTGGATTCCTTTTATTTCCTTGTCTTCTCTGATTGCTGTGGCTAAAACTTCCAAAACTATGTTGAATAAGAATGGTGAGGGAGGGGAAGATGGCAGAAGAGTAAGACGCGGAGACCACCTTCCTTCCCAGATACACCAGAAATACATCTACATGGGGAACAACTCCTACAGAACACCTACTGAGCGCTGGCAGAAGACCTCAGACCTCCCAAAAGGCAAGAAGCTCCCCATGTACCTGGGTAGGGCAAAAGAAAAAGTAAAAAACAGAGACAAAAGAATAGGGACAGGACCTGCACCAGTGGGAGGGAGCTGTTAAGGAGGAAAGGTTTCCACACACTAGGAAGCTCCTTCACAGGCGTGGACTGCGGGTAGCGGAGGGGGGGAGCTTCGGAGCCGCGGAGGAGAGCGCAGCAACAGGGGTGCGGAGGGCAACGCGGGGAGATTCCCACACAGAGGATCTGTGCCGACCGGCACTCACCAGGCCGAGAGGCTTGTCTGCTCACCCACCGTGGCAGGCGGGGCTGCAAGCTGAGGCTCGGCTTCGGACGGCAGGGAGAGGACTGCGGTTGGCGGCGTGAACACAGCCTGAAGGGGCTAGTGCACCACGGCTAGCCGGAACGGAGTCCGGGAAAACGTCTGAAGCTGCCGAAGAGGCAAGAGACTTTTTCTTCCCTCTTTGTTTCCTGGTGCGTGAGGAGAGGGGATTAAGAGCGCCGCTTAAAGGAGCGCCACAGACGGGTGCGAGCCGCGGCTAAAAGCGCGGACCCCAGAGACGGGTGCGAGCAGCGGCTAAAAGCGCGGACCCCAGAGACGGGCATGAGACGCTAAGGCTGCTGCAGCCGCCACCAAGAAACCTGTGTGCGAGCACAGGTCACTCTCCACACCTCCCCTCCCGGGAGCCTGTGCAGCCCGCCACTGCCAGGGTCCCGGGATGCAGAGACAACTTCCCAGGGAGAACGCACAGCGCGCCTCAGGCTGGTGCAACGTCACTCCGGCCTCTGCCACCACAGGCTCACCCAGCAACCGTACCCCTCCCTGCCCCAGGCCTGAGTGAGCCAGAGGCCCCGAATCAGCGGCTCCTTTAACCCCGCCCTGTCTGAGCGAAGAACAGACGCCCTCCGGCGACCTACACGCAGAGGCGGGGCCAAATCCAAAGCTGAGCCCCTGGGAGCTGTGAGAACAAAGAAGAGGAAGGGAAATCTCTCCCAGCAGCCTCAGGAGCAGCGGATTAAAGCTCTACAATCAACTTGAAGTACCCTTCAACTATGGAATACATGAATAGAAAACGAATCATCCCAAATTAAGGAGGTGGACTCTGAGAGGAAGATTTATGATTTTTTGCCCTTTTCCTCTTTTTGTGAGTGTGTATGTGTATGCTTCTGTGTGAGATTTTGTCTGTATAGCTTTGCTTCCACCATTTGCTAGGGTTCTACCCGTCCGTTTTTTGTTTTTAATTTTTTCCTTAATAACTATTCATTTATTTTAATAACTTTATATTTTATTTAATTTTACTTTATCTTCTTCCTTTCTTCTTTCCTTCCTTCTTTCCTTCCTCCCTCCGTCCCTCTGTTCCTCCCTCCCTCCTTTCCTTCCTTCCTCCTTCCTTTCCTTCCTTTCTTCCTTCTTTCCTTTCTTCCTTCCTTCCTTTTTTTCTTTCTACTTCTACTAATTCTGTTTTCCTACTTTTTCTCCCTCTTATTCTGAGCCATGTGGATGAAAGTCTCTTGGTGCAGCAGCCAGGAGTCAGTGCTGTGCCTCTGAGGTGGGAGAGCCAACTTCAGGACACTGGTCCACAAGAGACCTCCCAGCTCCACATAATATCAAATGGCAAAAATCTCCCACAGATATCCATCTCAACACCAGCACCCAGCTTCACTCAACGACCAGCAAGCTACAGTGCTGGACACCCTATGCCAAACAACTAGCAAAACAGGAACACAACCGCACATGTTAGCAGAGAGCCTGCCTAAAATCGTAATAAGTCCACAGACACCCCCAAACACACCACCATATGTGGACCTGCCCACCAGAAAGACAAGATCCAGCCTCATCCACCAGAACACAGGCACTAGTCCCATCCACCAGGAAGCCTACACAACCCACTGAACCAACCTTAGCCACTGGGGACAGACACCAAAAACAACGGGAACGACGAACCTGCAGCCTGCAAAAAGGAGACCCCAAACACAGTAAGATAAGCAAAATGAGAAGACAGAAAAACACACAACAGATGAAGGAGCAAGATAAAAACCCACCAGACCTAACAAATGAAGAGGACATACGCAGTCTACCTGAAAAAGAATTCAGAATAATGATAGTAAAGATGATCCAAAATCTTGGAAATAGACAAAATGCAAGAAACATTTAACAAGGACCTAGAACTAAAGATGAAACAAGCAACGATGAACAACACAGTAAATGAAATTAAAAATACTCTACATGGGATCAATAGCAGAATAACTGAGGCAGAAGAACGGATAAGGGACCTGGAAGACAAAATAGTGGAAATAACTACTGCAGAGCAGAATAAAGAAAAAAGAATGAAAAGAACTGAGGACAGTCTCAGAGACCTCTGGGACAACATTAAACGCACCAACATTCGAATTATAGGGGTTCCAAAAAAGAAGAGAAAAAGAAAGAGACTGAGAAAATATCTGGCGAGATTATAGTGCAAAACTTCCCTAATATGGGAAAGGAAATAGTTAATCAAGTCCAGGAAGCACAGAGAGTCCCATACAGGATAAATCCAAGAAGAAATACGCCAAGACACATATTAATCAAACTGTCAAAAATTAAATACAAAGAAAACATATTAAAAGCAGCAAGGGAAAAACAACAAATAACACACAAGGGAATCCCCATAAGGTTAACAGCTGATCTTTCAGCAGAAACTCTGCAAGCCAGAAGGGAGTGGCAGGACATATTGAAAGTGTTGAAGGAGAAAAACCTGCAACCAAGATTACCCTACCCAACAAGGATCTCATTCAGATTAGATGGAGAAATTAAAACCTTTACAGACAAGCAAAAGCTGAGAGAGATCAGCACTGCCAAACCAGCTTTACAACAAATGGTAAAGGAACTTCTCTAGGCAAGAAACACAAGAGAAGGAAAAGACCTATAATAACGAACCCAAAACAATTTACAAAATGGGAATAGGAACATACATATCGATAATTACCTTAAATGTAAATGGACTAAATGCTCCCACCAAAAGACACAGATTGGCTGAATGGATACAAAAACAAGACCCATATATATGCTGTCTACAAGAGACCCACTTCAGACCCAGAGACACATACAGACTGAAAGTAAGGGGATGGAAAAAGATATTCCATGCAAATGGAAACCAAAAGAAAGCTGGAGTAGCAATTCTCATATCAGACACAATGGACTTTAAAATAAAAACTATTAGAAGAGACAAAGAAGGACACTACATAATGATCAAGGGATCGAGCCAAGAAGAAGACATAACAATTGTAAATATTTATGCCCCCAACATAGGAGCACCTGAATACATAAGGCAAATACTAACAGCCTAAAAAACGGAGATTGACAGTAACACATTCATAGTAGGGGACTTTAACACCCCACTTTCACCAATGGACAGATCACTCAAACGGAAACTAAATAAGGAAACACAACCTTTATATGATACATTACACAAGATAGACTTAATTGATATTTTTAGGACATTCCATCTAAAAACAACAGAATACACATTTCACTCAAGTGCTCATGGAACATTCTCCAGGATAGATATCTTGGATCACAAATCAAGCCTTCGTAAATTTAAGAAAATTGAAATTGTATCAAGTATCTTTTCCAACCACAACGCTATGAGACTAGATATCAATTACAGGAAAAGATCTATAGAAAACACAAACACATGGAAGTTAAAAAATACACTACATGATAACAAAGTGATCACTGAAGAAATCAAAGAGGAAATTAAAAAATACCTAGAAACAAATGACAAAGGAGACAGGACGACCCAAAACCGATGGAATGCAGCAAAAGCAGTTCTAAGAGGGAAGTTTATAGCAAAACAATCCCACCTTAAGAAACAGGAAACATTTCGAATAACAACCTAAACTTGCAACTAAAGCAAGTAGAGAAAGAAAAACAAAAAACCCCCAAGAGTAGCAGAAGGAAAAAAAAAATAAAAATCAGATCAGAAATAAATGAAAAACAAATGAAGGAAATGATAGCAAAGATCAATAAAACTAAAAGCTATTTAAGAAGATAAACAAAATAAATAAACCATTAGCCAGAATCATCAAGAAAAAAAGGGAGAAGACTCAAATCAACAGAATTTGAAATGAAAAAGCAGAAGTGAAAACTGACACTGCAGAAAAACAAAAGATCATGAGAGATTACTACAAGCAACTCTATACCAATAAAATGGACAAAGTGGAAGAAATAGACAAATTCTTAGAAATGCACAAACTGCCAACACTGAATCAAGAAGAAATAGAAAATATGAACAGACCAATCACAAGCACTGAAACTGAAACTGTGATTAAAAATCTTCCAACAAACAAAAGCCCAGGACGAGAGTGCTTCAAAGGCGAATTCTATCAAACATTCAGAGAAGACCTAACACCTATCCTTCTCAAACTCTTCCAAAATATAGCAGAGGGAGAAAGAGGCCCAAACTCATTCTACGAGGCCACCATCACCTTGATACCAAAACCAGACAAGGATGTCACAAAGAAAGAAAACTACAGGCCACTATCACTGATGAACACAGATGCAAAAGTCCTCAACAAAACACTAGCAAACAGAATCCAACACAGCACATTAAAAGGATCATACACCATGACCAAGTGGGGTTTATTCCAGGAATGCAAGGATTCTTCAATACACGCAAATCAATCAACATGATACACCGTATTAACAAACTGAAGGAGGAAAACCATATGATCATCTCAACAGAGGCACAGAAAGCTTTCGACAAAATTCAACACCCACTTATGATAAAAACCCTGCAGAAAGTAGGCACAGAGGGAACTTTCCTCAACATAATAAAGGCCATATATGACAAACCCACAGCCAACATCGTCCTCAACGGTGAAAACCTCAAAGCATTTCCACCAAGATCAGGAACAAGACAACTTTGCCCACTCTCACCATGCTTATTCAGCATAGTTTTTGGAAGTTTTAGCCACAGCAATCAGAGAAAAAAGGAAATAAAAGGAATCCAAATCGGGAAAGAACAAGTAAAGCTGTCACTTTCTGCAGATGACATGATACTATACATAGAGAACCCTAAAGATGCTACCAAAAAACCACAAGAGCTAATCAATGAATTTGGTAAAGTAGCAGGATACAAAATTAATGCACAGAAACCTCTGGCATTCCTATACACTAATGACGAAAAATCTGACGGTGAAATCAAGGAAACACTCCCATTTACCACTGCAACCAAAAGAATAAGATATCTAGGAATAAACCTACCTGAGGAGACAAAAGACCTGTATGCAGAAAATTATAAGACACTGATGAAAGAAATTAAAGATGATACAAACAGATGGAGAGATATACCATGTTCTTGGATTGGAAGAATCAACATTGTGAAAATGACTCTACTACCCAAAGCAATCTACAGCTTCAATGCAATCCCTATCAAACTACCACTGGCATTTTTCGCAGAAACAGAACAAAAAATTTCACAATTTGTATGGAAACACAAAAGACCCCGAACAGCCAAAGCAATCTTGAGAACGAAAAACGGAGCAGGAGGAATCAGGCTCCCTGACTTCAGACTATACTACAAAGCTACCGTAATCACGACAGTATGGTACTGGCACAAAAACAGAAAGACAGATCAAAGGAACAGGATAGAAAGCCCAGACATAAACCCACACACATATGGTCACCTTACTTTTAATAAAGGAGGCAGGAATGTACAGGGGAGAAAGGACAGCCTCTTCAGTAAGTGGTGCTGGGAAAACTGGACAGGTACGTGTAAAAGTATGAGATTACATCACTCCCTAACACCATACACAAAAATAAGCGCAAAATGGATTAAAGGCCTAAACGTAAGGCCAGAAACCATCAAACTCTTAGAGGAAAACATAGGCAGGACACTCTATGACATAAATCACAGCAGGATCCTTTTTGACCCACCTCCTAGAGAAATGGAAATATAAACAATAATAAACAAATGGGACCGAATGAAACTTCAAAGCTTTTGCACAGCAAAGGAAACCGTAACCAAGACCAAAAGACAACCCTCAGAATGGGAGAAAATATTTGCAAATGAAGCAACTGACAAAGGATTACCCTCCAAAATGTATAAGCAGCTCATGCAGCTCAATAACAAAAAACCAATCAACCCACTCCAAAAATGGGCAGAGGACCTAAATAGACATTTCTCCAAAGAAGATATACAGACTGCCAACAAACACATGAAAGAATGCTCAACGTCCTTAATCATTAGAGAAATGCAAATCAAAACTACAATGAGATATCATCTCACACCAGTCAGAATGGCCATCATCAAAAAATCTAGACACAATAAACGCTGGAGAGGGTGGGGAGAGAAGGGAACCCTCTTGCACTGCTGGTGGGAATGTAAATTGATACAGCCACCGTGGAGAACGGTATGGAGGTTCCTTTAAAAACTACAAATAGAACTACCATATGACCCAGCAATGCCACTACTGGGCATATACCCCGAGAAAACCGTAATTCGAAAAGAGTCATGTGCCAAAATGTTCACTGCAGCTCTATTTACAATAGCCCGGAGATGGAAACAACCTAAGTGTCCATCATCGGATGAATGGACAAAGAAGATGTGGCACATATATACAATGGAATATTACTCAGGCATAAAAAGAAACGAAACTGAGCTGTTTGTAATGAGCTGGATAGACCTAGAGTCTGTCATACAGAGTGAAGTAAGTCAGAAAGAGAAAGACAAATACCGTATGCTAACACATATATATGGAATTTCAGGGGAAAAAAAAGGTCATGAAGAACCTAGGGGTAAGACAGGAATAAAGACACAGACCTCCTAGAGAATGGACTTGATGTGGGGAGGGGGAAGGGTAAGCTGTGACAAAGTGAGAGAGAGGCATGGACACATACACACTACCAAACGTAAGGTAGATAGCTAGTGGGAAGCAGCCGCATAGCACACAGAGATCAGCTCGGTACTTGGTGACCGCCTCGAGGGGTGGGATAGGGAGGGTGGGAGGGAGGGAGACGCAAGCGGGAAGAGATATGAGAACATATATATATATATATATATATATAAATATATATATAACTGATTCATTTTGTTGTGAAGCAGAAACTAACACACCATTGTAAAGCAATTATACTGCAATAAAGATGTAAAAAAAATGCCATATTAAAAAAAGATTGGTGGGAGTGGGCAACCTTGTCTTGTTCCTGATCTTAGTGCAAATGGTTTCATTTTTTCACCATTGTGGACGATATTGGCTGTGGGTTTGTTATATATGTCCTTTTTTAATGTTGAATAAAGTTCTCCCTATGCCTACTTCTGCAGGGCTTTTATCATAAATGGGTGTTGAATTTTGTCCAAAGCTTTCTCTGCATGTTTTGAGATAATCATACGGCAAGCTTGATTTTTAAAACAGCCTTCTTACACAGTTAAGAATCCTCTGTAGACTGGTTTCTAAATCTGATCTAAGGAGACAGGACATGTACCTGAAATTTCCAAAACAGCCAGCTGCAATCTTCTGACTAATCCAGAAGAAGATGGATGCATGTCCAGCCACAGTCTTTCATCAGGTCCTCTGCTCTCCCTTACCCACTGCTGCCGCTTAAATACTGCTGACCCCTTTCACTGTTGGCTCTAAAGAACTGAGTGCCTTCATTTTGCCAATAGCCACAAATTAAGGTTGTTTCTTACATGTCAGCAAAGTGGCTCTAGGCGGGGCGAAGGTGGAAGGGCTGGAGGGTTGTGAAGGTTCAGTGGGACCTTGCTACAGCTTGTGTTTCTCTTCCACAAAGGCTGCTCTTGCCCCTTGCTGTCACCGCGGCACTGGCTCCGGGAGCCTGGGCCATTTCAGCGCACCCACACAGAAGCAGGCAGGCCTGCGCTTCCCCTCCATGTCATCCGCCCACTTACACCTCCATGTTGGAGCGGTACAAGTGACCCGACCTCAGATGTGCTCTGATCGACCCGAAGGACACCCAGGACCTCTCCTTGAGTCCGAAGCACAGCCTTGACGTGGTCTTTCTGTTTTACGTCTTGGTTCCTAATGGAAACATGTGAAGCTGCTTTCTGGCTTATAATCTTTAAATCAAAACCAAAACCAAACAAAAACAGCTGCCAGTCTTCATCCTCACAGCTTTAAGGAGACAGATGGCCAGGCATCGCTGGCTCTCCAGCCCCTACAGCCCGGCTCCCCACAGCTAAATGCGCCCAAGCAAGCACTGTGTGGCCCAGAAAAGGCACCCAGCGCGTCACTGCAGGCTCCAGGAGCTGCGAGAAGGCCCCACCTGCCTCCGGCACCTGAACCCTTTCGGACACTCACAGGGACTCCCCTGCTCCCCGTCTGCCGGTTGTCTGCCTGAAATAAGTGACTGATTCCCACCAGGCTCAGCAGGGAGGCCTCCTCGAGCTGCTCTCCCATGATGCCTGGAAACCGCGCGGCTACACTGCCCACAAATGGGACACTGCTTAAGGTCATCCACAGCAGCTCATAACCTGCACACTTAGAAAGTTACTCTCCTAGGCCTAAAACCATGGATCCCCCAAGAAGGCCCTCAGCGGTCAAAACATTTTGTAGTTTTGAGAAACATGACCATTTGGGCAAAGTTCTGGAAAGTTCTGGAGGCTTTTGCTTGCTGGATTGCTCCCCGACGCTGACCCTGACTTAGTGTGATGCTGAAGAGGTGCTTCATCCCTGTGTCTCAGCTTCTAAAACGGGCGTGCTGCCTGGATCCTGAAGGACCTCGGGGCTACTTCATGAAAGCTTTCAGAAATCCCTGGAGATTCAAATGAGATGAGTGTGCCATGCCTCTCCAGCCCGCGGGAACACAGCAGCTCCCTAATTCAATCCCAGGCTGGAGTACATCTCCCTGCTGGCTGGGCACTGCTGGGGGGGATTGGCAGACACAAGAACAAGCAACAGAAAGGCCTCGCCTCTCCGGCTTGGTCTGGGTTTCCTCCCCTGGGGCCCTGGGAAGATACATTCCCCTCACCAGGCTGCTGGGAGATGGAAGAAGACATCTTCCCTGCAGCCTGGCTGGGTGTGGACAGCCCTACTGCCACCAGAAAACAATCCCTCACGCACCAGCGCCAGCAGCGCGAACATACAGCTCCCCGTGCACAGGCCGGTTAACTCCTGCCATCACAGGGTAATTCTTTCTATTCTCGGTTGTATCCCAGTGTGGAAGAAAAATCAGGATCCCCCTACTCAGATGATGGTTTATCCTGCTATCTTGACCACCAGAACAAAGTACCCCCCAAATACCTGCAGGGCTAAGTATTTGGAGAAGGGGGGGCTGACTGCTCCCAGCTGATGTGTGACAAGGCCTGTACCCTGGAGCAGCTGAACCCCTTGGGCAGCATCGCCTTCCCAGGTCTTGCGCAAGCCCAGAGGCCATGTGACTGGTTTGTTCCAGTGAGCACATCCTGCCCCAGTCCAGGTCAGCAGGTCAGGGGGTCACGGAGAAGCTCAGCCCCGCTGGGTCTCTCGGCAGAGTAGCTGGTTTCACACTGCTCTATACTGGATCAGTTCACTATCTAGATGGTATCTGTCCCATCCTCCTTGCCGCATCCGTGCTGGTAACTCTAGGTTATCTTGATGACCAGACTAAGTGAGTGATTTGCCCCGTAGAGACAGGTAATACAGTCAAGACTGCAGGCACCATCCTTCCCAGCACCCAGCATTCATAAGATGGTAGTGATGGAAAAGGGCCTCTGGTCTTGATTAAGGTTTTTGTTTCCCAGGTGAGGGGAACTGAAGCTTAAGAAAAGACCCAAGGCAAGCTCTGGATGGTGTACCTGGGTAGGGACAGAACTGCCAAGAGATGGAATTGTAGAGATTCCTCCACAATTATCTGCGTGACACCTGTCATGTCACAAACTCGCAGATGCCTCAGTTTTCTCACCTGTGAAGTGGAAGAGTCAGACTTCCAGTACCCAAAACCCACACGCATCCTCAAAGTTAAAAAATCAGAAAATATTATCTAATTGCAGACAAGTCCAGATACCTAGGTTAGGATCAAAAGAAGCCTTCTTAAGTTCTAGCTGTGGACAAACACATTAAAACCCACAAACTATCACTGATCAACAACAAAAATAGAAAAACCTCATCAATGATTTCCTAGAGCAAAGAATTAAATTTGACTTCCCAGTCATGCAAATCAAAACAAGGACAGCATTTCAAACGCACCAGACTGGCAGAAATTAAAGTCCGATAATGTCTGGTGTTGGTAAATATGAAAGACAAAAACCCTCAAGGCCACTGGGAATATACGCTGGTAAAACCTCATTGGACAGCACTGTCAGTATCTAGAAAAATGGAAGGTGCACACACCTTAGGACCCAGCAACTTACTGACTTCTGCTTCTGCCCTAGAGAAACTCTTGCAAGTGTCTGACAGACACAAGGATACTGCAGTGCTGAGAACAGTGAAAAAGCAAAACTAACTGTCCCTCAGGAAATAAATACACCGTGCATTTCAGATGAATGAACTGGACCTGCTATGTATTAACCTAAAGCAATCTCACAGACACAAGTGGAAAAAGGACACATGCAGTATAATTAAAGTGTGTTAATTTCAATAACATTATTCACAAATTGATACAAAGTATTAAAAGAACAAGGAGAAAAAAACCCAACCAGGCAGGAGAATCATAAAGAGAAGAGCAGATAAGAGTTACAAGGTCCCTCAGACACCAGTAACAGATTTGCAGAGTGAAGAAGCTGGAAGCTGCTGTCTGCCCACGGGGGCCATGACCAGCAGGGAAGGCACTGACTCTAAGACCGACCACACACACACACACACACACCTCTGAGATAAGAAGCTGTGGGTGCTGCAAAAAGCAGGTGGGGATGAGGCCTGCGCTTTAAAACGGGGCTGAAGTCTAAATGTTTAATGGTGTTTGATCCCTAGATCCCCCTCCTACCCAAGCTAGGTTGGGATGTGAACATACCAGGCATGGAGGGACTCGGGAGTCATCTCCCAGGCACCCTTGCTGAGGCAGCTCTGGAGTGTGCGCTGAGCGTGAACCAAGAAAAATGAAGACACGGGACAAGGGGTGGAATGCCGACAGCCTCCCAAAACCCAGTGAGTCCAACACACACCTGCGTGTGCTTCAACTAGATTCGTCAATTTACCGTCAATCCTGACCACCTCTACACGTGAGGCTGAACCATATCCAAGTGCCTGACTGCAATCCTCCTTGATGTACAAAAACTACCATTTCATATAGTTCAGCCTCACATATTTCCAACGCTTTCCTTATGCTAAACTGCCCAAAACAGGCGGCAGACACTGTGGGTCCTCACCCTGAAACGTTTCAGTTCTTCTCTCCCGAGCACAGGGATATTCAATACAACCCCAACTCATCACCACATTTAAGAAAACCACCCAAGAGACATCCCAAGGCTCACCTGAAAGCACTCTTCCTTCACTTCCCAATCCAGCTGCCAATGGTAACACAAGGTATCTCAGCCCTAAAATGTATACCACGTCCTACTCCAACTCCCAGCGCCGGCAGCTGGGGAAAGAAAGAGCCCATCTACAAGGAGGGCCGCAGCTCAGGCTGCTGAATCAGCAGGCTGCTGAATCCAGGTGCTTCCTGGAGCTAAAGGGCTTCCACACTCACTGCCTGGCCAGTTCAGAAACAGGCTGTCCAGACCCAGCAGCAGGGGAGCTCAAGTGGAGCCAGGGCTGTGTCTGGCGCAAGTCGCCTTCCCCTGGGCCTGGGACGCCCCCAGATAAGGGATCTGCACCCTTCCACTTGGCTGCACCCCAGCTCTGGGACAAAAATGCCCCCAAAGGTTTGAGTGAATCCATTCTCCAGGGTGCCTTCAACTCGTTGGGAAAGCCACACAGGTTGGGGGCAGCACAGCCCCTTTCTCTATGAAGCTCAAAGGCGCTAAGTCACCATCCCCAGTGCCAACAGGAAACAATCCTCCAGGAAGTTAAGGATGTTACAAAAGAAAAGGAAAGTAGCCTTTACCAAAGCAGACGCCCTGCTAAGGCTCTTCCTCATATCACCCTGCATCTATAGATTCAATTAGATGAACGCACCTCAGCTGCATTCGCCTCTAGTGAGGCACCTGAGGGTCAGTTTTTCCAAAGGTAACCAAAGGTTCTAGGCCTCTCTTTGAACCCCTCCTCCCCGCACTGGGTACGAGTCTCTCCTGGGTCAGAGGGAGGGAATGTGGAGCCTGAGCTACTGTCCTTCTCCCCGTGCCAGCCTACTGGCTTCCTCAGTGCCGGGGGAAGGGGTTGACCGAGGCCCACGAAGAAGACAAATCCAATTCACATCTACCTGGACAGCCGGCGGACCCCCAAACTCGGTCACCCCACAACGCTCCCTCTCCGAGGCCTCCACGGTCATCAGCTGAGCGACAGGCGATGCCCCCAGGGCTCTGCTCTGCCTTCGCCTCTCCCGCAGCACCCTGGGCCCAGACCGGCTCCCTTCCTTAGCAAACCAGGGGTGGGCCCAGCCTCTCCCTCCCCCCACACTCCCGGGGCTGGCACCCCGGGTCCTACAGCCTCCTGTGCCCCCCCTGCTTAGTTTCTCCTCCCATCTGTGGATTTAACTCTTTCTGTGGGTCCCACCTTCCTCCACCCAGTTCCAGGTTCCTGTTTTCCAATTTCTGTCTTCTGGGGGTCCCCGGACTTGGGTGTGATTGTGTGCAAGAAACTGCCCGGGCAAACCCTTTAGAAAAAGAATACACCTAAAACTGATGCAGGTAAATATTATCATCCCAGCAATTTACCGAGGAAACTGAGGCCCATTAGCTCAAAAGGGGCTGGGGAGCAGAGCTGCCGCCGAAGTCAGCGGGGCCCGGGCCAAGCTCTTCCTCGCAGGCTCCTCCCTCGGATCCCACCGCCCGGCCCTCCCCGGCCCTGAAGACGGCGGACCGTGGGGTCTGGATGACCCGGCCTGGGGTCAGAACACGACTCGGGGACTGGGGGCTGCGGGGGGGGGGAACACGAGCCTCCCAGCCGGAGTGGGTGGGAATGGGGGAGGAGCACCGGCTACCCGCGCTGGGATTCATTTTTGCTTTTCTCACCACAACGACGTCCGGGAGGACGCCGTGCCGCCCCGGCTCGCCCGGCTGCGACTGCCCGAGGGTCCCCCTTTCCGCCGGCCAGGGACGCCGGTCTCCCCATCCCCCCGACCCGCCCGCACGCACTCACTCACCGCGCTCCGCCGCCGCCGCAGAGGGCCTGGGCCTGCAGCGTGAGACCGCCCTGGCCGGCGCTGGTGATGGTGCCGGTGCCTAAGCAGCAGCTGTAGCTCCTCAGGGTCGCCCCCGCGCTAAGTAGAGCGCCCGGCCCCGCCCCGCGCTCGACTGACTCCTCACGTGACCGCCGGCGCCCCGCCCCGCCCCGCCTCGCGCCCGGCTGACTCACCACGTGACCGCCGGCGCCCCGCCGCCGCGCCCGCCCGGCTCCCGGGCCTCCAGCCGCCTGGGAAGAGGGGTTCTGAGCGCCGCCGGCTTCCACCCTGCGCGCTGGGACCCGTGCGGAGCGGAAGGGGGCTGGAGGCGGCCCTCGGGGCCTCACCCCGCCTGGAGAGATTCCCCGGGGCCCACCCGGCCGAGACGCAGCGCATCAAAGCCAAAGCCCGAATTCCTACTTAAGGGAGGGGACAGCTGTTTGTTATTTCGTTGATCCAGAAACAACTGCCAGAGATGGGGGTATCGAGACAGCAGGCTTCCCAGAAGAGCCTTAAAAGGCTGTTAGCTTTACTATTCTGAGACTGTGCCTATCAGATCGTCCAGCTATGTAAGAAAAAAAAAAGGTAGTAGTTAATTACCACTGAGTACTAATTTCAGGAGCTGCATCAGGATTTCTATAGAGAAGCACCTGAGAGGCAAAAATCTGTTTGGAAGAGTGGTTGCCAGGAGGCCGGTCCTGAAGAGGTCGTACACAGCAAGCACACTGTTGTACCTGAAGTTTACTTGGGGGTGGGGGTCCCTATGGAGGCTGATGGAGGGGCTCAAGTCCCACTTGGTTCCATGATTCCCCGGATGTTTTTTTAAAATAAATTTATTTATTTATTTACTTTGGGGCTGTGTTGGGTCTTCGTTGCTGCGCGCGGGCTTTCTCTGCTTGCTGCGAGCGGGGGCTACTCTTCATTGCAGTGTGAGGGTTTCTCATTGCGGTGGCTTCTCATGTTGTGGAGCACGGGCTCTAGGCGCGTGGGCTTCATTAGTTGTGGCACGCGGGCTCAGTAGTTGTGCCTCACGGGCTCTAGAGCGCAGGCTCAGTAGTTGTGGCGCACGGGCTTAGTTGCTCCGTGGCATGTGGGATCTTCCCGGACCAGGGCTAGAACCTGTGTCCACTACATTGGCAGGTGGATTCTTAACCACTGCGCCACCAGGGAAGTCCCCTGGATGTTTCTAACACGCATGACAATCTTGCGAGGTTGGTATGATCCCAGTATTATTCAACGGGCTCAGAAAAGTCTGGTATTTTATCCTGGTGCTCCTGTAGTAAGAAAGCTGTAGATCTGGCCAACTCCAGGAGGCCCTGGATGTCTGCTGTGTCCTGCAGATGCCTGGCCATGAGCTGTGACACAGTCCCTGTGCATGCCAGGGCCCTTCAGAGAGTCTCCGGACACGTGGTCGCACCTGTTTGGTCCCAGTTAGGGGTAAGAGTGGAAGGAAAAAAGACTCAGTCCACACATGGTTGCTGCATCCTCAAGTGTGTGGAATATCCAAGGAACTTACAACAGCAGTTGTAAGCAGGGGATCAAGAGACTCCAGCCTTGGACTCCAGACTGCAAGTCAGTGTTTTGCCAAGTCACCTTCATATGACATCAGTCATTCTTGAATTCCATAATAGTGCTCGGAAGAGGCACAAAGTAGGAGGACAAGCCCATGATCATGATAAATCTCTCTCCCTCTCTCTTCTTTATAGCATGACAAGAGGAGTGCCAAGTGCTTTTCATGCATTCTCTCAATTTTACGGGATTTTGGATGGGTGCCATTATAGAGATAGAAATCCCTTTTGAAATAGAGCAAAAGAAAAATAAACAGGTACTACTAGAGTAGAATTGAACCATTCCTGGGAGATCCAGGAGTGCTTCGTGGAGGAAGCAACATGCCACAGGATCTATGTTACTTCCCTCTTTGCTCTCACTGGTTCTTAAGCTCCAAGAGGACCAGGATTTTGCCTGTGTTGTTCCCTCTGCGTCCCCAGCACATAGTAGCGTGCTTGGCACCTAGTAGAGAACGAACACTTGTTCACTGAGTGAATTCATAAATGAATGAAATGGACTTTGAAGGTTAATAGAATTTTGGCTTAACTTGCCAGGTTTGGGACCAGGGAATAGCTCTCAGAATGTACAGAAGGGCCTTGGCCTGTATGTGCAGAAGATGTTTGCCTGTTGAGCTTCTGGAAAAGAGGCCTAGGTATACAACCAAAAGAGATAAAAACATATCCTCACAAAAACTTGGATTCAGATGTTCATTGCAGCATTATTCACAATAAACAAAGGGTAGAACCCAGTGCCCATCCACTGATAAATTGATACACAATACGCCATATGCCCATATAACAGAATGGTACTCATTTATAAAAAGGAATGAAATATTGGTACATACTACGGCATGGATAAGCCTTGAAAACATTTATGCTAAGTGAAAGAAGCCAGTCACAAAGACCACATTTTATATGATCCCATTTATATGAAATGTCCAGAAGAGGCAAATCTATAGAGATTGAAAGTAGATTAGTGATTGTCTCAGGCTGGGGGGGCAGACAGGGAGATGGGAGATTTGGGAGGTGATAGCTAAAAGGTATGGGACTTCTTGAGTAATAAAAGTGCTCTAAAATTGATTGTGGTGATGGATATATATGTACCCTATGACCATAGTAAAAAAAAAAACATTGAATTGTACACTTTTAAATGAGTAAATATTTTGGTATGTCAGTTATATCTCAATAAAACTATTACAAAAAAATTTAAAAAGAGGGTTGATTAAGGAAGTACTGGAAAAGGCTAAAGTAGAAACAACCCTCCCCCCCCACTTTTTCTGGCTGTCCTTTAAAAAGCCCCTTTCCTGAAGAAATATCTGATCTGTTTCTCTCTCTTTTGTAAACACTTGTAAATTCATTTTCCACTGACCTCTTTCTGCCAGCTTCTAAATCCAGAGGAGTTAGGCTGGTGGTGGAGAGATTTTTAATGGATGGTTTGTCGATATTTACTGGGCTCTTTAGTAGCTGACAGTGGAGTCTGACGGTTTGGGCATCAGCTAGTTCTTCCTCCCAGGTGTTAACCCAACAGAGTGACAACTGATAAGAGCGAATCCTCTCTCTACCTTCTTTTTTTTAATATTTATTTATTTATTTGGTTGTGTGGGATCTTAGTTGCAGCAGGCGGGCTCCTTAGTTGTGGCTCACCAGCTCCTTAGTTGCAGCATGCATGTGGGATCTAGTTCCATGACTGGGGATAGAACCCAGGCCCCTTGCATTGGGAGCGCAGAGTCTTAGCCACTGGACAACCAGGGAAGTCCCACAGATAAGACCTTTTGAAGGTCTCCTTGGGCCCCTAATTCTTACTTTAGGCCTTTTATGAGCCTGAGAGCGTGATCTCCTGAGACCTCTAGCAGGTGGAAGGAAGGAAGTATTTGAAGGAGGATTTCTTTCCCCCATTATGCCCTGCCCCCAGTTCACTCAATCCTACAGGGCCAGAAGCACTGGATTCTACCATGAACCAGAATCTTCTGAGCTTCCTGGAGGGCTCTGACCAATGGGAAGAGTTGACAATAGTCTCCTGCACAGAGATCTTGTTCCCTGAAAGCTGGGTTCACCTCTTGGTGGATGTTGAGCCAACAGACACAACCAAGTCAAAGATCACAAAGAGAAGGATGTATTATTACTTGCAGCAAGGAAGGAGAACACTGGGGATCTTTCCCAAAGCAGTGTCTCCCCAAACAGCAAAACTGGGGAAGGTTTAAGCTAAGGGTACATACATATTAATGAAGGGGCTTGAGCAGAGGACCATTAGCACAGAATTGGGGCTAAGCTGACTGAAGTCGGGAGGGTCAACGTCATCATTCTGTCCTCCACCTGGGTAGGGACCTTTTTCCCGCAGAACTCTAAGATATATTGGTGGGACTTCCCTGGTCGGGGAACTAAGATCCCACATGCCATTCAGCCACAAGAGATAAATTTTTTAAAAGGATATATTATTATGTATACCCCTTGAGGAGAAACTAGGACTCTGCTTTATCACTGCACTATTTGACTGCCTTTTCTCTGTTCCTGCGTTCCTTTGTTCCCTCAAAATCATTAATTACTGAGACCTACTCAAGGGCAAGCATTGTGGCCAGGCTTAGATCACAAAAGGGCATAGGCCAAAATGGGTTCTCTTGTACCAAGAAAACCATTCCTGGCTCCCTTTCTCCAGGACCCCCTACCCTATCTGCTTACAATCTCCCTTATCAACACTCTTTTTTCCCACTGGTCCTAGCCAGGGTAGGAAAAAAAAAAAAAAAAAAAACAGAGCCAGAAAAACCTGGGTTTGATTTCTAGTTCCAAAGTTTCTTCACTTTTCCCAGCCTCTAAACAGGTTGTTATGAGGGGATAATTTAAGTTAGATTCTGTGTAGTGCACCAACCACAGTGCCCATGAAACCGAGCAGGACACTATGGGGCCTTCCTGGTGACAAACTCCCGCCATGTTCCCCACCTCTTGTTTGTAAAAAACCTTTAACTTCCTAGGTCTTCCTCAAGTTCCAAACAGCAGATTTAATCAGAGAAATTTAAAAATGCAGAAACAAAGGAAAACAGTGAAACAAGACAAAATAATAATAGTTTAGCCATAAAACAGAGTCAAGGACCTTTAGTTCCTCCTCAAGGACTATAGATAATATCCTGAACCATATCCTTGAGTTGTTTTGCAGAGACAAAACCCCCCCATCAGGTGGAAGATGCTAACTACATTCGGACCACCAGCAGCACTTAGACGCCAGACCGGCTGGAGCCAGAAAACTGATAATTGAGATCACCTTGTTACCGCCTCACCAACTAATTACAAGGATGTCCATGAGTTGATCATGTACCCCAGACCCTCCCTCTCACTTTGTCTTTAAAAACCCTTCCCTAAAAGCCAGTGGGGAGTCCAGGTCTTTTGAGTGTGAGCTGTCCATTCCCCTTGCTTGGCCCTGCAATAAATGCTGTACTTTCCTTCACCACAACCCGGTGTCAATATATTGGCTTTGCTGCACATCTGGGTGAGCGGAACCAAGTTTGGTTTGGTAACACCCACAAATACACTCTTCAAGTTTACAAAGCTCCTCCCACTTTCTAATGGCCAGAGCAAGATATATAGAAAGTTCTGGTCTTAAAACATGGACGATACCAAATGTTGGCAAGGATTTGAAGCAATGGGGGTTCTTTTCTTTTTTTAATTAAAAGTAGAGCGAGAGAGGAAGCAAGCTCTCTGGAGTCTCTTCTGATAAGGGCACTCTCAGGACCTCAGCTAAACCTAGCTAATTCCCAAAGACCCCATCTCCAAATACCATCTCACTGGGGGTTAGGGCTTCAACATGTGAAATCTGGGGGGACACGATTCAGTCCGTGGCAGGGAGTTAATACATGTAAGGCACCAAGCGCCCAGCACAGGAAACACACTCCAGATCAAGAGTGCTGACCACACATGTGAGTATGTTTGTACTCATAGCTCTTTACAGTTTGCAAAGCAGTCTCACCCTCATAATCTTTCCCACTTGGAGCCTCTTAGCCGCCCTCTGAGGTAGGCTTCTTCCAGATGAGAAAACCCAGGAGAGGCTGGGCCATTTGCCAAAGTCACGTGCCCTTAAGTCTCCTGACTCAGCCCATGTGTTTCCTGTCTCTTCTTCTCAGGTCACCGGCACCATCTTTAGCAAAATGTGTCCCCTTGGACCCACTCCAAGGCTGCCTAGGAGCTCGCAAAGGGGTCTGAGTTACAGAGAATTGACGAGTCCGCTTTCGGTCCCATACTTGGGGGTCTCCTGGAATGTGTCAGACTTGTTTCTGTCCTAGGTACTAAGTGTCCCCTAGAGACAGATCTGTTGACTTAGCTCTCTGTGAAAAAGCAGCTCCATGCCGTCAGCAGTGAATACAGAACATACAATCAGCAAAGTCATCAGGAAGAGTGACAATAGGGAAGTACCCCAATTCAGAGTTCTCCATCATCTGGGGCTCAAATGGGAGAAAAGTTTTATTACCGTACACCAGCAGAAATTGTTTCTGAGTATGAGATTCTTTTTGCTAAGGGAAGGTAAAGAGTAAACTGTTCCCATTTAAATGCATAGTCATTGCTCCGGCTCATTTTAGAGACCAGTGAGGTCATCATGGACAGATGGTGTAATTTCTCTATCGATTTCAGAAGGCTTGTTTGCTGTAGATGGCCAATAAGTACTTTTCAAAAATCAACTAATCTTCAGAGAAGATCTTTTATTTCTCATGAATTCTTCTTTTGCTTGAGGATGTCTTTAGATTTTAGAAGTCCATGGTGAGGAGACTTCCCTGGCGGTCCAGTGGTTAAGACTCCATGCTCCCACTGCAGGGGGCACGGGTTCGATCCCTGGTCAGGGAGCTAAGATCCCACATGCTGCACAGCACAGCCAAAAAAATTCAAAAAAAAAAGAAAAGAAAGAAAAGAAATGCATGGTGAGATATGAAATCCTTTGTTTTCTCCAGATGTCTGCCTGTGTGAGCTCCCATCCTCATCTATTTAGTCTATTTATGTTGGGTTCTGTGGAGGTGAGAAAACCTCCTCTAATTGGCATTGGTCTGTGACTGGATGAATAAAGTATCTTCTGATTGTTAGTCATCTAATTTGCATGTGTGTGAAGGGAAGTAGTGGATTAGTCATCAGGGAGTAGGTGGGGGAAGTTGGTGAATTTGCAACAAGAGCTGAGAAGGGAAGAAGCCCAGAATGTGAGTTTTGCAACCCACAAACCTCATGCCAGATCCAGGCTCTGCCACTCAGTCACTGTGTGAACTGGGACAGGTTAACTGATGTCTGTGAGCCTTGATTTCTTCTGCAACATAATCAGAGTGGTTGTAAGGGTGAAAGGGAGTATCCCAGGTACATTCGTCTGCTCAGCCTACTGCAACAGAGAACCACAGACTCGGGGGCTTCAACAACAGAAGTTTGTGTTCTCACAGTTCTGGAGGCTGGAGGTCTGAGATCAAGGCGTCAGCAGGGTTGGTTTCTTCTGAGGCCTCCATCCTGGACTTGCAGATGGCCGCCGTCTCTCTCAGCCCTGTGGTGGTCCCTCTTCTGTGCTTGAGCACCACTGGTGTCTCTCTGTGTTCCAATTTCACCTTCTTATAAGTACACAGGTCAGGTTGGATTAGGGCCCATCCTCAAGGCCTGGCTTCATTTTAAGTTAATCACGTCTTTAAGGGCTCTATCTCCAAACACAGTCACATTCAGAAGTACTGGGGAGGGCTTCCCTGGTGGTGCAGTGGTTGAGAGTCCACCTGCCGATGCAGGGGACACGGGTTCGAGCCCTGGTCTGGGAGGATCCCACATGCCGTGGAGCAACTGGGCCCGTGAGCCACAACTGCTGAGCCTGCGCGTCTGGAGCCTGTGCTCCGCAACGGGAGAGGCCACAACAGAGAAAGGCCCGCGCACCGCGATGAAGAGTGGGCCCCCACTCGCTGCAACTAGAGAAAGCCCTCGCACAGAAACGAAGACCCAACACAGCCAAAAATAAATAAATTAAAAAAAAAAAAGCACTGGGGATTAGGGCTTCAACATATGAATATTGGGCAGCAGGGGGAACACACGATTCAGCCCGTAACACCAGGGAAAGCTTCTAGCCAAGTAGTGGCCTCCACAGATCCTCATTATTATGAGACCCTGCCATTTCTTCCCCCAGCCTCTTTCTCCCTGCTCCTAAATCTGGAATGTTTTTGTGCTTTTGATAATTATGCAGGGGGTGACAGTAGTATTTTCCACAGAGCGTAATAGTAAAAACTAATCAATGGCAAGAAGAGAGGAAACGTGAAAAGCCTGCTCAGCATTGCTTTACAGTCTACCCTCAGGGACTTCCCTTGGGCTAGTCTTACTAGTAGAGAAATTGTCGCTGGTTCTGAATATGTGGAAAATGTGTTACTCCCAGGTCAAAAACATGCTGGTGGTTACAACCGACCTCTTGTGCCTTTTGTGATGGGGTGTTTGCTGCATAAATGAAGAAAGGGTGTTTAGAGGATATTTCTACATCCACATTAGTGGAGCCTTTTTGGTGAGGTCTCTCTTAGTAGCATTTTTTTTTTTTTTTGGCCACATTGCATGGCATGTGGGATCCCCAACCAGGGATCGAACCCATGCCCCCTGCAGTGGAAGCGTGGAGTCCTAACCGTTGGACCACCAGGGAAGTCCAGTAGCATTATTATTTATTTTTGTCGTCCTTGAAAAAGTCTAAGTAATCTTAAAATTGAAAGGCACCTTAACGTGACTGAGGGCCTTGTACGTGCCAGGTACTGTCCTGGATGTTGGGAATACAGAGAGGGTCTCGACAGGCTCTCTGTTCTCCCGGAGGTCAACTGTTTACAATAGCCCATACATCCACTGCCAAAGGTTACAAGGCAAGTAGTACTTTCTATAGGTAACTTGAACCCTGGCTGGTGGTCACTAGCCTTGTGCCTGAACAGCGAGGGTGCTAGGATGCTTGCTACCTCACCAGGTCTCCCTGACATCTGAATACGGAGTTAGATCTCTGTCTTACTCGCCCCGCCCCCCCAGGTTCAAGTATCACTTTCTGCCCAGGTGAGGCCGCCACATCCTTTGATTTGGGCCAAATGGCCTCGATTCCATCAGCTCATGCTCTTGGGATTCGGTTCCCAGACCTGACCTCATCCTGGTCGGGTTTCTTACCATTTACCACTATCTCCCTGAAAGCATGGCCTCCAGTATGGACCCAACGCAGAACAGTGCAGTGCCTGGGGTGGGATGGGGGACAGCCCTCCCCACCAAGACCCAAGGGCCATTTTCTCCACAAGCAGTGCGCTCATGGATGGTTTCTCTAAAGGCAAGAGTCTTTTTTCTCAAATTCCTAATGTCCAGACTCTTCATTAAATCACTTGACTTTCTCCCTTCTCTGCATTAGGGTTGGGTTAGGGCTACACAATCAAGTTACCTGTCTCTCATCCCCTTTATTGTGATGAATGATAATGTTCATTTATTTAAAGTAATGTTGACCAGCTATGGTGTAACAAAGGCCTTGCCTTAAATATTTTATGGATTTCTAAAAGCCTGACCTGTGGTTTGAGCTGCAAAGAGGATGACAGGTATGCCTTTGTCTTTCCAGAACACTCCCAGGTCGCTGTGAGCCCAAGGACAGGCCAGCCTCTTCTGCTCAACGGCAGTCCTTGAAGCAAATTCTTATCTCTGGGTTCCAGGGGAAAGGGACTTTGGAATTCGCCAAGACAGATTTTAAAATATATGTTATACATACACAATAAGTAAATATAAATGATCATAGTAAGGAATTCCCTGGCAGTCCAGTGGTTAGGACTCCGCATTTTCACTACCAAGGGCCTGGGTTCAATCCCTGATCAGAGAACTAAGGTCCTGCCAGCAGCGAGACAGGGCCAAAAGAAAGATCATAAGAGTCTACGTGCACTTTCAGTGCACAATGTCGTTCAGTCTTTACGTCGACCCTGTAAGATCTTTTAACAGATTAGGAAACTGAGGCAGAACAGTGAGGTAACCTGGCCAAGGACCCAGAGCCAGTCAGCACTAAAGCCGGGACACGGAATCTGCTCATTGGCTGCGATTCAGCAAATCAGTCGGGAGCAGTAACCAGCGCCGCCAAGGGCCCTCCCAGAGCCAGGTGCCGGGGGAAGGTGGCGGGCAGAAAGCAGGGGGGCCCCAGAGCGCAGCCCAACCGGCTGGTGGCATTTTACTGGGGAGCCAGATGAACTGTACTTCAACACACACAAATACACACGTGTACACACACACCGCAAACACACACGTCACACACCACACACACCACACACACACACACACACACACACACACACACACACACACACACACACACACACACACACACACACACACACACACACACACGTCCGTGTCCGGCAAAGGAGGGGGAGAAAGAGAGCAGGACGGGGGTTCTGACTGAGAGAATCTGGGACAGCTTCACCAAAGTGACCTCGGAGTTAGACTTTGAGAGACAGTAGAGTCTGAACAGGAGGAAGGGACTTGGGGAGCAGAGGCCCCAGATCCCTCCAGTCAGGGAACAGCAGGAACAAAGCTTTGGGCCGAGGGACGAGGCAGGCACATCTTGAGGAGGGCTGGGTGTGGCCAGGGGCCTGGGGGTGAGGACTCAGCAGGGGAAGGGCTGGGGTGATGGTAGACCCAGCACGGCTCCTGTTTCGAAGAATTTCTACATACGCTCTTTCCCTGTCGTGCCTTTGGAACTTGGAATTTGTCTTCGCAGCGCCCTCTGCTTCCAACGGTCTCCCCCTCTTTATTTCCACCCGAGTTCCAGGCTAAGAATAAACGCAATTCTTCCCTGAAGCGTTTATTGATCCCGTGGCGGGAAGGACCTCACCCTCCTGAGCTACTGGAGCTAATGGCTTGTGGTCATTCGGAGTAAGTACACTGGGAGCCCTGGGAGGGAGGGACGGTACCCTGCTCACCTCTGTCCCTTTCCAGGACCCCGTTTCTGTCCCTGCACGTGGTGCTCATCCCAGCCCCTCCTCTGAATAAGTCCGTGGACTTGCCCCGGAAGCCCCCTGGCCGCTCACCCCCCGGCCCCAGGCCGCAGCACTCACTGTGCAATAAGCTTCTCTCCTCCGGGGGCAGACGGAGCTAAGCTGGACCCCTGTCTAGTCTGGACCCTCACACGGTTTGCGTTCCCCTTTCCCAGCAAACGTGCCAGGCAGAGAAGGGGGAACGCCTTGCCTCCTGCCGGCAGATCTCTTGCAGGAGCGCCTCTGGGTCTACAAAGTTCACTGGCATTTTATTGTTTCTGTTGGACAGTTCAAACCCAGGACACTTGCCCTTCAGTATCACAGATGCAGCAGAATTACGGCAGCGCATCTCTGTGGGCCCCCTTCCTGCCCCAGGGGAAGGACAGAGGGGCTCCAAGCCACTCTCCAGTGTGCTGCCCCTGAGTTTGGCTGCAGGTCCTGGGCGCCCATCAAGGTTCACCCTGTGGCCCAGGGAGAGTCGGGAGGTCAGGAAATAAAGGGAACACAAAGCCATTTGGTCTCTGTCTCTTACTGTCCAGAAACTTGCTTCTCACTGTGACAGAAAGTGTGGAGGTGAGGCCTCACCCAGGGCGGCCAGTTGTGCCGGACTCACTCCCGAGTCTGGAGGCCTCCGTGGCGCCAGCCCCTGCACGAACAAGGGCAAGGTGCACATCGCTAACCTTGCACATCAGAGGCCACCTGATGCTTGCTTTGCCCCTCCCCTCTGAGCTTCACGCACTTTGGTGAAAATGAAAGGAGGAAGGAGTTAAAGGCCTTCACTTCCTTCTGTGCTTTGCCAGCCCAAGGCCTCCTCATTCCTCTTCTCTATCCTAGTAAAGCTGAAAGGGCTCCTGTCAGCCTTAGTGCACTTTGCCAGCCCCATGTGGGGGCCATCGTCCGCTGGCCACATCTGCATCCTTCTTGCTGTATCTTATCTTTCTCCAGGATACACTGAACAGCTGTGCAGACTGTTCACTGCATGACCCTGGGGGGAGCCATTCACAGACATGAGGAGGTGAATGCACAAAGGTACACAACCATGTCGTGGGCCCCCTTCTGCATTTCATACACTGTCTTTGTCACGTCAGAGTCCATCAGAGGCTTCCCTGAGCTGGCGGCTCTGAGGTCCTTTTCCCGTTTTTGAGAAGAGTCTGGCTCAGAGAACTATTTCTCTATCAGAAGAAAAAACAATTCAGGGATTATGACGGAGTGGTAACTAATACTTGGCCTCAGTGTTGGGGAGAAACTAAGAGGGTGGTGAGGAGTTGGGAGAAATAGAGCATGTAAGCCTTAAAGAAAGGGATAACTTCTGCTCAGTTCTGGAAGATTCTGGCCATAGAAGTGAGTGGTTCTCATCGCCCACACAGAGAAAGAAAACTGTCATCAGAGTGATGGAGACATTCTTTTGGGCAGCAGAATGCAGTTCTGAAGGCTGTCTGGCCGGGCAGCACCTATGGGATGGAGACATTCTCTCGGGCAGCAGAATGCAGTTCTGAAGGCTGTCTGGCCGGGCAGCACCTATGGGACCTGCAGGATTTTCCTCTAATGATGGCGCCATCCTCCCTGCTTTGGTTCCATAACGTCCTTTTTTTTTTTTCTTAAATTTATTTTATTGAAGTATAGTTGATGTACAATGTTGTGTTAATTTCTGCTGTACAGTGAAGTGATTCAGTTATACATATGTATATACATTATTTTTCAGATTCTTTTCCATTATGGTTTATCACAGGTTATTGAATATAGTTCCCTGTGCTATATAGTAGGACCTTGTTGTTCATAATTTCTTTTTATTTTTTAATTAAAACAAAATTCTAACCATTTTTTAAAGTTGAAGTATACTTCACTTGCAATGGCGTAGTTTCAGATGTACAGCAAAGTGATTCAGTTACATATATATATATCACAATTTCTTGATGAACACATTTTTGTCCTCACAGCAAGGCTGGGACATTTGATCTCAGGGATGAGCCCGTCTGGGGACTTCCCTGGTGGTCCAGTTGTTAAGGCTCTGTGCTTCCAACACAGGGGGCGTGGGTTCGATCCCTGATTGGGGAGCTAAGATCCCACATGCCATGCAGTGCAGTCAAAAAAAGGAATGAAAAAAAAAAGGGGGGGCTTCCCTGGTGGCGCAGTGGTTGAGAGTCCGCCTGCCGATGCAGGAGACACGGGTTCGTGCCCCGGTCTGGGAAGATCCCACATGCTGCGGAGCGGCTGGGCCCGTGAACCATGGCCGCTGAGCCTGCGTGTCCAGAGCCTGTGCTCCACAATGGGAGAGGCCACAGCAGTGAGAGGCCCGCGTACTGCAAAAAAAAAAGGGATGAGTCAGTCTGGATGCAGTGGTGCCCTTACTAGTCCTCAAGCAGTGAGCTAGTTCTTGGTGGTAAAGAGAAGGGAGACCAGGAGGGTGTGTCCTTGGGGAATTCCATGAAGAATGCATTCCAAGGAGCTCTACACAATCGCTTGCCGCACAGACCTGCGGAGTGAGGGTCCCTGGTGGGCCAGAGAGCTGCACGGAGCTGGGGGCCGCATTCAGCAGCAGTTCAGGGAGGGCCGGGGTGTGAGGGGAGCGGCCCCTACGAGTGAGTGGGAATTTGTGGGTGAGGATAAACAGCTGTCCAGAGGTGTCCCCTGCGGGCCCCGGGCACTGGGGCTGACTTCCAGAGTACGCTGGACTCTCCCCCAGGGGAAGGGTCTTCCCTGAGCTCCAGGGCTGCTGGTCCAGCCATCCTGTCAGGCAGACGCTGGGGCCGGGGTTCTGGTGAGAGCCAGGGGTGGTAAGGGCTGCGAAATGAGGCCAGGTCCCCGCTATGGGTTGAATTGTGCCCCTTCCCAAATTCATCTGTTGAAGCCCCGATATCTCAGAGTGTGACCATATTTGGAGATAAGGTCTTCAAAGGGGTGACTGAGTTAGAATGAGGCCTTTAGGGTGGGCCCTCATCCAATCTCACTGCTGTCCTTATAAGAAGAAAAAATGTAGAGACCAGGCAGAGGACTCAGAGGGGAAAAGACCACATGAGCACACGGTGAAAAGGAGACTGTGACACTGTGATATATAAAAACTACATATTTGGTCACCCAGATGACCAAAATATATTCCTCACATATATTTGGTCTCTGTCCCTGACTCACAGCTCCCCAAACCCTCGGAACTTCCTAAGGGTTGAGAGTGATAAATGTGAATGAGGTGACTTTTGGATCCCACCTAAGGATGGAGGATGGCTGCCAGGGAGACCAACCAAGTGACTAGAGGGTTGGAACATTCAGCCTTGCCCCCAACCCCTGGGGAGGTGGGTGGGGCTGGAGGTTGGATCAGTTGCCATCACCAATGATTTCATCAACCGTGCCTAGGTAATGAAGTATCCAAAAAACGCAAAGGGATGGAGTTTGGAAAGCTTCTGGGTTGGTGCACACGAGGAAATTCAGGGAGAGCCGTGTGCCTGGAGAGGGCATGGAAGTGCCCCATCTCTTCCTATATACCTTGCCCTGTGCACCTCTTCCACCTGGCTGTTCTTGAGTTACATTCTTTTGCAATAAGCCAGTCCTCTAGTAAGTAAGATGTTTCTCTGAGTTCTGTGAGCTGCTCTAGCAAATTAACTGTGTCTGAAGTGGGGGAGAGGGGCAGTCTTGTAGGATTGAATTCTTAACCTGTGGGATCTGATGCTATCTCTGGGTAGACATGTTAGAATTGAGTTGAATTGTAAGATACCCTGGTGGTGTCTGAGGATTGTTTGTTGGTATGGGGGACCACCGCCCCCCCAATTAGAATTGGGTTCAGGAACCTGATTTAGTGACCATCCGTAAGCCAAGGAGAGAGGCCTCAGAAGAAACCAACATTTCTGACACCTTGATCTCAGAGTTCCAGGCTCCAGAACTGTGAAAAAATTAATTTCTATTGCTTAAGTCAAGAAACTGAGGGTGGCTTCCAGCCAAAAGCCAGCTAGGATCTAAGGCCCTCATCAGTCCAACAGCCCCAAAGGAACTGAATCCTGCTGACAACCACAGAAGTGAGTTTGGAAGCGGATCCTCCCTGAGCTGAGCCTTCAGACAAGACCTCAACCTTGGCCAACTACAGCCTTGTGAGAGACCCTGAGCAGAGGACAGCAAAGCTGTGTCCAGATTCCTGACCCACAGCAGCTGTGCGATAGTAGATGTGTTTTAAGGAATGGTGTGCTAATGTTACTTGGCAGTAGGTAAATAACACAATCCTGAAATAGCTCTTTGAGATGGAGGCTGGAGTTTATTCTGGGCCCAGTTAACATTGGCCTGAGGCAGACTCCTTGACTATACCTGGAAACTGGAGTCTCCTGGGATGAATCACCTTTCCACTGACTCTCAAATTCCTCATTGATGAAATGAGAAGTTTGGACAGATTTCCAAGGTCTCTTCTGGTGCCAACTTTCTACGATATGATTAAGAGGCAACAGCCAGCGCACTTGGGTTGGTTGGCTTGTGGCAGCCCATTGACACCTTGTTCAAAAGCCAGTGTTTGGCATTTCAGAGTTTTGAAGAAGGCAGCTGGAGTGGGTCAAATAGTATCTCCCAAAATTCATGTCCTTCCATAACCTCAGAGTGTGACCTTATTTGGAAGGAGGGTCTCTGCAGATGTAATTAGGTTGAGATCCTACTGGATTAGGGTTGCCCCCCCCCAAATCCAATGACGGGTGTCTTTATAAGAAGAGGAAGGGAATTCCCTGGTGGTCCAGTGGTTAGGACTCGGTGCTTTCACTGCTGTGGGCCTGGGTTCGATCCCTGGTCGGGGAACTAAGATCCCGACCGTACCACACAGCCGCACCACACAGCCAGGAAAAAAAAAAAAAAGAAGAAGAGGAGGACACACAGAGACACACTGAGAAGAAGGGGATGTGAAGATAAGAAGGCAGAGGCAGAGATGAGAGTGGCCAGCTACAAGCTGAGGAATCCAAGACTGCCAGGAATCACCAGAAGCTACGAGAGAAACAAGGAAGGATTCTTTCCTAGATCCTTTGACGGGAGCATGGACCCGCTGACACCTTGATTTTGGACTTCTGATCTCCAGAACTGTGAATGAATAAATTTCTACTGTTTTCAGTCCAGTTTGTGGTAATTTGATATGGCAGCCCTAGGAGACTCATACAACAGCATATGTATTTTCTTTTAAATTTAAGTATACTATACAGAAGTCATTGATATTCTTGGAATTTTCATTAAGTAGAGATATTCCACTATGTGGCCATGAAGAAGGATGACTTTGAAGATTTTCAGGTACTATTATAAACAGTTTTCCAAATTAAGAACAGAAAGCAGAATTATGTACAGTGTGATTATGATCGGGTAAAAAGGAGACCCACTGCAGAGGGAAAGCTGAAATAGTAGGACTGTGGAAGACTTTCTCCCTTTTAAGTTTTCAAAATTCTTTAATATGTTTATATTCACTTCTGTGGAAAATATTATAGGAAAATTGCATAGAAGGAATCCAGATTTTAAGAGAGTACGTGAAACACGTAGGTGATGGAACACGATAATGACGTGAGTTTGTGACCCCGCTACCCACCCAGGAGTAACAGTGTTAGCCATGAAAGTGCATCACCTGTATACTTTTTCCCTATCTACCTCCTCCCTCTCAGAGGTAATAAATATGCAAAATTGAACTTCTATCACTATTTTACCTTTTTAAAAAGAGTATTGCTGTGAATTATGAATCTGTAAATGGTAATTGTTCAGTCCTATTTATTTTGAGGTTTATTAGAATGGTGTACATCCGAGTTTTGGGACATATTTTTTGGTTCAATGTTATACGCCTAACGCTGACCCATATTGATTTATATAGCTGTTCTGCACTCAGTTTCGTGGCTGTATAGCCTGCTTTACAAATGTATTCATTTATGGCTTTGTCCAGGTATTTGGGAATAAAGGAATACAGGTGGGGAAAAAGGAAAATAAGATTTTGAGACAACATTTTCAGAGAGCCAAACTCTGCACACAGGAACCTGTGGCATGATTTGACCAAGTCATGGTTGTTTTCTTTCCTCTTTCCCTCCCTGTTTGCGTATTTCCTCGCCTGCTGCCAGGACATGATTTCAGAGGGTTGCGCGCTTACCGGACCTGAGCCTGCCCAGCCCGGCTCCCATTTCAGGAAGACCCGAGGGCAGAGCCCCTGGACGGCTCAGGGCAGGGCGCAAACCTCACAGCGCAGCAAAACTCTGCTGCTTTCTTCGGAAGTGGTTAGGAAGGGTCTTTTATTTTTGGCATTTTTGCTTCCTCTCTGTATCTTTGGCCCATGCAGTGACCTCAGCGCCTCCTGACTGTGGAGTCACATGCCTTTCTCTACCTTGGAGTCTGAGCTTTATAACGCCCCAACTCTTTGGCCATAGGTAACGTGTGGGCCCGAGGTCAGCAGTGTGGACAAGTCTCTCCGCCGCTCTCCATCCGTCCACGTGAGTGCAGTGACTCCTGGGGCGCCCCGATTTGAGCCTCCCTAGAGGAACCCACAGCGCACACTGTCCTGAGACAGGCCCTGACCCGCTAATGACAGCCCTCACGGGCTGCTTTGGTTTACGAAGCTTCTCCAAACACACTCCCATATGATTCCTGCAGCAACCCTGCGGGCAGGCACTCCAAGTCCATTTGACGGAGGGGATGGTCCACTGTCAAGTGGGACAATGGGGTGGGAAAAGTGTGGTCAGAGAAGACGCTGGTATTTATTTATTGACTCTTCTCTGGGCCTTGCCCGGCACTGGGTGCTCTGTACACGCTCGACCCTTTAAACAAACTTGTGAGGCAAGTAGTATTTTCATGCTATTTTTTAAAAGACAACTCTTATGTTCATCCCTCCACCCCCCAAATTCATATGTTGAAGTCCTTACCCCCATTGGATGTATTAGGTGGTGGGGGTCTTCGGGAGATAATTAAGTTTATATAAAATTATGAGATTGGGGCCCACATGATGGGTTGAGTGTCCTCACAGGAGAAAGATCAGAACTCTCTCTCCAGCACGTGAGGACACGGTGACAAGGCAGCTCTCACCCAGACACTGGATCTGCTGGCACCTTGGTCTTGGGTTTCCAGCCTCCAGAAATGTGAGAAGTAAATGTTGGGTAAGCTACCCAATCTACGGTATCCTTGTTATTGATTCTGAATTGACTAGGACGATAACCAGGCTCAAAGTGTAGAGTGACACAGAACCAGGGGAAGAGCAGGAACTGAAACTCAGCCCTGGGTCTCAGGTTTAGTGCTTCTGCCCATCGCCAACTACAGTGTGAGCAACCGATTACACCAAAACTAGTACAGGCATACTTCAGGGTACTGTGGGTTTGGTTCCTGGCCACCACAATAGAGCGAATACTGCAGTAAAGCGAGTCACATGAATTTGTATCCCGGTGCGTATAAAAGTTATGTTTATGCTATACTGCAGTCTGTTACGCGTGCAATAGCATTAAGTCTAAAACAATGTACAGGGAGTTCCCTGGTGGTCCAGTGGTGAGGATTCTGTGCTCTCACTGCCGGGGCCCTGAGTTCAAGCCCTGGTTGGGGAACCAAGATCCCACAAGCCGTGCGGCTCAGGCAGAAGAGGAAATAATAATAATAAAATAAAACAATGTACATACCCTAACTAAAAAATACTTTCTTGCTAAAAAAATGCTAACCCTCATCTGAGCCTTCAGCAAACCACAATCTTTTTGCTGATGGAGGGTCTCGCCTCAATGTGGGTGCTGCTGACTGATCAGGGTGGTGGGTGCTCAAGGCTGGGGTGGCCGTGACAACTGCTTAAAATAAGACCACAGTGAAGTGTGCCTCATCCATTGCCTCTTCCTTTCATGAATGCTTTCTCTGTAGCAGGCAATGCTGTTTGATAGCATTTTACCCAAAGTAGGACTTCGTTCAAAATTGGAGTCAATCCTCTCAAACCCTGCCACTGCTTTATCAACTAAGTTGATGTCATATCCTAAATCCTTTGTTGTTGTTTCAACAATCTTCACAGATTCCATCTCAAGAAAACACTTTCTTTGCTCATCCATAAGAAGCAAATCCTCGGGGCTTCCCGGGTGGCGCAGTGGTTGAGAATCCACCTCCCAATGCAGGGGACACGGGTTCGATCCCCGGTCCGGGAAGATCCCACATGCCGCAGAGCAACTAAGCCCATGAGCCACAACTACTGAGCCTGTGCTCTAGACCCCGCGAGCTACAACTACTGAGTCCGCGTGCCACAACTACTGAAGCCCGTGCACCTAGAGCCTGTGATCTCCAACAAGAGAAGCCACTGCAATGAGAAGCCCGCGCACCACAACAAAGAGTAGCCCCTACTCGCTGCAACTGGAGAAAGCCCGTGCGCACAGCAACAAAGACCCAACTCAGCCAAAAATAAATTAATTTTTTAAAAAAAGCAAATCCTCACCCATTCAAGGTTTATCATGAGATTGTAGCAATTTAGTCATATCCTTAGGCTGCACTTCTAATTCTAGTTCTCCTACGTTTTCCACCACATCTGCAGTGACTTTCTCCACTGAAGTCTTGAACCCCTCCAAGTCATCCATGAAGGCTGGACTCAGCTTCTTCCACACTCCTGTTCATGTTGCTATTTGGACCTCTTCCCATGAATCATGGATATTCTTAATGGCATCTAGAATGGTGAATCCTTTCCAGAAGGTTTTCAATGGACTTTGCCCATAGATAGAGGAATCTCTATCTATGGCAGCTATAGCCTTATGAAGTGTATTTCTTAAATAGTAAGACTTGAAAGTCAAAAAGACTCCTCAGTCCATAGTCTGCAGGCATTGTGTTAACAGGCATAAAAACAACATTAATGTTACTGTCCGTCTCCATCAGATGATGGGTGACCAGGTGCATTGTCAATGAGCAGTAATATTTTGAAAGGAATCTTTTATTCTGAACAGTAGGTCTCAACATGAGCTTAAAATAGTCAGTAAACCATGCTGTAAACAGATGTCATGTCATCCAGGCCTTGTCATTCCATTTATAGAGCACAGGCAGAGTAGATTTAGCATAATTCTTAAGGGTCCTAGGAATTTGGGAATGGTATATGAGCATTGGTTTCAGCTTAAAGTCACCAGCTGCATGAGCCCAACAAGAGAGTCTGCCTGTCCTTAGAATCTTTGAAGCCAGGCATTGACTTCTCCTCTCTAGCTATGAAATTCCTAGGTGGCACCTTCTTCCAATATAAGGCATTTCGTCTACACTGAAAATCTGTTCTTTAGTGTAGCTGTTATGGATTCCAAGCTCACACTGCATTTAGGCCCCCACAGGACAATGACGGAAAGGAAACCGCCCTGCCCTGGGAGCGGCTCCTGGCCCACGCTGGGTGCCCTATTGGGTCTTAGATCATGATACCAGGCCAGGTCCCTGTGCCCCAGGAACTAACACAGGATTTTCTAATTGATCCCTACAAGGAGGGGGAGCCAGTACCACAGCTTCCTGAGCCCCAGTGTCAGGAATTGGGGCTGGATGGGAATGAGAGGCAGTGGGAGGGGTGGGTATATTGGCATAACAGCTAGAGCAGCTGGGACAGCCAGCTTGGCCAGAGGTTGGGGCACCATATCCTAAACGTTGTTCCCTTTCCTTTCTTCCTGTATGACAGATTTTCCCTTGGGTTTCTTTTACCGTAAGGTGACAACTGTCTGACATTTTCCCACCCTGATATAAGAGCACAAATGCTTTCTCATAGAGGATTTCATCATTCTTCCTCACGTCTTCACAGAACAGCTATAGAGCCACTCAAAGGCCACCGTGAAACCATAAATAGCAATTGATCATCTCTAACCATTCATTAAAAGGATGCCTTTTTGCCTTGGCATTAACTAACTGGGCTGAATTCTGGGATGGGGCTTTTGGTGATTTTAGGAACCAAGTGGAAACTTTCTCTTTTCCCTGGGAATGTCCCACTTTTGGACAAGAGCAGACAGGTTTTTTTGGTTCTTTTCCTCAATTTGACATCAGTCTGTAAATGGAGAAATGGTACCAAAACAAAATGAAATGAGAAACCCAAAGAACAAACAGAAAACCCTAAATAAACCCTCGAGTTTTGTCTCGGGGTTTTACATATCACAAGAACCATCAACCCAACCCCCATGCAATGTGACTCCTTGGCCAGGTCAATGATACAGGAGACCACAAACGATGTAATTAACACAGCAAGGGTGACAGTACATGGTGCACAGGGTCCCAAGATAACCCTGCCTAAGCCACTCCTGGAGACCCTAACAGGTACTGTAGTCACACACTGTTACAATAAAATGTCATCTTCCTGTCAGTCATGGGTTCATAGCTGTAATCAGACCACTTATGCAAAATGCACCCCAGAGGACTTTCTTTAGGGTTAGTTGAAACATTCCCCAATTTTTAAAGACAGAAATACCAGACAAACAAAACACAAATGGCACACACAAATGCTAGTAGCATCCAAAGAAACAAACGAACTGGCTCACAGATCAGGTACAAGGCTAGCAACTCATTCCTCTCTCCAACAGGGTACCCCACTCAAATACAAAGCAAATTGCCTTATTCTGGAGAAAAAAAGCCCAAAACAGAGGAAATAAAATTTCTGGCTGTACACCAGAGTGACTTACCCTACTGTATTGAGCCTGTCAGCTCCCAGATGTCAATTCCCTGCTCCATTTGCCAAGGGGCAGCCAGTGCTGCTTCCGGGAATTTTGAAGGAAAGAGTCTCAGGACAAGTGTTCCCAGCAGCTGCCCGGGCCTTACCAGAATATCCTCCAATCTGGGGCCCGCGGGCCACAAGCAGCAAGGCTCCTGGCTGGCTTCAGAAGATGGTAGACTCGTGTCCCAAGGAGCCATCTTCCCCTAGTGAGAATTCAGACTTCTTTTATACTGAAAGGGGTGGGAGTAAAGTCCTGGTTCAGTCAGCCTCCAGAGGGGATAGGTTAATTTCTTCCTTCCTGCAGCCATTCACACGTGGGCTTGGTCAGGATGTTTCCTGGGAGCTAAACACAGGTAGTTTAGCTGAATGCTCACTACCTGGGGGGCAGGGTTCCCAGAGATGGGCCCTTATGTATCATTTAAGCTTCTGGGAAACATCCTTTTAGTGATGAACTTGTAATAGAATACAAAGGGTCTTCCTTATTACACAGCCACCTTCGTGCACGATCTGAGCTGGATCTCTTGGGTTCTACAGCTTCTCCATCAGCACTTGCCGCTTCACTTTTACGTGGTGGAGACGGCTTCTTTCCTTCAACCTCATGAACCCGTCTCTGCTAGCTTCACTTTTCTTTGGCAGCCTCCTCATCTGTCAAGCTTCAAAGAAATGAAGAGAGTTAGGGCCTCGCTCTGGATTAGGCTATCAAACAGCATCAAGGGAATGTTGTGGCTGGTTTGATCTTCTATCCAGACCACTAAACGCTTTCCATATCACCCATAAGGCTGATGAGTTTCAACACATGCCTACCTTGGGACTTCCCTGGCGGTCCAGTGCTTAAGACTCCACACTTCCAATGCAGGGGGCACAGGTTCCATCCCTGGTCGGGGAACATACTTCCATCCCCCCAAAGTTTCCTTGTGCCCCTTTGTAATTCATCCCTACTTTCCCCCTTGACCCCAGACAACCACTGATAAGCTGTTTGTTACTGAGCATTTTCATTTTTGAGAATTTTAGATTCCTGGAACCACACGGTGCATTCTCTTTTATGTCTGGTTCCTTGCATTCAACATAATGATTTTGAAAATCATCCATGTTATTATGTGTATCGATAGTTTGTTCCTTTTTAAAAACACTTTTTTAAATTGAGGTATAGTTGTTTTACAATGTTGTGTTAGTTTCTACTGTACAGTGGAGTTCCCTGTGAGTTTGTTCCTTTTTAAAAATTAAACAATATTAACAGCTTTACTGAGGTACAATTGGCATACAATAAACTGCATGTATTTAACGTATACACTTTGATAAATTTTGACCCATGAATATGCACAATGAAACCATCACATTAATCAAAATAATGAAAACATCCATCACTCCCCAAAGTTCTTGTGCCCCTGTGTAACCCCTCCCTGCTGCTTTTCTCTGTACACCACCCCCAGCCCCAGGCAACCACTGGCTCTAACTATGGATTCAACTACATTTTCTAGAATTTTATATACGTGGAATCATATAGTATGGGGTCCTTTTTGTCTGGCTTTTTTTTTTAAAATAAATTTATTTATTTATTTTTGGCTGCACTGGGTCTTCGTTGCTGCGCGTGGGCTTTCTCTAGTTGCGGTGTGCAGGCTTCTCATTGTGGTGGCTTCTCTTGTTGCAGAGCACGGGGTCCAGAGCACAGGCTCAGTAGTTGTGGCTCACGGACTTAGTTGCTCCGGGGCATGTGGGATCTTCCCGGACCAGGGTTCGAACCCGTGTCCGCTGCACTGGCAGGCGGATTCTCTGCACCACCAGGGAAGTCCCTTGTCTGGCTTCTTTTATGTCGATTTGTCTCTGTAGGTACATGCTCACTTTTTTTTTTATTACTGAGTAGTATTCCATTGAATAGACCACAGTTTGTTTTCACTCACCACGGATGGAAGTTTGGGTTGTTTCCATTTCTTGGCTATTATAAAGAAAGCTGCAATGAACACTTGAGCGCAAGTCTTTGTGTGAATCAGTATTTTAATTCCTACTGAGTAAATACCTAAAAGCGGAATGGCTAGATCGCCTGTAGGTGTACGCTGAATTTTTCAAGCAATTGTCAAACTGGTTTTCTAAGTGGTTATACCTTTTTACACTCCCACCAGCAGTGTGTGAGTTCCAGCCCCTCCGCACCCTCACCAGCACCTGCTGTGGTCATCCTTTAGTGTAACAGGCCAGTGGGTAGGCAGCTGTATCTTATCATGGTTTTAATTTGCTGCTGACTAGTGATGTTAAACACTTGTTCATGTTCTTATTGGCCATTCATATACCTTCTTTGGTGAAGTGTGTATCCAAGCCTTTTGCCCGTTTTTGAAATGGGGCCATTTGTCTTCTTCTGAGTGAGTGAAATGCAAAGTCTAGAGAGTGCTACAAACATGTAAATTATTTGCACAGGGACAGTGCGCCCTGCCTAGTTTTCCTTCTGACTTTTATAGCTTGCTGCCCACATCAAGTGGTGGTGGTGGTAGAGGGGAACTATAAGGACCTGGGCAAATGCAGCCAACAGGGTCACATGCAGAGCACGGGGGTGCGGTGAGGTTGGCGGGCGTCTTACGGCATCGTAACCTCTGAAACAGGGTCCATGTATCTGGAGAGGTCACTGCGTCTGGGCACCCCTTCCCACTTTTTTGATCCCAGCCCCTATATGGCTCCAGGTTGAAATCCCCTCAAACTACGGACATACAAATTACCAGGAAATGTGGCTGCAAAGTGCAAACACCAGAGCTTAATCTTATCACCAAACTGACGTCTGTGTAAAGCCGAAGCAGCCGGGATGTGGGTTTGGTGGTCTTTGCTCTGCTGCCTCAGGGAGGTTTTGTGGATCACAGGGCAACGATTTGCCAGTAATGATGACTGGGGTGAGGATATTAATAATTCTTTACACTTACTGAGCACACAACGATTTAAAAGTCTGTCCTTGCCTAGTGTCCTTTTCCCCTTTGAGATGGGCAGGGCATTGGTCAGTGTGCCCATTTTACAGGGAAACTGACCGAGGGTCAGGCTGGGAGTGATGGAGGCAGGACTCCTTCTCCAGCCCAGAGAGACCTGGTGGAGTCATTCCCAGGGCAGCCTCAGCATCACATGGCTGTGACCTCTCACACAGTTTACCTGCTTCAGGTGTACCTTATCTTCTCTCTTTTCCCTGTGGATCCCGCCTTCCCATTTTTATTTATTGAACAAACATACACTGTTCACCGAACAAAAAACGAAATGAGAAACAAGTGTACTTACTGGACTCCGGAGCCAGAGAAACCCGAGTAAATCCTATAATCTCAAGGGACCAGTTTCCCCGAGACTGCAAACAGGCCACCGCCGTTCGTGCCCTCTCGTCGTACGTAGATTGGACAGACCCTCTTCTGGAGCCTCACGCTGAAGCCAGCCAAGAGCTGGCGCCCGGGGTTTGTATTCGTTTCGAATTCAGACTGCGGGTGGGTCCCTGGAACCCCACGAGCCTCGGTCTTCCCGGCGGAGCTCCAGGATCCACGCCCAGCCCCAGGCCGCCTCTCCAGCCGCTGCGAGCCCGCGGCTTCCTCCGTTACTGCCGACAGCATCACCCAGCGGCTCACCTGGGAACAGTCGCCACCGCCCGGAGAAAGGGAGGGAGCTTCCGGGCGCGGAGCGGTGGGGAGAGCCCCGCTTTGTTCCCGATCCGCTGGGTCGGATGGAAACCACCCCAGGCCGTGGGGGGCGGCCTTCTCCCCGTGGAGGACGGACGGCGACACACAAGCCAGCTAGGGCCACCTCCGTTGCTTCTGCTGCCGTGACTTAAGGTTTTCTCCTTTTCCCGTCCCCGGAGTGGGCTCTGTGTGTTCCCAGGGCTGAGACTTGTGGGGAGCCCTGTGCTGAGTCTGTCGGGGTGGGGGCGGCCTCCCGTCCGCACCTGCAGCATTTTCACAGATGCACGCGGCGCGCGGGTTTCAGTTTTCGCCTTCCCCGCAGGCCTCCTGGGAATTCCTGTCCCCTCCGGTTCCTCCCCACTCCTTCCTCTTTTTCATTAAACGCCTCCGTTTTCTGTACACGCAGGTGTCTGCCGCTGAGTGACCCAAGGCGTGCAGTCAAGGGACTTGGGACCCAGACACAGCTGTGCCCCATGGGAGAATCTTGACCTAGGGCACGTGGGGCAGGAGAGGCTCACGGTCGAAAACAGAGCTTCCTTGATTGGCTCGCACCCTCCAAGCTCTGCTGGAGCCCCCTGAGCCTGTAGGTAAGGGATCAAAGCCCGCCCCCCCCCCGCCCCCGCAATCCCAGACCCCATCTTCTGGCTCAGCCTACTCCTCCAACAGGTGGCCTCGCTGTTCCCCCAGAACATTCCCATAATTTCCGACTAGTGTCTCCCCCTGGAAGGCAGCTCAGCTCCCTTGGCCTGAAATCTGCACATCCACACAGGCTCTGCTTTTGCTCCCTGAGCCTTTGACAAGTCTCTGCCACCCGAGCTCCAGGACCAAAAGCTCATATTGGACGTGTGGACACGGTTTGTTAATTATCTTAATGTTTTTCTAATTAGAAGGGTGATATGTGTGCTGTTCTGTACAAAACATTTCAAGAAAAAGTAAGAATCACCCATTAAACCACTACCCTGATATAACTACTATTAATTTTAATTAGTACATTCCTCTAGACTTATAATTTTTTCTGTGAAAGTACATGTATTTTACAAACATAAGATCATATCTATGAACCATCTTTTTTTTTTTTAATTTATTTGTTTGCATCAGGTCTTAGTTGCAGCAGGCGGGCTCCTTAATTGTGGCTCGCCAGCTCCTTCGTTGCGGCGTGCAAACTCTTAGTTGTGGCATGCATGTGGGGTCTAGTTCCCTGACCAGGGATCAAACCTGGGCCCCCTGCATTGTGAGCATGGACTCTTATCCACTGAGCCACCAGGGAAGTCCCTTAACAATCTTTTAATGTGCAAAAGTTATACTTCTGAAAAAAAATTATGCTTCTGAAGCTAGTTATTGAGCTTCCAGAAAGCACGAACTCCTACTCACCCTGCAAAGCCCAGCCCATGTCACTCCTGTCTGAAGGACTCTCTGATTCGCACAGGCAGTGTTAACTGCTTTCTCATCTGGGTGTTGACGACAGCTTGACCATACTTTATGTCCATATTTATTATCTTGCATTTGACTATTATTGGTTTAGGCAACTGATTTCCCACCTTGACTGGAACTCTTTGAGGCTGGGACCCTGTATGATAGATTTTTGTATTCCTACCTATAAAGAGAGATTATTCTGATACTTGTGAAAATGGTAAGAAAAACTAACACAACATTGTAAATCAACTATACTTCAATATAAAAAATGAAAAAAAGGTAAAAAATACTTTATTCAAGACTATTGCAAAGGGGGTTATGACTCTGGCAGTAGGAGGAAGAGATGGGGTTCAACTCCTACTACAACAAGGACAAGTTGGGGGGAATCCACACTTCCACTGCAGGGGGCACGGGTTCTATCCCTGGTCGGGAACTAAGATCCTGCAAGCCATGCAGCGTGGCCAAAAAAAAAAAAAAAAAAAGACAAGCGGGGATTTCTAGTCAAGGAGCAGAGTGGGGGTAATGGATGGAAAATTACTAAGAGGAAATGTCAAGGGTAGGGGAGAGTCTTGCTAAACTGATCTAACAGGATTCTTGCTAAAGACAGGACAAGGACTTAGATAGCAAGGGTGGGGCATGAGGAACTTGATCAGATACCCAGGGTGATCAGATATCAGGGTGATCAGTTATCAAGGGTGGGGGGATTCTTGCTAAACTGAGTCAAGCGGCCTGGGGACAGGATGGGGGCCAAGGTCGAGACACAGTTGAGAGGAGGGCTCAGAGGAGCCTGACTGTAATGTTTGGTCAAGGAGAGAGTCTTTGTCACAAAACACATCCACTGAGTATGTATGTACTGAAGTAAATATCACGCACATAATTAAAAACAAGCCACTGGGGCTTCCCTGGTGGCGCAGTGGTTGAGAGTCCGCCTGCCGATGCAGGGGACACGGGTTCGTGCCCCGGTCTGGGAAGATCCCACATGCCACAGAGCAGCTGGGCCCGTGAGCCATGGCCGCTGAGCCTGCGCATCTGGAGCCTGTGCTCTGCAACGGAAGAGGCCACAACAGTGAGAGGCCCGTGTATAGAAAAAAAAAAAACAAGCCACTGAATTTTTAAACTACCCTCTAAGAGCAAAACTCATAATTTCCTCTCCAGAGTTTGTAAACTTGAAAAGAAGGAGTTTGGCAACATGCATCACATCACCCTTGATGCCAGAAGCCCTCTGTAGGACACAGGAACTTTATGAAGACCCCCCAGCCTGGCTTCTATCCTGGTATCTCATACCCCCCAAATCCATTATTTATTCAAGAAATATTTATTGAACGCTCATTACGTGACAGATACTATTGTAAGAACAGAGAATATAACAGTGATCAAAACAGATCCCTGCCAAGACTTCCCTGGTGGCGCAGTGGTTAAAAATCCGCCTGCCAATGCAGGGCACGTGGGTTCGATCCCTGGTCCGGGAAGAACCCACATGCTGTGGAGCAACTAAGCCCGTGAGCCACAACTACTGAGCCCATGTGCCACGACTACTGAAGCCCGTGCGCCTGGAGCCCACGCTCAGCAACAAGAGAAGTCACTGCAATGAGAAGCCCGCGCACCGCAAGGAAGAGTAGCCCCCGCTCACCACAACTGGAGAAAGCCCGCACGCAGCAACAAAGACCCAACACAGCCAAAAAATAAAAATTAAAAAAATTAATAAACAAACAAACAAAACAGATCCTTGCCTTCTTTGGCGCTTACATTTTACTGGAGGGAACCGACAATAAGCCAAATAAACAAGTAAAATATATACTGTATCAAATGGAGAAAAACAAAGCAAGGAAGGGACAGTCCCATCCCTAGACTGAGCTAGAAGGACCCCTGCCCTAAGCCCCACACTTTAGAAGCCTGCCCGGTCTCCTCCAGGGGGAGGAGCTTGCCAAGCCAAGGAGATGCACCCCTGGGAGCCTGAACCCCCTTTGTAGAGCACACCCTGGTTACCCAGAATCTCAAAAGTTCCTGCCCAAATGGCGCAGAGTCCACATCCAGGGCTTGTATGGCTCTCCCTGAGGTCTGATCTTAGCAGGTAGAATGGAACACAGGTGTGTGTACCCCCTAAGTCCGCGTCGTGATCGGGAGGTGGCTGCTTGCTGGGGACACAGCTGGGATGCTCACGTGTGTGGGTGAAGATCTTGAGGGGCCAGGTGGAAATGGGGGTGGGAAGAGAAAGGAGGGGCTATATTTTGGGGACCACCATTTTACTCTTGCTGCAGGCTCCACAGCTGTTAGGGTCAGGCCCGGGAAAATAAGGATAGGGACTTTTTGGGGGGAAGGGAGCCTCACTGCAATTTTAGATCAGATGTCAGGAAGGCATCACCGAGAAGGTGATATTTTACTGAAGACCTGAGGAAGATGAGGGAAGGAGTAATGTGACTATCTGTGGAAGAGCATTCCAGGCAGAGGGAAAAGCAAGTGCAAAGGCCCTGTGGCGGGCGTGTACCTGGCATGTTCAGGAAAAGACACCTCAGCCCACGGGGACCTGCCACATTTGTGTTTGTGCAAAACATAACAGGCTGCCCATAAATGTCATATACATATGATATATATATATATATTGGCTGTGCTGTGCAGCATGTGGGGTCTTAGCTCCCCAACCAGGGATCGAATCCATGCCCCTGCAGTGGAAATGTGGCGTCTTAACCACTGGACCACCAGGGAAGTCCCCATAAATGTTATTTCGAGTAAATGAAGGGGTCAGGGTCTTCCTTCCCTGTCCTGCACCAAAGAGTGTTCCTGGGCCAGCTCTGCTGTCATTCTGATGACCAGGGACTGCTACTCTTCAGGCCAGGATTTCCCCAAACCTGCTGTTTTCAAGTTTGTTTTTCCATTTCCCTTGAGACTCTCTCCTTATCACCTCCACCTTCCTGTTTTCCTCTCCCACCCTCACCCTTGATCTCCCCAAGGTCTCCCCACACATCTGCCTGTCCTCAGGGACACCCGGGTGTCGGATGTGGCTGCAGACACAGGGCTGAGATGGGGGGTGCAGGGGGGAGGCCGTGCCGAGGAAGGAAAGACTCAGAGGTCGCTGGACCTGGTCTCAGCTAAGGGGAACGGGGGAACGTGTGTGGGTACTGACACAGATAAGAGGAAAAGGAAAAAAAAAAAAAGCCTATCTGGGGGGACCAATCCTGAACGTTTCACCTGACAGGGAGCCTGGGTCTCAGATTTTCAGCTGGTGGCGTCTCAGCGTTGCTGTCCCTGCTCTGAGCATCCACCATCCTTGTCTCTGGAGAGGGCCGTGGTCCCTGGGAGGGGGAGGGGGCTGGCCCCCTTTCAGATAGTGGGCCAGCTCCACCCCCGGGCCCTCCCCCGTCTCCTACAGCACAGACCGGTCCCCTCACAGGCCCTTGCCACCCTCCTGGGCCCGGGCAGCACTGCCTGTCCTCCTCTTCTGGCTGGCGAGGTGGTGGAACACCCTCCCCCGTGCTCTAGAGACCCTGCACTTCTTCGCTTGGTTGCCCTGACCCCTGTGGCCCTGTGAGCTGTGTCTTCCCTTGGTGGCAGAGGCCTAACACGGGGCCAGACACCCAGTGGACATCCAGAGTGTCAGTTCAGTGAATGAACAGGTAGGACGTGAACCCTGAAACAGGCTCCCGGGGCAGTTCAGTACGTCTAAGGGTGGAGCGGGTGCCACGAGAGGGGACACTTATCGCGTTGAAAATGGGGATGGGACTCGGATTTGGCCAGCATCCTCCATGCAGTCTCTGGAGGTCCCTGGAGGGTCGTGCCGGCTGCCTGGGTTGGCAGGGAGGAGCTGGGGAACAGGAGGGGAACATAACCCGCGTTATAAAATGCTTTAGCTACAAGGAGCTCAAATTTACCATCTAGCAGGAGGTCCTCCCCTGGGAGGTGGGTGGGACAAGGATCTCAGCACAGATGCAGAAACGGAGGCTCAGAGAGGTTACCTGACTTGCTCAAGGTACCCTTGTATCTAAAGGATGTGGGATCTTCCTGGACCGGGGCACGAACCCGTGTCCCCTGCGTCGGCAGGTGGACTCTCAACCACTGCGCCACCAGGGAAGCCCCTGACTGACCTCTTGATTGCAGCCTTCTGAGAGAAGCTGAAGCAGAGGACTCAGGTCAGCCGTTCCTGGACTTCAATATACAGACACTGTGAGATAATAAATACATGTCATTTTTTTTTAAGTCCCTAAGATTGTGATCATTTGTTATGTGGCAATAGGTAGCAAACACTGACGTACGTCAAATACCATGAAAAACTATGGGAATCATATTATCCAGTTAAGTTAAAGATTAAGATACACTACTTTTAGTTTTAAACATCTTGAACGAAATCACAAAAACTGTCCTTTCAAAGATGTACGTAGTTAACTGTCTTTAAATAGTCCTCTGAGACAGACAGAATGTTCTTTGGTTGATGGAAACCACCGTTCATTAAATGAATGTTAAATAAGTTCAAGACATCAGGCCATAGCAAATTACTGATAAGTTATTTGGGCCAAATACCACCCCCCCCCCCCGAAAACAACAAATTCTGGAATGAAAAAAAAAGTCTTAAAAGCATTTAAGTATGGATATAACAGCAACAAATTATCAGGTCAAAACTGAAGTATAAACAAGTACCTAGAGATGTAAGCAGAATCTGGAAACAACTTTTGCCTTGAGGGCATTTGCTGATCCTGGAAAATCTGGACTTTCCTTTGACAGTCTCATGGGTTGGATGATAGAGGACAGGAATAAAAGTCCAAGCCCATGTAAGTTGGAAAGTCTAATAGAAAATTCCTCCCGCAATATGCTGGCATCACAAAGGGCTACATCCCTAGAGTAAGGGTGAACTTGATGTACAGTCATCCTACTGGGGGTTAGAAATTGCATTCCCATTGTCTGGGTGGTCCAAGGAACCTTAAGCTTTGAACTTAGTTTAAGGCAGCTCTGGAGGTGCATAGCCCCTACATACCTGACAGAAGCAAGCAAAATCCTCTTTGGAGAATGGTAGTTTGACCCCAGATCTTAAATTATTGCTATAAATATTTTTTCAAGTACAATGAGCAGCTCACAATAGAAGATAAACTGGCACCAAAAGAAAACAAGGTACCATGAGGAGAACCAGCATAAATAACAGATAATAGAAACAGATATACAAATACGTCGCTCTCCTCTCTGTCTGAATATTCCAAGTGTATCCCCACAAAAAGTATACTAAATACGCTTAAAGAAATAAAAGAGAAGCTTGAAAATATCTGCAGGAAATTTTCCAAAGTGACATAACAGATCTTAAAAGAACCAAACAGAACGTTTATGAATGAAACATACAGTAACCAAAAATTAAAAGTTCAGTGGCTGGAAATAACAGTCCATTAGACACAACTAAGTAGAAGAACAGGAAATTAGCCAGAAGAAATCATCTGGAATGAAACACAGGGAGACAAAACAATGGAAAATGGAGAAGAAAGGGTGAGCCATATAGAAGATAGAATAAGAGGGTCTAACATATGTATAGCTGGAGTCTCAGAAGGAGACAAGAGAGAATAGAAGAGAGACAATCTTTGAAGAAATAATAGTTAAGGAATTCCCAGAATTGGTAACAGGTCCCAATCCACAAGTTCAAGTGTAACAGAATAAATCCCTAGGTGGATGAAGAAAACATATATCCACACTAGACACATCTTACTAAAACTGCAGAAAACCAGAGACAAAGAAAAAAAAATCTTAAAAATCACCAGAGGGAGAAAAAACAGAGATGATCACACCAGTAATAATGGAATCTAGGAGGTAATCCAATATTTTCAATGTGCTGAAAGAAAATAACTGCCGATCTAGAATTCTATACAGTACATTTTTTTTTAGGAATAAGAGCAAAATTAAGACATTTTCAGATAAATAAGACCAGAAGAATTTTTCAATATTAGACCCATGTAGGGGAATTCTACTGACAGTAAAACAATCCCAGATGGAAGGACTGAGCTGCAATAATAGAGATCCAAGCAGGTGAGTGAAAATATGGGTAAATGTAAATGAACATACACTGTATCAAACAAAAATACTAATTTGAAAGAAGAACTGGGAAACCGGACATATATAGCAATAGCACACCAGCTGGAGGGGTAAGTGGAATTAAAGTGTTATAGGTTGTTATACTGTCTGGGAGTGGAATAAACATATTGTTCAACTTTACACTTTGATAAGTAGTTAACTCTGCATGCTGTGATTTTCAGGGTAATCATGATAAAAATAGGGCTTATAACTTCCAAGGTGGTAGAGAGGGAAAAAAAAAAAAGGAATGATAAAATTAATCAAGTCAAGTGATGCCCAGAAGAGAGAGAAAAACAAACTTAGAGCAGCCAAGACAAAAGAAAATCACAACAGAAGTGGTAGATGTAAACTCAAATATGTTAGTAATCCCATTAGATGTAAATGCACTAAATGCTCCTGTAACAAAGGTTTTAAGTCGGTGTAAAGTAACTCTGTGTGGACCAGAGAGAGGAAACTAACTTACCCAAGTTCCCAGGGAGTCCGGGGGCAGCGGGCAGCACCCTGCTTCCTAGTCCTGTGTTCTTCCAACCCTACCCAGTCCAATCAAACCCAGTCTCTCAGGACTGAGCAGCCCACTGCGTGCTGGGTGGTGTCAGAGTTTGGAACATACAGATGGGTGAAAACAAAGTTTCTATCCTTACTTATCCTGAACAAGGAACAAGTACGTTTCAGCAGGAATTCTTGGATACATCCTTTTTCTAGGGGTTTGGGGTCACCGCACAAGTTCATGGTGGTGGTGGTAGGGGTGAGGACAATTTTGAGGACACTTGTGAAGAAGGTCCCGCCTGTGAGCCCCGAATGTCCCCCGGAGTGGGACCTCGGGAACACAGGGGGGAGGATGGGAGGGGGCACTTTTCTCAATGGAAATTCATCAATGTGTTTCTGTCTGCCCCAGTTATCAACGTTGCTATTTCAGTGAGGAGCCGTGGAGCCTCCGCCGGGCTCCTGCCAGACGCTGGGGGTGGGGATGCAGGGCAGCGATACGGCGGGGTCCTCTCTGTCGTCAGAAAACATGAGCTCACGCCAGGGTTTCTGCAGGTCACCGAGATAGCACTGGCTCCCTGGAGACAGGCGTGACCCTCAGGTCGGCTCCTGGTCATTGAACTAAGTGGGCCCAGATAAGGGCCGGATAATGGTAGCCAAACTCCCACGGCCTGGGCAGGCTTCCCCCAGGGCCCTGAGGCCAGAGAGGGGGCAGGTCAGGGAGGGGCCAGCAGGAGGGGGTCCTCAGGAGATCCCACAGGGGCCCAGGCTTCCAGGGCTCAGGGCCTTACTGTTGGTCCGAGCCCCTGCCTCTAGGCCAAACAGTTGTTAGGACGCACGGACGTGTGCTGGGCAGACCACTGGCCACAGTAACTCCTGGGAAGATGTCAAACTGGCAGCACTTCCTTCCCTGGACTTTTTCTTGTCTCATCGCAATTTGCTGTATCTGTTGGCAGATTTTAGTATGTGGGGAAGTAGACTCGGGCATTTGTTACCGAGTCCAAGCTCGCTCTGCTCGCCGCTCGACAGGCCAATAAATCTGAGACGAGGTGTCGAGGCAAGGGGACCGAGAAGATGGCAGACTAAAGTCTCCAAATAACCATCTTACCGGGGTTTGGATGTCAGTTTCTTTTATAGCACGGAGACGGGGAGGAGATGAGGAAGTTAAAGTTAAAAGGCCAGTAAGTTTTGCAAATATCCTCTGGAATCGCCAGCCTCGGGGAGGGGATGTGTTAATTTCTTCTTTCTTGCTGCCAGCCCCAGGTGGAACAGTGTCCGGATGCTTCCCTGAACAAAGGCACTTTGGTTCAATATTCAGGCAGAGGGGCAGGGTTCCCCGAGGCAGGCCATTATGTATACACAGTATCTTTTCAGTGAACAAAAGCAGCGGAAAGCAAAGGTTAAAGTAAATGAACCAGATCCAGCATGTAGTCCGATTTGTCTCTTCCGTGTTCAGGGCCCTGCTGTGGATGGGGTGGGACGGTACCCGGGGCTAATCTGGGCGGTGGTTTCAGGAAAAGCCAAGGCCTGATCACGCTCCAAACATTTTCTCAACCCCTGTGCTCTGACCCTGAAGCCGCCACCGAGAAGGTTTCATCTCAGCTAAGCCTTCCTGGGACTCAAGCCACAGCCACTTCAAAAAGAAAATGATAAATAGAAACCCGTGTAACCACGATGGGAGATGGTCACGGCCCGGGCCTGCGAGTCGCTGGGGGCTGCTACACAGCACCTGGGGAGGATGGGAGGTGGATTCGAGCCGGAAGGACCCCCCAGAGCTCATCACCTCTGGGATGGCGAACACCGGGCTGCAGGCGGCCAGTTCCCCTCTGTCCTCGTGCATTAGGGAATCTTTCCTTCCTCTGCCCAGAGCAGCCCCCAGGGAGCCTCTATCAAAGGACCGGAGTGCCTCAGGGAGATGCAGCGATTTGCTACCACTGATTCTCGGGGTGGGGTGAGGGGGTGGTGAGGGGGGTTTGGCACCGAGGCCCAGGGACCCAACGTGCCTGCCCAGGTTGGCGCTGCTGAAAGCATTCTGCGCACCCCAGAGCTCACAGGCCTTCCCTCTAGGGAAAGAACTGAAAGAAATCATCGGAGGTCTCACTGCTTACGGTTGTGCCGCTCCGGTATCTTACCTGTAGACAGCTTCCAACTGCAAACGAGAGTTGAAACTTGCGCAGAAGGAAATCCCAAGCCCGGCACTGAGAGCGGAGAAACCGGATCCCCATGACTGGAGCGCTAGCGACATCTACCGGAATTTGTGGGCAGTGCATGTGCGCCGGGCAACGAGTCGTCCCTTAATTCCAACAGTTTATAGTGTGTAAAAAAGTGTAAAAGCATGCAATTCATATGTTATTCGTGAATATAAGCACATGCAGAAAAAGTATAAAATATGCCTTCAAATGACAAGCATACATTCAAGATAGAACTTACCTCTGGGGAGGGTAGAGATGGAGAGTGTGGTAAGGGTTTTAGCTCTATATGTAATAATTATTTTTTTCCTTTAAAGAAATCTGAAGCTGATATGAAAAAGTGCCAACATCAATTAAATCTTGGAGGAGGTAATAATGGAGTGTTTTTCTGCACTTATCTCTTCGTTTAATATAGGTTATAATAATAGTAATGATTATTATACAGTATATGTTTATTGTACTATATTATATAGTAAAGTTATATATTCACGGTGTATTGTATAATTACATGTATGTAAGGACAATAAAAAATAAGAATGTAAAATTTGGGGTCCAGGTTTTTGGCACTGATGGCAGCAGAGCAGCTTAAATAGCAAAAGTTGTTAATACTTGCTGGCTGCTATTATTATAATTAACAGGTTTACCGCAGTTGATGCAAATAATTGAATAGCAACCAAAGACTCATGTATGGGCTAAAGATGAATGGCGCTCTTCAGTAGAGGTGACGAGATGAAGATGATACATGCATTTGCTGGTTTGATACTGGACAGACTCATTTCTTCGTTGTTGCTGAAGAATGGTCCAGTCTCCATAAGGAGATGTGGTGTAAAACGTCAGAATGTTACTGGCACCGAATCTGGGATTTGCACGTAAGATCTCATGTAGGAGGCTGAAGGAGGTAGTTACAATTGACAGTCAGTACTATCTCCAGATTAACGTTGCAGCCTAGGGATGATCACAGACCACAGCTTCCCACAGTTGGGACTATAACCCAGAAGTCGCCTAACAAAGTCAGCAGGGCTGGGCTTCCCTGGTGGCGCAGTGGTTGAGAGTCCGCCTGCCGATGCAGGAGAACCGGGTTCGTGCCCGGGTCCGGGAAGATCCCTCATGCCGCGGCCGCGCTGGGCCCGTGAGCCATGGCCGCTGAGCCTGCACATCTGGAGCCTGTGCTCCGCAACGGGAGAGGCCGCAACAGTGAGAGGCCCGCGTACCGCCAAAAAACGAAAACAAAAACAAAGTCAGCAGGGATCACCATATTTTGACAATTCAGGTTCACCTTCAAAATTTTTTACATGTTTGGCTACCTCTTGTAGTTTATTTACACAGTATATTTTTATTTACATAAACTCACTTTTCACTACCAGAGATTTGAATGTGATTGGTCTGGTTGTGTCCTGAGATTTTTTAAATGTCCCCAGTTGATTCTCTTATAAGCCAAGGTTGAAAACCACTTCTTCAAAGCAAGAAAGGGAAATCCCAAGTTTCTGGGGGTGAAGAGGGAATTGAAAGCCAGAGTGTTGGTGTGAAAGCTGGTGCTGTGGGCCCTGGAGCCTGGGTGGGTGGATTCTGACCAGGAAATGGATCTGATTGGCTAAAGGCTTGGGTTTCAACATTCTCACAGGGACAGGTGATGAGGCCCCAGGCCTGTGAAAAAGGGGAGCTGGACTTGAGACCCCTGCTCAGTGAAAGGGGGGGACTAGAAATCGCCTACCCACTGGTGAGGGAGACTTTGTGTGCCTGGGGCTCTAGGTGGGAAAACATCTCCCAGGATAACCCAAACTCCAGCTGAGAAATTCACTTAAAAATCAGTTCCCAGCAACTCAACTACCATCCATGGATGAATGGATAAACAAAATGTGGCATATACATACAGTGGAATATTATCCAGCCTTAAAAAGGAAAAAAATGCTGTTTATTTATTTAAAAAATTGAGATATAATCTATGTATAACATTGTATTAGTTTTAGCTGTACAAGGAATGAAATTCTGACACGTGATACAATGTGGATGAACCTTGAAGACATTACACTGAGTGAAATAAGTCAGTCACATAAAACACAGATATTGTGCGATCCTACTTCTGTGAGGTACCTAGAGTAGTCAAATTCATAGAGACATAGAGTCAAACTAATAGAATGGTGTTTACCAGCAGCAGAGGGGAGGGGAGAGCAGGGAGTTAGTGTTTAATGGGGACAGAGCTTCAGTTTGGGATGATGAAAAAGTTCTGGGAGATGGATGGTGATGATGTCTTCACAACAATGTGAATGTACTTAATGCCATTAAACTGTACCCTTAAAAATGATTAAAATGGTAAATTTTATATATGTATACTTTACCACAATAAAAAAAAATTGGTCCCAAGTTTATGGTATCCCTGGAGCATTTGGCAGAATCAAATAAAATTCTACTTGGAGGAACCATCCTCTTCTCAGAGTGTATTGGTTCCCACAGTAGAGTGGAGAGACAGGGTATGGGGTAGGGTGAATCCTCACTGAAAATAGTTTCATAGTAATAAATTACAAAACACAGGAAAATCACCTACCTCGATAGAGAAACAGCAGGATTACCACCCAAGAGAGTGAGATAATGGGACAATCTAAAAGAAAATAAATATCTTAGAGATGAAAGAAGAACTAGAAACCATTAAAACATACTATATACAGAAGAATAGCAGTTTAGATATGGCTAAAGAGAAAATTAGCAAATGAGAAAACAGGTCTGAGGAAACTTCGACAAATGAGGTCCAGAACAAAAAAGAGATGGAAAATATAAAAGTGAGTTTAAGAGGCATGAAAGATGGAATGAGAAGTTTAACTATAAATCTGAAGATGATGTTGGTGGTGCCCTGCGCTAGTCCCTGGACCCACCTGATTTAGAGCAGTGGTGGTGGATAATTCCAAGCCCAGTGCCAACATCCTTTCTCAACCATGTGCCACTTCTCTGTTCTGAACCTGGGCTTTCACCAACACTGCAAAAGCCTACTCAGTTTACACGTAAGCACAGGCTGGAAGTTTGAAGGTGTTAACACTTCCAGTAGCAGCCCTCAGTCAATGGAGGATGAGAGTAAGTAAATAAATGTCTCAATTAAACTGTCCTTTGTTGAAACAATTGGGGGTATATGCTATAAAGTTCTCTAAAGAATCTGCTGCAGGATTGAGTCCCAGTTGGTCACAGTGGTAACTAGTTCAGACGTTTTTGAATTTCCTGCTTCACTCTCCATACCTCACTATTTCTGGTCACTGAGATCACTTCCAGAATAAACTACTTGCACCTAAACTAAAGCACAAGGAGGGAATGCAAAAAATGCATTATTTGAAGAGGCAATATTGGAAGGGGTAGTAGCTAAGAATTTTCCAGAATTAATGAAAGACAAGTAGCCTTAGATTCAATAAACACAGTCCTAAACAGGATTAAAAAATAAATTTAGGGCTTCCCTGGTGGCACAGTGGTTAAGAATCTGCCTGCCAATGCAGGGGACATGGGTTCGAGCCCTGGTCTGGGAAGATCCCACATGCCACTGAGCAACTAAGCCTGTGCACCGCAACTACTGAGCCTGTGCTCTAGAGCCTGTGAGCCACAACTACTGAGCCCGTGTGCCACAACTACTGAAGCCTGCGTGCCTAGAGCCTGTGCTCCGCAACAAGAGAAGCCCATGCACCGCAACGAAGTGTAGCCTCTGCTCACCACAACTAGAGAAAGCCCACGCGCAGCACCAAAGAGCCAACGCAGCCAAAAAAAAGGAAATAACTTTTGCACGGTCAAGGAAACTATTAACAGTTGAAAAGGTAGCCTACTGAATGGGAGAAAATCTTTGCAAATCATATACTTCATAAGGGGTTGATATTCAAAATATACAAAGAAGTCATACAACTCTATAGAAAATAACCCCAAACAACCCAACTAAAAACTGAGCAGAGTACCTGAATAGACTTTTTTCCAAAGAAGATATACAGATGGCCAACAGACACACAGAAAGGTGCTCAACATCACTTATTATCAGGGAAATGCAGATCAAAACAACGAGATACCACTTCACACCTGTCAGAATGGCTATCATCAAAAAGACAACAAATAACAAGTGTTGACAAGGATGTGGAGAAAAAGGGAACATTTGTGCACTGTTGGGATTGTAAATTGGTATAGTCACTACGGAAAACAGTATGGAGTCTCCTCAAAAAGTTAAAAATATAACTACTGTATGACCTAGTAATCCCACTTCTAGGTATTTACGCACCGAAAACAAAAATATTAATTTGAAAAGATATATGTACTCCAATGTTTATTGCAGCATTATTTACAATAACTAAGATATGGAAGCAACCTCAGTGTCTATTGATAGATGAACGAATAAAGAAGATGTGGTACACACACACACATATATGCGCGATGGAGTATTACTCAGCCATAAAAAATGAAACCTTGCCATTTGCAACAACATGAATGGATCCAGAGGATATTATGCTGAGTGAAATAAGTAAGACAGAGAAGGGCAAATACCACATTATCTCACTTACATGTGGAATCTAAAAAACAAAACAAAGAAACAAAACAAAAAGACTCATAGATACAGAAAATAAACAGGTGGTTTTCAGAAGGGAGGGTAGTGGGTGGTGTGTGTGAAAGAGGTGTAGGGGAATAAGAGGTACAAACCTCGAGTTACATAATAAATAAGTCATAGGGATGTTAATATACAGCATAAGGAATATGGCCATTAATATTGTAATACCAGGACTTCCCTGGTGGAGCAGTGGTTAAGAATCTGCCTGCCAATGCAGGAGACACGGGTTCGAGCCCTGGTCTGGGAAGATCCCACATGCTGCAGAGCAACTAAGCCCGTGCGCCACAACTACTGAGCCCGTACGCCTAGAGCCCATGCTCCGCAACAAGAGAAGCCACTGCAATAAGAAGCCCATACACTGCAGCGAAGTGTAGCCCCTGCTCACTGCAACTAGAGAAAGCCCGCGCATTTTGTATGAGGACAGAGGATTACCAGACTCACTGCGGTGATCATTTCATAATATAGGCAAATGTCAAATCATTATGTAGTACACCAAAAGCCAACATAATACTGCACATCAACGATATATCAATTTAAAAAAATGATAACAATACCTATATCTTCATCCTTTCACCAAAACCGGTTGTTTTCATCTTTTCAATGTTTTCCCTGACGCTGTTTCTCACTACTCTCCCACTTCTCCATCCCTTTGTGCCATCGGCCTCTCTTCCGACACACCAAACACAGACACACTTCAGAGACTCATACTTTGTATTCAAGTCATAAAAGCACACAAACGTAATCCATATGGTCAGAAGTCATGGAGTGAAAATCACTCAAACAGGCATCCACGGAAATTTGTCAAATCACACACACACGTCTTCACACACAAACGCAATCTTCTTTCCAGTCAAGATAAGACTATTGGTGGGAAAAGTGCCGCAAACTATCTCATTTCCCCGTGTGGGCGTCCCAGATAAGTGGCCTCCCACATCTGGACAATAATACTCCAGCTGACAGCTTCTCTGCAGCCCTCAGCCTGCCCGTCCTGAGAAGCCACCGTCGTCACGGCTGTGCCTGCGGCTGGGTTGGGCCAGCAGCTCTGAGCAATGAGCGGGCGGACAGCAATGAGGACCTAGGAGCAGGGGTCACAGCCACGACTGCGGCGTGGCTGGGGATGCCCGGGTGCCCAGCATCACCTGGGAATGGCAGCAGCCAATCGGAGTAATGAGAGTAACCCCAGGGGCCCACATTATCACTGTGGCCTGGAAGGGAGGATGCAAAGTGGCCAAGCTTGAGGGGTGCGTCCAACAGGTGTGTGAACCTTCCTCCGCTCTGTCTACCAGGCACTCTGGGTGGGATGGCCCTGGTAACAAGACTCCCTCTGCTGCCAACATTCCCTCCTTTCCCAGCCCTGTCAGCCTCTACGCTGCGGCTTCTGCAATAGGTTACTGAGTGCCAGGGACTCTGCTCGTCCTAAAGGAAATGGAACACAGTTAAGTGCTCACTTCTGCCCTCAAGTACCTCATGGTCTGGAGACATGTCTCAGATCCCTCTGGCATTATAATTATTTTATAATCCTAGACCATGTCTCCCTGCCCCGTGTTCCTTGCTGCTGTGTCCAACGTTCATGGTCTCGGTGCCACTGATAGATCAGCTGCTCACAATGCCTGTTTTGAGTCCTTACTGCTATTTGTGAAGTAAAAGCCTGGAGACGGGCACATGGGAGACCAGCAGCGACGAACCTGAGGCCAGAGGAATACACGGCTCCACCTCCCCGCATCCAGGGCTCAGAAGGAGAAGCTGGAGCCGGAGAGACTCTGCTTGGAAGCCTGGAGATGTTGTCAGGCTGTGCAGAGCGTGAAGGTGGCCCGTCCTGATGATGTCTGGTCCTCCCACTTGGGCGGGAGGGGCAGGGCTCCTCACATCTGCTACAGGTGAGAAACTGAAGCCTGCAAAGGTTAAATGACTTGCCCCAGGCGGCACAGCTGGGAAGGGAAGAACCCACGTCTCTGGACTTGAGGAATGCGGGCCCAGCCACTGGTCACATCCACGGGAGCTTGGCAAGCGCCCTCTCGGTGGACGAGGTGGGGGTATCCCTTGTGTTCTCCTGGGGCCCAGGCCCCTGTGTGCATCCTTAGGGAGATGGGAGACAGAGAAAGTCACATTTATGCCCTGCTCAGCCCCCAACATGAGCCTCCAGGTGTAATAAGGTTAAGAAGGGGAAATTAGACATTAAGGGCGGGCTTGAGGGGTTTATGGGCTGGGTGTGTGTATAAGCCTAATATTCCCAGCACTAGTTGATGAAGCTGCTGGCTTTTTCCTTAGAAATAGTCTGAGCCTTTTGTTCTCCAGTTAGATTGAAACCCCAAACCCTCAGACTTTTTTACTTGCTGATTTACCGCACATCGGCCTCCTGACCCCAGTGACAGCCGTGTGACGGGGCCCTGAGCTTGGATGTGAGGGCCACAACTTGTGCAAGTCCAAGCACAGCCTGTCTAGACTGGGAAGAGTAATACACTGGGGTCCACGGCGGAATTCTATAAAAGAATCTAGGGTTAAATATCAAACAGCGGGAAAACCCAATGCCAAACTGGGCCAGAAGCAGGAGTGAAGCTTTAATGTGGAGCTGGGATTAGGAGCTGGGTCAAGAAGAGGTTTGGAAGCAGAAGGGAGGGTCAGGGAGAAGAACTGCAGTATTTGGGGGTCATGGTTTTAACGTGTTTTGAACCGTGGAGTCCGATCTCCCCCCAAAAAAGGTTGTTTCAATTTTCACTGCTCCCAGCAAGGGGTGACAGTTCCTGTTGACCAGCACTCTTGCCCATACGGTCAGTCCCTTACATACGAACGAGTTCCCTTCCAAGAGTGAGTTCTTAAGTCCAATTTGTTTGTAAGTCCCACAAAGTTAGCCTAGGTACCCAACTAACACAAGCGGCTATATAGTACTGTACTGTAATAGGTTTATAATACTTTTCACACAAAAAATACATTAAAAAAACACAAAAAATAAACATTTTTAATGTTTAAAACTGTTATAATTGTTTCTCTTACAATACAGTACCTTGAAAAGTACAGTAGTACCAGGTACATCACTGCTGCTTTTACTCTTGCTTCCAGACATCCTGGGTTTGAAATAAAGATACTGTACTACTGTACTCTATAGAGTCCTGTACAGTAAAGTACACAAAAGCACAACCACTTGTAGAGGAGGCACGCCCCGTGACACGGTACACCAGTCACGTGAGCTAACTTAGGTGATGGCATGTGAGTGCACGTTCGCATCTTTGAAAGCTCGCAACTTGAAGGTTCGTATGTAGGGGACTTGCTATACTTGATATTACAACTAAAAAAATGGGATCTCATGAGACTATAGTCCTGGAGGGTCTTACTGTCTGGGGGAATTTAAGTGCCCAGCACGTGGAAGACCCTCAGTAAGTATTAGCAATTCACGGTTATCACCCGGATTGGGGGGAGGGTTTGTGGGCCTGGGAGGGGAATCTGGAGGCCAAGCCTTAGGTGTCCTGGCCCTGCCATCCCTAAAGGAGGGAGCGAGCCTCTTCCCTGGGGGCAGCCGGACAGATACAGGCCTGCTCTTTAGAACCAGAACCAGAAGGTCCAGATCCTATTCTCGAACCAGCTGTGTGACCTTGGGCAAGTCACTGGCTCTCTCCTTTCTCAATGTTCTTGAGCACAAGATAGAGACGGAAAAACCACGTTTCCAATACGTGGAGCTGTTGTCGGGGAGATGAGGTGCATTCAATTCAGGTAGGGAAAGATAAAAGTCTCACAAAAATGCAGGAAGCTATCGGAGGTATTAAGAGGGAAATGGGCAACAATGTGAGATCTGGGTGGCACGTGGGATGAGAAATACTGTTCTAGGCCCCTTGTGCTCCCTGACCATCTGCCCTGCATCCAACCTCTAGGAGGGAGGTGCAGGGTTTACCTGGGAGATGACTCCTGGCCAAGAAGGGACACTCAGAGTCTGCCCAAACGTTCGTGAGAGTCGACTGGCCTGGTGCTTCCAGAAGGGCACAGGGAGCGAGCAGAAGGGAGAGAGAGGCCCTGGGATGTGTACGGGTGGCACATTCTCCATCACCGGCACCTCACCCGTGTGGGGCGGGGGAAGGCACGGTGCAGTTCTCCCCTCATGTGTGACAAACGTCCCCTTCTCCATCTAGCGATTCCTGAAGTCAGGAGGTGGCTGAAGTGCCCAGGCACCGGGAATCACTGTGTGTCCTGGTCTTGGGGGAGAGGTTGGAGCCCTGTGATCCAGCAAGAGGGGGGCCCGGGGGCCCCTGGGGGGGAGTTATAGAACCCTCATTTGTACACCTGAAGGTGGTGCAGGCAGACTGTTGGGGGCTGAGGGAGCCCGGCAGGGGCAGACCACCATCTCTCAGAGACAGGGGACGAAAAGAACATGTTTCTTGAGTGTTTGCTGCCCGCCGGGCATGAAGTACTAATGTATTAGTCTATTTGGTCCTTGCAACATGCTCTGAGGAGTAACAGATTTTACAGATGTGTCAACTGGGGTTTCAGGGAACTGTCTCTACTTCAGAGCACATGGCCGTGGGAAGCCCAGTTCCAGGCCTGTCCTCCGGGGGTGACAAGGCGAGCCCCACCTGGCCGGGGCAGAAACCAGCCCTTGCAGTGCTGGACCAGACTGGAAACTGACCCCAGCTGTGAAGCCAGCAGAGCAGTGACACGGCCGTTCCCCTGGGCTCCCCCAGCTCCCCACAGCTCTCTCCATAGCCCCACACGACACCGGAGGAGGACAGTGGATGCTGAGCCTGCACCGTGCCGGAGACTTTAATTCCTGAGCTGGATGAATGTCGCGCTGGGCTGGACTGAGACGGCCAACAGGGATGGAAATAAATGGCCTGGGTCGTGGGGACCTGGGAGCAAGCACGGACTTTTATTTCAGGGGACAAGGGGAGACTCCCTCTGCCCTTCTGTGCCTGGCTAAGTGGTGGCTCTGTTTGCAGCTGGCCTTGTTCCCAAGTGCAGCTTGGAGGGGGGTGGAAGCTGAGCTAGGAGAGGCGGCCATGTGCCCTGATGGCCGGGGCAGCAGGAACCCCCAGAAAAAGGCCGGGGCCACGCGGATTTGAAGGCTGCGGCTGACAGTCCGCAGAGGCTCAGCCTGTGCCAAAGTAACCAGAGCTCGGGCTGTCCTTTGCCTCCAGGCTCCCTCCCCTCTCCGGTCCCAGGGAGGCCGAGCTGATAGGAGCTGAGTTCTGCCATGAAGTCATCTGTTTTGGTGCCAGGGAAGGGAAGGGCTGGGGGAGCAGGCCGAGGGGCCACAGGGCCCCTGCTCTGTCTGCCTTCCCCAGGCTGGCGCCACGGGTTGGAAAGCCTGAGTCTTATCTAGGCAGTGCCCGCTGCGGGGAGGCGATGGTGGGTGGGAATGGGGGCCCTAGGAGGGCGGGGGGCCCGGTGGGAAGGCCTGTGTATTGTCAGCAAATCTGGAAGAGAAAATGAGAGTTTGGTGGAAATGTCAGGGATCGGGGCATTTGTAGGTCTCTGCAAAGTTTGTCTAGCTGATACCGGGAATGATTCAATCGGGATCTGATGTAAGCACTCCTTTGACCATGTGCCACTCTACAGAAGAAGGAAAGAACCTAAAGGACATTCCAAAGTGCCGAGGTCGCCGGGAAGCGGTGGACCAATCCAGCTCTCTGAGAGGGGGAGGGGCGTCCTGGAGAGACGGTGCTGGAAGTTACCTCCTCGTGCCTAAATGAAGCAACAGAGGATGTTGCAGGGCAAAGTAACAAGGGTGACAGAAGTGTGAGCCCACTCAGGGCAAGGGCACCCATGGGCGTAAGACCCAACCAACCAAACATCAAGAAATCAAGACCAGGAGAATGACCATCTGTGCCCCAGGGTCCAGGGCCCACGCACAGTGAAGGATGTGTCTCTTAGGGGACAGAGAGGCCGGAGACAAGCCCTGGACGGAGGTGGACAAAAGCAGGCAGAGCCTTGGAAGCAGAAGCAAAGAGCCTCAGAGGAACACTCACCATGTCAGCCATTATTCTTGATTAGTGGAGCATGAGGGAAACTGAGTCCAGCGCTGGGTGGGTCTCTTGGACTGGACTGAAGGCCCATCTTGGGTTGCTTCTCCAGACAGAGAAAAACGTTGTGCTCTTCCTCAAGCATGGGATACGATGCGCATGTACTCAGGGGAGGGGTCAGAAACAGAGGGAAGCTGAAAGCCCGGAACCCAGGGCCTCACACCCTCTGATGTGGTCTGTGTCCGCCCCCCCAGATTCACACGTTGAAATCCCAACCCCCAAAGGTGATGGTGTTAGAAGGAGTGGCCTTTGAGAGGTGCTTAGTTATGAGGGTGGAGCCCCCAGGAGGGGGGTTAGTGCCCTTACAAGGGACCGCAGAGAGCTCCTTAGCCCCTCTACCATGTGAGGACACAGCAAGAAGGTTGTGAGTTAGGAAGCGGGCTCTCACCAGACACCCAATCTGCTGGCACCTTGATCTTGAACTTCCAGCCTCCAGAACTGTGAGCAGTGAATTTCTGCTGTTTGTAAGCCACCCAATCTGCGGTATCTTGTTAGAGCAGCCGGTATAGGCTAAGATGTCAAGCTGATGCCCTTAGCCCTGGGCTGGGCCTGGGACAGCACAGCCTCACCAGGATACCAGGAAGGGTGGGGCCCCAGGATCTGGTTCTGTGCTCCCTGTGGACCACCCAGATCCAGAGCTGGCTGCTCTGTGTTAGTATGTAGAGCACAGCAGGAGAGGGAGCCCATCCCTGATACGCCCCTGAGCCCGCTGCAGAGCCCACCTGACAGTTACAGACCAGGTGGCCCTGGGGCCGCTGGAGGAGGTGGTGCCACCAGTGCCCAAGTGCCAGGCATCCTGCTAAGGTGTGGCTGGTAAGCAGTGGAAGGGCGAGCCTTTAGGCGAGGCTCGGGGCAGTGCTCTCAGGTGTGGCCCTAAAGCTGTCTTTACCTTTTTCAGCTGCTCTTGACTAGTTGCAGCTGATGTGCTCTTTAAGTGATACCCAGCCAGCTGACAGTGACTATTCTCAAATTAGAGCTCCATCATTATTTTGAAACACACCTTCAAAAGTCAGAGCATCATTCTCTTGGAATGTTTCCTATGGAGTCAAAAACCTCCGCCGCCCGCCTGAGTGGGAAAAGCAGGTAAGCCGCGCCCCCTGGTGGTGATTTTTGACTCCATAGGAAACATTCCAAAAGAATGATTTTGGATTTTTTGTTCAACTAGTTGAACATTATATTGTGAAATAAAAGGAAGAAGTATACTGAAGTATAAAAATGGATATGAAAAATACATATTCAGAGAACTTCAAAGGTCATATTAAAATTAGAACTATTATATAAGAAAACACTGAGGTACCTTGGAACATGCCTCTTCTCACCTCTTGTGAAACAGAATCTGGGTACAGATCTGACCCGTGTCATTGATTCTTATTATCAACAAATAGATACCACATCTATTGACTCATACCATGACACGGTGCCAACCGCATGAACTTATGTATGGCCTCTTGAGTGATTATTATTTTCCATTTACATATGAGTAACTGAGGTTCAATGCTTTTCCTAATATCACTCAGCTAGTAGGTGACACTTGGGCCTGACGCAGGGAGGCTGCATCTGAGTCTATAACACTTCAGTGCTGTTCTCGTCACTGACTCTCTATTACATTTGCTCTGCCTTCCCCTTTTCCCCCCAAATTAATTTCTTTCCTTTCATATACATTTTAACGTACAATTAAAAAAACTTCACCTCCAATTGATACATCTTATCAATTTATATTTGCTAATGATTTCCATGTCTTAAACAGTCAGAAATTGACTTTCGTTACAAAACTGGAATACTCTCCCCTTCCAATCCCCTTTCCCCTCCCCGCAAAAAAATTCCCCCCAAACCCCAAAACCAAACAACGTACAATTTCATTTCTCTGGTTCTTACTGTGTGATGTGAGGTTATATCCAAGTTCACACTCTTCCAGTTTTCTGTCCCACTCTTTCAAAAGTTGTTGAATGTTGCCTCCTACAGGTGGAAAAGTGGCGAGAGGGGTCGTCTGGGCTCTGCAAAGACCGCCGCCCACGGGGATGGGAGAAGCGCGCACACCTCAGCCGCAGTCCGAGCGGGAAAAGCAGGTAGGCAGCGCTCCCTGGTGGTGAGAACAGGCTCTACCTGCTCGCCCGCCGAGGGGTGGGGATGGGGTGGGCGGGGTCTTCCCGCCCACGGGGATGGGAGAAGCGCGCACACCTCAGCCGCAGTCCGAGCGGGAAAAGCAGGTAGGCAACGCTCCCTGGTGGTGAGAACAGGCTCTACCTGCTCGCCCGCCGAGGGGTGGGGATGGGGTGGGCGGGGTCTTCCCGTCCACGGTCACTCACCTGCTCAGAGCAAAAGCTCTTAGGGGCTTTTCAGCGACTCGAGTCCCTTTTGGACCATCATCGGATGCATTTAATTTCGGTCCAATTTATTTCTAGTCCTACACAAGTTGGCACGCATCAATTTTCCCAAACAGGCACGGTTAAAAAGATTTAAAAAATGTAAATGGTGGCCCATCATTTTGACCAGCTCCTTCCCTAAATGCACGTGGTGTGGAGCAGGGAGCACGGGGCTGCCTCTCAGAGACCTGGGGCCTTTCCTGGGTTCTGGCCTCACTAGTGGCTTCCCTTCCCCTCTCTGGGCCTCCGTTTTCTCATCTGTGGTGATGATTTCTAAGGGCCTTTCCAGACCCAGGCATCGGTGCGTGAGTGTTTTCAGACAAGAGGGGGCTTCCTCACTGGCCTGTGCTTGGGTCAGACCCAGCAGGGCAAGAGCCTCAGCCCGCTCTGCTCCCTCCCCCAACCCACGGTTAGGACACTAATGGCTGTGGTCCTTGGCTTAAATTTTCATGTGGGGTCTGACTCTCACTTGCTGTGTGGCTGGGACCCTCGTTTCTGTAAACTGTCATGTTCTGTAAACAGAGCCCTCTGGAAAGTGGACAGCATTGCGGAGAAATCACTGCACAGAGGGGGCTCTGCTTCCATTCATCGATTGTGCTTTTGATCGAATGCTGACTCTATGCCCAGTATCGCGCTGACCATGAGGACCTTAAAGGACACGAAGGAGCTGGTTGTTAAGCTGGACGTTGGAGAAGACGTCCTGCGGTGGTCAGCGGGTGCTCCCGGTGGACTCTTTAAGTCGGAAGGCTGCGGAGGGAGCAAAACAGGCAGAGTCTGCCGCCTGGTGGCAGGAAAGAGTACTGCCCCATACGGGGTGCTCTGTGCAGCTACCCCCGAACAAGCAGGACAGAAAGGGAAGAGCTGGCTGGCCACGCGTCTGGTACAAAGAGCAGAAGGAACTGTTCCATAAATGAAGTTGTTTTTGCCTTGGTACGGATTGATTTCCTTCAGCCCCGTGATCTATTGATATTTAGACTTGGTCTGTAGGACAGGTCACGATTATTTATTTAATCATAACGAGAGGTGATAAGCAAGTAAGGTACATCCTCCGGGACCTGGTCCAGGGTGACAACTCAACTGTTCATTGTTTTAAAAAGGAACAATTTAATAGCATTTTGTGGCGCTCATTTTCCCCCCACATCCCCTCTCATCTTCCCCGTATCAAGTTTGCGTGTATGAACATTACAATACTCCGAGGAATAGGCGACACAGTGGAAGTTAGGAGACCCAAGCTCTTGTCTGGGCTCCGTCATTAACTTAGTGATGTCCTCATGGCTTAGCTATGGTGCCAGGGCTGTCCAGCTCGATTTTAAAGCAGATAAAGATCATTTCATTACTGTCGACATATTTGTCAACTCAAATGTTTTATAAGTCCTACAAATCAATAAAAAAATGACAAACAGCCCGATAAAAGATTGGCCAGAGGTATGAACAGGCGCTTCATAACTCAGGCTCTCCAGGTGGCCAATAAGTATGTGAAAGATGCTCAGCATTATGCTTATTAAAGACATGCAAATTAAAATAGTAGACACGTCCACCAGAACGGTGAGAATGTAAAGACTGACAATGCTAAGTGTTTGTGAAGATGCAGGGCAACTTGAACTCTCACACGTTGCTGATGGGAGTTAAACTGGCACAGCCAATTTGGAAACTGTCAGTATTCATGAAGAAATTGGTATATAAATACACTGTGGTACCTGCACAGTAATAAAAAAGCACAGACTACTGTTACATGTAGCATAGTGGATGGATTTTATAAACATTGTGTTGAATGAAAGTCAGGCACATAAGACTGCACACAGTATGAGTCCATTTACATGAAGTTCAACCATAGACAAAACTAACTGATGGTAAAAGAAGGGGTTATTGACTGAGAAGGGGCAAGAGAGAATCTTCTGGAGGTGGTGGAAATATCCTATATCTTGATCTGGGTGTGGTTACATAGGTTGTGTGCTACGTATGCACACTTATGTATATATGTACATACACACATGTATGTATGTATGTACATATACATATATATTAATGTGTCCCTACACCCTTCCTTCAAAGCAATTACCATTTTTGTGATTTTTTTGGTAACTGAGTAGATAATTTCACCAAAATATATTTTATTAGTACAAGGCAATAGTAATTTTCACTTCAACTTTGTGAGAATTGGTGAAGTCATATAAGCTCCATTAAAATGTTTGGGGGAATAGATTTTTATAAAGACAATTTTACTATGATTTTCCTATAGAATCTAATGATTAAGGCAACATTTTAAAATGATAACCCAGTAAACATTTAGAAAGATATGAAGTAATCATTTTGTGATTATTGATTTGCTTGCTTTTTTATTTATTTACTTTTGGTTTATCACTGCTAGTATGTTATAAATTCAAAGAGGATGGTGATCACAACCCTTTGTGTGTGTGTGCCTATTCACATAGTAGCCAAGAATTTTATTTTTGTTAGATGAATAAATGAATACAAAAAACGAATGAAGACACGAATGAGTTTTTGTATTTTGGGATGCTTCGTTCTTGCCCTGGAAGGAGTAAACATGACTCAGAATTGCATAGAATGGTCAGGAATAGCGTTTATAAGGAAGGTTTTTTTTTGTTTTAATTTACTTATTTATTTATTTATTTATGGCTGTGTTGGGTCTTCGTTTCTGTGCGAGGGCTTTCTCTAGTTGCGGCGAGCGGGGGCCACTCTTCATCATGGTGTGCGGGCCTCTCACTGTCGCGGCCTCTCTTGTTGCGGAGCACAAGCTCCAGACGTGCAGGCTCAGTAGTTGTGGCCCACGGGCCTAGTTGCTCCGCGGCATGTGGGATCTTCCCAGACCAGGGCTCGAACCCGTGTCCCCTGCATTGGCAGGCAGATTCTCAACCACTGCGCCACCAGGGAAGCCCAGGAAGATTTTTTGAATCAATGTAACTATCACTTATTAAACATCTAATATATGTCAGGCCCTGTGTCTTGAAAATGTCTCATTTAAACTTAATAAAATCCCTTGAGATAAATATTATTTTTTTGACATTTAAATGTTTTTAATCCCAAATTGACATTTTCAGTACACATGAAGCATTTGTCCGTGCTTTAGTATTCCAGTCGTGGCACTTGAACTTTTTCTTTGCTGAATAGTTCTGACTCCATTGCACCCTAATAATTTTTTTTTCTTAACTAGGAGGAGAAGCTGAGGTTTGGAGTTCAGTGACTGGTCCAAAGTCACACTGATGGATAAAGAAGGAAGGTATATGGGGCGACTTGGGGACCTTGCTTCTTCTTGCTGTTGTCCTCTACCCTCTTGACCATGTGATCCCTGACATAGCCCTGGGGTAGAAGTCCAGAAGCCTTGCTCACTCAGCCAGTAGTGGGAGGAGGGGCTCCAAGGGCAGTGCTGGGGCTCCACCTCTACGTCCCCCACAGGCTAGCACAGTGCCTGGCGCATAGCAGGTCAACAACAGATATTCGAGGAGCGAATGAAAAAGCAGCGGTGATACTGATAGATACCATGAAATGTTTCCATTCGTGTACTTATTCATCTATCATGAATACATGTAGATTATAAGCCCCTTGAGGGCAGACACCCTGGCCCAGGCTCTCTGGCCCTCGGCACTTCCCGTGGCTTCCACAGTCGGCCAAGGGGCTGAAACATCCCCTGGAGCAGAGCTTGGCCAACCAAGCCCTGTGGGTGGAATCCTACCCACTGCTTGTTTTTATAAATAAAGTTTTATTGAAACATGCTGCTTTCACACTGCAAAGGCAGAGCTGAGTAGCTGTGACAGGGATCACATGGACCTAAAGCTTATACATTTACTTATTTTTTATTTTTGGCTGCGTTGGGTCTTTGTTGTGGTGCACGGGCTTCTCACTGCAGTGGCTTCTCTTGTTACGGAGCACGGGCTCTAGGTGCGCGGGCTTCAGTAGTTGTGGCAACTGGGCTCTAGAGCGCAGGTTCAGTAGTTGTGGCGCATGGGCTTAGTTTCTCTGCGGCATGTGGGATCTTCCCGGACCAGGGCTCGAACCCGCGTCCCCTGCATTGGCAGGCGGATTCTTAACCACTGCGCCACCACGGAAGCCCGGACGTAAAGCTTAATACGTATATTCTCTGACCCTTCCAGAAAAAGTGTGTTGAGTCTTGAAGTTGAGATTCCCTTTATGGAGTCAATTGCCTTGGACACTCTGGGATGAACTCTGCTGAAAGTGAGGCAGTAGGTGGTCTAGCAAAGGAGAAGGAAGGTGACAGCAAAGAGAAAGATGGAAGGTTTCAAATATGAACATCCTCTGCCTCATAATTTGTTCATTACTGCCCTGAACGTACACTCATAACAGAAGGCAAGGATCCCAGGAGTGGAGTATGGGGCACAGATGTTCCCTGGGCCTGGCCTGTGGCGCCCTGTTTTCCTGGGGGAGGTTTCAGGCTTGACCTGCCCCCCACCCCACTCCCCGCCAAGAGCTTCTTGCCTTCTGCCAGGGTGGCAGAGTCTGGATCCGGAAAGATCTCAACAGACTGGCGTTGAGAGGCCAAATCTAACAAAACAAAGGCAAACTGGAATAAATGTAAGTTTGTGCCCTTAGATTAAAAAAAAAAAATCCCTGATTGGCTCAGTGGTTAAGAATCCACCTGCCAATGCAGGGGACACGGGTTTGAACTTTGGTCCGGGAAGATCCCACATGCTGCAGAGCAACTAAGCCCGTGTGCCACAACTACTGAGCCTGCAAGCCACAACTACTGAGCCCACGTGCCACAAGTACTGCAGCCCGCACACCTACAGCCCATGCTCTGCAACAGAGAAGCCACTGCAATGAGAAGCCCGTGCACCGCAACAAAGAGTAGCCCCCGCTCGCCGCAACGAGAGAAAGCCCGTGCACAGCAACGAAGACCCAACGCAGCCAAATTTAAGAAAAAAAAAATCAGTGACACAAGTATCCGTTTTGGGAGGATTAATTACAGCATCAGAGAAAAAGAAAAAGTGCCTCTTGTAGATGGAGCATTCAAACTGGTGGTCACCGATTCTTGCAAAGGGAATTTGGTTTCAGGCTGCATTCATGGGATTTTGGAATCTAGAATCAGGGAGGGGAGGCTGCTGGTGTCTCTATGCTGGCCAGAGCACGCCTGAAAAACTGTGCCTGGGACACCGAGCTTTAGAGCAGAGCAGAGGTTCACAGGGCTCCGACCCACGTCCTGTGGCTCAGAGCAAGTGAGCTGAGCAAAATAGTAAAAATGGTGATGGATAAACAAAACAAGACAAAAGCAACTCAAACTTGTGTAAATCTTTCAAAGGCTTGCATGTGCAGTATCTTGGTCAATACTCACAAGTGTGTGTGCTGTGTATTATCCCTATTTTATAGCTGAGGAAACTGAGGTTTCAGAGAGGTTACCTGAGTTGCCCAAGGTGGCAGTTGGTATAACTAACATTCAAGCTTTTGTTCTCTTTTGCTGGTCAGGATTCCATGCCAGGTACAGAGCCGGGAGGGAGCACAGCAAAGGTGAGGGCAACTTAGGGCTTTCAAGGTTGAGGCTCTCAAATCTGGGTGATCTCAGTGGTTGCAGTGGGCCGGGGGGAGACGTCAGCAGCTGGGGCACAGAGGAAAAGAACATTATTCTAGACAGAGAGGGGTGGGGGTTGACAGGGAGCATTTTAGGAAATCTACAGGCTAGGAGATGGGAGCTGTGGATCTAGGGCAATAGGAGTGGTACCCCCTCCCTGTCCCCAGAAGTGTTTTATCATTGGCATTGTTTAGAATTGCTGGCATGTTGTGATAATAGAGAGTAGACTGGCTGTTAGTTGGCTTTATAATTGTTTTTATTTATTTTTGTTTTTTGATGTGGACCATTTTTAAAGTCTCTATTGATTTGTTACAATATTGCTTCTGTTTTATGTTTTGGTTTTTTGGCCGCAAGGCATGTGGGATCTTAGCTCCCTGACCAGGCATTGAACCTGCATCCCCTGCATTGGAAGGCGAAGTCTTAACCACTGGACCGCCAGGGAAGTCCCTATGATCGTTTTTAAATCCTCTTCAGACAGTGCACCCTCCCCTTAATGCCTGCTGAGGGGATGTGTCCACTGCCTCTCTGCCCTTGGTAGGACGCTGCCCAAGGGACACTCCGTGTGTCTGTGATGCCAGCAAGCTAGTCATGAACAGTAGCATCTGCTACTGTCTCCAGGCTGCTTTCTAGACTGGCACCCTCCTCCATAGGAAGAACCATGGTACATCCAGCCCACCCTTCCTAGTGCAAAGAGTTGAAGTGATGTGTCCAGGGTCATAGAGATGGTTAGTGTATGAGTGGGGAAAATCCCAGCTTCCGGGCTCCCAGGCCAGGACTTCGTGTGCAAATCGTGTGGTTTCCTAGTAGGCAGGTGGTGAGGGTGGGGTGTGGCCATGGCTGGGGGAGACGTGCTGGCTGTGGGAGTATCTATCTCCCCAGCAGCTGGACCACAAGGCTGTCCTCTCCAGCAGTGGGTACCTCTAGGAATAAATCATTCTGTTAGTGAGTTGTAGGGGCTTCTGGGGGCTGCTACCCTGATCTACTGCCCTGTTGCAGTGAGAAGAGAACTTGACAGAAATCAGGGGGCAATGGGCCAGCTCCAACACTAATAGCAGCAGCAACAATAACTAATCTGAAAAAAAAAATTAGTCCCTATTGAGTGCTTACCTAGGGGTTAATAATTATCCAGTGTTACTGTGTGCCAGGCTCTGTCTTAAGAACTTTTTAGCTTACTCAAGTCCCCAACCATCCTATGGAGTAACTTCTCTTATTATTCCAATCTCTTCTCCTCCCCTTCCTCCTCCCCCTCCCCCTCTCCTTCCTCTTCCTCCTCCCCTCCACCTCCCCTCCCCATCCTCCTCCACCTCCCCCTCTCCCTCCTCCCCTCCCCTTCCCCCTCCCCTCCCCCTCCCCTCCCCTTCCTCCTCCCCCTCTCCTTCCTCCCCCTCTCCTTCCTCCCCCTTCTTATTCTTTTCCCTTACTACTCCTTTCCCAGGGAAGAGAAAATGGAGGCTAACAGAAGTTAAGTGACTTGGTCAAGGTCACCAAGCTAAGATGTGGTTCCGGAAGGACCCAGATTGAAATCCAGGTTGTCTGTTACTGAGGCCCATTCTGAATGAGTACACAACCCTGCTCCCATTAATGAGTCCTGATGGCATCAGGGCCCCTGATCCAAGCCAGGTGGCCGGAGGCCCCAGGAACATCATGAGTCCTCATGCTTGAACTTGTCTCACTGTCTCTCATCCATTCTGTCATCAGACTCCTCTCGGGTCCCATCCCAGGTGTCCTGTAAGCCCTGATCGAAGGTGGGAGAAGCAGTCCCCGTGTGGTAGTTCACCAACGGCAGAAGCAGAAAGTCAGGGTGTGACCATGATCTTCCAGAATAGCTCAGGCCAGCCCTGGCCTTAGGTGACCTTGGGCCAGCCCTGGCCTTAGGTGACCCCAGGCCAGCAGAACCCAGGATTTATTAATAATTACCTTGTCTCCTCCCAAGATTCTGCTTTACCTAGGAGAGAGTGGGCCAAGAGTAGAAGGAGAAAAAGACAGAGAGAGACAGGGAGAGACAGGGAGACAGAGCGGAGAATCTTCATGCCTGGAGCAAGAAGGTTTTAGGTCAGGCACACGCCCGAGCAGACCTTCACTTACAGGTGTGAAGGGGAAACATCACCTCCCTCAGTTCAAGTTTGACGGATTCAGTTATTTTCCATCTTCCTGTGAAGGCTTTTCCCCCGAAATAGTTGGAATAATCCTCCCACTCATTAGCCTATGAAATTACTCAGCCCATAAAAACTAACTATGCCATATTTTGGGGCCTCTCACCTTCTGAGATGGGCCACACTGTCTGTGGGTGTGTTTCTCTCTAAATAAATCCACTTCTTACCTATCACTTTGTCTCTCACTGAATTCTTTCTGCAACAAGACATCACGAACCTGAGCTTCACTAAGTCCTGAGACCAGGTGTGTGATCTCAATTAAAAGACCGTGGATTCATGTCCCAATTTGGATTTTGTCTGGGTTTGAGTTCTGGCGCGTGGGTTCAAATCCCGATCTGAGTTGCACAGTTTCATATCCAAACCAAACCACCAGCATATGCAGGAGGCACTATTGTCTCAACAGGTTGATTCCAAGGTACTTCATGTCTTATGGAGTCAGAACCTCTCTGCTGGCGGCTTGTGGAGAAGAGCTAAGAAGCAGAGGCTGTCACCTGGACCTGGCAGGTGGAGCTCACTGCTGCTCTGCTGTCACTCTGGAGGGGGAAGAGGGTGGGGAACGCAGCCCCGGAATGGCCCAGCCCCGTGACACCCCATCATACCGCACGCAGTCCTGTCTGCTAGGGTCTCTGGGCGTGTACCCAGCATGACCGGCCGTTCTCGTGCAGACAGAAGACATGTGATTCCTGCCAAAGGTTGGTCTGGGGCTTCTGCTCTTCGGCTGGAACTCTGAGCACCCAAGGGTAGGGAGCACATCGTCTTGCTCATAGAATGCTTCCTTTTTCAGAGTCTGGCACAATCCCAGTGGTGGTGGATGTAATAAACACCTCAGGGGGACGCTATGACCCGGTTCTGTTGTGCGGAGTTCTGACTCCTGGACCCGACTGCTGGCCAGAGAGAGGACACGAGAAGGATGCCACAGAGGCGCCTCCTGATGCAAAACTGCTCCCCGCCTTTCCAGTCTCGCACCCCACTTGCCCACCCCACCAAGGACAATTTCTCCCAGTGTGGTTTTTGGAGCCCCTGAGATACAAGATTGGGAACTGGGTAGTGAAAGAGAAGATGGGAAGCCTCGGGTGGATAAATTAGGAGTCTGGGATTAACAGATACACATTACTATATAGAAAATAGATAAACAGCAAGGACCTACTGTATAGCACAGGGAACTATATTCAATATTTTGTAATCTATAATGGAAAAGAATCTGAAAAATTTGTATATATATGTGTGTTTATACGTATATATACACACACACATAACTGAATCACACTGCCGTACACCTGAAACACACACAACATTCTAAATCAACTACACTTCAGTAAAAAAACATCCAGTTAGATTCCTCTGCTTAGTGATTGAAAGGTGGTTAACAGTGTAGACACTGGATCAAGACAGTCTGGGTTCAAATCCAGTGCTAACTAACTCTTACTAGTTGTGTGATCTTGGAAAAGTTTCTTCATCTGCAAAATGGGAGAAATAATAGAGTTTTGGGTGAGGATTAAGTGATTGAACACGTGTAAACCACTTAAAAGTGGGACTGGCACATGGTAAGCTATTGTCATTAGGCTCAGTGGATGTCACCTCCTTGGGCCTGTGGTCACGTATTGATCAACTGATTCTGACTGGGACATAGGAATTATCGATTGGAGACTGGAGGGCAGAAAGTAGAACAGGAATGCCTTTTGCCATGATGCCCTTTAGGAAAACACACCTGGAATTTCGCCAGTACATTGGTTAGCATCTGGCGCCCGTTTGCTGCCCATAGCTCGTCCACCATGCTTACGCACAGTTGCTGCCCATAGCTCGTCCACCATCCTTACGCACAGTCGCTACCCATAGCTCGTCCACCATCCTTACGCACAGATTGGAGGTCTTGTCCATTTAGCCATCTGCGTATCCTTTTAATGTGGACCCATGAGGTGAGGCTCATGGTTCATTGGCCTGAGGCGGAGGATGTTTCCTCAGTTTTAGGCAACAAGACAATACATTGTGACAGTAGGCAACCCATTTCCATCCTATTCTACAGCCGAAGAAACATCTGCCCCCAAGCGCAGTGCAAGTACGAACTTCCACTCCATCATTTCCAAACAAGCCGTTCCCTGAAGGGAAAAACACACACACACAAGAAAGAAAAATCAGTCCTCAAGAGGCTGGGGGAGATCTTAGGGCTGTCCTCTCTTTCCTGGTGAAGGACTCTACCCTCTCACCTGCTGTTACATTTCGGCGAGGGCCGCTGAGTCCAACGCTCATCAGAGGAAGTTGAGGGAAACAGGAATTTGGATAGCTGGAAAGTGATCCCTGCATGTGGTGAAATGGGCTCCCGTCTCTTAAGCTTTGGCAGGTTTTCAGGATGTAGTGACAGAGGAGCAGGGCAGGGGTCGAACACCACTGACCCACCTCTTGCCCCTAGTCTGCTGATCTGATACTGGTGTCTCCCTGCTGGGCTTACACCAATAGGGCTTTTCAAGTGCCTCAGTCCTTAGAAGATCCTCATTTTCATGATCAGACCTGTACCCATCATCTTACCTGAAGGCAATGAGATCACAAAGAGGAAGAGTAACCCAGAGAGACAGAGCCTCATCGTTGAGCAGGGCACAGAGCTGCAACTGCCTGGGGGTGGCTGTCTGGGAGCCTCCTTTATAGTGCTGGGCAAGGCTGGGTGGGGCTGGACGCTGGCCTCATTCTATCTGGAAGGACACCCAGGGGAGACAGGCTTCTTCAGGGTTAGAGGAAAAAGAGTCCCTAGGCCATTCGGCGCTACTTCCTCTTCTACAAATCATGGGAGAAGAAGGGACAGTCAAGGCAGAACAGGAGCAGAGACCAGGCATCCTCACGCTCAGGCCTGGGCACTTCCCCTGTAACTTCAAATGTACACTGATGGAAAAACGGCAGGAAAATGTCTGCTCGTTTTTCCGGTCCAACTGAGAACACAGGAGCCCAGAGAGGTGATGTGATAAAATACAGGCTTAATTTCAGGCCAGAAAGGAAGTCGGCAAGAACTTACAGTGTTTCAAGAAGCAAAGGATCTCAAGGTGTCGTGGCCTGACCAAGAGCTACGTAGGTGTTCAGACACAGTGGAGAAGGGAAAGCCTTCTCTTCACATGCGGATTTGTTCTCCTGTTGGAGGCCCACGCTGCAGGGAATCTTTCCCCCAGGGAAGTTCGCTGAGGGTCTTCGTTTTCCAAATGGTTGATATAAAATGTTGGCTGGAGTTTGGCAACCTTGAGCGTTCTGAGAAAGATTCTCTTTTTGGAGTGGGTGGGTTAGAGCCCTCTCCTGGCCCTTGACAGGAAGAGCCAGTTCAGTGCTACGTTCAGGATTGGCTGCCCTCTGCCGGGAGTGGAGTAGAACAACGCTTCCCCGGAGCTGCAGGGACGTGGATCTGGGGAAGGGTCATTCATTAGGTCTGCCTCCTTGGAGGGATGGTGGGGGACCGGGAGTTGAGAAGACACGAACTTAGGGTTTATTCTTGCCCCTGAGGCAGGCTTGTACCCGAGTGACCCATGACTGTAGGATTCTGAGTCTGTAAAGTGGCAACAGAGCATAGTTTTATTGATTACACTCCCTTTTTACTGATTAACAGGCCCTTGGATAAATTAGTTAGCATCTCTGAGCTTCAGCCTCTTCTTTCTTTCTTTTTTTTTTTTTTTACTATTTTTAAAAATTGAAGTATGGTTGCTGTACAATATTATGGAAGTTACAGGTGTACAATATAGTGATTCACAAATTTTAAAGGTTATACTCCATTTATAGTTATTATAAAATAATATATTATATATATTATAAAATATTGGCTAGATTCCCTTTGTTGTACAACATCTTTGTAGCTTATTTTATACCTAATAGTTTGTATCTCTTAATTCCCTACTCCTGTACTGCCCATCCCCTCTTCCTTCTTCCCAGTGGTAACCACTAGTTTGTTCTGAAAATCTGTGAATTTGCTTCTTTTTTTGTTATATTCACTAGTTTGTTGTATTTTTTTTAGATTCCACATATAAATGATATCATACAGTATTTGCCTTCTCTGTCTGACTTATTTCACTTAGCATAATATCCTCCGCATCCGTGTTGCTGCAAATGGCAAAATTTCTTTCTTTTTTATGGCTGAATAGTATTCCATTGTATGTATATATACAACACATCTTTATCCATTCATCTGTTGATGGACACTTAGGTTGCTTCTTGGCTACTGTAAATAGTGCTACTATGAATATGAACTCTAGGGTGCATGTATCTTTTCAAATTAGTGTTTCTGTTTTTTTTTTTTTTCAGATAAGTTTCCTTTTCTCTAAAAGTGCATTGTAAGAGGTTTTTTTTTGATGATGAAATGAAATAGAGCTTGAAAAACGCATCACGCTCATTCTGGTATAGATTTCCTTCTTCTCCTCTCCTCTTCCTCTTTCTGCTACTCTTCGTGCTTATTCTGTATTAAATCCCACCACCACTATAGCTGTATTTCTTTCTCTTCTGCAGACCCTCTCCAAGAGACTTCTTAGTGAATGCAAAATGCTGCTGGGAAAGTTTTATTCTGGGTTCCAACAATGCGTATGGTTGAGAGCACGGCTGTAGGTTGGAATGGGAGTGGGAGAGAAATGGTGGGCTAGTGGACTAGAAATATGGAGGTCGGTGCTAGATCAGGGCTGAGCATTCCCTTGCAGTCCCCAGGAAAGGCTCCCAGGAGACCCTGCACTGGGCATATGATTCCCGCCCACGGAACCCAGGCCATATGCTCACCATCTGCTGCCATAGACACAGCGTAGGCTAGAAGTGACACCTTGTTCTTTTAGAGATGGAGGAAACAAGGCTCAGATTGGTGAATGGGCTTGCACAAAGGAAAGAAGCAACCTGTGGGCTGTGCTGGCATCAAATGTTCAGCTGTCTTAATACTCGGTTCGGAACTCTGTCCTCCATATATTTGAGATTGTTCAATTGTGCATTAGGGAATATGGGAACTATGAACCTAACATTTTCTAAATACTTCTGAGTCCCTCCTACACACAGTTCTGGAAAAGCAGATCTAATATGTGTCTGGGGATCAGTATGTGTTCAGGACAGACTCTTTCCTTTCCACCCACAGATGTCCTGATTAAATTACTGTCCTGACCTTCGGGCAGGAGTTTCTCCTAAGTGAGCCAAGTGTTCCAACCTTCTTTCCCAGGTCTTGTTGGGCTAAGCTGCCAGGGAAACACAAATGGATTTAGTGTTGCTCTGTTGGTGCTTTCTTCCTTTATCTTAATTTGCTGGAATTCTCATGCCCTCCTTATTATCGTCCTTACCTTTGAGAAAAAAACATCCACTGCACATCCTATGTAACCCTAAATGAATTACCCTGTTTAAGGAGCATGCTTCACTTTCAGTTGCCTCATTCACTAGTCAGACCCTTCCTGAGTGCAATGACTTAAACTCCATTTTAAAATTATGCTTTTTTTTCCCATTATGGTTTACTACAGGATATTGAATATAGTTCCCTGTGCTATACAGTGAGACCTTGTTGTTTATCCATTCTGTATGTACTAGTTTGCATCTGCTAACCCCAAACTCCCAATCCATCTCTCCCCCACTCCACCCTTGGCAATCACAAGTCTGTTCTCTATGCCTGTGAATCTATAAAGTCAATTTATTAGAGCAGTTTTAGGTTCACAGGAAAATTGAATAGAAAGTGCAGACAGCTCCCTCCTGTTCCCACACGTGTACAACCACCTCCATTATCGACACCCTGCACCAGAGTGGTACGTTTGTTACGAACGATGAACCTACACTGACACACGGTATCCCTCAAAATCTATAGTTTACACTAAGTTTCACCTGTGGTGTTGTATATTCTGTGAGTTTTGACAAATCTATAACATCTATCCACCATTGTAGTATCATACAGAATCGTTACCCTATCCTAAAAATCCACTGTGCTCTGCCGTGGTTCTTATTTTTAAACTTTTAACATAAATTATTGATAAAAGATGCAGTTTAATACACATAAAGAAAAATAAACAAATCACACACGCAGCTTAGTGACTGAACATACAGCAAACACTGTGTAACCACCACTCAGATCAAGGAAACAGATGTTCTCCAGCACCACCGACGGTCCTAGTGCACCACTGAGTAACCACAGCCCACTCCCTCCCTCATAAGGGGATTTTGAGTGCACGGTCCGGATGAGCCGGTGCAAACGTCCACCGGCGCAGCACCTGCTTCCGCTCCTGGCGGGGTGGAGGGGTGCAGGTGCCGCGGCGGCCAGCGTGGGTGCGCTCAGCGGCTCCTGGCCCTGTGCGTGGACTGCAGGCTGGGGTGTCTGCAGAGGCTGTACGGCAGGGTGAGGGATACCCTTGAGGTGGACTTGTAAGGTGCAGCAGCCCGAGGAGTAGCAGTAGCACCAGCAGCACGAGGTGGTAAGTTCTGCAAAGCCGGGGGACCGCCTCCAGACGGGCAGCTATCAGTCACACCTCGCTAGGCGGCGCTAGCCACCGAAGTCCACAGCCAAGCAGTCCGGGGCACTCAGACCCAGATGCAGCCAGATGGCGAAGAGCTGGATGAGGCCCAGACTGGCATATAGCACTTGGCATTCCTTGGAAGCCTTGCTGCCAGCGTGGATTAGGTCTCATCTGTGCTAGATGGTTAGGTGTGTAACACGGAGGGCTTCCCTGAGCCTGTGGAACCGCTGGCACAGAGTAGCCCCCAGCTGCAGGCTGGGACTGCTTTAAGATGGCATTGGTGGAGAGCACTCTCATCCCTGCCACCCGCTGTGTATACTGGTTGGGCAGGTGAGCCTTTCTCTGGGCCAGGGTGACACACAGTGGCTTGGAGCCCACGATGCATCCGCTCAGTGACTGCTCTGCTTGCCTCTTGGGGGCATGTGGAGCAGACAAAGCCAAACCCTTGCTTCTCCCCACCCTCCTGCGCCCCCCTCGGCACTGGCGACTGATCCAAAAGGAGAAAACTCTTACTGAACTTCTCATCACCACTGGTGTCATCCAAGTTCTTAATGTAGAGATTCACCCCCTGACAGTGACCAATTCTCTCCTGTTTCGGCGGTTCAAATTTCCACTTTAACGGGGCCTGCCGATTCACTTTCTTCTGTGCACAGCGGAGGAAATTGACTTTCCCACTGATCGCTTTTCCATTTGTCTCTTTCAAGGCCTTGTTGGCATCCTGGTGTTTTTTGTGTCTCACAAAGCCAAAGCCTTTGGATTTCCCCCTGAGATCTCTCACTTACCTTGACGCTTAGGGTCTTACCAAACTGGCTGAATAGCTCTTTCAGTCTCTCATCATCCACCTCTTCCCTGAAGTTTTTGATGTAAACGTTGGTGAATTCCTTGGCTTTGGCTCCAAGCTTGGCTTCCCGCTCTTTTCGAGACTTCAATCTGCCCACAGACACTTTGTGGTCACTGAGGGTCATGCCCTTCATCTTCTCGATGGCTTTGTCGGCAGCCTCTTTGGTCAAAGGAATAACCCTTAGGGCCGGTCTCATCACACCCTACCTTGCAGGACAGAATGTTTCCAAAAGCAGAAAAAGAATCACGAAGTGCCTTGATACGTATAGATTTGTCCAGGTTCTTCATGAAGACGTTTCCCACACCAGATTTTCTCAAAGAGGGATCCGCTGAGGCCACGTGATACGGGTCAGCTTTCCCTTACATCAAAGTTTGTGGTCTCCAAGGCCCGCTCAGCCGGCTGCTGGAAGTGGACGCAGGCAGAACCCAGGGAGTGGCCCACACAGACGGACAGCACAGGCGCCCCGCAGGGCTGAACTTTGCTCACAGCGAGGCCTCAGTGATGTGCGAGTGCAGGTTACCCACACACGGGGGGCCGTGGGGTAGCTGCTGGCAGCAGCGCTCATCTCCCCAGCCCCGACCACTCCCAGACCTGCCAGGAGGACATCTTAGCGGGACCACACAGGACAATAGGGGCTCTGCTTGGAGCCGTGGTCTGAAGCTCAGAGAAGCTGGAGGGGGCTCCGAGGGCCAGAGAGAGGAGTTCGGGGCTGGCTCCCAAGAGACTACCAAACCACAGGCTCTCAAAGCTCATATGGCCCTCCCTGGGAGTCTGTTAATTTTCAGCTGTCCTGGTCTGAAGCAATGGACAAAGGATTAATCTCCAAAATATACAAACAGCTCATGGAGCCCAATATCAAAAAAACAAACCACCCAGTTAAAAAAATGGGTGGAAGACCTAAATAGACATTTCACCAGAGAAGACACACAGATGGCCAAGAGGCACATAAAAAGATGCTCAGCATCACTAATTATTAGAGAAATGCAAATCAAAACTACAATGAGGTATCACCTCACACCGGTCAGAATGGGCATCATCAAAAAGTCTACAAACAATAAATGCTGGAGAGGGTGTGGAGAAAAGGGAACCCTCTTGCACTGTTGGTGGGAATGTAAATTGGTGCAGCCACTATGGAGAACAGTATGGAGGTTCCTTAAAAAACTAAAAACAGAACTACCATAAGACCCAGCAATCCCACTATTGGGCATGTACCCTGAGAAAACCATAATTTAAAAGAACACATGTACCCCAGTGTTCATTGCAGCACTATTTATAATAGCTGGGACATGGAAAGAACCTAAATGTCCAATGACAGATGAATGGATAAAGAAGATGTGGCACATATATACAATGGAATATTACTCAGCCATAAAAATGAATGAAATTGGGTCATCTGTAGAGATGTGGATGGACCCAGAGTCTGTCATACAGACTGAAATAAGTCAGAAAGAGAAAAACAAGTATTGTATATTAATGAATATATGTGGAATCTAGAAAAATGGTACAGATGAACCTATTTGTAGGCCAGGAATAGAGATGTAGATGTAGAGAACGGACATGTGGACATGGGGGAGAAGGGGAGGGTGGGACGAATTGGGAGATTAGGTTTGACATACACTACCATGTGTAAAACAGATAGCTACTGAGAACCTGCTGTAGAGCACAGGGAGCACAGCTCAGTGCTCTGTGACCACCTAGAGGGGTGGGCTGGGGGGGATGGGAGGGAGGTCCAAGAGGGAGGGGATATACATATACCTGATTCACTTCACTGTACAGCAGAAACTAACACAACATTGTAACGCAATTTTACTCCAAAAAGAAAAAAAAAAGAAAGAAATGAAAGAAAATGTACCACCTGAGATCAGGAACGATTATCTTTCAAGTCTCAAGTGAAATGCCATTTCTTCAGGGAGCTCCTTCCTGATCAACTTATATTATTAACCCATTTGACTATCCGTTTATATTGCTGTTCTCAAGGTCCCAGAATGGAGTTCCTCTTTCCCAATGACTTCACAGCACCCTGTAATCACTGATCAGAACGAGGACTCCCTCCTCTCGTCCCTTGTCTCCATTCTCGTTCCCTCCCTTCCATTCTAATGTGTCTGGTATGTCTTTATATATGAGGGTGGCTTTTAACAAGATGTAGCATTGTTTTCCTGTGTATTTAAAAATTTTAATAAATGTCATTATGCGTTGAATCTCACACACACACACACACACACACACTCACACACACAAAATTAAAACGGGGACTCCCCTGCAAACGACACAAATACTTCCAAGAGGCGACCCAAGGGTACGCACGGTGGCCTCGAGAAACACATTTCTGTATAAATACAGGCCTCGGGCTCCCGGGGTTTAAAATTACAGCAGCCCGGGTAAGAGGGAAACCAAATATACGTACATACCAACTCGGCAAAGGCAAGCCCTGGGCGTATCCGCCTCCCACGCCGAGTAGAATCAAGGCAGCGCTGAGGCGCGCTGCGCGGACAGGTGGCGGGCGAACACGTAGTGGGCGAGCGCCTGGTGCACAGACGCGTGGTGCGCGGACACGTAGTGGGCGGACGCCTGGTGCGCAGACCGTGGTGGGGGGACACGTAGTGCGCGGAACGTGGTGTGCGGACACGTGGTGGGCGGGTGTCTGGTGCGCAGACGCGTGGTGGGCGGACACGTAGTGCGCGGAAGCGTGGTGGGCGGGCATCTGGTGCGCAGACGCGTGGTGAGTGGACACGTAGTGCGCGGAAACGTGGTGGGTGGACGCCTGGTGCCCGGACACGTGGCAGGCGGACGTCTGGTGCGCAGACGCGTGGTGGGCGGACACGTAGTGCGCGGAAGCGTGGTGGGCGGGCATCTGGTGCGCAGACGCGTGGTGAGTGGACACGTAGTGCGCGGAAACGTGGTGGCTGGACGCCTGGTGCCCGGACACGTGGCAGGCGGACGTCTGGTGCGCAGACGCGTGGTGGGCGGACACGTAGTGCGCGGAAACGTGGTGGGCGGACGTCTGGTGCGCAGACGCGTGGTGGGCGGACACGTAGTGCGCGGACGCGTGGTGCGCGGACGTGTAGTGGGCGGACAGCTGGTGCGCAAACGCGTGGGCGGACACGTAGTGCGCGGAAACGCGGTGGGCGGACGTCTGGTGCGCAGACGCGTGGTGGGCGGACACAGTGCGCGGAAGCGTGGTGGGCGGGCATCTGGTGCGCGGACGCGTGGTGAGCGGACACGTAGTGCACGGAAACGTGGTGGGTGGACGCCTGGTGCCCGGACACGTGGTAGACGGACGTCTGGTGCGCAGACGCGTGGTGGGCGGACACGTAGTGCGCGGACGCGTGGTGCGCGGACAGCTGGTGCGCAGACGCGTGGTGAGCGGACACGTAGTGCGCGGAAACGCGGTGGGCGGAGTCTGGTGCGCAGACGCGTGGTGGGCGGACACGTAGTGCGCGGAAACGCGGTGGGCGGACACGTGGTGGGCGGACATCTGGTGCGCAGACGCGTGGTGAGCGGACACGTAGTGCGTGGAAACGTGGTGGGCAGACGTCTGGTGCGCAGACGCTTGGTGGGCGGACACGTATTGCGCGGAAACATGGTGGTCGGACTCCTGTACGCGGACGCGCGGTGTGCGCGGGCGAGGGCGGCGGGCGGAGGCGCGTGGGCGCGGGCACGCGGGCGGCTCACCGCTAGCTTTCCGGTTGGGGACCAATGGTCGCCCAGGTTCTGGAAGTGTGCGAAAGTGACTTCCCCGCGGGTTCTTCGGGGAGAATTCGCTCTTCCGCCCCCGTCTTTTTTTAGATTTTAAAGCGTTTTAGGGTTTTTAAAAAACCTTGTTTTCTTTTTTTTATTTTCAGGGTGCTAGGCGTGAAAGCAGCGGAGGCTGCCGCGACCGGGGGTGGAGAGAGCAAAGTATACGTTATCAGTTATTTGCTATTATTGTCTGCTACGGAGGGTGACCTTATGTTAGAAATAAATATCATAGGGTAGTCACCCTACGCAGGAACAAGAGAAGGTTTTTGAAGACAGGTAAGCGGTTAAAAAAAAAAAAGGCACATAAAGTAAAGAAGCCATAAAAGTTGCATGAGGTTTGTGGCACGGCAGAGCTTGAGGCCCATGAAAGACGTGGAAATCGAGTCTCGTTGGATGGGGAAGCTCAAAGAAAACTCGCTCTGTATGTGGGGTCCCATACTTAAATTGGGCGCTCCAAATGGGAATAAATGAGATAGAATGGTTTCTTTTACGATTCCTACCCAAACTTTTGTACCGGTGTAAAGGCAGGCCATGGATAGTGGAAAGAACACAGAAGCAAGGAATAGCTGAAAATCTGGTTGTTCTAGCAGGCACACAGCTTTTTTTTTTTTTTTTTTTTTTGCGGTACGCGGGCCTCTCACTGTTGTGGCCTCTATCGCTGTGGAGCACAGGCTCCGGACGCTCGGGCTCAGCGGCCATGGCTCACGGGCCCAGCCGCTCTGCGGTATGTGGGATATTCCCGGACCGGGGCACGAACCCGTGTCCCCGGCATCGGCAGAAGGACTCTCAACCACTGCGCCTGCAGGGAAGCCCAAGCACACAGATTTTTCATTGGAAAAAGTTTAGGTGAGGGTCAGGGATGGATTACCCTCAGAAAATATCTTTCCCAGGTGTGCTTCTGAGGGTACTGCTTTGCCAGGGCTCCCCAAGGGATTCCGTTCCTATTTCAACAACAGAACCCTTATGTTGCTACAACCTTGCTTGTTTGATGGTTCTCTTTTGTGATGTATGATCTGCTGTACACCTGCCTTCGTGGACTGCAAAATGCTCAGTGTATTCATGTTATAATGAATACTTTACCCAGAATCAAGTTGGAAAAGATTCTGTTTCCTATAGTGAAAAATCCCTGGGATTACAAAAAAGTCCTCCTATCTCACTAATCCCGGAAGATACCAGTGGGCACACAGAGCTCCTTTCCTTTTAACTTCTGTGGTTAATCTCTGGGGCTTAGGAACGCGGGAGTAGGGAGGGATGGTGCCTGAGGTTTTGACCGGGAGCCCAAGGTTTCACAACAGAGCACTGGATCGCAAGGTTTAAAGATTCATTTCCCTAGACCAGCCTCCTCTTGCAGGATCTTTGCCCCACATCCAGCTCATCCCTGGAGAATCCGTGGAGATGTCAGTCTCAGGGAAGGCCTGAGACCTATTCCCGTGGCCCAGCTTAACTTACACCCATCCCCTTATCTGGAAGCACACGTGTCAAGAGGAAGATCCGGGTCAGTGCAAGGAGGTGGCCTCCCATATCTGATGAAGGTTCAGACACCAGAACTTCCCAGTGGAAGATGGGGAGACCCTTGTTTCAAGCTGGGCTGGACGGTTGGGGCTTCAGTATGACCCATTCTGCCATATAGAGCTGATAGGAGACTCCATGGAAGTCAGAGGGTAGGAGTGCATTGCTGCCGTCTCCTTAGCAACTGGGGGACTTCAGACTCTTTCTTTAGGCTGGTAGGCCCAAAAGCAGCGGAGGCTGCAGCGACCGGGGGCAGAGGAACAGGAACAAATGGTCTGAGCACAGCAGCTCCTCTGATTACTGGCAAAACTTGACCTAAATCTTGGCTCTCCTAGGGCATGGTCCAGAACCTTCCACTCTTTTACCCATGTTCTTCTGTTTGCTGGGGCAGGACTTAGAGTGAGGATTAAGATCATAGTTTCAGTGTCTCTAACACCCTGCAAGCTCTGAGAGACAATTTCAGACCAAAACCCAAGTCCAAACCCAAGTAGGAAAATCCAGCTGGCTACACATAACAGCTCCTTCGACATGAGAATAATGAAGAAATCACTCTCTGGACCTGGAGAAGTTCAGAGAGGAAAGTGGGGTCTGGTTGCCCAAGTGATCAAAGAGACACATCTGCCTGGAAGGGGCTGTGTGATCAGGTGAATCAGTTTATTGCCTTTAGCAAGATTTGATTATGTCTGGAGTCTTAGGACATTCTGTGAGGAGATATTGGCTGGGAACTGGTCCCTGGCCACACGCAGGGAAGAATGTTCTCAGTACCTTCTTTCAAGATCAGATGGCCTTATGCCACTGGGACTGATGCCCAGAAGTCCCCAGGGCTAGTTTGCCTTCTTCCTTAGCTTCTGCTAGATGGCCTAGAGAACATGATTTTTTCCATTGGGCATTGAAGTCTCTTCCCCGTCCTCAAATTTCTTAGCACACTTGTAGCTAACTGGGCTGTCCGTATCTCCAAGGATTTCTATGAGGGGCTGTGGAGAAAGGCAGTTCTGCAACACTGGTCATGTGCCTGGTATGTGACACATATTCAGCCTTACTCATAAGTATGGGCAGATCAGCAGCCCACCCTTCCCTTACTCAGACTCATATCTGTAAGAAGTGAGGCACAGACCCAATGTGGGAAACTACGGAAGGGCCAGGATCACTGTGGGTGTGGAGGAGACATGTAGCATGGCGCGTGGAAGTAGAGCACTCAAGAGAGCAGGAAAAGGGGGAGATTCAGTTCCGTTCCATTCACGTGGCCACTGAAATTAGTGGCACTTTATGCCGGGCACTGTTCTGGGTTCCAGGGACGTAAAGAAGAGAGAAAACTCTGCGCTCACAGTTGCATGGGCCATAGGTTATAATTTTAATATGATGAGGTAAAAGCTGTGCTACAGGATTTATGTACAGGGTGCTATGGAAACTTGGGGCATGAAACTGAGCTTTGAGGGAAACGGAAGGACTCCTGGAGGAGATGATACTCTGGAGTAGAATCTTTAAGGGTAAGTAGGGATTATCCAGGAAGTACAAGAAAGAGGGCTCTAGGAACAATCAGTAGATCCATAGGCTCGGGGGAGAGAGGTATAGAAAAGTTTGGTGTGTGCCGGTATGAACACACATTTATGTATCACTAGAACATGGGGGGTGGTTACAGATAAGGCTGGAGAAGGAGGTAGAGCCAGGTTACAAAGGACCATGAGTGAAAATTTATTTAATTTTATTTTTTATGGAAGTACAGTTGATTTACAGTGTTCCACGTATACAACAGAGGGATTCAGTTATATGTATTCTTTTTCAGGTTCTTTTTTTAAAACTTACTGAAGTATAGTCGATTTATAATGTTTCAGGTATACAGGGAAGTATTTAAGTAATACATAAATGTATCTATATGTCTATTCTTTTTTTAACATCTTTATTGCAGTATAATTGCTTTACAATGGTATGTTAGTTTCTGCTGTATAACAAAATGAATCAGCTATATGTATACATATATCCCCATATCCCCTCCCTCTTGCGTCTCCCTCCACCTTCCCTATCCCACCCCTCTAGGTGGTCACAAAGCACTGAGCTGATCTCCCTGTGCTATGTGCCTGCTTCCCACTAGCTATCTATTTTACATTTGCTAGTGAATATAAGTCCATGCCACTCTCTCACTTCGTCCCAGCTTCCCCTTCCCCCTCCCTGTGTCCTCAAGTCCATTCTCTTCATCTGTGTCTTTACTCCTGTCCTGACGCTACGTTCTTCAGAACCATTTTTTTTTTTTTTTAGATTCCATATATATGTGTTAGCATATGGTATTTGTTTTTCTTTTTCTGACTTACTTCATTCTGTATGACAGTCTCCAGGTCCATTCACCTCACTACAAATAACTCAATTTCATTTCTTTTTATGGCTGAGTAATATTCCATTGTATGTATGTGCCACATCTTCTTTATCCGTTCATCTGTCAATGGACACTTAGGTTGCTTCCATGTTTGGCCTATTGTAAATAAAGCTGCAGTGAGCATTGTGGTACATGACTCTTTTTTGAATTATAGTTTTCTCATAGTATATGCCCAGTAGTGGGATTGCTGTGTTGTATGGTAGTTCTATTTTTAGTTTTTTAAGGAACTTCCATACTGGTCTCCATAGTGGCTATATCAATTTACATTCCCACCAACAGTGCAAGAGGGTTCCCTTTTCTCCACACCCTCTCCAGCATTTATTGTTTGTAGATTTTTTGATGATGGCAATTCTGACTGGTGTGAGTTTTGATTTGCATTTCTCTAATGATTAATGATGTTGAGCATTCTTTCATGTGTTTGTTGGCAGTCTGTATATCTTCTTTGGAGAAATGTCTGTTTAGCTCTTCTGCCCATTTTTGGATTGGGTTGTTTGTTTTTTGATATTGAGCTGCATGAGCTGCTTGTATATTTTGGAGATTAATCCTTTGTCAGTTGCTTCATTTGCAAATATTTTCTCCCATTCTGAGCGTTGTCTTTTTGTCTTGTTTATGGCCTCCTTTGCTGTGCAAAAGCTTTTACGTTTCCTTAGGTCCCATTTGTTTATTTTTGTTTTTATTTCCATTTCTCTAGGAGGTGGGTCAAAAAGGATCTTGCTGTGATTTATGTCATAGAGTGTTCTGCCTATGTTTTCCTCTAAGAGTTTGATAGTATCTGGCCTTATATTTAGGTCTTTAATACATTTTGAGTTTATTTTTGTGTATGGTGTTAGGGAGTGTTCTAATTTCATTCTTTTACATGTAGCTGTCCGGTTTTCCCAGCACCACTTACTGAAGGAGGCTGTCTTTTCTCCATTGTATATTCTTTTCTCCTTTATCAAAGATAAGGTGACCATATGTGTGTGGGTTTATCTCTGGTCTTTCTATTCTGCTCCATTGATCTATATTTCTGTTTTTGTGCCAGTACCATACTGTCTTGATTGCTGTACCTTTGTAGTATAGTCTGAAGTCAGGGAGCCTGATTCCTCCAGCTCCGTTTTTCGTTCTCAAGATTGCTTTGGCTATTCGGGGTCTTTTGTGTTTCCATACAAATTGTGAAATTTTTTGTTCTAGTTCTGCGAAAAATGCCAGTGGTAGTTTGATAGGGATTGCACTGAAGCTGTAGATTGCTTTGGATAGTAGAGTCATTTTCACAATGTTGATTCTTCCAATCCAAGAACATGGTATATCTCTCCATCTGTTTGTATCATCTTTAATTTCTTTCATCAGTGTCTTGTAGTTTTCTGCATACAGGTGTTTTGTCTCCTTAGGTAAGTTTATTTCTAGGTATTTTATTATTTTTGTTGCAGTGGTAAATGGGAGTGTTTCCTTAATTTCTCTTTCAGATGTTTCATCATTAGTGTATAGGAATGCAAGAGATTTCTGTGCATTAATTTGTATCTTGCTACTCTACCAGATTCATTGATTAGCTCTAGTAGTTTTCTGGTAGCATCTTTAGGATTTTCTATGTAGAGTATCATGTCATCCGCAAACAGTAACGGTTTTATTTCTTCTCTTCTGATTTGGATTCCTTTTATTTCGTTTTCTTCTCTGATTGCTGTGGCTAAAACTTCCAAAACTATGTTGAATAATAGTGGTGAGAGTGGGCAGCCTTGTCTTGTTCCTCATCCTAGTGGAAATGGTTTCAGTTTTTCACCATTGACGACGATGTTGGCTGTGGGTTTGTCATATATGGCCATTATTATGTTGAGGTAAGTTTCTTCTTTGCCTACTTTCTGGAGGGTTTATATATATATATATATATATATATATATATATATATATATATTCTTTTCAGGTTCTTTTCATGGTATTAGAAGATATTGAATATAGTTCCCTGTGCTATACAGTAGGTCCTTGTTGTTTATCTGTTTTATGTATAATAGTGTGTATATGTTAATCCCAAATTCCCAGTTTATCCCTCCCCCCATAAGTGAAATGTTAACAACTGTAGACTGAGTGTATTATAGAGGCACTCCTGAAGGGAGTGTGAGGACGTGGGAAGGTCTGACTTGTCTTTTGGATGGACCCATTGAGCAGTTCTGTGTGGGATGGATGTTGGGGCAAGATTCGAGTTAAGGAAGTTAGAAGGTTGTTTCAAGTGTTCAGTCAACTCATTAGGCAACGCCTCTGTTGGCTTATCCCTTACACTGAAACATTGCTCAAGCTGGTAGTGTCCACTATAGAACTATTAATAAGACAGTGATATTGTACAAGCGAAGCCTATGCAGATGTTGAGGGGAGAGGTAATGTCAGTATGTGAAGAAGAGTGGTCTGACTCTGGGGTACTCATTACACTTGTGTATTTGCCATAATCCAGGGTCTGTGTCTTGGTTTTCCACTCTCCCAAAGCATATCCATCCCCCAGGGTCTAGATTCACATAAACCAGGCTCATCAGATTTATTTACAAAACATGTATCATAATATATTGATTTATGATGGGAAACAGTCATCACGGGGTTGAAATATTCTATGTCAGCTGGGTTGCAGCAAGAGTACTTTGAGCCCCTCATGCACTGCTGGAGGATGGACACGGTTGGAGTATTTTATGATCACGATTACACTGATGAGGAGTGGCCAGAGAATAATGCGTTTTATTGATACGGGTTTGAAGTCCACACATCTTACATTGGTTTTCCTTGGTTTGTGTCCTAATACATGCTTCCTAAAGTTGAAATAATATTAACTTTGAGGCTTATGTGGTAGGTGGAGTACATGTCCATACCTTCTATCTATCATCTTTTAAAGACAGAAAGGCTCCTCACTGTGTTCAGCGACTTGGTGCTGTGGGATGCAGATAGTCTCCTCCTAGGCTAAGCTGAACATGACTTGTTGGTGGCATCAGAGATATGAGGACATTTAGTAGTTTTCAGCTACTCAGTTTGGTAGCCATTTCAACTTCCTTCTAGGTCTCCTTTATATGAGAGAGAATTCTATCTTATTTAAGTCACTTTTATTTTGGGGTTTCCCATTATTTACATTATACCAGATCCTAAGTGTCACCACAGGAAAATTATATTTCATAGAAACCTGGTAAAGCTACATGAACATTAGCAAAAAGAGGACCTGAAGCAAAAAACTATAACAACAAAAAACTATAACAATGTTTATGGGCAAAAAGGCAAAGAATGTCACTACATAATGGTAAGAAACAGGAAGATATAATAATTCTAAACATACTGTAGGTGCCCACTTTTATGGCATTAAAAAACAAAGATAAAGGACACAGCACATATCAGAGCCCTGATCTTTGTAAACCAGGAGCGTCTTAGGTGTTTCTGCCCAGCAATGTGCATCTAATTTGTGGGCCTCATTATTTATGGCTGCTAAGAGATATGAAATCATAAAGCTCATTAGTAAATGGACTGCTCAGCTGCAACTAAAGAGTGAAAGTCCCCAGTGGCCCTGTGCTCTGGCTGATTATTAAAGAAAAATAGGAGAAAGTATACTGGGATGTAAAATCAGCAGTTTTTGCTAGAATTGACATTATTTTTTCTGACTATTATAGCCCACCTTTCTTTGTCTTTCGGTGTTGTTTTCACTCTTATTATAAATAGGTTATTGCCAGATTAAAAAAATCAATCTTAAAACCTGTCTTTTAACTGATAATTATCGTCCATTTATATTTACTTTGATAAGTGACAATTTATTTCTGTCTTTTTTGTGCTTTTTATTTACCGTTTTATTGATTAAGTGATTATTGATTGATTTTTGCTTGTACTGATTATGCTTCCTTTGGTTTCGAAGTTACACGTTCTATTTTTATTCTAATAGAGATTTATTTTTAACCAGTAAACTTGGTTAAAAAATGTCTAAAGTTAATCATTATCTTCATCTTCTTCCAATAATTCAAAGACTTTGGAATGTTTTAGTGCAGTAGTTTTCTGCTCACCTTTCATGTTGTGTTTAATATTTTAATTTAACCTTATTTTTATACCTCTAAATTACTTATTTATATATTTTATTATTTTAATAGTTGTTGCTTATAATATTCTCTGATGTAAATAATTTCCTTATTAATGCTTTTTCATCTTATTTTTTCTCTCTGGGCTTAATTTACTGCTTTATGAAGTGCATCTTTTAGTAATAGTTTTAGTGATGATTTTTATTAGGTACAATATAGTTGATGTACCATATTATGTGAGTTTCAGGTGTACAACATAGTGATTCACAATTTTTTTTTTTTTTTTTTGAAGTACGCGGGCCTCTCGCTGTTGTGGCCTCTCCCGCTGGGGAGCAGAGGCTCCAGATGCGCAGGCTCAGTGGCCATGGCTCACGGGCCCAGCCGCTCCACGGCATGTGGGATCTTCCCGGACCGGGGCACGAACCCGTGTCCCCTGCATCGGTAGGCAGACTGTTAACCACTGCGCCACCAGGGAAGCCCATGGTTCACAATTTTTTAAAGGTTATACTCCATTTATAGTTATTATAAAATATTGGCTATAATTCCTGTGTTGTACAATATATCCTTGTAGCTTATTTTCCACATAGTAGTTTGTACCTCTTAATCCCCTCCCCCTGACTTGCTCCTCTCTGCTTCCTTCTCACACTGGTAACTACTAGTTTGTTCTCCATAGCTGTGAGTCTTGTTTCTTTTTTGTTATAGTCATTTGTTTGTTTTATTTTGTAGATTCCACATATAAGTGATGTCATAATGATACTTGTCTTTCTCTGTCTGAATTATTTCGCTTAGCATAATACCCTCTAGGTCCATCCATGTTGTTGCAAATGGCAAAATCTCATTTGCCATTGATTATATATGTATGTGTGTGTGTGTGTGTGTGCGCGCGCGCGTATCCGTCCCATCTTCCTTATCCATTCATCTGTTGATGGACACTTAGTTTGCTTCCATATGTTGGGTATTGTAAATAATGCTGCTGTGAATATTGGGGTTGTTAGTTCCATTTTTAATCTTTGAGGAACCTCCATACTGTTTTTCATAGTGGCTGCACCAATTTACATTCCATCAGTTGTGTATCAGGCTTCCCGTTTCTCCACATCCTCATATGCATTTGTTATCTCTTGTCTTTTTGATGATAGCCATCCTGACAGGTGTGAAGTGATATCTTATTGTGTTTTTTATTTGCATCTCCCTATCTTTTCTCCATTGAGTGTTCTTGGCTCTCTTGTAAAATATTAGTTGATCATATATGCATGGGCTCTTATTTCTGTTCCATTGGTGTATGTGCCTGTTTTTAATGCCAGTACCGTACTGTTTTGATTACTGTAGGTTTATAATATAGTTTGTAATTAAGAAGCATGATGCCTCCAGCTTTCTTGTTCTTTCTCAGCATTATTTTGGCTATTTGGGATCTTTTGTGGTTCTATATGAATTTTAGAATTGTTACTTTTATTCTGTAAAAACTGCCATTGGCAATTAAAATATCACCCCTTTTCAACCCTTGATGAATTAATGGATCTGAGAGTTAATGATTACTGAAAGCACAAAAAGAGGCACAACCACATATTATGAGATTTTTTTTTTAAATTTTTATTATTTATTTATTTATTTATTTTTTTGGCTGTGTTGGGTCTTCATTGCTGCACGAGGGCTTTCCTCTAGTTGTGGCGAGCGGGGGCTACTCTTCGTTGTGGTGCGTGGGTTTCTCATTGCGGTGGCTTCTCTTGTTGCAGAGCACAGGCTCTAGGAGCATGGGCTTCAGTAGTTGTGGCTCACAGCCTCTAGAACGCAGGCTCAGTAGTTGTGGCTCACGGGCTTAGTTGCTCAGTGGCATGTGGGATCTTCCCGGACCAGGGCTCAAACTCATGTGCCCTGCATTGGCAGGCGGATTCTTAACCACTGTGCCACCAGGGAAGCCCTATTATGAGATTTTGATGAAAAGACACAAGAAAACTTGTAGTTATGGTAAAGGGGTTGAACCCGAGCCTGACCAAGCCTCTGGATCCAGCTGCTAATCTCCAGGAAATATGAGGACAGAGGTACAAGTTCAACGTCACCGTGAGTGAGTACACAGTCAAGAAAATCCAGGTTGTGGGTAAATCTGCAGGTCAGGGGTCCTAGGCTATTCAACAGGTAAATTGTAAGAGAGCAGGAGGGAGAACACACAGATAAACAGAGACCAAATGATATCTCAAATAAAAAATGAGCAAAATGAAATTTTAGTTTTGTAAGATTTGTAAATTGTAGTTTGCTCAATTGGTTGGCATAAATAGAAAGAAATTCAGGGACATGATTACAATAAAAGTCAAGGGTTGTTGTAACTTGCGAGGGTTATGATTGGGATGGGGGTATAGAGAAGTATTTCTTGGTTGGCTACAAAGTTGTGTTTTATTATCTGGGTGGTGTTTACTATGGGGTTAAGCTTATAATAATTTGTGAAGCCCTATATTTGTCTTGTGGGTTTTTTGTACATGTGTTATTTATGTATTTTACAACCAAAAGTTTTATTTTTTTGATTCCTTTTCCAGTAAGCGGCCTGAGGTGACCTCTAAAAGTGGTTCGCTATTCACTTCACCCAGAAAACCCCACAAAATCATGCAAGTCAGGAGGTTCAAATCTTTGTGTTCACTTTAAGAACACTTGTGAAACTGCCCAGGCCATTAAGGGTATGCATATCCGAAAAGCCACCAAGTATTTGAAGGATGTCACTTTAAAGAAGCAATGTGGGGCTTCCCTGATGGTGCAGTGGTTACGAGTCTGCCTGCCGATGCAGGGAACACGGGTTCGTGCCCCAGTCCGGGAAGATCCCACATGCCGCGGAGTGGCTGGGCCCGTGAGCCATGGCCGCTGAGCCTGCGCGGTGCGCCATTCCATCATTACAATGGTGGAGTTGGTAGGTGTGTCCAGGCCAAACAGTGGGGCTGGACGCAGGGTCGGTGGCCCAAAAAAAGTGTTGAATTTTTACTGCACATGCTCAAAAATGCAGAGTAATGCTGAAGTTAAGGGCTTAAATGTAGATTTTGTGGTCATTGAGAACATCCAGGTGAACAAAGCCGCCAGGATTTGGTGCAGGACTTACAGAGCTCATGGTTGGATCATCCCATACATGCGCTCTCCCAGCCCCACCGAGATGATCCTTACTGAAAAAGAACAGATTGTTTCTAAAGCAGAAGAGCAGGTTGCACAGAAGAAAAAGATATCCCAGAAGAAACTGAAGAAATGCTGCAAAAGATAAATGCAAATAAAAGGAAAAAAAAAGTTTTATTTTTTTAAAAGAGGAGATTAATGACAAAGCATAACTTAAGAGATGGGTGGGAATGTGCTAGGAGCGTGGCTGGAAGGATAAGACTTGGCAGGAGAATTGACACTTATTCTTCTGAAGAAGAAGGAAAAGAGGAAAAATACATATATATTTATAGGTATATGGTTGCTTATTGAGTGAGGTGGGTGGGAATAGGTGCAAAGGTAAATGATTCAAGACCCTCTGACGTTTATTTTTTTCTGGAGCAGAAACCAGATCACCTGCTGAGAGTAGGACAGGCTCTGGTGGGCGGTGAGGTCAAATAGCATCTGAAGTGAAAGGAAGGACCTAATTTCTACCCTCAGCTTGCTTGCAGGATTGTGTGATACTCTCCAGTGGCTTTCAGAAGCCCAGGAGTAGAAGCAGCTCTGTGGCTGACTTTTCTTCTGTGTAGTGTGATAGAAGAAAAAAAATAACAATTAGTGTCCTAGAAAAAAATAGTTTGATGTGATGTCATTTGGGTCATAGATATTACCCAGGAAGATGAAAGGTTAATGTTTGTCATGGGTTAAACTGTGCAAAGATGCTGGAGTCCTAACCTCCAGTGCCTGTGAATGTGACCTTATTTGGAAATAGGGTCCCTGCAGATGATCGAGTTAAGGTGGGTCCTGATCCAATACGACTGTGTCCTCAAAAGTGGGCAGAATTGGACACAGGCACAGACACATATGGAGGGAAGACAATGTGAAGACACAGGGAGAACACCATCTCCAAGCCATGGAATGCCAGGGGCTACTGGAAGCTAGGAGGGAGACTTGGAACAGATCCTGCCTTCACAAGCCTCAGAAGGAAACAACCCTGAAGACAGCTTGATTTCAGACTTCTAGCGTCCAGAACTGTGAGACAATACATTTCTGTTGTTTAAGCCCCCCAGGTTGTAGTGCTTTATTATGGCGGCCCTAGGGAATTAATGCAGTGCCCTAGAAAAAAATTTGGGTTTGGTTGATGTGATGTCATATACATGTGATGTGCATGGTGCATGCTCTCATTGAGCTTGTAGTCAAGTGGAGGGAGCAAATATTAAATCAAGAAAAACATAAGTATGCTAACAATGGAAAAGGATCCTGTGATAAAAATTAACGAGGGAGAATATGATTTAGGTGTGGAGCATTCAGGAAAATTTATTCTGTGGAAAAGACCGAGAATATCTCTTTAAATGAGTACATGTTAGGTGAAGGTTGGGGGATGGCGATGGAGATTTCCAGGATGTGGAAATCTGGAAGAGGGTGTGTTTGAGAACAGTGAAGTCCAGGGGTTGGACCAAGGGGAGAGGGTGGGCAAATGAGAGGAGTAGGGCTGGGGAGGTAGTCGGGGGCCAGTCGGGGAGCTTGGCGTCCATGTAAGCAGCTGGTACTTCAGCCCATTAGGAAGACGGTGAAAGGCTTTACGCGTGGCAAATGCATCCAGTTTCAGTGTTATAAAGGTCATTTTGATAACTACCTGAAGCAGGAATGATAAATACGTAAAAATGACACAGGAGGCCGGTTAAGAGGCCAGTTACTCAGTCGAACGACAGATGGTGATACCTTGAGCTGCATGGTGGTCATGCAGATGGAGGGGTGGGTAGGAGTGAGCTGATTGGTGAGGTTTGTTGAGCAGTGCGATGTGGGTGGGGTGAGGGAGAGGAGGTGTCAGATCATGTCTGGGATTGTTCTGGAAACTGCATGAGGCTGTTAGCAAATGCTCTTGCCTGTTCCATGGTGTGTGGAGCCTCAACAGATGCATAACCTCTGGTCACCAAAGGCTGCTGGGAAGCAGCATCCTCGAGGAGAGCCCAGCGTTTCACTGGAACGTAGAGGTGGAAGGGTGTGCTGGGGAGAAGGTATAAAGTAGAAGGAATTGGGGTTCTGGAGGGCACCGTGGTATGGAGTTGGAGGCCAAGGAGGATGGCTGGAGAAGAGGAGATCAGAGCCAGATGAGGTGAAAGAATGCCTTTCTGGCTGTACTTGTTGCTTTGGTCTGGAAAGTGGTTCTCATGTCCCGAAGTGCACCCATGCTCTCTTGATCATTTCCCCAAACTCATGTCTTTCACCTTTTCTGTACTGAATGATTGTTTTGTAGTTGTTTTTGGGTCTTGCACAGCTCTGTAAGGGCAGTCACATCACAGGCTTCCTGAAGCTGGTAAGCACGAGGCCACCAAAGTGATACACGTGCAGGTGAGTTTTCATGAGGCGTCAAGCGCGTGGGGCAGAGTGATGGAAGGGTGGCTTGCTGCCCCGGCTCCGCTGCTCCCTATTTGGAGGAGCTGCGTCTCTACGGCCTGTCTTAGGGGTGAGAGAAGTGATGTCTGGAGAGGCAGAGCAGTGCTGTGTTGAAAGCTCATCAAGCCGAGTCCAGATCTGAACCCGGATTGCCTGATTCTGGGTTCCATGTTCTCTCTAAAGGTCAGATAGAGGTTTCCTTAAGCTTAAAACACGTTGAAAACCGTCAGGTAAACTGTCAAGTGCTCTGACCTTCAGTCCCTCAAAGCAAGAGTTCTAACACGAATTCTCTGTAGATCTCGCTTTGCCCAGCATGAGAGACTCATGTTGATGGTGTTGTAGGGCTTTGCCCTGCCCTCTGGGAAGCTCTGATTTCCCTAGAACTGGGCTGGAGCATGCTTTAATTCTTCTGTATGCAGGGGTCACGTTAAGTTGTGTTGCTGTCATTTATTATCCGTATAAACTTGAGCAAGTCATTTTTTCCACCTGAGCTTCGTGTTCTTTGCTTTTAAAATGGGAGAGTGATATCTACCTGGGGTTTCTATTTTTTCAGGGTGAGAGATTGCTGAAAACACTTTGTCAGCTAAATAAAGTAGCCTTACAGTTCTCTGCACACTGTAGGCATTTGTTAAATGGATGTACAGTGAAGATACAAGGAAGCCTACACAGCATCCTCCCAGGCCATCAGGGCCGTTCCCACGGTGAGAATGCAGTTTGCAAGTGACGCTCAGGAAGTCTATTTTAATGGTGAGACATCATGTTCCAAGTCAGACTTTTAGTTTATTGAACTGCTCAGTGGAGCAAGCAGATGTTCCTGTTCCTAAAAGGTTCACTAGTCACGCAGCTCCCTGTGTCTCGAGAGCTACATAGAGAGTCTCTCCCCTGCTGTCAGCTGTCTCTTTGCTGATTGGTTCAGCTATGAGGAGCTCACTCTTGGTCCTTGTGGTCCTAGTCTTGCCTCTCCTGTGTCCCACCAGGTAAAACGGAATCCCCTCCCTGTGGCATTATGAACAGTTAAGGGAAAGTGGGTATGAGGTCCTATAAGAGTGAGGAGGAAGCTGGACTTGGATGAAGGAAGTTGAAACAGGGAGGGATGTGAGCAGAGATGTATGCTCCAGGCTGTTCAGTGGACGGAGATAAATGCTCAGGACACACCGTAGTTTCAAAGAAGAAATTGGTTCTGGATTTTGGTCTGAGGAATCTGTGAAGTTTGCAGGGAAAGTTGGACTGATGGTATTGGCAGCGCAAAAGTGTGAGACCTTTAGAGGACAGGTAGGCTTTGGGAGTGGGAAGGGGGCTGTTCCTTTAGGACTCTTAGAACTTGCACTCCCAAGTCAGTTACCTGGATTATTTTTTCACACGTGTTTAGAAACCAAGGCAGACTTTACGCTGAGCAGCATCAACAGAGAGAGCAAGTTGTTCCAGGGTGTTAGCTCAAAGCACGATGGGATCCTATGGAACATCAGTGAGGGGGTCAGAATTTATGCCCTCTGGACAGAAACCAGCAACTTGACACTGCTGAAGAGGGTCCACTTAAGTCACTGAAGTGGACGTTCTCAGACTTTGCTTGTGGTTTGCTAAAGTCTGCAGAAAGCTTTTACCCTTTGCCCCGAAGCTTCATATTTTAAAGGTATCACTTGAGGGCCAAAGGTGAGGTATTCAAAGGGCAGGTGAGGATTGTGTTGAGATTTCTGCCACTGTCCTGGATGGCAGGACCTCTGGACACGTGGTGTCTCCACTGGACTCCTTTGTCCTCCGAGAGGTACTCCAGGGCTAATGGGCATGTGAAAGGCACATTTGCTTGCCGGTGGCCTTTGGTCGTACCACGTTGATTACTCTCACACCCATGGGCCAGCTGGGTGGAGAGACTGATAAGGCTTAGCACAGAAGAGTGGGTCGTTCAGTAAGGTGACTCAGAGCCACCTTCACCCTCTTAAACTGCCTGCCTTACCACTCCTCCCTGACCCCTCAGCTTCCAGAGGCACCCCGGTCTTAAGGTTAGGAAAAATACTAGCAATTGATTTAGATACATGTTTCAGGTATTTCAAACCATTTCACACTCGTTACCCCATGGGATGCTTTCAACTAACCTGTGAGTAAGCCTAGGCAGGTAGTCAGGCACGGAGCAAAAAGTCCAATAGAATGTTATTGGGAAGGCAGGCCTAGAACCATGGGCTTCTGTGATTCTGTGTTAGTGATCTTTCCTTCTTCAAGCCGACACTTGGTAATCTCAGACTGCCTTGCTACTATCCTAGACCCTGCATGTCTCCTGGTATGGGGCCTCGACAGACTCCTTGGTCTACTTTGAGGTGTAAATGTTTCTTCCATAACAAACACTCCCAAGCGAATCTGCTGGGCCCTGTTTGCCTGTACATAGTTGTTTAGTGATTCATGTGAGTCGGGACCATGGGAACTAAGGATTCATAATAGGGTCTGTGGAAAATAACTGAAGAGCAACTGAAAAAGGGGCCCTCAGCTGTAACATGACTGGGGTCTTTGGATCCTGTCCAGTCTACCGTTAAAAAGTTGTAAAGTGTAGCCTTCAATCTAATTTATCCATAGCTTTATGACCCTGCAAGCACTGTGCATTTATTTTTGTTTTTGTTGGCAGAAGTGGACCGAATGCGTACATAAGAAGATTGTTTCATACATGCTGGCGAACAAAAGGTGTTTGCAAGAGATCATGTGGAAAGGGTGAAATATTTCATTCTTTCTGTGAAGTGGCAGTTCTGTGCTGCATTAACAAAAAGTATTTGCCTGTAATGGTTGGGAAATAGTTATATATGAGGCCCCTGCTGACTTCCTCAGATGTACCATCCCATTAAAATGATGGCTTTAGCTGATGTTTTTGTGTTGGCTGTGTTTCTCTTTATTTAGAGGCGTTCATTGTCTCTCCCATGGAAATAATCATATAATCAGAATAGTGTAAAAATCATAAGTGAACCTCATAATGAATTTCACAAATTTAGCATGTCCATGTAACCTGAACCCAGATGAAAAAAAGAATGTAATAATATTCCAGTCACTACGAGTCACTACTCCACAAAAGGCTGTCCGTAGCCTGACTTCTAACAGCAGGAGTTCTGCCACCTGTTTTTGAACTTTATATAAATGGAATCACACAGTAGGTACTCCTTTGTATCTGGCTCCTTCTGGTCTACATTATTTCAATGACATTTATCCTTATTGTTTGATGTAACTGTAATTTATTCATTCTCCATGTTGTATAATACTACATTGGAGAATAGGCCACAGTGTATTTGAAAATTGTAATATAGATGGTCATTTGTGTAGTTTTCAGGTCTTGGCTCTTTGAAATAGCGCTGTGATGAACATTCTTGTGGATGCTTTTTAAGGCTTATATGCAAGCATTTCTGTGGGTATCTACCCAGGAATGGAATTTCCTGTCATAGGCTGTACATGTATTCACTTTTAGTAGATATGGCCAAATTGTTTTCCAAATTGGTTGTACCAATTTACAACTCCCATCCAGTGTCTGAGAGTTCTTGTTGCTTTACATCCTTTTCCACAACTATTATTATCTTCCCCTTTTTTCCATCTAGGAGGTATATCGTAATGGCATATGCATTTCACTGATGGCTAATGAAACTGAACCCCTTTTCACTTGTTTATTGGCCATTTAGATAATCCTTTTTTGGTGATGTACTGTTCAAGACTTTCATCTATTTTTCTACTGGATTGTCTTAACTTTTTCTACTTGGGAACCTCCTAAGGAACACTCATTATTTGACATTGGCAATAATAAAGTGAAATTCGTATTGAAAATATTGATGTTTAAATATGGAGTACGTTATAGTTTACAAGGCACAGTTACAGAAATTTTGTACTGTTTAGTATGACCAGGCCATCAAAATGTTTTAGTTCTTAAGTATTTTTAAATTTCATTAACCTAAGCAAGACAAATCACTTGAGTTAATGACACTTCAACCCCCTTCTTTTTTGAGTAGCTTTTAGGAGGAATTAAGTCGATGAGAGAGAGGCAGTGCTTCCAGCATGACGGGGAGCTGTAAACAAACCTGCCGTGATGGGTGAAGTACCCATCCTGAGCAGATTGCATCGTAAGACTGAGCTAGGACTAGACTCTTTTGGCTCTTCTGAGAAAAGGACAAAGGTGATTATATGCACAGCCAAATCATCTTTCAGTGTCATTAACATCATTCCTACTGTCAGCTACATTCCTCTTGAGAGTGTCCTGCTCAGATGGGGAGAATAAGTAGTACGGGTGGTTCCTTCCTTATCTGCTACAACCAATAAACAGGGCCCTTTCTTCTTCTTCTCTGTCTCTTCCTCCCCTTCCCCTTGCCCTTCTCGTTCTTCTTTCAGTGTTTACTGTTGTTTGCTCATGTCATCCATATGTGTTTGTGGAATAGGCTAGCCTGCATTTTTCTGCCAATAGCATCTGTGATACATGAGTTTCCTCAGGCCTCTGAATAGTGATGGAGCTAAGATTGTGCTGGGTTGTGCTTCCTCATCTTGTCCACCTCACGTCACTCCTTACTGCTGAGAAACCTTGGATGTGTCTTATGTGACCTCCCCAAAAATTGTTTTCTGCTTTTCTTGTTGGGGTGTCTGCTACTGGAAATTTGACTGGAAGGTGGCATCTTCCCTTTGTAGCTGCCACTGGGATTGTTGCTGTCCTAGTCATACTGATGTCTCTCAGTATTTGGGTGACATCAAAAAAAAGGGCTGCCACATTCCCTGTAGGCTTCACTGAGCCCACCTCGTGCTATGATCCATATTGAGATAGGGTAAATATTCCTGTTCTGTTTTTTTTTAATCACCTGAGTATCAAATCAATGCTGCTCATGGTCTCAGGTCTCATAGAGAGCCCTGTTGATAGCATTATTTTTAAAAATTAAATTTATTTTTACTAAAAAATCCCCAGCTCACTCATTTTTCCCACCCACCCTACCCCCAACCTGTTGCAACCACCAGTCTGTTCTCTGTATCCATGAGCTTGTTTTTGTTTTTGTTTTTTTTTAAGATTGCACATATAAGAGAGATTATACGATAATTTGTCTCTCTTTGAATTATTTCACGTAGCATAATGCCCTTGAGGTCCATTTTGTCACAAATAATGTTTTGTTCTTCTCTATGCCCGACTAATATTTCACCGTATGTACATGATACATTTTCTTTATCCATTCATCCATCAGTGGATACTTAGGTTGTTTGCATAGCTTGGCCTTTGTAAATAATGCATCAGGAAACCTGGAGGTTCATATATATTTTTGCATGAGTGTTTTTGTTTTCTTCTGGTAGGTGCTCAAAAGTGGAATTGCGAGATCACATGGTAGTTCTACTTTTAATTTTTTTTTTTTTTTTTTTTTTTTTTTGCGGTACGTGGGCCTCTCACTGTTGTGGCCTCGCCCGTTGCGGAGCACAGGCTCCGGATGCACAGGCTCAGCAGCCATGGCTCACGGGCCTAGCCGCTCCATGGCATGTGGGATCTTCCCAGACCAGGGCACGAACCCGTGTCCCCTGCATCGGCAGGTGGACTCTCAACCACTGCGCCACCAGGGAAGCCCTATTTTTAATTTTCTGAGGAATCTGTGTACAGTTCTCCATAGTTGTTTTGTCAAGGTCCATTCCCACCAACACTGCAGAAGGCTCCCTTTTCTCCCCAGCCTTGCCAGCACTTGTTATTTCTTGTCTTTTTGATGACAGTCATTGTAACAGGTGTGAGGTGAGATCTCATTGTTTTGATTTGCATTTCCCTGATGGTTAGTGATGTTGAGGATCTTTTCATGTACCTGTAGGCCTTCTGTATGTCTTCTTTGGAGAAATGTCTATTCAGATATTCTGCTCATTTTGAAATTGGATGGTTTGTTTTTTGCTTTTGAGTTGTAAGAGTTCTTTATATATTTTGGATGTTGGCCCCTATCAGATATGATTTGCAATTATTTTCTTCTATTCAGTATGTTACCTTTTCATTTTGTTGATGGTTTCCTTTGCTGTGTAAAAGGTTTTTAGTTTGATGTAGTCCCACTTGTTTATTTTTGCTTTTGCTTTTGGTGTCAGATTAAGAAACTCATGGCCAAGACCAATGTCAAAGAGATTATCGCCTGTGTTCACTTCTAAGAGTTTTATGGTTTCAATTCTTACATTAAAGTCTTTAATCCATTTTGAGTTAATTTTTTTGTATGGGGTAAGATAGTGGGCCAGTTTCATTCTTTTGCATGTGGCTGTCCAATTTACCCAACACCATTTATTGAAGAGATCGTCCTTTCCCCATTGTATATTCTTGGCTCTGTTGTTGTAAGTTAATTGACCTTATATGCATGAGTTTATTTTTGGGCTCTCTATTCTGTTCCATTGATCTGTGTATCTGTTTATATGCCAATGAAATAATCTTTTATTTACTGTAGCTTTGTAATATAGTTTAAAATCAAGGAACTTGATGCCTCCAGCTTTGTTCTTTTTTTCTCAAGATGGTTACTTAGGGTCTTTTGTGGTTCCATACACATTTTAGGATTGCTTATTCTGTTTCACTGAAAAATGCCATTTGAATTTTGATGTTGATTGCATTGGGTAGTATGGACATTTTAAAACATATTAAATAAATAAATAAATTAATTAATTTTGGTTGTGTTGAGTTTTAGTTGCCGCACGCAGGATGTACGTTGTGGTGCTTGGACTTCTGTCTAGTTGTGGTGCGTGGGCTCCAGAGCGTGGGGGCTCTGTAGTTTGCGGCACGTGGTCTCTCTCGTTGAGGTGCCCGAGCTCAATAGTTGTGGCATGTGGGCTTAGTTGCCCCACGGCATGTGGGATCTTAGTTCCCCAACTGGGGATTGAACCTGCATCCCCTGCATTGGAAGGTGGATTCTTTACCAATGGCTCACCAGGGAAGTCCCCTAGTATGGACATTTTAGCAATATTAATTCTTGTAATCCATGAGCACAGAATATCTTTCCATTTTTTTGTGTATTCTTAAGTTTCTTTCATCAGTGTCTTGTAGTTTTCATTATATAGGTCTTTCAACTCCCTGGTGAAATTTATTCCTAGGTATTTTATTTTATTTTTTGATGCAGTTGTAAATGAGATTGTTTTTTAAATTTCTCTTCTGTATAGTTCATTATCAGCATAAAGGAATGCAACCAATTTGTGTATATTGATTTTTTTATACCTTACATATTTACTGAGTTTATTTATTAGTTTTAGAAGTTTTTTTGTAATTCTTAATTTTAATTTTATTTAAAAAAATTTTTATTTTATATTGGAGTATAGTTGATTAACCATGTTGTACTAGTTTCAGATGTATAGCAAAGTGATTCAGTTATACATATACATGTATCTATTCTTCTTCAAATTCTTTTCCCGTTTAGATTGTTACATAATATTGAGCAGAGTTCCCTATGCTAAACATTAGGTCCTTGTTGGTTATCCATTTTAAATATAGCAGTGTGTAGATGTCAATCCCAAACTCCTTTGGTGGACTCTTTGGAGTTTTCTATATGTGATATTTATATTACGTTGTCTGCAAATAGTGGCAGTTTTACTTCTTCCTTTCCAATTTGGATGCCTTTTGTTTCTTTTTCTTGCATAATGAACTCTGGCCAGTACTTCTAATATTACGTTGAATAAAAGTGACAAGGTTTGTCGTCTTTGTCTTGTTTCTGATCTTCGAGGAAAAGCTTCCAGCTTTTTACCATTGTCTCTGATGTTAGTTGTGGACTTGTCATAATGGCCTTTATTTTGTTGAGTTATGTTCCCTCTATACCCATTTTACTGAGAGTTTTTTATCATAAATGGATGTTGAGTTTTGTCAGATGCTTTTTCTGCAGGTACTGAGATGATCATATGATTCCCTTTTGAAAACATCATTTACTGCTATTTCCAGAAACCTCTTTCCACACAGGACTAAGGCAGATATTAATGTGGCCTAGAAGGAAAAGAGATATCATTCTATTGAGTCTGCATACCTCTCTCCTTCCAGGAATCGTTCTTTGCAAAAAGTTTTTTCCCTTTCCCCACATACAGCTGAACTTTTGCCAATAGATTAAGGCCAATATCATCCCTCCAATTCTGCACAAAGTACTTATTTCTATCAATGTAAAAAATATATCCACCAATCCAGCTAACTTTTTGATGCATTTCAAGTAAGTTACAAGCATCAGTACACTTGTCCTTAAGAATTCAGAATGATATCGTTAGAGTTTAATAGTTTCTTTTTATGTTAAAAATTTTATATACCATGCAATGCACATGTCTTGTGTGCCATTCAAAGAGCTTTGACAAATGCATACACCTGTAGTCTGAACCTTATCAAGATGATATTTACATCACTCCAGAACGTTCCTTGATGTCCTTTTCCAGTTGATATCTACCACCAAGTTTCTGTTTTCTGAGCAGCAGCTGTTATGTTTTATATTAACCACAGGTTAGGTTTGCTTGTTCTAGAACTTCATACATATAGTGTCTAATTAGAGTGTGTACTGTGCTGTGTAAGGATTTTTCCTTCCTGAGGTAATATTTTTAGATCCTTCCATGATATTGCTTGTATCTGTAGTCCATTCCTTTTTATTGCTGAGGGGTATTCTGTTGTGTGACTTCACTGCAGTTTTTAATCCATTGTCTTCCTAATGCACATCTGGACTGTTTCCAGTTTTTGGCTATTGTGATTAAGCTACAGTGAACATTCTTGTGCTAATCTTTTTGTAAAGATAAGCTTTTATTTCTCTTGGGTAAATTCTTATGAGTGGAGTTTCTCAGTCATAAGTTAGTCTTAGGTTTAGTTTTCTTTGTAAACAACTTTATTAATATATAATTCACGTTCCAAAATGCCATAAAATTCACCCGTTTAAAGTGTACAATTCAGTGGTTTTTAATAGATTCACAGAGTTGTGCAGCCATCACCACAATCAGGTTTAGCATTCTTCTTTATCACTCCCCGAAAAACCTCTTGTAGCAGTCACTCCCTGTATTAGTGTGCTAGAGCTGCCATAGCAAAGTACCGCAAGCCAGGGGACATAGATAACAGATATTCATTGTATCATAAGATCAAGATGTTAGCAGGGTTGGTTCCTTATGAAGGCTGTGAGAGAGAATCTGTTTTATGCCTCTCGCCTCGCTTCTGATTTGCTGGCATTCCTCGGCTAATGGAAGCACACCTAATCTCTTTAGCACTTGTCCAGTTACACCCTTAGAGTTCTCTCCATAGCGTGCCTTCTCATTTTTTTTTTTTTTCTCAATATGGGTAGGCAGAGAATTCTCCAGATCTTCAAGTTCTGGTTCTTTTTTTTTTTCTAAACAATTCTCTCTTTAATTTATTTCCTTCCGTTTGCATTTTAATATAAACAGTAAGGAGAAACCAGGCCATGCCTTCAACATTTTGCTTAGAAATTATCTCTGCTAAACACCTGAGTTCATTATTTGCAAGTTCTAATTTTCATTTAACAACACAATTCAGCCAGATTCTCTGCCACTTTATGACAAGGATCTCCTTTCCTCCAGATTCTTGTTTTTCATTTCTGTCTGAGACCTCACCAGAACTGCATCCATCATTTCTAACCTTCTATTCGTGATGACATATGTATTCTTTAAGATGACTGAAGCCTTCTCTACAGATCTCCCCTTTTCTTTCTGAGCCCTCCCTAGAATATCCTTTAATGTTCATATTTCTACCAAGATTCTTCTCAAGGCAATCTAGACTCTCTTTGTCATGCACCTCAAAATTCTTCCACTCTCTACTCATTACCCAGTTACAAAGCCATTTCCACATTTGTAGGTATTTGTTATAGCAACACCCCATTTTCCAGTAGCAAAACCTGTATTAGTGTGCTAAGGCTACAATGACAAAGTACTACAGGCTGGGTGGTTTAAACAACAGAAATTTATTGTTTCATTGTTCTGAAGGCTATAAGTCTAACATCAGGATGTTGGCAGGTTTGGCTGGTTGTGAGGGCTTTGAGAATCTGTTCCTTTTCTCTCTCTCCTGTCTTCTGGGGTTTGTAGGAAATTCTGGTGTTCCTTGGCTTGTAGGCCTCTGCCATCAGCTTCATACGGCATTCTTCTTGTGTGTATGTCTGTCCAAATTTCCCCTTTTTATAAGGACATCAGTCATATTGGATTAGGGCCCATCCTAATGACTTCATCTTAACTAATTATATCTGCAATTGATCTAATTCCAAATAAAGTCACATTTCGAGGTACTAGGAGTTAGGAGTTCATTAAATGAAATTTTGGGGACATGAATTTAGCCCATAAGACTCTCCATATCTTTCCATCCCCGCTCAGCCTCAGGCAACCACTAATCTACTTTTTGACGATTTGCCTGTTCTGCACATTTCATATATATATGGAATCATACATAGCATGCTATGCAATATATGCATGCAATATATGCTATTTTGGACTGGTGTCTTTCACTTAGTATAGTTTTTCAAGGTTCATCCACGTTGTAGCATGTATTAGTATTTCATTTTTAAGTTGCCAGATAGTCTATTGTATGGATGTATATTTAATTTTATAGGAAAACTTCAGAACTTTTTCCAAAGTAGTTGTACAGTTTACACTTTTACCAATAATGCATGAGAGTTCCGGTTTCTCCACATCCTTGCCAGCATTTGGTATTGTCAGCATATTTAATTTTTAGCCATTGGAGTGGGTATGTGTAGTGGTATCTCACGTCATTGTAGTTGGCATTTTCCTGATGACAGTCACTTTTTAATGTGATTCTTGGCAGTGTCTATATTTCTTTTGTCAAGTGTTTATTCAATTTTTTGCCCTTTTTATCTTTTTTTTTCTTTTTATTATTGAATTCCTAATTCTTCTTTTTCTTCTTAACAGTATGTTTTGGTGATCAGTAGTTTTAAATTTTGTTGAAGTCAAATTTATACGTGTTTTTCCTTCTGTGGTTATTACTTTTTGTGTCCTAAGAAACTTTTGCCTACCCCCAAGTCACAAAAATATTCTCCTCTGTTCTTCTGTGACCTTTAGTCTTTACGTTCTGTTATGATATATCTAGAGTTCACTTTTGAGTATGATGTGAGGTAGGGTCATATGAACAAAGTAAATAAATATCCACATTCTGTATGAATATTAAGCAGTTCCAGCAGCATGTATTGAAGAGATTTCTTTTCCCCTTCGGATATCCTTGGCAACTTTGTACAAAGTCAAATGACAGTAAATGTTGATCAACTTCTGGGTCCTTTATTTGGTTCCATTAGTCTGTTAGTCAGTCTTTAAACAGTATCATGCTGCCTTTCTTAATATAGTTTTATAGTAAGTCTTAAATTCATACAGTGTTAGTTGTGCAACTTTTTTTTTCTATTCCAGTATCATTTAAAACTTCTAAGTCCCTTGCATTTCGATATCAATTTTAGAGTCAGTTTGTCAGTTTCTACAAAAATTCTGCTGGGCTTACGATTGGGATTGCAGTGAACCTACGGGGTCATTTTAGAAAGAATTGAACCTTAACAGTATTGAGTCTTCCAATTCATGATGAATATAGTCTATCCAGTCATTTAGGTCTTCTTTTATTTATTGCAGTAGTGCTTTGTAGCTTTTAGTGAAGAGATCTTGCACATCTTTTCTCTCCTTGTTCGTCCAGTTCCTATTACTCCATATCCTTGTCAGCATTTGCTGTTGTCAGTATTCTGGATTTGAGCCATTCTAATAGGTGATGTTTTAATTTTTAATTATCTGATGACATGTGATATGAAGCATCTTTTCACATGCCTATCTGCTATTTCTACTTCTGTGGAGAGGTGTCTGTTAAGATTTTGGGCCTGTTTCGTAATTGGGTTGTTCATTTTCTTATTGTTGAGGGTTTTTCCTCCTGCTCTATTGAGGTATTGCTGACATATAACATTGTATAAATTTAAAGTGTACAAAGCAATGATATATATATATATATATATATATATATCTCAAAATAATTACACAGTAGGATTAGTTAACATCTATCACTCACATAATTACATTTTTTTGTGTGTGTGGTGAGAACATTCAAGGTCTACTCTCTTAGCAACTTTCAAGTGTGTAATACAGTATTGTTAACTGTAGTCACCATGCAGTACCTTAGACCCCCAGAGCTTATTCATATTATAACTGGAAGTTTGTATACTTTGACTGACATTTCCCCATCACCCTATTCCTCAGCCCCTGGCCACCACCACTCTACTCTCTGTTTCAATGAGTTTGGCTTTTATATATTCCACATATATATAAGTGATATCATAAAGTACAATATTTGCCTTTGTTTGTCAGACAGATTTCACTTAGAATGATGCCCTTGATGTCCATCCATGCTGTTGCAAATGGCAGGATTTTCCTCTTTCTCATGGTTGAATAATTTTCCATTGTATATATAGGCCACATCTTCTTTACCCACTCATCTGTAGACAGACACTTAGGTTGTTTCCGTATCTTGAATGTCGTGAACAATGCTGCAATAAACAATTGGGGTACAGATATCACATTGAGATTCTGATTTCAGTTCTTTTTGATATGGGATTACTGGATCATATGGTAGTAATATTTTTAATTTTTGAAAGAATCTCCATACTGTGTTCCATAGTGGCTGTACAAATTTTCCTTCCCATCAGCAGTGCAGAAGGATTTTATTTTCTCCACATCCTTGCCAACACTTATCTCCTGTCTTTTTTATGATAGCCATTGTAACAGGTATGAAGTGAAATATCACTGTAATTTGGATTTACATTTCTGTAGTGATTAGTGATGTTGAGCATCTTCTCATGGACCTGTTGGCTATTTGTATATCTTCTTTGGAAAAATGTTTATTTAGGGCCTCTGCCCATTTAAAAATCAGATTATTATTCTTACTATTAATTTTTGCTGTTGAATTCTATGAGTTCCTTATATATTTTGGATATTAACCACTTATCAGATACATGATTTGCAAATATTTTCTCCCATTCAAATTGAAGAACTTGGGGTGTTTAACCTGTAGTGTTTCCCTACTCTTGGAGAAATTAGCATATGTCCTCCATATTTTCAGCAAATTGGCAGCTGGATTCAGAGGCTTGACCTGACTCATGTTTGAGTCCTTTAGCTGTCTGTACTGTAGCTGGTGGTGTGTGTGTGTGTGTGTGTGTGTGTGTGTGTGTGTGTGTGTGTGTGTGTGTGTGTGTGTGTGTGTGTGTGTGTGTGTGTTGTATCAGGAGGCCCATAATGTCTGGTTGTCTGTCTTTCAGAGATAATAGCAGCTACTGATGCCCAATGACTAGATTCATTAATACAATGGGGGTTGTATGTTGGTGATACTGTAATTAATATGTCTTTTTCATTGTTTAATTGTAATGTATACAACTCAGTAAGTTTGGTGACTAGTTTCTACCTGTGAAACCATCACCACCATCAGGACCATAGACGTATTCATCACATACGGAAGTTTCCTCTCACCTCCTTTATTATTGTTGTTGTTGTTGTTATTATTACTTGTGATAAGAATACTTAGCATAGGATCTAGCCTCAGAAAATTTTAAATAGATAACTCTGTATTGTTAGCTATAGGTACTGTGTGTAGCAGAACTTCAGAACTTATCTGTCTTGCATAAATGAAACTTGGTACCCTTTGACCAATGTCTGCCCGCTTCCTCCACCCGTCAGGCCCTGTTACTATGAGTCTGACGTTTTTGGATTCCACATATAAGTGAGACCACACAGTATTTGTCTTTCGCTGTCTGATTTATTTCACTTAGAGTATGTCCTCCAGTCTATCCATGGGTCACAAACAGCAGGATTTCCTTCTTTTTTAAGGCTGAATTTATTTTGTATATTGATGTATATCACATTTTCTTCCTGTGTGTTTGTGTTTTTCACCTTTATTGAGGAATGACTGACTGATAAAAACTGTATACATTTAAGGTATACAATGCGATGTTTTGATATAATATACATTGAATTGATTACCACCATGAGATAATTAACATATCCAACACTTCACATGGTTATCCTCTTTTATTGTATGGTAAGATCACTTGAGATCTACTCTCCTAGCAGATTTCAAGTATATAATACAGTATTATTAACTATTTTTATTAACTATAGTCACCATGCTGTACATTAAGTCTCTAGAACTTGTTCATTTTATAACTGGAAGTTTGTTCCCTTTGACTAACATCTCTCCATTCCCCCACCCACCATACCTTGGCAACCACCATTATACTATCTACTTCTTTGAGTTTTACATTTTTACGTTCCACATATAAATGAGATCATACAGTATTGGTCTTTCTATGTCTCACTTACTTGACTTAGCATAATGTCCTTCAGGGCATTTGTCCATGTCATTGCAAATGGTATAGTTTCCTTCTTTTTAAGGCTGAATAATATTCTGTTGTGTGAATATACATACACATATATATATACACATATATGTATGTGTATATATATATCACAATTTCTTTACCCATTTATCCATTGACAGACACTTTGGTTGTTTCTGTATCTTGGCTAGTATGAATAATGCTGCAGTGAACATAGGAGTACAGATATCTCTTCAACATCCTGATTAAACATCATTTCCTTTGGATATATACTCAGATGTGGAATTGCTGGATCTTATGGTGGTTCTGGCTCTAATTTTTAAAGGAACATTGATAATCTTTTTCATAATTACTCTTTCAATTTACATTTCTCCTAAAAGTGTACAAGGGTTCCCTTTACTCCATATATCTACAATATTTGTTATTATTATTATTTTGGTAATAGCCATTGTAACAGGTATGAGGTGATATCTCATTGTGGGCTTGATTTGCATTTCCCTGATGATAAGTGACATCGAACACCTTTTTTTGTATCCCTTTTGGCTATTTGTATATCTTCTTCGGAAAAATATCTATTCAGGTCCTTTGCCCATTTTTAATTGCTTTGTTATTATTTTGGGCTGTTGAGTTGTGTGAGCTCCTCATGTGTTTTGCGAGGAACTTATAAACCCTTACTGAGTATAGGGTTTGCAAATATTTTCTCCTATTCCGTAGGTTGTCTTTTCACTCTGTTGACTGTTCCTTTGCTGTGCAGAAGCTTTTTAGTTTGATGTAGTCCTACTTGTCTAATTTTGCCTTTGTTGCTTGTGCTTGTGCATATCCAAGAAATCATTACAAAGACCAGTCTCATGAGCTCTTCCTCCATGTTTTCTTCTAGAAATTTTACAGTTTCAGGTCTTATGTTTAAACCTTTAATCTATTTTGAATTGATTTTTTCTATAAATGTACTCTTTTGCATGTGACTATCCAGTTTTCCTAACACTGTTTGTTAAAGAGACTATCCTTTCTCCATTGTATAGTCTTAGTACCCTTGTTGAATATCAGTTCTCTCTCTGTGGGCTTATCTCTGGGCTTTCTGTTCTCTTCCACTGTTCTACATGTCTGTATTTATGCCAGTACCACACTTTTAAAATTATTATAGCTTTGTAATATATTTTGAAGTCATGAATTGTGATGCCACCAGCTTTGTTTTTTTTGCTTAAAATTGATTTGCTATTCAGGGACTTTCGTGGCTCCATAAGAATTTTAGGGCTCTCTCTTCCTTCCCTCTTTCCTTTCTTTAAAAATTATTTTATCTGTTTAAAAAAATTTTTAAACTGTTCTAGGATTGTTTTTTCTATTTCTGTAAAAAATAACTTTGGGATTTCCACAAGGATTTTACTGAATCTATAATTTGCTTTGGGAATTATGAACATTTTAGAAGTATTCTTTCAGTCGATGAACAGGGATTGTCTTCTGTTTATTTGCATCTCCTTTAATTTCTTTCATCAATATTTTGTAGTTTTCAGTGTACAAATCTTTCACCTCCTTGGTTAAGTTGTATTCCTCAGCACTTTGTTCTTTTGATGCTATTATAAATGGGATTGGTTTCATAATTTCGCTTTTGAGTAGTTTGTTGTTAGTATATAGAAATGCAACTGGTTTTTGCTTATTGATTTTGTATTCTGTAATGTAGTGAATTTTTTTTTTACTAGTTCTAAATTTTTTGCGGGCATCTTAGGGTTTCCACATATAAAATCATGTCCTCTGCCCACGGAGATAACTGAATCTGAGTTGTTTCTCACTCAAACCTGGAAACATGTTCACTGGTACAGCAATGTCCAGTCAAATATTTTTTTAAAAAGAAACAACTCAAAGAATGGGAGAGAATATTTGCAAACCTATATCTCTTAAAGGTTTAGTGTCCAAAATATACCAAGAACTGACAACCCACTAATGAAAAACAGCTAAATTAAAAAATAAGTAAAGGATTTGAGTAGACATTTCTACAAAGAAAATATACAAATGGCCAATAAAACACTGAAAAGATGTTCAACATCATTAATGTTGCAAATTAGATGCAAATTAAAATACAAATTAAAACTACAATGAGATGACTATAATAAAAGATATGGACCATAGCGGAGTATGTGAGTATGTGGAGAAATTGGAACCCTCAAGCACTGCTGGTGGGATTGTAAAATAAAGGATGAAGCTGTGGAAAATAGTTTGGCAGCTCCTTAGAAATTTAAACATAGTGTAACCATAAAACACAGCAATATACCCAGGTATATATCCAAGAGAATTGAAAATATATCCACACAAAAACTTGGATGTAAATGTCCGGAGCAACATCATTGATAATAGCTCCAAACTAGAAACAATCCAAATGTCCATCAGCTGATGACTGGATGATTAAAAGGTAGTGTATCCATTTAATAGAATACTGTTCATCATTTGAAAGGGATTACGTATTGATGCATGCTACAACATGGATAAACTTTGAAAAACCTTGTGCTAAGTGAAAGAAAACACAAAGAGTCACATGTTGTTTGATTATATTAAATGTCCAGAATAGGTAAATCGATAGAGACAGAAAGTAGATTAATAGTTGCCAGGGTCTGAGGGGAGGGGAGAATGGGGAATGACTGCTCATGAATACAGAGTTTCTTTTTGGGGTGATGGAATGTTTTGGAATTGGATAGTGGTGATGGTTGCACAACTTTAGGAATATACAGAAAACCACTGAAATGGTACACTTTAAAAGAGTGAATTTTATCTCAATAAAAAGAACAAGAACAATGAGGGAAATCTTGAATTTCCAGGTATTACAGGTGATCTAAGGTAGTACATGCATCAGAAAAGATGTCAGTAGATAATAATACAAGTCCCAGTGATAAGCCCAACAATTAATATATATTTATTACGTAATATTGGTGGATTTTAAAATTAATTTGGGAGGGTTAGATTGATTATTCAATAAATATGCCTGTATAATTGGTTACTTGGTTAAGTGTGAGGATGGAATCTTAGCTCCCACCATACGTGAAGTAATTTCCACATAAACCCGTACATAGGTCAGTGATCAGAGTGTTCTGTAAACCACAGATGATGATGGAGCAGCCTCCTTTTCACCCTGGCCCTTCTTCTAATCACCACTCACTTTCCATTTCTTCAGTTCCCCAAATTTTCTGTGTTCTATAAACCTCCTTCTACCTTCTTTAGATCAAACACAGTCTTCAAGTAAGAGTTTATAGTAGGTTAAATCCCTGGGGGGCACCACCTTATGGATGTTGCCCTAACCATAAATTCTCCACTTCTCTCACATTCTTTGTCTTATGGTACAATCTTCCCTTGTCAAATTTATTTTCAAACTCTTGGAAGACCTTGTATTCTTTTTCATTTATATTTTCATAACTTTGAAATGAAAGGTTTCCTTCTTACCTTGAGGAACAACAAGGCAAGGACCCCAAGGATGGAAAGCAAGACCCTCATGGTTGAATAAGTCAGAGAGAATCTGTAACTTGGATGAAGAGAACTTCTTTCTGTGTTCAGTACTCATGAAGTGAGTTGCTGTATGATTATTGAACCTTACAGTGGTTAAAACATTTCTGTGTTCCAATGAGCCTTCATTATCAGGAGATATCATGCAATGGACATGACCATCAGTCATTCAGAGTCCATTTGTCAAGTGTTGGCAGCGTGTAGGCAAAGACAGTAGGATGCACAGCACTTAAAGAGAAATAGCCACGGTGAAGGAAGGAGACATATTCTGTTGAAAAATCATCGTCTTATGGTTCCTGGAGGTTAAGGCAACATTTATAGAGTAAAAACATTCAATTTATTTCACCAATAATAGGAAGGGAAGCACTAGATATAATAGCATGCCTATTTATTAATATTATTAATTTGGGGGAATGTACATTAGCAGACTTCAGCAATGAAACTGTATTTGAAGCCATACACAGGCTAGTGAGATACAGAAAAGCTTTTGTTTGATTGCCTCTTTGTCCAACCAACTAATGAGATCAACTAATTTTTATATCTAAAGTCTTAGTGAACACACACTGTTTACACATCACAGTCATATGCAGTGTGAGGGAGACCAGAAAGGAAGAGTGGACCTTAGATGCACTTGGGAAAGCAAATAATACAGGAAAGACAATGGCAGTGCAACTTGAGCATGTGTCTGACAGAGTGGCACAAGTACCTTGTAGACCCTAAAGAAATGAACACAGAGGAACACCGAAGGAGTTTGGGCGGCCTAGGGAATGATTAAAGAAGACATGAGCTGGCTCCATTGGCAAAATTCTCTGTACATTTTATGGGTTGAAAATGGTTTAAATCAGTATACATCCGAGCCAGATGCAGGCAAGAGGAATGAACAGACTAATCAAGTCACAGTACTGGGTGGTAGAAGAGTCAATTCCCAAAAGTTCATTGCTGCAACATGATGCAGGATGTGTGAAATGGAGCTTGGAATGTCCATTTCAGTAAGCACAGTGGGTCCCTACAGCATGAAGCAAGCACTTTTTGGCTGGTGTGCATATAGCCCCTGGTTTTGCTATAAGCATGGTGACTTCTTCGGTAAAAGTCGCATTTTCTGTATTTCAGAAGTCTTTTAGCCTTGAAGCTATCGTAGAATTCAGAGAAGATTTCCTTCTTTTGACTAGTGTCACATTTGACCTAAGATTCATTAAGTATTTTTCAGTCAAACTCACTGAAAAACAGTCAGCTATTCTGGACTCATACTCACCACCCCAAGAGCTGCTCCCCTATCCTGTTTGTAAAGAAATAGGTCTCACTTTCCAAACCAGGATCAAAGCAATTCAGGAAGATACCCATGTAATTAAATTCAACAAATACTTACCGAGTAACTTCTGAGTCTAAAACACTTTGCTTCATTTGGTGATGACTTACACATTCCTTTTGTGCTGTGTTAATATATTTATATGCACTTGTTGTTGCACTTGTTGATTACTTGCTCAGTGAATAGTTTTTGCCTGTTTTAATAAAAAAGACATGGGTAAGAATGCCAATTTTAGAGACTTCAAAGCGCATTCACATTCATGATCTTATTTGGTCTTCGTAATTTCTTAGACGCTCTTACTCTGGGTTGAGTAACTTTTGTCAGTACCAAGAATGGCTTCCTCTGGGTACCCCTTCCACTCCCAATGGAACATGTAGTTACATTATTTGAGCAGGTCCTCCCTGGCTATTGAGGCTTTGCAAATGACATCTTGAGCTAAGTCAGGGATGGAGGATTGGTGGGGAGATGGGGGATTGAGGTCCTGGAAGAGGCAACTTCACAAGCCTTAGCCTAAGGAGGGCCAGTGAGGGGGCTTAAAGCTCTGGGGATGACTTTCCCTAAGCCTGGGTTCAGGTTTTTTTTCTCCTCTGAGGTTGCTGGGGCAGTGGCATCTGGGAACAAGCCTCTCCCAGTACCCTAAAAACACACAGAGGGGTCTTCGGGTCATTGGGGAATGTGCTGGTTCCCGATGACTACTCCGTTTACTTAAATCTGACTGGCTGGGGATCTTTCGCACCTCTGATCATGAAAAGCTTTGGAAGCATAGGTTACATTGCAAAGGAATCACATTTATGAGCACACATCGTTGAGTTCCCTTATGGAACAGTAAGGGCAGAATTTTCATCGATGCTTTGACATTTTCTATAAAATTGTTTCTCGTCCAGGCAGATTTGGAGACAGGAGATGGGCTTGGAAGGCTGCCCAGGGAGCCCAAGAACACTGGGTGACTCATGGGCTGGTAGTCAGGGACATCAAAGGAAAGGTCAGAGGAAGGTTCATTGCATTCAGGGGGTGGGTTGGTGGGCACCAGATGAGTGTTGAAAGGTAGCTTATCACCAGATTGCTCAGGGCCTCAGTAGAGAAAGATAAAGCACTTTGACAAAGCCCTTTCCTTAAAAGAACACAGAAGAGAAAATCAGATAGCTATCAAGCTATCAAAGTACAAATTGTTACAAAAGAAGGAAGAAAGGAGTTAATTTTCCATGAGATAATAAATTAGACTTAGGAATTATTGGGTTTTACTATTGAACTTAGCTCTCCAGGAAGTCAATAGATACTCAGATAATTTATAATCGAGTGTTCATTGTTTACCTTCCTTCCCTGTACTCAGTAGTATTGAAAGCTTTGGAGTCATTGCAGCATCAATTGTTTCTTTTTCTTCTCGTTGCTGCAATCTTTCTAAATTTATTGTTTCCTTACCTTCAGTCTGTAAACATCCTCAAGTTCCTGTGCTTTGAAAGCAAAAGATAAAATAACATTCCTCTCTTTAGTTTACTTTTTACATAAGACCCTAACGTTCCCCCTTTTGTCTCAGGAAAATAGTAGTATGTTCTCTGTTTCCAGTTCTTTCCATTCATCATTCACTCCTTTTCCCCCCCCCCAATATTTATTTATTTACTTATTTTGGCCGGGCCGGGTCTTAGTTGTGGCATGTGGGATCTTCATTGCGGCATGCGGACTCTTAGTTGTAGCATGCGGTTCCCCAACCAGGGACTGAACCTGGGCCCCCTGCATTGGGAGCGTGGAGTCTTACCCACTAGACCACCAGGGAAGTCTCTCCGTTCACTTCTTACCCTACAGGTTTCTGACATCTTTTATCTTTCTACTGAGTATACTTTTGTTAAATTGCTAATAACTTTCCCTCTGTGTAAAAACATATAGATATAATACATACACACATAAATATGTACATAGATACCTATGTACTATATGTGTATTTTATTTTTGAATTCTCATTCCTAAATAATACATTTTAATTTTAAAATTGGAAAACCCATAAAATTACTAAGATGATAATAAATATAATGCATTATTCTACCACTTAAAAGATCATTGCTCTTTTGGTTTATTTCTTTTCCATTAAAATAACAGATAGAGAAGTGTTGAAATATTATAGAATACTATGAACTCTCTATACCAAGTATCTGAATGAAGTGGACACTTTTGGGGAATTATATGTCAATAAAGTTGGCCAATAAAATAAAATTGCAAGTAGTTGAAGTTCTATCCTTTCATTTTCAAAGGGTGCTAGAATGAGCAAGATTTTATGCACAACCTTCAAGGAATAGATAATTTCTATTTTGTGATAATAATTCAGATGATAGAATAAGCTGGATGGCTACTCAACACTTTTAAAAAATAAATTTATTTATTTATTTATTTATTTTTTATTTATTTATTTATTTTTCGCTGTGTTTGGTCTTTGTTGCTACACATGGGCTTTCTCTAGTTGCAGCGAGCGGGGGCTACTCTTCCTTGCGGTATGCGGACTTCTCATTGCAATGGCTTCTCTTGTTGCGGAGCATGGGCTCTAGGCACGTGGGTTTCAGTAGTTGTGGCACGCGGGTTCAGTAGTTGTGGCTTGTGGGCTCTATAGCACAGGCTCAGTAGCTGTGGCGCACGGGCTCAGTTGCTCCGCGGCATGTGGGATCTTCCCGGACCAGGGCTCGAACCCATGTCGCCTGCATTGGCAGGCAGATTCTCAACCACTGCGCCACCAGGGAATCACAACACACTTTATGAAACAGAATAGCCACAACATAGATATGTCACAAGGCAACATATTAGTTATATATTATTGCATGACAAAATACCCCAAGAGGTAGTGGCTTAAAACAACAAACATTGACTACCTCACGGTTTCTGTGGGTCAGGAATCTGGGTGTGGCATAGCTGGGTGCTGTTGGCTCAAGGTCTTCCCTGAGGTTGCAGACAAAGCTGTCATTGGGGTTGCGTGCTCTTTTGAAGGCTGGGAGAAGGCTCTTTCTAAATTCACTCACGTGGTTGTTGGCAGACCTGTCCTTTACCACATGGGCCTCCCCATAGAACTCGTGGCATGGCAGCTGGCTGGCCCAGGAGCAAGTGATCTGAGAAGGAGTGAGAGAGCAAAGCCAAAATGAAAGTCAGCCTTGTAATAATCTAATTTTGAAAATGGCGTCCCATCTCATATCATATTACTCTATTCATCATATCTAAGTTGGTAAGTCCAGGCCTCACTCAGGGGGACAGGTTTGCACATTGGTGTGGACCTAGGGGCGGGAATAGTTGAGGATTATCTTAGAAGCTCCTGACCACAGACAGCAAAAGATAAAAATAGCCAATCTAACCTATGAACATAGATACAAATGCTACAGAAACTATTATCAAATTGAATCTAATCTCAAAGTAAAAGAATAATACATCATGACCAAGTAGTATTCATCTGGGAAGGAAAGGATGAGCCAACATTAGAAAATCAATTTATTTAGTACACTAAGTTATTCCATGTTTTGAGCACTTAATATGTGCCAGGCACTGTCATAAGTCCTGGGAATACGGTAGTGAACAAGGCAGAGAAAATTCTTGCCTTCAGAGGACGTGGAGAAAAGGGAACCTTCGTGCACTGTTGGTGGGAATTGGTGCAGCCACTGTGGAAAACAATATGGAGTTTCCTCAAATAATTAAAAATAGAACTACCATAAGACCCAGCAATTCCACTTCTGGGTATATATCAGAAAAACAGAAAACACTAATTAGAAAAGACACATGTACCCCAGTGTTCATAGTAGCATGACTTACAATTGCCAAGGTATGGAAACAACCTAAGTGTCCATCAACAGATGAATGGATAAAGAAGATGTGGTGTACATGCATACAATGGGACATTATCCAGCCATAAAAAGAAAGAAATTTTGCCATTTGCAGCAACATGGATGGACTTGAAGGGTATTACGCTAAGTGAAATAAGTCAGAGAAGAACAGATATATCACTTACGTGTGGAATAAAAAAAAAAACTAATGAATATAATAAAAAAGAAGCAAACTCACTGATATAGAGGACAAACTAGTGGCTACCAGTTGGGAGGGGGAAGGGGGCAGGGGCAATATAGGGGTAGGTGATTAAGAGGTGCAACCTATTATGTATAAAATAAGCTACAAGGGTATATTGTACAACATGGGGAATATAGCCAATATTTTATGGTAACTATAAATGGTATATTATATACCTGTAACTTATGACATTGTACATCAACTATACTTCAATAAAAAAATTTTTTCCAGTAAAAGAATTCTTGCCTTCATAGACTATATTTGTAGTAGTGGGGAACACTTCACACACACACGATTACTTAAGAAAAGATACCTTGTGTGATAACAATAAAATAGGAGCGTTTTCACAAATTTAGGATAAACATGGTTAATGGTATTCTTAGTATTTTTCTTAGATGCAAGCTCTGAGACAAGGATTTTAACACCAGGAGTTCTTTAGGAAGGTGATCCCAATAAACACCCATAGAAGAGTGGGGAAATGAGACAAGGAAGAGAAGAAACTGAAAAAGGATGACTTTGAAGACAGTTACCATTTTGGGCTACTGTGTATCATTCCCATGGTGAACTCTGGAATGAAGTGTAGATGATCCTACAGAGTTGTGCCAGTGAAGGAAGAGGAAGCAGGGGTGTTTATCTACACAACTCCTTATACATCATTGATTAACTGCTTCCAAGGAGACTAACTGCTTCTGGTACGCTGTGGTTCTCCAAAAGCCCTAAGGAAAAAGGCTCTGGGTAGTCACAGTAAGCACCCCCCTCTGTGTAGAGAAGAAAGCCAAGGGATAAGAACAGGACAGCAACAGTGTGTGCTAATGTCCACCCCTTGCACCACTCAGATTCTCTCTTGCCCCATCTTAAACCTATTTCGTCTTGTCCCTGATTTTTTAAGATTGTGGCTAGTTATAACTCAAAAATATTAAAACACTAGGGTTAGGAAAGTTACAGGCCTTGCTACTTGCAGTTGGTCTTGAGGCCATGGTTGATGTTCATTATCTTTCTTCATTATTCTTGATATCCCTCGCCCACGAGCAGCACTTCTGTTGATCTGTTGCTCGCCCTGTGTCGTATGCTTTCGTATGTTTTCATGTTACTAATTAGCATCTTTTCACTTCAGCTTGAGGAGCTCATTTCACCATTTCTCGCAAGGCAGTGCTAGTGGTGATCAACTCCCTTAGCTTTTGTCTCTCTGTTAAGTCGTTATTTCTCCTTCATGACTGAAGCATGACTTTGCCAGTTAGAGTATTCTTGGTAAGTTGGTCTGGTGGCTACATGCTCATGGTCATTATGCAGCAACATGGCGTGTTCCATCTGGTGGAGGTTTTAGTATCCGCAAAACAACTCAGGAATATGTGTTAGATACTGTTATCTATGTCCTTCAGGGAGGAACTAAATATTCTGTGACTGCTGTATGGCTGATCTATCATTTAAATTGTTACCAGTTCTCCTGGCCCAGCTGCCGTCTTTTTTTACTACATGTTCACATTCTCTCAGTCATTAACTCTTGAGCCAGCCTTCTGTGACACAGGGGAGGCCTGGGAGACTAAAGCTGTTCTACAAACGAGGCAGGTATAGGACATAGGAGAGTCTGTCCTAGGAAGACCCCATAGCGTCCTGCTTGGTTAAACTGTGAACATGGGGGTGCAGATGTCTTTTTGCATTAGTGTTTTCTCAAAACAGCTATTTTGATTTCTTTATCATCTAGATCACAATATTTCATGGATTTGAGCTAGGTTGTTGGAGAATTACTATTTTCTTTTTTGGTGATGGCGTATTTCCTTGATGATTTTAAAAATTCACCGGTTGGGGCTTCCCTGGTGGCGCAGTGGTTGAGAGTCCGCCTGCCGATTCGTGCCCTGGTCCGGGAAGATCCCACATGCCGTGCAGCGGCTGGGCCCCTGAGCCTGCGCGTCCGGAGCCTGTGCTCCGCAACGGGAGAGGCCACAACGGTGAGAGGCCCGCGTACCGCAAAAAAAAAAAAAAAAAAAAAAAAAAATTCACTGGTTGTCTTGAACTGGGAACTGCTCATTGGTGCAGCTGTGTCTGGGCTTCTCTAGGATTTTTATGGGCCGACCTGTTCAGGCTTCTTGCTCCCTCTTGTGGCCGAATTCTAAAGCCTTTATGTTTTCTCTTTTCTTACAACTCACCAGGTTGGCTGCTGGCAACTTGTTTTTGTTTTCCAGAAAGTGGCGCTAAAGCTCCAGTTTGTGCTGATCTGCATTTCTGCGAGCACTTTAGTCACTAGACCTGCTCTCCCTGCAGCACTCGGGAGCAAGTTCAAGGGTCTGGCTGCAGAGTTGGGGGAGGTGTGGGTTTAGCACTCAGGGTGTTGGGGTGCCCACGATCCTGGTGGGGAGACCCTTGGATGGGGAACTCCCAGAGGCTTACGTGCAGCAGACTTCCTGCTCAAATCCTGAAGCAGCCAGCAGGGACTGTGTCCCTTTAATGCCCTTTGAAACTCTTTTAGGCTTCCTTCCCTCCCTCCCCACAGACAGGAAGCTGCAAATACCTCCTGGAGTCTTTGCCAGTTACCTTCAGTTGGGGTGTTCTGTTTGTGTTGTTATTAACTGAGGTTTTCTCTGTCTTTGTATCGGCACATTCTCCCCTCCCGCCCCAGCTCTTCTTGCTTTTCTCTTTTGGCAGAATTCTCAAGTTTTTATGTCTTCCTTGGTTTTTACAACTCACCAGGCCAGGCTAGCTGCTGGAAACCTCTCTTTGCTTTTACAGAAGGTGGTGGTGTACCTCGTGGTCTATTTTCTCAGCACACCCCCGTCCATGAATTTTGCATTTTCAAATGTGTGGGAGTAAAAGTGTACACTGAAGAGAAAAATGCATATGCTCTTCTAAACAAAGGAATCGGCAGATAGTTATTAGACGAAGGGAAAGGTAAAATTAAGGCACAGGGTTTTCCCAATTAGTTCAAAATTAGTTGTAATAAATGCCTAAGGAATGTCACAAGCAGACAAAGCAGTGACCTTGAAATATGATTCCCATCAGAGATTGAACGTGGCTTTGTGTTTAATTCTAGGAACTACATAATTGAAGCATCAACCAATGCTTCTTCTTCTTAAGAAACTGACCCCAGTGGCTAAGCTCAACCAACGGTGAGGATTAAGGGTATCTCACAGGGATTGAGCCCAAGCACTAGACGGGTCTGGAGGTGAGAAATGTGTTGACAGTGATAATGCCAGGAAGTACAAAGCTGCCACCCCCTTGAGCTTGTGTCAGATATGCTTTCAGCAACTTAAAGACGTTTCCTTCTATCTCTATCTGATTAAGGATTTTGTTAAAGGGACGTATGCTGAGTTCTATCAATTGCTATTTCAGTGTATATTGAGATGATCAGAGATTTCTCTCCTTTAATATGTTGATATTCATTCCTTAATAGTTGTCTTAATAAACTGTGGTCTTGTGTTTCTAGGATAAACTCTTGGTTCCAGCACACTAGGCTTTCAATACAGAGAGTGGATGGCTCACATTGCTAATGTTTATTTAGGAGTTTTGCCCTTATTTTAATTGCCAGATTAATCATTTCTTTCTTCTTTGTGTGCTATCCTTTTGGATATCCTGTGTGCTTTTCCTTTTTAAAATTGGGTTAAAATACACATAACATAAAATTTACCATCTTAACCATTTTTAAGTATACAGTTCAGTGGTATTAAGTACATTCACATTGTTGTGAAGACACCTCCATAACTCTCTTCATCATGTAGATTTGAAATGGAGGTGAAACTCTATACCTATTAAAGAATAACTCCTTATTCTTCCTACCTCCAGTCCTGGCCATCACCATTATACTTTCTGTCTTTATGATTTTGACTGTTCTAAGTAACTCATATAGTATAGGTATATAAAATATATTATAATACAGGTATATAAAATATATCCATCTCCCTGTTGATACTATGTAAAAAAGATTTTGTTCTTCATTTGACTTGTTCTTTAAAATGTTATATAATTCAGTGTAACAAGATGGCTTTGCTAACAAAATATTATGCTCATCTCTTGTAAAATTTTCTGTATACATGAATCAACAAAATCAACCTAAATCTGAAAAAAAATATGTTCTACAAATATAAGCACTATACAATAACTTAAATTCAGTTTTAGTTATGTTTTCTCTTCCTGAGTTTACTTAATTAACCTAAATAAAAAAGTTTCCATTTACTTAATATAAACAACACTTGTTACTCCTTTTCTTAAATGTTTAATTTTCTGCAAATGTAACAAAAGTTTGAAATTTAGGAATGTTGAAATTTTAACTACTTTTATATCCTACAGTATTTAACTCACATTTTTACCTAACACATTATGCTTGCATCATAAATATTTTAAAACCATTCTTCCATATGGGTACTTCTATTTAATCTTCTCTGCCTGTCCAGTAAGCGTTTGGGACTTGACAGTATATGTCTGTAGCAGATACTCCTTGCTAGCTATTAAAAAAATTGCCATTGAATTTTGCTTGGGGCTCATAATTAGACTATAATCCCACCCCTTCCATGCAGGGCGGCAAGGCCATGCCACTGAGTTCCAGACAGGGAATGAGAACAGAAGTGATGGGTATCCCTTCCAGGGCTGGCCCATAAGAAGCTTCTGTGTATATTCCTCCATGTTCTTTGTTCCTTCTATTTAGTGGGATAAAGATGACCTCTGTTACATTGGAAGCCACGTGTTAAAGACGGCAAAGTCTCTGTCAGCTGGCTTATGGAATGACCACATGGAGGTAAACTCAGACTGCCAGAAACACCTTTCCTAGACTGTTCATGTCAGCGTGAGATTGGTGAGATTTTGCAGCATGTTTATTACTCTGTATTACTATAACTAGTGTTACCAATTAGTGCCTCAATTCATTATTTGAGGTGAGACAAAAGGAGACAGTAGAATAAGGGTGAGTACAACAGAGTATTTAAGAATGAGGTCCCCCCCGCCCCCCCACTGTTATAACCTCTTTACTTACTATGAGAGGGGTACAAGTTTGGCTCTAAGGTGCCTAGCAATGATGAGATAAGGAATTATGGCTAGTAACCAAATCACAGTATAAGAAAATAAATGCAAGCAATTTCACAAGATGAAACATGAAGTATGATTCTGCAGGAATTTCTCTTGCCATTCAACCTAAAGAAGTAATTGTGTAAAAGTGTTTCCCAAAACCTTTGGGACAGTAATCTTACAGGGCTTCAAAGGCTGTTTTAAATAATAATACCCAATATATCGTGATGTCATTATACTAGAGCTCTTGGAGCATGATAGTACTTTGTATAGTATGGAATAAATTTATAGAGCTTAGTGTTTGAAAACACAGGTGTTTTCAAAAATAGGCATAGATAATTTTTTAAGTTAGAATGTATCTAATCTTCAAAATGAATGTTAAGGAGGCCAACATGACATTTCCACAGTGATGGAGTCCCGAAACAAATGGAGTATAGGTGTGACCATCAATTCCATATCCCTAAGATCAAGGCAAAATTTTAAACATTTATCCAGTAATTCAGTGTAAACCAGTCCCTATTATTTTTGTATACTGAAAGCAGAAATTTTTCACCTGAGTCAAAGATTACGCCTGGCAGACTACACCTGCCTTAACAGTCAGCTTCATCCTCTTGTGGTTGATTTTGCCTCACAGAAAGCCACCATTACAGTTTCTTTTTTTTTTTTTTTTTTATAATGTTGCTTTTTTTGTTTCTTTGGCTTAAAAAAATTTTTTTTTTAATTTATTTTTGGCCACTCCACGCAGCTTTTGGGATCTTAGCTCCCCAACCAGGGGTCAAACCCCTGCCCCCAGCATTGGAAGCATGGAGTCTTAACCACTGGACCGCCAGGGAGGTCCTACATTTTCTTTTTCGTCTCCCAATATTAAAAAAAAAAGTCAAGCACTGTATACAGATATACAACGGCCTACACCAAGTAACAAATGAAAAATGTAACTCGAAATTATGTATGCACACTGACAGTAGGTGCAGTGGTATATTCTACACAGAATGATGCTAGATGGCTTACAGTTGATGTCAGTGGTTTCCAAGGAACTCGATCAGACCTTTAGAGGCCCTAGAAACCTTTTTTTTTTTTTTTTTTTTGCGGTACGCAGGCCTCTCACTGTTGTGGCCTCTCCCATTGCGGAGCACAGGCTCCGGACGCGCAGGCTCAGCGGCCATGGCTCACGGGCCCAGCCGCTCCGCGGCATGTGGGATCTTCCCGGACCGGGGCATGAACCCGCGTCCCCTGCATCGGCAGGTGGACTCTCAACCACTGCGCCACCAGGGAAGCCCCAGAAACCTTTATTTTTAACAAGGGCCCCAGATGATTGTAGGTTTCGATCAAAAGTGTGGTTTGGCAATTCACTTTTAACCTTCATTGTGTGTTAGATTACATATATAATAAAATTAAATTACAAATCATGTAGTTGAACAAAAAGTAATTTTCTTATATAAGCTATTAATTGATACTTAAATATAATATGGCTCTTAAAATGAAATCATGTTGGTAGTTGTATTCTTAAGGATGCTAATAAAAAAGCCATACAGCAAAAAAACATTGACAGCAAATCAAAATACCAATGATGTTCCTCTGAATTCCATGTTTCATCCAGCATCAAAAACCACCAATCTTTTAGTCCTTCTCTTTACATTATTCTGTATCTACATGCTCTGCATCTGATTGCATCCCTGGATTTTATTTTCTGTGACATATTTTCTACAGATGTATATCATTGTCTGTTGCTTTGGGGGTTGAATGTCCTTCTGGACGTCCACTGTTAGTCTCCATGTAGCATGGAGAAACTTCTCACTCTGCACTTCCAAACAGATTCTGGCTCGCTGCTTTGTCGCTAAGATATTTTATTTTTATCAATTTGCAGAATCATCTGCCCACCGCCTTTCTCATACAAATACAATTCCAGACATTCTCTCCATGACTTTTCTTGTCTTTTTTTTTTTTTACATCTTTATTGGAGTATAATTGCTTTACATTGGTGTGCTAGTTTCTGCTTTATAACAAAGTGAATCAGCTATACATATACATATGTTCCCATATCTCTTCCTTCTTGCGTCTCCCTCTCTCCCACCCTCCCTATCCCACCCCTCTAGGTGGTCACAAAGCACTGAGCTGATCTCCCTGTGCTATGCGGCTGCTTCCCACTAGCTATCTATTTTACGTTTGGTAGTGTATATATGTCCATGCCACTCTCTCACTTTGTCACAGCTTACCCTTTCCCCTCCCCATATCCTCAAGCATGACTTTTCTTATATTAATGCAATTCCACACAATAAAGAATACAAAAATAAATCATGTATTTCAGTATAATGTTGAACATCCAGTGAAATTCTCTGGTTTTGTTTATGTTTCTTATAGACTTACTCTAAATAATGGATGCAGAGACATTTGTATTTAAATGATTTTTACATGCTGATAAAATCCCATGACTTTTGGTCATTGAGGTAATGAAAAAATCCTAAATCAGATACTACTCTGTATGGAGTCTATAAAAGTAACGTATGGAGCAGCATATAGTTCAGAGCAGACCAAAAAAAAAATCCTTTTCTTTTTAATGTCAGTTGGCTAGTTGGTAAGGAAACTGGTTTAACATTATTTATTTATTTTCCTTTATCTCATCAATTCTGATTTTCTACAGTAAGTTAACACTATCAATTCTTTGTGTTTTCTAAAGACTGCCTACCTTTCTATATACACAAAACGAAGTCAGTTATTTGTGTATTTGGTTACAGTAGACTGTTTAAGTTGAAATAAACATTTGCATTGTGACAGTTTCTGTTTTTTTTTTTTCTCTTGATGTTGAACAATTTTGACTGCTTTTAAAGGGCATACAGCCCTAGCTGTCTTCATTTCTGCTCTGTCAAAATCATCGCTGTCAGGGATAGACAGGTCATCAGTGCATTTTATGTGTTGGAATGGTTTGTTCTGCAGATTTGGTACTATGTGCAACACAGACTTGGAGTTCTAATTCTGATAAAAACTATGTGCCATGAACATCCAAACCCAGAAAGGACAAAATGTGATTTGGCGTCTGGTAACATGCTGAAAAACAGCATTCACACAACTGTATCTTATATCAAACATTGAAAAGATGGCTTTTGATATAAAATTTAAAGTGATTGAAATTGAAAATATGTTTAATATTATTAAATGATTAAAAACTTTATTCTTTAAACTCAGGTAGGTGGTAGCCTCCAGTTAAGATGATACTTTTAATGTTTGAAATTACCTTTTGACACATGTCACATTTATATAATCTAATCCCTTTTTACAGGAAATAGAATACTAAGCAAGAATTTTAGCTGTCAGCAAAAAATTTCACTATGATACTTGTATCTCTAGGAGTAAAAGAAGATGTAAGAATAATAAATTAAGAATATTCCCAGGGCTTCCCTGGTGGCGCAGTGGTTGAGAATCCGCCTGCCGATGCAGGGGATACGGGTTCGTGCCCCGGTCCGGGAAGATCCCACATGCCGCGGAGCGGCTGGGCCCGTGAGCCATGGCCGCTGAGCCTGCGCTTCCGGAGTCTGTGCTCCGCAACGGGAGAGGCCACAACAGTGAGAGGCCCGAGTACCGCAAAAATAAACAAACAAAAAAACAACAACAAAAAAAAGAACATTCCCAGAAGGGAGACCTTCAAGATGGCGGAAGAGTAAGACGTGGAGAACACTTTCCTCCCCACAAATACATCAGAAATACAGCTACATGTGGAACAACTCCTACAGAACACCTACTGAGCGCTGGCAGAAGACCTCAGACCTCCCAAAAGGCAAGAAACTCCCCACGTACCTGGGTAGGGCAAAAGAAATAAGAATAAACAGAGACAAAAGAATAGGGACGGTACCTGCACGAGTGGGAGGGAGCTCTGAAGGAGGAAATGTTTCCACACACTAGGAAGCCCCTTCACTGGCGGGGACGGGGGCGGGGGGGGGGCAGCGGGGGAAGCTTCAGAGCCACGGAGGAGAGCACAGCAACAGGGGTGCGGAGGGCAAAGCGGAGAGATTCCTGCACAGAGGATGGGTGCCGACCGGCACTCACCAGCTCGAGAGGCTTGTCTGCTCACCCGCCGGGGTGGGCGGGGCTGGGAGCTGTGGCTCGGGCTTCGGTCGGAGCGCTGGGAGAGGACTGGGGTTGGTGGCGTGAACACAGCCTGAAGGGGGTTAGTGCGCCACGGCTGGCCGGGAGGGAGTCCGGGGAAAAGTCTGGACCAGCCGAAGAGGCAAGAGACCATTGTTTCGGGGTGTGCGAGGAGAGGGGATTCAGAGCACCGCCCAAATGAGCTCTAGAGACGGGCGTGAGCCGCGGCTATCAGCGCGGACCCCAGAGACGGGCGTGAGACGCTAAGGCTGCTACTGCAGCCACCAAGAAGCCTGTGTGCGAGCACAGGTCACTATCCACGCCTCCGCTCCCGGGAGCCTGTGCAGCCCGCCACTGCCAGGGTCCGGGATCCAGGGACAACTTCCCCGGGAGAACGCACGGCGCGCCTCAGGCTGGTGCAACTTCATGCCAGCCTCTGCCACCGCAGGCTCTCCCCACATTTCAATTATAACTACCATACCCCTCCCTCCCCCTGGCCTGAGTGAGCCAGAGCCCCCGAATCAGCTGCTACTTTAACCATGTCCTGTCTGGGCGGGGAACAGATGCCCGCAGGTGACCTACAAGCAGAGGCGGGGCCAAATCCAAAGCAAAACCCCAGGAGCTGTGCAAACAAAGAAGAGAAAGGGAAATCTCTCCCAGCAGCTTCAGGAGCAGCGGATTATGAGCCTTGAAAACAAGTGGGGCTTAGGGAGAGCCAGAGAGCTATAGGAAATTGAGACTTTACGTGTATGGGCTCATGCACAAACTCACTTGCTCTGAGTCCCAGCTCAGAGGCAGAAGATGGAAAAGAACCTGGCATTCTAGCCAGCCTGCCAGGACTATCCTAGCATGCCCCCCGGCCCACAGCTGGCTCTAGCTCCAGCCCTTCTGCCAAGGTGGCGGCCCCTGGCGGGCCCCAGGAAAAGTCCTGGCCCATGTCAGGATCCAGCTCCAGCCCTGTTGCCCAAACCACTGGGCATATGCAGCCTACATACGGGTGCACCTGCACAAGGCCATAACTTCAAGACTGGCAGAGGCAACTGTATTGCCTAATTCATAGAAGCAGACACAGAAAGTCAAACAAAATGAGAAGACAAAGGAATCTGTGCCAAAGAAAGAACAATAAAACCCCAGGGAAAAACCTTAAGAAAATGGAGATAAGTAATTATCTGATAAAGAGTTAAAAGCAATGGTCATGAAGATGCTCACTGAACTTGGGAGAACAATGGAGGAACACCGTGAGAACATCAACAAAGAGTAACTATTAAAAAGAACCAAGGGCTTCCTTGGTGGCGCAGTGGTTGAGAGTCTGCCTGCCGATGCAGGGGGCACGGGTTCGTGCCCCGGTCCGGGAAGATCCCACATGCGGCGGAGCGGCTGGGCCCGTGAGCCATGGCCGCTGAGCCTGCGCGTCCGGAGCCTGTGCTCCGCAACGGGAGAGGCCACAGCAGTGAGAGGTCCGCATACCGCACACACACACACACACACACACACAAAAGAACCAATCAGAGCTGACACATGCAATAACTGAAATGGAAAATACACAAGAAGGAATCGACAGTAGATTTGTGGGCCTTCAATTCACTCATATAAATGGACTGAGACTTTGAGGCATAGAACAAGTGACTGGGCAGTGAATGAAGTGGGAAACAAAGCAGTAAACCAAACATGAATACAGACCACAAACCAATGAGTTCAGAGCCAAGGCAGTGAAATGGCTTGTTGTTTAAAGACAAAGCTGAAGCTTCCACGTGACATGGTTTTTATTCTGGGTGGCCTCCCTGCCATTCCTATACAATAATATGTATATTGTCTGAATAGATTAAAACAAACCTGGTGAGGGCTTCCCTGGTGGCGCAGTGGTTAGGAATCCGCCTGCCAATGCAGGGGACACGGGTTCGAGCCCTGGTCCGGGAAGATCCCACATGCTGCGGAGCAACTAAGCCCGGGCGCCACAACTACTGAGCCTGTGCTCTAGAGCCCGCGAGCCACAACTACTGAAGCCCACGTGCCTAGAGCCCGTGCTCCACAACAAGAGAAGCCACCACAATGAGAAGCACTCACACTGCAAACAAAGAGTAGCCCCCGCTTGCTGCAACTAGAGCAAAACCTGTGCGTAGCAATGAAGACACAACCCAGCCAAAAAAAAAAAAAAAAAAAACGAAAAACAAACAAACCTCGTGAAATAGAATTCACAGTCATAAAGTATAAGAGTAGCTGAGGCTGTTTTCCTGGATGAACACTATACTGTAAGTGAGTGTTCAGTGAGGGAAAATGTTTTTTTGGCAAAAGAGCAGGTAGAGAGCAAGAAAAAATGCTTTATGTAAAAATAAAATACTGCTTCATTGTATAGTTTTTTTTTGAACCATGGGTTCAAGCCCTGGTCCAGGAAAATCCCACATGCTGCAGAGCAACTAAGCCCCCTCTCGCCGCAACTAGAGAAAGCCCACACGCAGCAACGAAGACCCAACGTGGCCAAAAATAAATTAAAAAAAAATATATATATATAATGAGAGGTGGTAGGTAACACATTGTCATGCTCTCACAGTCACCATGAGAAAATGATATTCTTGTTAAAATAATGAGGAGAAAAGAGAAGACTCTTCTCCATGAGATACATCTTTTTTTTCCCCCAACTCCTTTTGCTTTCACATAATGAGAAGAGACAGAGAATGGCTTATTTTGTTTAAATTTGCCATTGCAGCTACTTCCAAGCAATACAAATACAATTTTTCTCTCTTATACTCAAATCCTTTAGAGGCTCTGGAAAAATTCTAGGGCATTTAAAATGGATTTTATTCTACCCTTTTTGATTTTTCTGTCTTTATATGTGCACACACACAGTGGTTAAACAGGCAGGCAAATTAAAAAATAAAACAAAGAAAACAGAACTAGTTGAATTTAGTAAAACAGCACATTATTTTGTAAACAAGTTAACAAATGGATAAAAAATTATGTATTGACTGCTTAAATTCAAACTTTTGGGCAAGTTTTAGTCATTTTTGTATAAAAATAATTATGCATATTGGATCACTGATTGAGCAAGAAAAATGTCAAAAAGTTCTAAGAAATATCTAAAAACAATGACTTCCTGTGATCCAAGGATTTATGTTTATTTGGGAAAGTAAAAAAAAAGAAAAGGAACTCCACTGAATCTCAAAAAAAAAAGAACATTTTGAGTATACTCTATCTTGAAATATTTTTGATCTTTCCTTCCATTTTGAATTGGGAGACAGGGAAGCAGAGTCAAATCTGCAGCACAGTCATGGCCATGATACTGAACCTACGGGTGTGTTTCTCCAAAGTCAGGAGTATCAACAAGGCTAGAGCTGACGCTAATAGCTATTCTTGAGAATTTCTGTTCGCCTGTTCTAATTTGTATAGGGTCTGTGTTATAGACAGAATGTGTTCCCCCCAAATTCGTATATTGAAGCTGTAAAGCCCAATGTGACTGTGTTTGGAGATAGGGCTTGTGAGGAGGTGATAAATTTAAATGAGGTCATAGGGTGTGCTCTAATCCACTGCCATATGAGGGCACACTAGGGAGATAGATGGCTGTCCTCAAGGTAGCAAAGGAGCTCTCACCAGGAACTGCATTGGTCAACATCTTGATCTTGAACCTACCAGCTTCCAGAACTTCAAGAAAATAAATGTCTGTTGTTTAAGCTACCCAGTCTATGGTATTTTGTTATGACAGCCTGAGCAGACAAAGGCAACCTGGAAATTAAAATATCAAACCCTATTCAAAAATCAAGTTGCATACACATATATTGTCAAGTATGGTAGGTTGCCTTAGGATGGGAGAGTTCAATCCCTGAGGCTGGGTTTCAGGGCCCCCATTAGGAGAGTCATTGGAGGAAGTTTATAAAGTTCAGGCTCAGGCACTGACTTAGATCACATATGAGAATTCTGGATAGCTAGCAGAAATGTTTTTTAAAACGAGATCTAGCAAGGGAGTTGTTTGCTTATATAAGCTTCTAGAGTCTAGAAACTGCTGAGTTGCAGATATTAATGTAGAAATGACTTATTCATGAAAAACAAATACGCTAGAGGCCAACTAAACTGTGGCTCAAACTGGCTCTTTCATGTATTTGTTATAAGAAATTGGTGAAGGTATTAGGATTTTCTAGACCTCATTTTCCTTATCTATAAAATGGGGATAATACCTATGATTGTTGTGATAATTATATGAATTCATGCTTATAATATGCTTAGTAACATGTCTGGCACTAATAAATTCTATATGTAAATTTAAGCTAAAGAGTAGTCGTAGTAATAGCAGTATTATGTTCTTGTTTACTTGTTGAAGTATCCCTCTTATTTTTATTGGCAACTTTTTGGTAGAGTTTTTTTTTCATATCCTTTACCTCTCTGCTTTTATACAGCATAAATCTTCTTACTGATCTGAGGTGTTGCAGAAGAGGTAAGGCTTTCTTTAGGGCATGCAGGGATCTTCCATTTCTTATTGTCATCATAGGTTTTCTGGTCACTTGGCCATCTTTCCACAAAGCCAACTTACTAGTCTTCTACAGCAGAAACCCCACTCAAGAGAGTTTTTCTCCCGATTCTAACTGAAAGAGCCAGTCATTCCCTGGGGGTGTGGCTTTGGGCATGTGGAGTGTAGCTGATGACAGTCTGTCTATTTGCCCACTTGACTCCCCTTGACCCACTTCTTTCTCAGCTCTGCTTCTAACCTTGTGGTATTGTAACTGCACTGCAGCTTTCCAGGTCTTCCAATGTTGGTTTGGACTTAATTTTATTTTTATAAAAACCCTTGTCATTTCAATGACATTTTTGAAGGAGTGACTGTTAAAAGAAGTTTGTAGGTTAAAACTGAAAAATAATTATTTTTTTAATGATAAAATAACAACAATGATAAATAACAACAAAAATGTAGTCCTGAAACCCTTCACGTCCGTGGTTTAAGGTGTGGCAAGTAGAGCAATAAATGCTTTAGGAGGAGGGGGAATGAGGCAGATAGCAAAGTTGTAGTGTAGTGAGGGGACCACAACTCAAGAGTCTTCACAGCCTAGGTTATGGTTTGTAAGGCTGAGGTGAGGATTCTGAGTGGAATAATAAGAAAAGGTCTATGCGATGGATATGTTCAGATACCTGGAGAAATGAACCAGGTGTTAGAAAGCAGAAAAGCAGCAGCTCTGAAGCTTTACTCTTTTTCTCTTTCTCCTGCCCTGACCCACGTAGTCTGGACTGCTTCTGAGTGAAAGGCAGGAAAGATACAGTCTAGGAACAAGGAACAGTATATGTAAAAAGAAGGATGACGAGGTCAAGAAGAGCAAAGAAAAATGGTGAGTTTCTGTGGCCACCGGCTTGAATGAGTGGAGTTTGAGCGAATTTGAAGATACTTAATTAAAAAAGAAACATGGTAATAAATCCCAACATAATTACTGCTAATATTTTCTTCCATTTTGAGAAAGGCATAGATCCTCAAAGGCATAAGATATAATTCATTGAGGTATAATTATTCAGTGCAGAACATCAGTCATTTGAACAACACATTTATACTTCTGTTTTCATGAATCACTCACGTAGAACAGTATTCAGAATCTGTTGTACATTACCTTTCATATTTTCTAAGTTGGAAAATGCCTGATCTTTAATGATGTATCTTAATTTTTGAAATATCCAAAAAACACATAGAATCATGTTAGAGGATAACATTTTGATCAAACTCAAGTTATCAGTGTCATTTCCTTGTAAGGCTCATAAACTATCTTTGAAAACAAGTCCAAAAGAGGCCTTGCAGTAGTAGAAAATATGTATAGTGATGAAATAAATCTCTAAAGGTAAAATGCACAGCTTTCTCACCTGTTCTCTGCCTGGAGGTAGGTATTCAATATGTGCTGAATGAATAAGAAAAGGGAGAGAGGGAGAAAAAAAGAGAAGAAGAAAAATAAGGAGTATAAAAAAGAAAGAACACATAGGCTAAATGATGGTTAATATCATTACATTGCTTTTTATATTACAGGCCACTTCTGTGCATGTTACCTCTGGGGTGTATACAAGTACAATGAAATAAGGACTTTGTAAAAACAGTATTATTCTGACATATTGTATTTTATTGAGTCATTTGGTTTTTATTCTCATGTAGTTGTAAATTCAGTCGTTAATACTTTAGAAAGATATGTAATACCTTAGAGCTTAAAGCAAAGTATGATTTGGGTTAGCATAATGAGATTTTTAAATTTTGTGGCAGAATTTGTTTAAGGACGAACAAGAAATGTGGTTGATTTAATTTCATCAGAAAATTTCATTTATCCAATTCACGGAGCTCTGAATCCAGATAAAGAACAGCAAACCTACAGCATCGTTGTTTCCCATTTTAATGTTAATTTCTTTGTTTCCTCTAAAATATAGTTCAATTAGAAACTATTACTGTTTTATTTATTTTTGGTTGCCTGGATAAAGTAAATGGAGATACATCTATATATCTAAATATCTAGATATATATATATAGATAGATAGATATATTTGACTCATTTCTTTTTCATATTTTCCTTTCTACTTAATTTTTCCCAGGTCTTTCTGGTTTGACCATCATCCTGAATATAAAGTATACCAGTGGCTACAAAGCTCTGAGATATTGACACTTTATATTTCTTATTGGTGATGAAATTCCATCATAATCTAAACTTTCTAAAAGCTCACAAAAACGGAACGTTTGTCATATGAAAGATAATACTGAGGACTCACTCTTCCAAAACTGAAATTGTTCACAAGACTATTCAAAAATTTTTGTGTGATATTGACACTATTACTCTGGGTTTTATTTTTACTCAGAGTGAAGTTATATGACATAGACATTGTTTTGAATTTAGGAGTATCTTGGGCAAAGCATGTTTGGAAAATTAAACTCGGCTTTCTGTAATATTTATATTCACATTCACATTAACATTCAATGAGATGTGTGAGTTTAGTTCAAGTGCCTATGTGCATATGTTAAAATAGCTGCATGTTTTCATTCTTCTCTAAAAATAAATAAGGATCCCAGAAAATAGTGTCATTGATTCAAAACTAACTTACACACATTGAAAAGAATTAACCGTGTTTCATCCACTGGGAAAATGCCTTCTTTTGATATCAGTGGATTAGTTTAAAAATACAACTTTTCAGTGGCACCTAATATGTAGCAAAATTTCACAAGGATCTACTTTTTTATTATAGAGGAAAAAATGTGAAATATTTATTGATTTCTAGTGAGGAGGCAAGAGTAAGAATTAAAATTTTTTGTTACTGTACTAGCCCAGAACTGCATGAGGCCTCTTGTAACCGTCCTGGGTTGAGTAGAAAACTCAAGAGATTAATTAACTATCTTCAAGGCATACAAATGGAATGTAGGTGAATGGGAATATGCATTTAGATTTATCTGCATATAAAAATTTATCTGCCTCTGCTGTCGCTGCTGTATTGTGTTACACTCTCTCCTTCTCTCTTGTTTCTTTTTCTTTTTGGCATTTGGATGCATTTATCTTGATGGTAGCACCATTCTAAATATGTAATTTCCATTATTACATGATACATAAATTTATGAGAAAAGAAGAAAGAATGAAAGGGAAATGCGAAGGAACAAAGGAGAAGCTAGGGAGTGAGATCAAGAGAGAGAATGTGAGCTCATTTGCTTTCAAAAGGTAAAACCAGGGCAGCCAGTTGACTTTTATTTTTATTTTGCTTTAGGCAATGTTTTCAGTCATTTTGAGAAAAAAACCCTTATTTCCCACATATTTCTGAAGCCACCAGAATGCCCTTTCTCCTAGTGTACAAAAGAATTCCTCTGTCGTTTGCTTAAATAGATAGAAGGGCCTCTTCTCTACACATCCTTTCTCAAGTTGATATGAATACCCAGTGACTGTAGAAGCTTCTCAATGCCTTTGCATAAAAGGTTCTCTCTTTCTCTGAGGCAATATTCTACCAAGTCTAAAAATGTCCTCTGCTCTCTTTTGTTGTTTTTTGTTTTTTATATAGATAAGAACTATAACATTTAAAAAGTTTCACTTCTACATTGTCATTTGACATACGTGGACAAATCCACAAGTGTCAGGGTTTTAGAAGGCTTAATAAAAAAGTCTCTGCATATATCATCCTTACTCATTAAGCCATGTTTATGTAAATACCACTGCTTATCCAAATCTTCCCCAGCCTTCCAGAGTACAGAGATCTCAACTTGCCCAGGAAGTCCTTCAAGACAATTCCAACCGCAGTGATTTCTGTCTTCTCTGGACTTTAGTTGAGGGAACTACAGACAGTGGTCACTTAGGGATCTCCCTTTACCTTCTGGAATTATTATTTATCCTCTAGCTATCAGTTTCTCATCTCCCAAATAAGCTGTTACCTGATGATTTTAATGCTCTTCCTACCCATCCCACCTCTAAAAGCCTAACCCAGCATCTAGCAACTAGTAGGCAATTAACAAATATTTTCTGTAATATTTTTTCTCAACCCGTATTTAACACAGTAATGATGATGATAGAGGACAATAGTCTTTTCTGCAGTTCCTCAGTGATAATGTGTAAAAAATTATTAGGTTTGGAGAAGTGTGATACAGTCGAAAGCATATTAACTTGAGAGTCACAGGAGGCTCTTCACTGTTGCGGTCTCAACTTGTCAACTCAGCTCGGGCACTTAATCTCGCTGATACTTTTCCTTATCTTTAAAAAGAGAATGTGGAGACACATGTTCTTTAGTTGTTTTTTTTTTTTTTTTTTTGCGGTACGCAGGCCTCTCACTGTTGTGGCCTCTCCCATTGCGGAGCACAGGCTCCGGACGCGCAGGCTCAGCGGCCATGGCTCACGGGCCCAACCGCTCCGCGGCACGTGGGATCTTCCCGGACCGGGGCACGAACCCCTGTCCCCTGCATCGGCAGGCAGACTCTCAACCACTGCGCCACCAGGGAAGCCCCTAGTTTTTTTTTTTACTGGCACCAGCCTTCTGAAAAAAAAAAACCTGACTTTTTCCCCTTGATCTCTGTAAGCTGTAACTTTGGTCGCTGCCCTGTCAATTTGTAGTCAATATATATGGCTCTTTCCACACGTCAATGGATTTTCCTACAGGTTCAAACAGGCTCTGACGATGAAACTCTGCACTGTTGGCTACTGCACACAAGGGAATTGTGAGCTTTAAACTTAATGTTGCCCTAGGGGTTTCTTAGAAGAATTTAAGGAGCAGCTGGTGTGCTTAGAAATTCTCAACTAGTCTGAGCCACCAGATACTACTTTACAGCTCTAGGAGAGAACTAATGTGGAGGGAACATAAAAAGGACCATTTCACGTACACTGTGGGGCTGGATTTTTCTATCATGTTTTCTTTACAAAGGTTAGCTCTCCCCTGGTTACTATGTTCTGTCCCTTTCGTCAGCAGTAAGGGACTCGGACATAGCTATAGCTTCCTGGAAGTTCTGTTTTCCTTGTCTCTTCTGAATACCCAGCATTGAAATGGGAGAGAGTGGTTGAGGGAGTAGGGATAGTGAAATTATCAGGAAGGAGCGAGCCAAAAGAAACATGTGAACTGCGTTCTTCAGCTGGAGTTTACAAAGCACCAGCACCAGTGGTAGATGTGACCTTCTCTGTGAAGGGTGAGAACTATGGGAGGGGTACAGGGGTCCAGCTTCCTTCCTTCTTTCCTTCTTCTCTTTCTCCTCTCTTCCTTCCCTCCCTCCTTCCCTTTCTCTTCCAATTCTTCCTTCATTCCATCCTTCTTTCCTATCTACCTTCCCCTTTTTCTTCCAGCTTTCTTTCTTAAAAAATTATTATTTCCTGGGTTTCCCTGGTGGCGCAGTGCCAATGCAGGGGACACGGGTTCATGCCCTGGTCTGGGAAGATCCCACATACCGCAGAGCGGCTGGGCCCGTGAGCCATGGCCGCTGAGCCTGTGCGTCCGGAGCCTGTGCTCCGCAATGGGAGACGCCACAACAGTGAGAGACCCGCGTACCGCAAAAAAAAAAAAAAAATGATTTCCTTTCTTCCACGGCCATTTGTTCTTGGAATTCCTATGAGGTCGAAAATTCTGCATTTCTGATTTGTGCATTTTTACTTTATTCTTCACAGGCTCCAAATAATAAATTGAATTAAGAGTGAGCTGTTCTAGGATCTTGAAAAACACCATAATTTGGTTATTGTCTTGGTGTCTTGAGAGATACAGTGATTTGCTCAATATTTTTAAAACCCAAATAGAAAACACATAACCTAAAATAGTGTGTATGGTTGCGTTTGTGTGTGTGCTGTGACAGATTAACTTTCTTTTTTTCCTAACTAGAGGTAAAGAAAGGCTTTTCCATTTTTCTTAAAGAGTATAAGTCCTTAGTAATTATTCATGGTGCCTGTCATGTATTAAATTTAATAAAAATTAAATGTATTTATATCAATAAAATGTTTCTCCCTTTTTCAGTAGAGAAATCTCTCTTTAACAGTAGGGGATAATTTGGCTGTCGGTTCCTTAAATTTATAAAATTAAGTCAAAAGAGAAGCTCACATCATTTTCCATTTAGTGCACTAAAAATACTAATAGTTTTTATTTAGAAACTAATAAAAATTACTGAATATTAATTATATAATCGGAATTGAGCCAAGTGTTTAAAAAGATTCAAAGAACCAAATAATCTGGCTCTTGGTACAATAGATTTATATTCAAGTTGTGGAGATACGCTGACACACAAGCCACCATTAAGGGGTTGACAAACTGTAATAAAATGTAGTATATACTTAGAATGTTTTATGGTAATTTGGGGGGAGGTCAATATAAACCTGATTATAAAGTTTTGCACTTCAGATAAATAGACATTAAAATAGATGAAAAATAATAAAGTTTTTTAACTGTAACTTTACCCTTGTCAATTAATGTTACTTGAGAAAAAGGTAGCTGGATTTGAATGATTCTGATAAAATTCCTAGTATTAATTCACATCACTGTCATATACATGTTATAATTGAGGATTTCTATGGCTGTCCTTTTTAATGCTTTCCTGTTTCCTAAACAAATAAGTCTATTATAATAGGTATTTATCAGGGAAGCAATGCTCTTCTTGACGGCGACACCATAGGAATCCCTTTCTTTTTCAGAGAGTGGTTCCTATTTTGCCATTTCTTCTTCACAGATGGTCATATACACACTCACAGCTTCAGTTACTATCTGCACATTCACATATTTATGCATCCCTACTGTAGGGCCCCTTTAACATCCTTCTTTTGGTGTCTCATTCAAGCTCATCATATGAGAAACAACACACATGATCCTCTGTCCTCCACCTGACATCCCCAAAGCCAGTTTTTCCTCCAGCATTTCCTGTGACCATGATGGGTTCCATCTTCCAAACACGTAGATAAGCCAAAACTGGGTTTGTTGAGCTGACCCTGACATTTCCCTCACTCTTACCCCTTTTCATATCATATACATCAGTAAATGCTGGCCATTTTTCTTTCCACATTTTCCTCAAACCTATATATTCTTTCCATTTACACCATCACCATCCTAGTTCTAATTACCAAGACAATTGCAACTATTAGCTGGACCCTCCATTCAGTCTTCATGAAAACCAATCTCTACAACCAGTTATTTTTTTCTAAAACATATATCTGCTCATATCAATTATGTTTGAAGCCTTTTATGCCTACCCCTGATCCTAAAGATAAAGTCCCAAATTCTTTTTATAGCCTACAAGACCCAACACGATTTGGTCCTTGCATGTTTCTCCAACCTTATTTTTTTTGTCACTTTTCTCCATGCTTCAGGCATATTGACTTTTAGTTTTTCTTTTTTTTTTTTTCTTTTTTTGGTGGTACGCGGGCCTCTCACTGCCGCGGCCTCTCCCGCTGCGGAGCACAGGCTCCGGACGCGCAGGCTCAGCGGCCATGGCTCACGGGCCCAGCCGCTCCGCGGCATGTGGGATCTTCCCAGACCGGGGCACGAACCCGCGTCCCCTGCATCGGCAGGCGGACTCTCAACCACTGTGCCACCAGGGAAGCCCTAGTTTTTCATTTTTTGAAAATAAGAGATTCCACATAGAACTGTGCAGGATCCTTTTTTTTTTTTTTAACCTCCTGTTTTTTTCAAGCTGAAAACAATGCAGCAACTACCACAGAATTGTTAAAATGAAACAACCACCTCAGAATTATAAGGAATATTTTTAAAATGCATATTTCTGAGTTCCATTCCAAAACTACTGGACCAGACTTTCTGTGAATGGATTGTATTTTATCATATACCCAGGGAAATTTTATACACAAAAAAACTGAGAGCCCTTATTTTTTTTTTAACATCTTTATTGGAGTATAATTGCTTTACAATGGTGTGTTAGTTTCTGCTTTATAACAAAGTGAATCAGTTATACATATACATATGTCCCCATATCTCTTCCCTCCCTCCCACTTTCCCTATCCCACCCCTCTAGGGGTCACAAAGCACAGAGCTGATCTCCCTGTGCTATGCAGCTGCTTCCCACTAGCTATCTATTTTACGTTTGGTAGTGTATATATGTCCATGCCAATCTCTCACTTCGTCCCGGCTTACGCTTCCCCCTCCCCGTGTCCTCAAGTCCATTCTCTAGTAGGTCTGCGTCTTTATTCCCATCTTGCCCCTAGGTTCTTCATGACCTTTTTTTTTTTTTTAGATTCCATATATATGTGTTAGCATACGGTATTTGTTTTTCTCTTTCTGACTTACTTCACTCTGTATGACAGACTCTAGGTCCATCCACCTCACTACAAATAACTCAATTTCGTTTCTTTTTATGGCGAGTAATACTCCATTGTATATATGTGCCACATCTTCTTTATCCATTCATCTGTCAATGGATACTTAGGTTGCTTCCATGTGCTGGCTATTGGAAATAGAGCTGCAGTGAACATTTTGGTACATGACTCTTTTTGAATTATGGTTTTCTCAGGGTATATGCCCAGTAGTGGGATTTCTGGGTCATATGGTAGTTCTATTCGTAGTTTTTTAAGGAACCTCCATACTGTTCTCCATAGTGGCTATATCAATTTACATTCCCACCAACAGTGCAAGAGGGTTCCGTTTTCTCCACACCCTCTCCTGCATTTATTGTTTGTAGATTTTTTGATAATGGCCATTCTAACTGGTGTGAGATGATATCTCATTGTAGTTTTGATTTGCATGAGAACGCTTATTCTATATGTTAGTTCCTTTATAGTTGATGCTGGGTCTTCTCTTGCAATCAGTACTCTCAGCTTTGGCAATCTTATCTATTCCCTGACTTTAAACATAATCAGAAGAACCCACATGTAAATCTCAAGCCTCTCTTTTGCACTTTCGACTTAGACATTTAATTCCTCCTCGACATCTCTACCAGACGGCTCACAGGCATCTCAAATTAATAAACAGGGATGTACTCAACTTGTCACGGTGTCCCTACAAATCTTTCCCTTCTCCATTGTGTTTCCTCAAAAATCCACCCATCCACTTGCTCTTGCCAGAAACTTTTCTTTCACCTCTCACCAATCCATAACAATTTCCTGTCTTTACCTCAAAAAGTTCTGGTTTCTATTCACTCTTTCTGTATAAAAAACTTGGCCATCTACCGGCAGGTTTTGTCTCTACTATGTTATACTTGGTTTCCCCACCTTCATAATTACCTCCCAGGCCCACCCTAATAATTTAATACATTACAGTGAAAGGAAACCTGCTGCTCTACTATTTTAAGATCCTTCAGAACCTTCCCATTGTATTAGTATAAAATTTAAAATCACTAATACAGCCAATAAGGCTCTGCATAATCTGGCCTTGTACTCCATCCTGGGCTTACCTCCTGTGGGCTCTTTCTGTGCTGCAGCCACACCTGCCTTCTGTCAATTCTTTCTGACCTGAGGCCTCTTGCATATTCTGTATCTTCCTTCCACCCTCTTCTCTCCACCTTTGCTCATCTAACTCCTACTTATGTTAAAGTATCTATGTGTGTACATAAATATTATATATATATACATATTTATATGATCTCTACACATTTTAAAACACACACACAAATATGTGTGTGTGCACAGCATGTGTATACATAGAGACCTTCAACAAGAGTAGGAATTACCTGTATGTGTGACGCTTTCCCTGAGCCCTAAATTTAAACCATACCTCTTTATTTTGTTAATTTATTTTTCTTCTTAGAATATATCCATCATTTTAAATTGTATATTTGGTTTGACAAATTAGTGATTTAGTACCTCTATCTAATCAGATGGCAACTTCAGCTGGACGGGGGGGGGGGGGGGGCATTTGCATTTAGTTCAGCACCATATCCCTGATACCTAGTCCAGTGTTTGGTACATAACAGGAACTCAATAAATATTTACTGAATAAATGAACAAACATGCAAATAGAATAAATACGAGACTCCTGACATGAAAAAATGGATCATCCCTCATCTTTTCCCCTTGTGATTTAATTTTTTAAGCTTTAGGGGATGGAGGGGGAAACTTTGTGTATCAAGATTTCAATGCACATTTTGGACATTTAGGAAGTTGTGGATCAAGACATTTTCAGGTTTCTTGGTAGAAATATGTTCATTCCGAACAAAGTTTTATGCTGAAAACGTATCAGAAAAAAAGTGCAGCAACAATGCTGGTCAGTACTGCCAATGGACAAAATTATAAAGCGGGAGCAAACAACTGGTTACGTATTTAGTACAGCAAAGTTATAGTGATACCTTAAGGGCAAGATCAAAAGTGTTTACTTCATAGTTAATGTATCCCTTAACTCAACTGTGCAGCCTGAATATATAGTTAATGAGCACACAAACAGTTTCTCTTGTCTAAAAAGGTTTACGAGGTCAATAATGTGTGAATTGAGGAAGGTGCCACTACTGAATATTTTTGGAATGCCTAAAATTTTACAGTATTTATGTGGGAAGGTAAAGCCATCCATGATGATGTCATTGATATCCAGTTGTCCCAAGTAGATGGAAAACTGCATGTGGTTTTGTATCACAGCAAGTAATTAGACTTACACTGATCAGTAACTCTAGAATCATCTCTGCTAAAGATGCTCAGTTTTTTATGTTTTACCTTCCTCTCCACCTTTATTGGTATAACTAGGGACAACTATAAGATTTAATGCCAGCCTAAAAATTGTCCAAGGCTATCATTATTACATCTTAAAGCAATGGAAGGATAATCTAAACATGGGTTTGGCTGAGTCTCAGCTTTGGAGAATTGGACTGGGGGGGGGGAATCTACCGACTTAAAATATAAAACTACAATATGATCTTCGCTATTTTCTCAGTATCAAAATTGATGCATTATGGCTCTAACCTTAAAAGTGTTATCCTTGGACTATGTTAAAAAGAGAGATAGCATAGAGCCAATATTCAAATATTGCATATCTGTCAAAGTAGAAAATGTTGTACAAATATTTTCTTATTGTTTCGTATACAATTTATGAATGCTTTCTCTCATGGCATTTTCATTTTTTAAAATATAAATTATATTCCTGAAATTGAGATAAGGCTGTTCAGAAAGTAATGGAATAAATAGAACGTGGGGAGAAACTTGATTTCTAGATGAACAAAATGTATATTTTTTAGTTCATTTCATTATTTCATCTGAAAAAAGTAGTTGTCATCTAAAATGATTTTCATTTTAACATGATATTTTATATACTTTTTTATAACTTCACTTCCCAAACCCTGAAGAGATACAATGATTACATTTTAAAATTATTTCTATGACATTGTCTTCCATCTTAACTATTATCAAATGTAAATTTTTTTTTTTTTTAAAGAAGATGTTGGGGGGTAGGAGTTTATTAATTAATTAATTAATTTTTGCTGTGTTGGGTCTTCGTTTCTGTGCGAGGGCTTTCTCTAGTTGTGGCAAGCGGGGGCCACTCTTCATTGTGGTGCGCGGGCCTCTCACTATCGTGGCCTCTCCTGTTGCGCAGCACAGGTTCAGTAGTTGTGGCTCACGGGCCCAGGTGCTCCGCGGCATGTGTGATCTTCCCAGACCAGGGCTCGAACCCGTGTCCCCTGCATTAGCAGGCAGATTCTCAACCACTGCGCCACCAGGGAAGCCCCAAATGTAAATTTTTATAGTTTTATATGACTTTGATGGAAGTCCGTGCAGATAAAATGAAGGTGAGATCAGCATTTGCATAATTATTATTCCTTTTGGTTTTTTAAAAAGTAGTGTCCAGTAAAAATAAGATAATATTGCTCCTTTGCTTTTCTATAATAAATACAATTTATAGATATTATGGCCTTTTATTTAGCTTTTTAAGATCAAAGTAACGTCATTTTCAAGGTGAAGAATACCTAACCTGAATTACTCTGAAATAGCATGATATGCTATATTCAGTGCCTATCTTTTAATGATCATTGAAATACACATTTTCCTTATAAAATTGGTAAAAAGAAGTGGAAGAGGAACAAAACTCAATAGTACATGATTGTGATGAGCAGGAAAATATTAGTAAGATTAAAACAATTGTATTGGGATTTGAAGCATCCTACATTTCAATTTTACTAATTCAGTAAAGACTTAGGACATGATACAGTGGATCAGCTAGTTTGTTAATTCCTGAGAATAGAAAGATAATTCATCTGTAGGATAATGAGCTTATAGTTTGGTAGGGCAGACAATCTTCAAAGCAACTACTGAGGAAAATGCATTATAATGAGGGGTAAATAAATATGGAAATTATATTCAAAAAGTGGTGACATGAAAAAGCTGTTACGTCTGCCATGGAATTTCAAGGAAAGCATCTCACATAAGGTGCTATGGACTTGACATTTTTTCTGGTGAGAGTAGGTGTCGGGATTTCTCGTGAGAGAAGGAACAGCTGATAAGGCAAGGAAAGTGACACAGTTGAGGTAAGCTGGAGAGGTGTATTGGGGCCAGCTTATGAAAAACCTATGAAGGAGTTTGACTGTACTGAGTGAAACCCCTGGAGAGATTTTCAGGAGGGAAATCAACCTGTAAACTTCTGTATGCCAGAGCATTTTTTGATTTTTGCTTGAACTTTATTTATCATGGAATGAAAATAGATTCTTTGTCAACAGTTATGTTTCTGGACTTCTGAAGTTTGTTGTTATTTGTTTTATTATTTTTGTAATTTTTTTATTTCATCTTGTATTATGTTCCTTGAATTTAATAGTAAGAATCTTTTAGAGAATTCCTTAGCTAAATCTTCCTTAGCTAAGCCAAGGAAAAATGGAATTTACATACATCTAGTCAAAAAGATCGCCCTCGTAGGAAGGTGGTGGTGGTAGCAGCAGTTGTTAGAAAGAAAGGAGAAGACACAAGGAAAATTTGATCATGGAAAGCTATGCCTGCTTATCTTTCCTCTGCGGTACTCCACAGAAGAGAGTATTTATATAAATATTGACTTCCCTAAAAGTTTTCCATATATTGTGGGAAAAGTGCAACATTCAAGGTACATATTGTCACCATCAATGTGTTGAGTAACTTAATTGTCACACAACTGAGCAAATGTCTTTCACTTCTCATGTTTTATTTTAGTAAATATTTTTCTCCAGCTTTGTAGTACTTGAAAGCATTGAAGGCATAGAGATAGTATTACTGTCTAGGCATGGCATAATTCTCATTGACGCTGAACAATCTTTGGGGACGTGTAAGCTTGTCTTACTACCCTCCTTTCCCCTCATCACAGTGCTTAAAAGAAAATCTCCTTCTTTTGGCACAGAGAGAAATGAATTCACAAGAGCTTGCCTCTGGCTCTTGGTTTGCTTAGCCTAAGCGTGTTTTGTTTTGTATGGTATTTGATGCCTAAGAGACACACCTGAATTGTTTCTCAAACTATTCGGTTTTCTGAGCTCAGTTAACTTATTTAGGCAAAGCATTTGGAGAAATAAATTACCTAATGAATAGATGATATTTATGCATAAATGCTGGTGGGTAGCATTTTCTGTTTTGCTTTTGCACTAGCAGTAACACAATAAGAGTTTTATCAGGGTTGAACTCATTTATTTTACTGTTTGTATATTTCCTGGTGCAACAGAATGTTAAAATAACTGCATCATTGATTTGTTTTATTTATCTGAAATATTTAATTAATGTAAATAGATTATGAACTATGGGTCTCTAGGAGAAGAGAAGACAAATATGTATGTTTAAATTGAACTGTGTGTTGAGAGACTATGCAGAGTGAGATGCTATGACATCCAAAATTAACCAAGGAAATGGGGAAATCAAGAAAAAAAATCAATTTTTCTTTTTTGCTAAAAAATAAGATAAAACCATAATGTGCTTTTATAACAAAAATAAAACATGCGAGGCAGCTATGTCTGCTGATGGTGAATTGAGAAACTGGCTTCAGGATTTCTTACAAAAAACTGGGCAAACAAGATCATTTACACAATACTTAATGTCCATAAAAGAAAAGCAAACTAATTTTTCAGAAGTACGTCTGGTTCTTACACTGAAGGGAATTTTTCCCAAGGGTCCTCATAGAGTATATGCTGTGATATAGCGTGAACTCAGTTCTGAAAAATACCCCTGAACTCTCAGTGAGCTTCTTAGTGCTGCTCACAAAACGGCCTCCATGTCTGATGGTGGGAAAATGCTTATGTGTAGTTTGTTAATAGTTGCACTGCTGAGTGCATCTCAGGCAGCTCTTCTCAGGATTACTGTTCTTCCCGAGTTCATGAGTAGCACAGCATCAGCTTTGCTCATGCAATTCTTATTCCATTTTCCTAGTAAGATATCTGATTATGATTTTTAAAAATTATTTCATGCTTATTGTTAATGTCACATAGCCATTGCTAGTCTTAGGGTCATTGAGCAAATACTGGAGTTATTTTCTGTACAGATTGTTGAGACAAGAGTTGGAAGGTGGGAGACAATGACATAATAATGAATTAAACTGGAATAGTTTCAGAAGGATAGGCGTTAACTCTTCTCTAAATGCTTGGTAGACTTCACTTGTGAAGCCATCTGGTCCCAGCTTTTGTTTGTTGGGAGTTTTTAAATTACTGATTCAATTTCAGTACTGGTAATTGGTCTGTGCATATTTTCTATTTCTTCTGGTTCAGTCTTGGGAGACAGTATCTTTCTAAGAATTTGCCCATCTTTTCTAGGTTGTCCATCTTATTGGCATAGAGTTGCTCATATTAGTCTCTTATGATCCTTTGTGTTTCTGTGGTGTCAATTGTAAATTCTCCTTTTTCATTTCTGATTTTATTGAGTTGGGCCCTCTCTCTTTTTTTCTTGATGAGCCTGGCTAAAGGTTTATCAATTTTGTTTATCTCTTCAAGGAACCAGGTTTTAGTTTCATTGATCTTTACTGCCGTTCTTTTAGTCTCTATTTCATTTATCTCTGCTCTGATCTTTACTTCTACTGACTTTGGGTTTTGTTTATTCTTTCTCTAGTTGCTTTAGGTGTAAGGTTACATAGTTTACTTGAGATTTTTCTTGTTTCCTAAGGTAAGCTCATATCACAGTACACGTCCCTCTTAGAACTGCCTTTGCTGCGTCCCATAGGTTTTGGATCATTATGTTTTCATTTGTCTCTAGGTATTTTTTGATTTCCTCTTTGATTTCTTCAGTGATGCATTGATTGTATAGTAGCATATGGTTTAGCCTCCACATGTTTGTGTTTTTTGCAGTTTTTTTTTCTTGTAGTTGATTTCTACTCTCATAGCATTGTAGTTAGAAAAGATGCTTGATATAACTTAAATTGTCTTAAATTTACTGAGGCTTGTTTTGTGGCCTACCATGTGATCTATCCTGGAGAATGTTCATGTGAACTTGAAAAGAACGTGTATTCTTCTGCTTTTGGGTGGAATGCACTATAAAAATCAATTAAGTCCATTTGGTCTAATGTATTATTTAAGGCCAGTGTTTCCTTATTGATATTCTGTCTGGATGGTCTGCCCACTGTTGTAAGTGAGGTGTTAAAGTCCCCTACTATTATTGTGTTATGTCTGTTTCATATCATAACTAAGGTCTTAAAAGATAACTTCTGTTTATATTGAGATATTACTGTCATTGCTAGTTATGCTGTCATGATAAGCTTTGAAATGTAAGTTCCAGTGTTTATCTGGGTCTGCCTGTCTGATATGATAGCCACTAGCCACTTATGCCTGTTTAAATTGAAACAGAAATTAATCAAAATTAAATAATATTTAAAAAATCACTTTCTTAGTTGCACCAGCTACATTTCAAGTACTAAATAGCAAGAAAGTAGAGCTATCTATAGGCTAGAATTTCCAAATAGTTGAAAGAATTACTTCTAGCTAGGGGGAGATGTGGGGCTGCTTATTTTTTATTTTTCTTTTTAAAGTGGGAAGAAATCTGAGGATGTTTAAAGGTTAACGTCAAGCAGCCTGCAGAGTGCAAGAGGTTTGTCAACGCAGGAAAGAGGTGGAAATATCAATATAAGTCCTTGAGAAGGTGGGAAATGATGAGTAGAGCACAGATAAAGATATTGTGTGTTGAAAATAGAAGGGAGACTTCGCTGTAAACAAGGGAAAGTGGGAAAGATGGGTTTTAAGATTGGTGGCAGGAAGTTTTTGTCCTTTGGTTCCTATTTTCTTTATCAGCTGGTGAATCACAGAATCTTCTGGGACCCACAGGGGAAACAGTGAGGTTAGACGTTGGATATGGTGGAAAATATAAACCAGGTGATGATGGCTGACATAGTAGGACTAAGGAGGAAGTAGCAGGATTGCTGGCCATGTTGATGGCCTGGTTGAGGGTGGTGCTGATCAAGTTGCAGTTTCAAAGGTCTGGACAGTAGTATGCTTTTCCTGCAGCTGTCAGCAGCCCCATGCAGGCCCTGGGAAGGAAAACAGTTAGGTTCCACCAAGATTAATTCTTTTTTAAAGTTTTGTTTTTCCCCAGATGTCCTAATACTAAATAACAGATTTGGGAAGAGTTGCAAAAGAGTTGGAGCATGGTGATATCAGGAGCTCAGCTGAACTGGAGAGAGAGATGAGCTGCCAGGTGTCAGAGCAGCCAATTAAAAATGAGCCAAAAATGAAAGTAACAGTCAAGCCTTTAATCATTTACTGTGATAGCGTCCACAAGAGGCTAACCCGGAGAAAGCTCCAACTCCCACCCTGCTCCCTTCTTCCCATGTTTGAGGGCCCCTGGTTTAGGGCAGGTGGATCAGTGCAGAAGTAAGGATCATCTCATTGCTGAGGGGGCCTCAAACAAAAGGTTCCAGAGGTTTTCTTAACCTGGGGGCCCAGGAGAGAGAGGGGATAGAGTTAGCAGTCCTGAGCCCTGAGCTAGAATACAGAGATGTGTCTTCAAGTTTTTCCCACTTTCCCCTGTAAGGAGGTTTTCACAGAGTTGTCTAAGTACGGGCCTCTGTGGAAGGCCCCAAATAAAGCAGCCCTCAAACGAAGGCACTGGGCCAGGAATGCAGATCTGCAGAAGAGCGAGGCCAGCCAGGAAGGCCTGCCACTCCCTCCAGGGCCTGCAGTGCACAGGCTATGCATGGAGCCTGGTGGGAGAGGGCAGCTCTCCCCTGTGAGGCCTGTCAGGAAAGCCTCTGTAATTGCCTCTGTTCAGGCCTGAAAAATCACACAGTTACTCTGGCCAGGAGTCGGATTCCTCATAAGATGGTTGACAAAAGGGTGAAGAGCAGTCTATGTGCTGAAATTGCCAGCAAAAGGTGAAAAAGATATATATTATGAATAGTTATTCAAAGTGAAGAAAGGATAAGTGATGAGGTCGGATTAGGTCAGATAGGTCAAAGGACAAGTCAGAGAGTAAAACGTGGTTTCCAAACTGCAGCTAAAATAATCCGAGGATTTGTTATGAAAGCATATTTCTAAGTCTCACCCACAGAGATTTAGATTCAGTCGTTTTGGGATGGGCACATAAATACCCACTGAAAGCACACATCTGGGTGATTTCTGCTGCCAGCAGTCATGACCACAGTTTTAGAAAGACTGTTTTAAGTATGGGTGGCTAAAATGGAGAGAAAGTGAATACTGTCAACATGAGATCATCACACCTATGAGAGGTGTAAACTGACAAACGGAAACCAAAGGAAATGGAAGAAGCTTCTCACCAACAAAGAGGGAAAAGAGAGGAGAGGAGTTTAACTGCTGATGTTATTAATAAGAATTGGTAACACTGGCTAGCTCTTTTTCCATTTGCTAACACAAGCCTAATAACAATGCTACTGGCATCCTCCAGATGGCTAATTTTACACCCACATACACCCCTTTTTATAAATTAGGCCATTGAGGCTCAGAGAGTTTGAGCAACTTGTCCAAAACTGCCACAGCCAGTAGGTAAAAATCAGGTTACAGTGAAAAGACCCCAACTTTGCCTGATGTGTTTCTTAATACACTCAACCTTGTGTCTGGGTCACCAGTAAGTGCATTTGGCTTCCTTCTCTGTGTACTTCAGCTAGAACAATTCTCATACATCAGAAACCTAGAGGTTTAATTTGAATCATCTTCAGTGACTTTGCTTTGCTTTCCTTCTCTCTCTCCTTACCTTCCTTTGTTTCTCCTGTGAGCCTCTGGTGCTGGGGTAGCACTACTTTAGCTTTTGTTCAGTCTCTCCCAGTGACATCGACTTTCTCGTCTGACCTCTCCTACCAGCAGGTTTCAATTTCCCACATTAAACAAGCAAACACACACTAAATTAAAATACTAAAGTCTATCATTGTATAAAGCTTCAGTGTCTCAGTTTGATTTTTTGTTTAAAAGAGAGATTGTCAGGCTTCCCTGGTGGCGCAGCGGTTTAAGAATCCACCTGCCAGTGCAGGGGACACGGGTTCGAGCCCTGGTCTGGGAAGATCCCATATGCCGTGGAACAACTAAGCCCATGCACCACAACTACTGAGCCTGCACCCTAGAGCCCGCAAGCCACAACTAGTGAAGCCTGTGCACCTAAAGCTTGTGCTCCGCACAAGAAAAGCCACTGCACTGAGAAGCCTGCACACCGCAACGAAGAGTAGCTCGCCCTCACCGTGCGCAGCAACGAAGACCCAATGCAGCCAAAAATAAAATAAATAAATTTATTTAAGAAAAAAAAAGCAGTTATACTGCAATAAAGATGTTATATATAAAAAAGGAGATTGTCCATTTCTAATGGAAAACAAAACTAAATTGAGGCCTTTGATAATATCTGTTTATTCCCGGTTTTAAAATGACATTCAAATATGTATCTCAGCCAAAGCAATCTTGAGAAAAAAAAACAGAGCTGGAGGACTCAGGCTCCCTGACTTCAGACTACACTAATAAAGCTACAGTAATCAAAACAGCATAGTATTGGCACAGAAATAAATATAGATCAATGGAACAGGATAGAAAGTCCAGAGATATATCCAAGTACCTATGGCAACCTAATCTATGACAAAGGAGGCAAGACTATACAATGGAGAAAAGACAGTGTCTTCAATAAGTGGTGCTGGGAAAACAGGGCAACTACATGTAAAAGAAGGAAATTAGAACACTCCCTAATACCATACACAAAAATAAACTCAAAATGGATTAAAAACCTAAATGTAAGGCCAGATACTATAAAACTCTTAGAGGAAAACATAGGCAGAACACTCTCTGACATAAATTGCAGCAAGATCTTTTTTGATCCACCTCCTAGAGTAATGAAAATAAAAACAAACAAATGGAACCCAATTAAACTTAAAAGCTTTTGCACAGCAAAGGAAACCATAAACAAAACGAAAAGACAACCCACAGAACGGGAGAAAGTATTTGCAAATGAAGTGACCGACAAGGGATTAATTTCCAAAATATATAAACAGCTTATGCAGCTCAATGTCAAAAAAACAAACAACCCAATCAAAAAATGGGCGGAAGATCTAAATCTTTGGATGTTTCTCCAAAGAAGACATACAGATGGGCAAAAAGCACATGAAAAGATTCTCAACATCATTAATTATTAGAGAAATGCAAATCAAAACTACAATGAGGTATTACCTCACATTAGTCAGAATGGCCATCATCAAACAGTTTACAAGTAATAAATGCTGGAGAGGGTGTGGGAAAAAGGGAACCCTCCTACACTGTTGCTGGGAATGTAAATTGGTACAACTATTATGGAGAACAGTATGGAGTTCCTTAAAAATCTAAAAATAGAGCTACCATATGATCCTGCAATCCAAGTCTTGGGCATATATCCAGATAAAACCGTAATTCAAAAAGAGCCATGCACCCCAATGTGCACTGCAGCACTATTTACAACAGCCAGGACATGGAAGCAACCTAAATGTCCAATGACAGATGAATGGATAAAGAAGATATGGTACATACATACAATGGAATATTACTCAGCCATTAAAAAGAACAAAATAATGTCATTTGCAGCAACATGGATGGACCTAGAGATTGTCATACTGGATAAAGTAAGTCAGAGAAAGACAAACATCATATGATATCTCTCATATGTGTAATCTAAAAAACGATACAAATGAACTTATTTACAAAACAGAAGTTGAGTCACAGACGTAGAAAAGAAACTTATAGTTACCAGGGGAGAAAGGGAAAGGGAAAGGGAGGGATAAATTGGGAAATTGGGATTGACATATACACACTACTCTATATAAAATAGATAACGAATGAACCTGCTATATAGCACAGGGAACTCTACTCAATACTCTGTAATGACATATGGGAAAAGAATCTAAAAAAGAGTGGATACATGGATATGTGTAACTGATTCACTTTGCTGTACAGCAGAAAGTAACACAACATTGTAAATCAAATATACTCTAAAAACAAGAAAAGAAAAAAATGTGTATCTCTTTTGAACTTCAATACCTATTTTGAGAAAAGTCACTTTTTTTTTTAACTCTCTGAGATTTCACAGGGAATCTACCATCCACTCAGTGACCTATAAACATATTTTATTGTATAGATCTGTGAAGGCTTTAACAAGAAAAGTAGGCCATTTATTTTCAGTGATAGAGTCAATTCACTACCCAAATAAACACTAATTTTTGCATCCCAGTTATTCTCAGAAAGTCAGTGCAAAACTACAATTTGTCAAGGGAAAGAAAACGAGTTAGCTGGATGCACACTGAAGTAAATCTTTATCCTGGCCTAAAGATGTTTGTGTACATGCTACTAAATCAGATCTATAGCCTACAAATTGAATTTCAGATTGCTTTAACTTCAGCAAACAGACATTCAATTTTCTTTCACAAAAGAGAGAAAATGTTTGGAAAATAGTATTTATTTATAGTCCTTCACGATCAAAAATAGTGTCATTGACCCACTTTTATCATTGATATTATTTGCTTTTAGCTATTTTTTGAATTGTGGGAAGGATTCGTAGCAATCCAGACACTGTGTCACTAATTCTCTATCTATCAACAAAAAAAATCCCCAAAGATCGTGAAGATTAAGAGGTTTGATATGCTTATACCAAGCCTAACTAACTTGGATTTTGGAAATTGAACTTGGCTTTATCTAGAGCATTGAGAGGCCCTCCTTTGCTTTCAGGATGCAATGCACACTTTAATTTTTTTCCTGGATGGCATTCTAGGGTACATTGAAGTTATTAAATTCACGATCCTCAAGCAAGGACTTCATTTCATACCTTGGAATTGGGAAACAGTAACTGAAGTTCAGAATATTTTTAAAATCTTTAGTTACTTAGTTACTCCGTGGCATGTGGGATCTCCGTTTAAAACAGGCTTAGTTGCTCCATGGCATGTGGGATCTTCCCAGACCAGGGATCGAACCTGCGTCCCCTGCATTGTCAGGCAGATTCCTAACCACTGTGCCACACCAGGGAAGTCCCAGAATCATTTTTTTAAAAATTCCATATATATGTTAGTATACAGTATTTGTTTTTCTCTTTCTGACTTACTTCACTCTGTATGACAGACTCTGTGTTCATCCACCTCACTACAAATAACTCAATTTCATTTCTTTTTATGGCTAATATTCCATTGTATATATGTGTCACATCTTCTTTATTCTAAGTGTCCATCGACAGATGAATGGATAAAGAAGCATATTTCAGATTGGACTTTGATTTACATAAAATGGATTTAGTTATTTATATGTGATAACCAAGAAATTTGATGAAATTTAATCTCTTCTGCATAACCTATTTCCTTCATTTTTCCTGTTCTACTTTCAATAGCTATTAAAATATATTTTGTTCTCAGAGAGCTAATGCTCTTCACTCTATACATTCCTCACCCATTAATGTTACAAGGTATAAAGAAAGTCATGGGTGCAGGTATTAGCACTATTGACAGGTTATGAAATTGGGTGTGGTTTCTGTATTTATACTTTCCAGTAGGTAAAAGGGGCATGTTTTCTTGACTGTAAGTCATTTGAAAAGATCACTTCTTTTTCTTGTTTTTTTTTGTTGTTGTTAATATGAAATAATATGAAGACTGGAATTATAAAAGTATATTTTATCAAATGTACTTCAAATGAGATGTAAGGCATAGTTTGGTTTGATGGGATGATATTGATCATATTGGGAGGTAGGAATGCTCAAGCATATGTGCAGGTGATAGCGTGCATTTGGAACCTGATGCAAAAGAGAGAAATAATGTTTTGGAATCTCAAACAATGTTTTTACATATGGCCGCACTTCACTGCAAAACAGCTGACAGTTTAGATACAACAATCTTTTGCCTGACTGAATATTGTACTAATATAAATATTGTACTAATACAAATGGTTTGGGTTTAAGTAATCCAACATGGATTTTATTCCATACATAATCTTCCGCAAAATATTATTTCCTGGTTCAATATTTCTGTCCTAGTTTTCTTCAAAGTAATTTCCAATGCAAAATGTAGCATCTGGGTAGAGTTCATCAATTTGCTGGCTGAATTTGTCACCTTCTGCTAATTTTATGTTATTGTGCATACATTATTTAAAAGAGCGTAGCTAAATCTAGGCATGATTAACTCTCTGGAAATTTCACAAACACAACGGATTTGACTTATCTAAGTGGAAATAAATACTCCTTTGTTTTTCATAAAGATAATTTGGCCAGTTATTAGCATACAAAAATGCTACAGTGGAAGGTCTGTCAGTTTGAATAAACTGAAATCTTCACGTTTCAGGTTATATCTGAACTTAATCTCCTGTGAAGGGAACCACTTATAAACCAGCTCCTTTCCTTTTTCTTTTTCTTACCTCCTGTCCCAACAGGGTACCTAGTAGAGAAATGCTCCCAGGATATACTGATTCCTCAAGTGAGACCTCGTAGCATTCAAAGATATAATCGTAGTAGTCAGGAGAGCGGAGCATGATTCCCACATGGGAGAGGCAGTGACAGAAATAAATTAAAGCAATAGAGGAACTCCTCTGCCTCAGTCTGCCTTTAAAAGGACACCTTGACCCAGGAAGCAGTGGTCTAAGTTCCCTGAAAAGCCCAAGGTAGGCTTCTTCCGAGGTCATCAATGTGACAATTACACTCTGGATATCTTTGTACAGTATTTTTTCTACCCTTCTAATTGAGGCTCTGAGACTTTGAGATATAGTCAATATAATTTGTTTAAATGAAAAATAAGAGATAATGAGTGAAAATGTTTAAAGGAGCGATGTTAGTAACAATTGTTTGTTTTTCTGTGTTTGGCCAAATATAATCCCTGAGGACCCCATTCCTCGGTATTCAAATATGAAAACTAATTAGTATTAACTCAGGCAGGAAGTCTCCATGTCAAATCTTTGATTATATCTATTATGATATTGCTTAAAAAATGATGAACTGACACTTAGGAAAAATATAGATGTCTTCCAGCCTTTCAGTCTTAATGAGGCCATGTATCTTAAAAAACTTTAACCATCACTAAGAAAGGAAACCTAGTTGACAACCACTTATTTAGGCACAAAAGGGCAGTAAGTAATTGGGAGCTGAAGGTTCTTATAGTCTAAAGAGTTCTTATACTGACAAAAGACAATGATTAAATTATTGGGAAATAACTGGAACTGAATTGAAGTCAGCATCTGCAATTTTCTGACTAAATGGGCATGTCTTGGGTCATTATAGTATCTGGGATATATTAGTGGCAGGTGAAAAGACAAGGGAGAGTTTGTGAAACATTGAGATAAAGGGGTCAGACAATGAATGTGTCTAAACCTTCAAGGCAAATCAGTTTGAGGATTTATCTAGGGGAAGGTAGGGTGAAGGTGGGAAAACTCATTTGGAAAGTGTGGGTTTTCTAAGCCATCCTTGTGTGAAGGATGAGGTTCCATGGGATCCCTGCGGTCAGTTAGTATTTACAGAGGAATCTGCATCTTTAAGATCTTTCCTTATCTCTTTACCACATCTCATTTTCCTACTAGTTTTGTAATGTAGGTGAGACATTCTATTTGATGGATGGTCACATAATTTTCTGCAACACAGCAGGCCCTAAAAACAAGGTCAGTCATCTCCACGGCCCTATGCTCTTTTCACCACACTACACTAAACAGGATGTTTTGCATATTCTATCCTTTTCTAGGAATGGAACATTTCCCCTGCCATCAGTTAATATGCAATTTCCTATTCAAGCATGAAAGTATTGAGGGCTGCTAGCTCACCCCTAATTGAGAGAGCGCACAAGAAGCTTTGTTCTTCTCCAAACTTGTGTAAGCACATTCCTCAGCAATCTAGAAACAACTGAGCAGATGCTGTTTCTTCTGAGCAAAATGCAGAGGTGGCAAAAAGGCCAGATGACCTGCGGCTTTTTGAGAAGCTGTGGTGGAACATTTGCTTAATCCCCCTTGAAGGGGACAAGTGTTCCTGCAAGGTATTTGCCTCCTCCATTTAGAAATGACTGTGTTCACTACAGTTAAAAAGAAGGCTAATATTAAAAAGAAAACAGTGGCTCTTCTAGGATATGTTTAGGTAAATATTCTTGCAGTGAATGTAAACTTTAAAAATAGAGACAGCTTACAGAACTGATATTCTGGTTTATTGAAAAGTATTTATCACATGAATTACCAACTTTCAAAAAACAGACTTTTGAAACTTTATAAGAAATGCCTATTACAGCTCTTTAATGAGCCCAATTTAATCTTTGTTTGGTATCTCCAAAGAAACCTGAGTATTCTGCTGTGTATTGAAAACATCATCATTACACAGTGTTAAGATCCAACTTCCGGCTCTTTGCATTATCTGTTTATTTGGGTTCTGGATTAACTGCAGTTTTTTTTTTAACTCTCTGCATTTTTATTTGCGCATTCATTCACTTTATATTTACTGCCGTATTTTCAAACAATAGCATTTCATTACTCTGGAGAACAAATCATCCCTTTTATGTATATTCTTCCTACTTCAGGGTACATTTCAAGTAACAAGATGCACGGGGAATGCTGTCCCTGTGTAGATCACCAGCTCAGATAGTTCTCTTAAAATGCTTTCAGTTAAGTACAGTTTCCACGTTTTATCTTTGGAATACTATGGCATTGAATATTAATAAAGATGTGAGTTCACGCAAGCTAACACCAAATCATTAGCCTTCATGAGACCAAAGTTGAAATCAAGATAGAAGAAATCATGATACAAGTGGGAGCTCGACCTTCTGATGTTTTCAGAAAAAAAAAAAAACTTCCATTTTTATTTTTCAACTATTTAATAGTATCAATTTAAAGTAAACTTGAGTGCGATCTTGGTTTAAATATTCACTTAATTGTTCTAACTGATAAAAGTAAAACAAATTATTTGTAAGCTGTACTTGATCCTATAAACTGTATGAGCAGTAGGTCCATAACTGTCATTTACTTCCCTCTCCCTGACATTAGCCTGGAGCCTGGTGAAGCATACATGCTTAAAATGTTTCTTTAGTTTGATGACTAATGACATCTGATATCCAGAACAATAAGAGGATCAACCATAAAAAGGATCAAGTTACATATCTAGGGGATTTTATATAATTCTTATGAAGAGCTGCCAATAAATCCATTAAAAATTAAACCCCGGGCCTCCCTGGTGGCGCAGTGGTTGAGAGTCCGCCTGCCGAGGCAGGGGACACGGGTTCGTGCCCCGGTCCGGGAAGATCCCACATGCCGCGGAGTGGCTGCGCCCGTGAGCCATGGCCGCTGAGCCTTCGCGTACGGAGCCTGTGCTCCGCAATGGGAGAGGCCACAACAGTGAGAGGCCCGCGTACCGCAAAAAAGAAAAAAAATAAATCCCTGTCTTTTCTCTTTTCAAATAAGTTTACAGAGAGACAGAAATAGGAAGAGAAAAACAGATAAGAGTGCATAAGAGAACATGTGAAACAATGATAAAGAGCACCACAATTGCTATGATAAACCATCAAAAGTTGGCACTAAGATTTCTGGCAGCCAGAGCAAGAGGTTAAGAGCTTTGCTCTGATTATCAAAAGGGAAAAAAATGTCAGTTCTCAGAGGAAAGCAAGATGTTCTTGGACTGTATGTGTTACTAATAGCTGGCTATAGCTGGCTGTTAGTAACAGACACAGTAGAATGGCCACTTAACACAGGAGGGTGAATCCTCACATGCGAGATGTTTGGGGATAGGCAGTCAAGGTGCTGGTTCTCCGGACAGGAACGTCAGGGCCAGCCCTCTGCAAGTCTCCTGACCTTTTCTCATGTTTCAAATAGGTTGCTGAGCTTCAGCCACCTAACTCCCAGGGAGATTAAGTTTGAGACCCCAGTAGTTGGTAAGTATTTAAGAAATTTTGGTATTATGTGGCAAAGTCCCATGTGTAGAAACTAGAGTTTATAGGGTAGGACCCTAAGCCCAGTCAGGCCGCGTCGCTAACCATGGAAGACAGGACTCACACAGAAGGGGAGAAGCCGAGATTGTCCGGTGAGATCTGGTAGAAGAAGTTGTGGCTTGCTCACACACAGCACTAAAGAATGAGTCTAGCTGGGCTGACAGTACTGAGCCAATTTAAAGTCTGTACCTCCCTTTACATTTCCCAGACTAGCCATGAGGTTCTCCCCAGAATGTGAGGTGGAGTCGAGTGTGCAAGTGGATCTAAACTGTGGGAACTGAAATACTGTCACAGAAGGAACCAGATGGGTCTCAATGTTAATTCACAGATGAGTATCAGAGGCTTTGGTACAAAACCTACTATTGATAAGGCAGGAGAAAATGAAGGAAACACATTTTGTGCAGAGAGAATGGAATTTACAGGATAGATAGTCAGTAAATATAGTATATCCAGTGGCCCATCAAACATTATTCCTGTATGTATTTCTTCTAATACAATACTTAAATGTTGCTGCATATTTTCAGGTCTCTGCTGCTTAACACAAAACAGTAATTACACACAGTAGTACTTAGAAAATGTTAAAGTTGATCCATTCAATCTAATGGTATGTACAAGTGCATTTAAATTTAGAATTGTTTCCTTTGGCAATATCCTCACAAGAATTGCAACTAAATTTATGCTTTTGGATTTAGTATTCTACTTGGACATCTTGAAAACTGAAGTCACTGAACACATATACAAATCAATTCTTAAAGTATTGTTATAGGGAATGGTTTATGCATATTCTTGAAATTTCATCTGATCCTTTCTTGGTTTACAAGAAAATCCTAACAATTATAAAGCTATTACTGTTTTAAAGTCGCTAAGGTTGAAACTTCATATATCCTAGAGTTGGGGGAAAAAAGAAGCTTCTTTTATAATTTTGTAAAAGGCTTTCCCGTAGTGTATATCTTTGTGCTTTTGGAGGAAATGTTAATGTTAATAGACAGCTGTGCTTTCCACCTGAAAGGAGCATCTGTGCAATGCTAGCATTGTAAAAGAGTGAAAAGCATAACTTCATATCATTAAGCTGGTTGGAATCACAATGGAGAGGTTACTGAAGGAAATCATTTTAAAGCTGAGATTTTTGTTGCTGTTGATTTTGCTGTTGTAATGACCGGGAAAGTGCCCCCGAGGAAGTCTCTTAAATATATATACACCAGAATTTAGACAAACATTTTCTGCAGTGCTTGGCCATATAATACTTGTATCTTGTTTTGAGATGTGAGAATAAGTTTAAAAAGTAAGTACACATTTTGATAAATACTGATTTTCCCACCCACACCTCACCAGAAAATTTTCTAGAGATACTGCAGGATCGCTTCAGCAAGAGCTACTCCACGAGGAATACCTCCTACCACCGTCAGAAGAATCAGGGAAGTAATTGAGCTGAAAAGAGGGAGAAAAGTGGCTGCCTAAAGGGTAGCCTTAACAGGAATGGAGCATGAATTTTTCATTTACTTTTATTCCTGTCCAAGGTGTCATGTTATCTCTGTCCATAGTGTCATGGCTTACCACTGAACATAACAGATTAAGCAATGCAGACAACCATAGGTATAATATTGAGTAAATACATATCAATATGAGGCATAGGGCTGGTATTTTAAAATTCTTCAATGTTAGATATAAGGAAGATCTCTACAGGATAACTTATCTACAAAATGAAAATAAATATCAATTGTTTTTTTTTTAATGAATATGAAAAGTATATCCTCAAGTGTCTTTGCCTATAGTGTTTGAATCAAGGAAGTCTTAAATGCTAAAAAAAAAAAAAAAAGACCCAGTACCCTGCCTGTCCTTGGCTTAACACAATAGTAATTAATTTCTCACTCACGTGACAGTCCGCTGGGATGTGTAAAGTTTGCCTTCCACCTGGTAATTCAGAAAGCCAGCTTCTTTCTCTCTTGTGATTTTGCCATCTCCTGGGACATTGGAGTCCTTTGCTCTCAGCTGGCAAATAGAATAAGAGAGGATGGACAAGGAGATGTCAGCCTAGAGGTGTAACGTATAACTTTCATTCACAGTGCACTGGCCAGAATTAGTTATGTGGCCACAATACAATTCCCCAGGAAGAGGAGTTGGGAAATACAGATGGGCTGAGCAGTCATTTTGCAGACACAGCTCTACACTGCAGAAGGAGCATGGGGATTTTTAGTGGACAGCTAACTGACTCTAAAAACTCAGAATGATTTGTTTCAGGTTGACATTCTAAAGTCTTGGAGGAAGATCAGAGTATGAGAAGGAGGTCTCTGTCTCAGAGACCTACAATTTAAAAACACATTGAAAGTCAAATCTTTTCTCTGAGATCAAGAAGTCAGCAGAAAGACATTAAGTTAGGCGTGTATTCTTGTAGCCCAGACACCTAAGTTACCTGTCCGGACATTGCTAAACATACACTTCATAAATAGATTTTACATTAGCTATGTATAACACTGCATGTTGAATCAGGAAAGGTTTATAGAAGGTTCTTACAGAATTTCATAACCAGCAATCTTGCCTCTTCCCATTTCTTTAAAGTGCAGCAGGAAACCCTTGATCTGTGTGTAAACAAACAATGCGTGACCATGCCTGCAGAGTTACGGAGAAGTTTCCCTGCCACATTATGTAAATTGAATCATCTGCAGTGGATTGGGTGTTCAGGCTCATTTTATATGACATGTTTTCAGAGTCTTCAAATTGGGTTTATGCTCTTCAATTTTCTGACTTAACATACACGGTATTAAACCAGTAGGGTTTTTTGAGAAGATACAGTCCATCCTGACTTTCTTTACAGATGAACTAAAGTTCAGAAGAAGTGTATGTTCACCAGACGTTAAACAACTAAGTATTGCAGAGCTGACACTGATGTATACAGGATCATGCCTTCTCCTCTGGGGCTGCTTTCTAATTGTTTTTTCTTCCTCACTGATGAAAATACATGAATGTTGACTTTGTTTTATTTAATTAACTATCAGCTGAAAGAATAAATCTTGACACTGGCATGGTTTTTCTTCATTATAAGCACATTCTTTTGAAATGTAATCCTTAAATGGATACCAAGGTGAAAAATTGAAATCAAGACGCACTTTATTTTTCTCAGCCAGCTGTTGAAAGGATTTTTAACTACCAGAGAAGAAATAATTAGAGCTATTCTTGTAGCAAGAAACAGCTACGAGTAAATGTAGTTTATTTCTGAAATATTTTGTATACTTTTAGAAAGTCAAAGCTATGTTTAAACAAGAATGGCAAAGAACTTATCTCCAAAACTGAAAACAGCAAAATTCAAATTCAGAGACTCTTTGGGTGAAAACTTTCTTTACTGTGTCTAGAACATCACATAGCATACGGCATTGGGAAACTTGTATTCATCTAGTTTGTTCATTCATGTATTCATTGAATAGTCATCGCTAGAAGGATGTAAACGTGTGTATGAACACAAAATTACATATAAGTCCCATTGTGGACTATTTGTTTGTTATTTTAATTTGTAAGTTTATAGTGAAACCTCAAAAGGCCTAAGGTATTCAGGATGAAAGTGAGAATCTCATTAGAAATGGAGATTTTGAAGTAGCTTACTATTTCTGTTCTAGGAGAGATGTACAAGAATTGTATAACTTCATATGCTTAACAATTAGTTATATGAATAAAAGATCCAACCAACTTTTACTTCAACAGAGCATTAGTTTCTTTAAAATAAATACATAAATTTAAAAAATTTAGGCAAAAATCATAAAGTGGGAAAGGACTCACAAAATGCAAATCTGTAGTAAAAATATGAAGAAAAAAGAAAACCTGTTGATTATATTAAAAATTTGTGCTCTGATTTGATTAGGAGGGAAATTCCACCTTGGATCTATTACACTAGTGGGGCAGAGGTATTTTATAGCTGTTCTTCATCTTTCCAGATTTTGTAAATATTGAGAATGATATAAAGGTAGGAAGTTATCAGGGATTAAACAATACTATTTTATTATAGAAGTCATGCTTTATTCAAAAGAAATACACTGTGGCAAGACACTTTCCATATTTCTGTATTTTATAAATGCTTCTAAGTTACCTACATACTTACATTTCCTGGATGGCAAATAAGAACAGAAAATTTTTATGTTTGATAATGGTGAGAAATCCTTGATACACAGGGACATACAGGAGTAATATTTGATTTGGGGGCTTCTTTTTGTCATCACAAACCAGAGCATTTCTAAGTTTGAGTTTATGTGGTTAATTGTACTTTAAAAATGATTTTATCACAATTATTTCTTCCTTATTGTGATCTTTGGGGTGTGTTACATTCAGTAATGCCTTTTGCTTTGTGTACTCTTTACTAGGCAGAATTACCCATCTGCAACAGAAGCCCAATTATTTTGATTAGACTGTGAATTCTTGCACTGAAAGTCAGCTCCTTCAGACAGATTGTAGGGAAGGAGAGGACTTAAAAGACTGAGAAATGTCTGTGCTCTTCCAGTACGAGCGTGTTAAGACAGTTTCATATTTATGCAATGGAGGTACTTAAGCACCACCAGCTGTTTGTAAACAATAAGATCTTCAGTAGCTGCCAGTGTCCTTGACAACAGCTTTTGTCAAAAAAAGAAAACAAAATGCTACCGAATGTAATTATTTCTTAAGAGTTAGCTCTGGGAAAGAAACTAGTTTAAAATTACAAGCACACCATGGGCCTATATTCTTAAATTATTTTTTCTGGTGTCAAGAGAAACTTGGAATCTATTTTATTGATTTACAAGTTATTAAAACTGAATTTCTGAGAAATGTGTCCTCATTTAGTATCCCAGGTCAATTGATAAGGTCTCCCATTGCATGGGTTCCCCATGTTTGCAGGAATGGGAAACACTGGGGGCAGAAATAATTACAATTAAATAATTAATTTGAAACTATTTCTACTGACTTGTTTTGGTGAAAATGCATGATTTGAGTATACTTGTGAATTTTCAGTCCAGCACTAAAACACTGTTATAGAAAAGGGATTAATCTCTGCTACTCTGATGAACCCATTGTGACTAAAGATGAGAGCGCTAATCTCTGGAGTACAGTGGCAATCAAAAAGTTTCTTTTGAAATGAACCCATTTTATTTCACTTAGTTGCCTTTTGAATCCTAAAATTTGAATCGAAACCCAGTCTAGCCTCTGATATCATAGAATTCACCTTATTTTACTACTGACTCTTTGTTGAAATGTTACCAGCTCTGTTTACTATTTCCAATTTCCGTGCCTGTCTACTTCTGTGCTTCTTTATTGTCTACGAAAATCTCCATATGTTTCACATTCAGAGGATTCACTTTATTTGAGTTTACCTTGGATTTTGATCCAGTTACCCATGGCCAGATAGCAGGACCATGTGGGGCAAAGTGTGTCCTCTTGATGAGGAAAGAATCTTGATAGAACCGCATAGTATATTCAGTACAATTTGGGGACCATAGTTAAAAACTTTAAAGATTATTTTTTCCCTAACTTGTTCCTTTTCAGCCATTTTACAACAATTGGGCACACCTACTTACCATATCCCATTACATATTATATCATTCTGAAGAAGAACAAGACAGTGTCGTAAAGATCATTAACTCTATTTTATTGTAGAAAGCATGAAAGATCAGAGCAGTAGAAGGCTTGTCCTACGCTGCACTGTGAGAGACTATGTATAGCTGGGCTTATAGATAAGATCTCCTTACTTCTGGCCAGCAACATGTCTAATAACCTATTGCATATGCACTTTTAAAATTCTGGAATTAAAGACCTATAAAAAAATTAATAAACAGAAACCTCAATTAAATAGAGTTGAGAGACCAAAAGGGGGAGCTCTCATGCCCTGCAACATAGCCCAAGCCCAAGTGAAAGAAGACAGACTTCTCTCCTTTCCTGGCAAAGACTGACCAAAAAGCTGTGGGCTCTTTGTTAACTATAGCTCTCCCAACTTCCTTTTCCTTTCTGTTTTTTTTTTTTTTTTTTTTTTTTTTTTTTGCGGTACGCGGGCCTCTCTCTGTTGTGGCCTCTCCCGTTGCGGAGCACAGGCTCCGGACGCGCAGGCTCAGCGGCCATGGCTCACGGGCCCAGCCACTCCGCGGCATTTGGGATCTTCCCAGACCGGGGCACGAACCCACGTCCCCTGCATCGGCAGGCGGACTCTCAACCACTGCGCCACCAGGGAAGCCCCCCCTTTTCCTTTCTATAAAAGTGCTCTCCTTCCCTTGCTGTGTGGGGACTTCCATGTGGGGACACCATGGTTGCAGACCCCAAACTGCAAGTCTCTGCTGATCCCCAGTATAACCAAGTTTGCTGGGGAAAGATCTGGCACTCTTATTTGTTTCAGGTAAACATTCTGGTGGCTCTTATGGGAACCAGAGAAGGCTCCCAACAGTGAACAAACAGGTGCGCTACCCCAACTTGAGCCCACTGTTGCTCACTGCTTTTCCTGCCATCCTGGAGTTTGAAGGTGTATCTTTCTCCTGGGTCTGAGAGCTCACACCTTCTTTGCTTTTAAAGCTCTCAGCCTTTATTCGGATTCCATTTACAGGTTTGTCTGGTTAAGGCCTTGTTCTGTATGCAAGTCCTCGTTTGGCACTTGGGTCTGACCTTGAGATCAGACTGTTTCAACTGAAGCTGGCTGAAAATGCTTTTGACCCAATTTTTTCAGGAAGGGGTTGCTTCAAATCAAGCTGCCAATTTTTCAGCCTTTGGCCTTCCCTTTGGCAGGGCTGTCCTCTCGAGACTGGCTAAAAGCAAGCCTTTGACCTGGCTCCTCTGGGACCAAGCTGTCTTCTTAATACTGGCTCAGGTTGGCTTGCTAAGTTGTTTGAGCTAAGCAGTTTGTGCTGTAAGCTGTGTGAGCTGTATGAAATTTGTTCATTACTCTAGAGGGAAAACCTCTGGGAAATAGGATCCCAGTTATCTGAATATTATGAGCACCCCTCCCCACCCCTTATGGGGACTGATAATACTATTAATAGTTACTATCTGAAGCTATTTAGGACTTATTCTTCAATCACCAATGTATGCAGACATAAAATTAGGATAAGCTTCTGCAGGTAGCTTACAGAAGTGATTCCTTCAATGAGTTCTTTGTATAATAAAGTCCAATAGGTTATTTGGTGTGTTACTGAGTTAGTAAGCCAGCATGCTAATTAAACACTTAGGGATTCGTTTTGACTACTTTTCCTTCGCTTGGCATCATTTATAGCCTGAATTGTTTTGTTCAAACTAAGGTTAGAACATGGAAAACTACCTTTGTAGGTGGAGTGAATCAAGGGAAAATTGAAAATTTTATTACAGAATGTAAAGTATTTAGTGTCTGTAATCTTTGACATTGCTGACTCTTAAGGAAATTAAATTAACTTGGTTGATATTTAATAAAAAATTAGAAGTTTATATTTTCTATCAGTTATAATATTTCAATCTGCATAAAGAACTTTATGTTTAGTCTCTGCTACTACCAATATCAGATTTTATGTTCAAAGATAACTCATTGGCACACTCTTTGTAGCCATGTATACAAAGGACGTCAACAAAAATAAGCCAACAAATCCACTGATCTAACATTTTCTTAACTTCTATATGTTCATAACATCGTCTGAACAAGATGTTAAAATGATCTCATGAATTTGCTGCTCGGCTGTCTCCACACTGAAGTCTAATAACTGTAGTTAGTGAATGTCGAGAGTCTAGCTAAGCTACTCCATAATATTGCCACCTCAGCATCCATTTTGTTTGGCCACGTGGTCTGAGGGGGCCTTAAACTGACAAGTGCATGCAAGCCCACACCACAGATAACAGCCTGAAGAGTCACAAGCAAATATAAGTTCTTAATAGGACTTCCCCAACAGCCTCACCCCTTTGTGCTCCCCTTAGGCTCCGCTTAGGACATGCCCCAGGTCCTGTCTGGCTCTCTGTCCTGACCTCCCCATGGAGGTGGCTTCTTGGGGAGTGCCTTGTACCTCCTTCAGGACCTGTGAGTAATAAACTTCTCTATTCTAATTTCTCTTGTGGTCTGTTGTTGAACCACAACTCACTGTCTGGTACCCTGGGCTCTAATAAACAAATGTTAATTGAACGAAGTCATAATAGTGAATGAAACATGTTTATTCATATTGCACTGACGGTGATATTCTCATTTCAGATTTTTTTCAAGTTTCAGTTTAAAAAGTGATCTTGTCCCTTATTTATATGCAGTTTAACCTATTTGCACATTGTTGAATATTAAATTATTTGAAACTATGAACGGTATATTTACTTTGTTGAACTGAGCCTATACAAAAATGAATTATAATAGACTCCAAGATGACCTAAGGATAGACAAAATTAACAAGGCTGGTCAGATAAAAATACTTTACATTTACTAAAGTCCATTTTTAAACTAATTATAACTTAAGTATGGAACATGACAAGATTAAGATACCACATCGATAATATGTTTCAGGTGGTTTTTAACAATAAATAGGACAGATTCTGAGGTGAAGAAATAAATAATATTAGCTCTCTTAGTAGAAGCTAAATCTCAAATCAAAATATGTTATTTAAATACACATAGTGTGGGAAAAATCTTCAAGTTACATAATTTCTTATGGATGAATTTTAGCCGATTGGCAAAGGATTTGATGTACTCCTAGGACATGTGTACAAATTGACTTTATGTTATGATATTTCAACCAAATTCATAATTAATCACTGATTTATACATCCATGAGCCCAGTTACAAAGACTGACATTTTGATACTAGTGATTTATGCTTTAGGAGATAATAAGTGCATGCTTGGAAATAAATTGAAAAATAGTGTATTTTTCAATTGATAATTTTTTAGAGTGCCTTTATATTTTTACTAAAATCAAGACCAAAAGACAACCCTCAGAATGGGAGAAAATATTTGCAAATGAAGCAACTGACAAAGGATTAATTTCCAAAATTTACAAGCAGCTCATGCAGCTCAATAACAAAAAAACCAAACAACCCAATCCAAAAATGGGCAGAAGACCAAAATAGACATTTCTCCAAAGAAGATATACAGACTGCCAACAAACACATGAAAGAATGCTCAACATCATTAATCATTAGGGAAATGCAAATCAAAACTACAATGAGATATCATCTCACACCAGTCAGAATGGCCATCATCAAAAAATCTAGAAACAATAAATGCTGGAGAGGGTGTGGAGAAAAGGGAACACTCCTGCACTGCTGGTGGGAATGTGAATTGGTTCAGCCACTATGGAGAACAGTATGGAGGTTCCTTAAAAAACTACAAATAGAACTACCATATGACCCAGCAATCCCACTACTGGGCATATACCCTGAGAGAACCATAACTGGAAAAGAGTCATGTACCAAAATGTTCACTGCAGCTCTATTTACAATAGCCCGGAGTGGAAACAACCTAAGTGTCCATCATCAGATGAATGGATAAAGAAGATGTGGCACATATATACAATGGAATATTACTCAGCCATAAAAAGAAACGAAATTGAGCTATTTGTAATGAGGTGGATAGACCTAGAGTCTGTCATACAGAGTGAAGTAAGTCAGAAAGAGAAAGACAAATACCGTATGCTAACACATATATATGGAATTTAAGGAAAAAAAAAAGTCATGAAGAACCTAGGGGTAAGACAGGAATAAAGACACAGACCTACTGGCGAATGGACTTGAGGATACGGGGAGGGGGAAGGGTGAGCTGTGACAAAGCGAGAGAGAGGCATGGACATATATACACTACCAAACGTAAGGTGGATAGCTAGTGGGAAGCAGCCGCATAGCACAGGGATATCAGCTCGGTGCTTTGTGACCACCTGGAGGGGTGGGATAGGGAGGGTGGGAGGGAGGAAGATGCAAGAGGAAAGAGATATGGGAACATATGTATATGTATAATATTCACTTATTTATAAAGCAGAAACTAACACACCATTGTAAAGCAATTATACCCCAATAAAGATGTTAAAAAAAAAAAAAGTTGCAAGAACACTTAAGGATGATTTAATCAGGCCAATTTCTTACATGGCTAGGTTTAAAAAAAAAACAAAACGACACAACAACAAAAAACCCTCCCTCCACCCCCAACATTGTCTGAGGATTTAACACAGATTTCTGATCTCCATTGTGGATTTAGTGGTCCAAGGGAATAGGCTGACAACCTGTGTTAAAAAATAAATACAGAAAGAAATAATTTTACCCTATGAGTGGTTTTAAAACTAGTGATATATTCTCTCTACTACACTGTTAGAACATTGAAACGACAGGGGAAACTTTGTTACTCCTGAGGGATAGTCTCCAGAATTTTCTGACAGTAGCAGTTACCCTGAAATTAATATTCCCTTAACTTCTGATCATGTCCACATCATACTTTGTTATTCTGTGTCCTTATAGCCTTTTTAAAAAAAAATTCTCCATTTCCTGCTTCATATTGCTTTAGAATGATACACTGAAAACATGGCTTACATCATGCAACTTGCTTGCTCATATATTCAGTAATTCTAACAGTATTCTGATGCCTGTAACTGGCACACGTAACTCACTAGTTTGTCATACAAGATTTGAAAGCCCAACTGTATACCTTGTCACTTCAAATTATTCCACAACTCAAATTTTCTTTGCAGACAAATTCTACACATTGTCTACTCTTACGATTTTGATAATATTTATTTTCTGGGATGAAATTTTTTCCTCTTTTTATCTAAATCCTACTCATAATGTACTACTAAAATCAGACAGATGAATTGATAAAGATGATGTGATTATACACACACACAATGGAATATTATTCAGAATTAATAAATCCTGTCGTTTGCAATAACATGGATGGACTGGAGGACATTATGGTAAGTGAAATAAGCTAGACACAGAAAGAACCACAGCCTGGTTCCTAAAAAAACTGAACTCACAGAAGCAGAATCGTGGTTACCCAGGGCTTCAGGGTGAGGAGAAATGGGAGTTATTGGTCAAATGGTATAAACTTTCAGTTATAAGATGAACAAACTCTGGTGATCTAATGTACAGCATGGTGACTTGGTGACTTTAGTTAATAATAATGTATTGTATACTTGAAAGTCACTGAGAGTAGGTTTTAAATGTTCTCTACACACACACACACACACACACACACAAACACACATAAAGATAACTATGTGAGGTGATGGATGTGTTGATTAACTTGACTGTGTTAATCATTTCACAACGTATATATATCAAATCATCACATTGTACACCTTAAATATATACAATTTCTATTTATCAATTATACCTCAATAAAGCTGGAAAAAAATTTTCTTCACGAAGCTTATGTTGGTGACCTCATTCCAAAAGATGTTTTCTGACTGAAATTTAACAAAAGTAACTTATTCACTTCATTATGTTTAACCTTACAAATTTAAGCTCTATATGCCTGATAATCTGTGTAAAAAACTTAATGATAGATCTGCAGATGCTCTCAACCTGCAGTACTCTGGCATCTCTAAATCCCTCGTTTCCTCTCTTAGCTCAAACATAGGTTATAGATTAAGAGTTTAAGAAGGTCGAACTCCCAGATGTAGGATGCTGATGCCCTATTCAGTCATCTAGGTTATCCTGCAGTACTCCCAGAACATTATCCTATTTAAAAATTTTAAAACATGTTATTTGTATGTAATAACAAAACTTTCATATATTCAAGTATAACAATACTTGAATAGTGAATATAACGTGCTATACAATTTTCTAAGCTGTTTACAGGTATTGTCATACTGATAATACCAGTAGGTGGGTACTATTATTAGCCTGGGAGGAGGGCCTGAGGGGAGGGGCTTCAGAAAGTTTAAGTAATAGAAAAAAGGTCATGTAGCAAATTAGGGAAAGAACAGGGTTTTAACCTGCAGTTTGAATCCTTTTCTTTTACACCATTACTAATCCCCAGAATGTCTAGGTTGTATACATATGGCTTTCCAGAATGAACTCTACGTTCTCCAGCCTCCAAGCAGTCACCTATGGCTGGCCGTGTAACTAGATCCTGGCAATGAAACCAAAGAGGAAGTGACCTGTGATAGCTTTTGGTTGACTTTCTTAAAAGGTAGCTGGGGGCTTCCCTGGTGGCGCAGTGGTTGACAGTCCGCCTGCCGATGCAGGGGGCACGGGTTCGTTCCCCGGTCCGCGAAGATCCCACATGCCGCGGAGCGGCTGGGCCCGTGAGCCATGGCCACTGAGCCTGCGCGTCCGGAGCCTGTGCTCCGCAACGGGAGAGGCCACAGCAGTGAGAGGCCCGCGTACCACAAAAAAAGATAGCTGGTATGTGTTTGCTGTTTTTCTCCCCATTTTTTCAAGGTGATGCTTGGAATAGAAATTAATAGCTGGAACTCCATATTGGATCATAATGATAGTAAGTTCTATACCATAAGCTTGACCTGGTATGGACAGTCTTAAACTACTGTGGGTCCTCTATACTAACTCTCTATTGCTTACATCCCCAATATTTCATGAAAGAGAAATTTAACTTATATCTTGTTTTAGCCACTGTTTTCAGCTCTCTATTATTATAATAGCTGAATTTAATCCTTACTGATAGATTTCTTAGGTTATATTGAAAAATAATATAAAATTAATGTATTTGAGAACACTGGGCTACATATATATATATATCTTTACTGTATTAAAATTAAAACTAAGGAATTAAAAATATGTATTAGCTAATTTTAAATGACAATAATAAACCCATTACATGTTAATATACTTCATGAAGAACAATTATATTTTCCAAAGCAAAAATGAAATGAGAAAAGTAACATTTTTAATGTCTGGCTTAATAGAGGAGACACTGGATGGATTCTTGCATCTGCTGTTGAATTTAATTTATTGCCATATGATTTATTGGTTAAAGTATATGAACAAAATCTAGCCTCACAGAAATATGCATTTGGAAAAGAGAGGAGTATCTTAATATTTTTGGATAATTATATTTTTCTCCAGTACTATTTCAAAACTCAACGAGTGGTAGTTTCTTAAATGTTAGTTGCAGTCAATGAAACTGAAAGCATATCAATAACCATTTTATCCTGTTATATTAAAATTTATTGGCATATCTTACATTTTGGATGGATATTTTACCACTTTGGAAAATATTCCACTAAGTAACGAACTTCCACATTTGATACATTTCAATAAAATGAGAAAAAAATCATTTTTTAATTTCACAACTAATCTCATCAGGGAAGCCATTGTGTTAGAAGATGGGGTCGTTCCAAATTTTCCCAACTTTTAATATTTATTTGAAAGCTCAAATGTTATCATTAGCAAAAATTACTGTCAGTTGCCGTCATTGAAGTGATAGGCTTTGCTCATTTTAAAAAGAAAATACCCGCCAGATAACTGGGACTGAATAACGATTGTTTGTCTGTTGTTCTTCCGAGTAAAAACTGAATTCTGTAAAAAGTAGCTAGTTCAGCTTGCAATTCAATCACACGAGTGCTTTGTTTGTTTAAGATAACCATCATACCTCAGTGTTCAGCAGAAATGCTTTACATGATCCTCCCATTTTATCACCCCAAATAATAAAAAGATGTGTACTCAAGAATAAATATGCAGTAAAATTCATAAATTCTACTGTTTCATCATGCAAAAACTGGCTTTTTAAAAAATTCTGAGTGAGTTACCCCATGACGTAGAGGTCCCAGCCAACAGAGACGTAGGCTGAGGGGAAGGAGAACGCAGAACAAGAAATGGAAACGTAAGGAACTTCTTTCAGCCTGATACACATACATATTTCCCCGTGTTAGGTATCCTTGTATATATTATAAATTAAGCAGCATTCTCCTTTTTTCCTCCTTTCTCTTCTCTCCTACTTTGAGATACGGCGAATTGGCTGTGGTGAACTTTATAATCTGGTGCTGAGAACACAGGTTGTCAAGGTGAGATTATGAGTGACTCGGAAAAGGAACAACCATTACTCAGAGGTAGAAACAATGGCAGACTGGATATTTGATTTTTATTTTTGAGGCTGTCCTACCTTCGTCGTGGAACAAACACCAGCTCTTCTCTGTTCTCAAGCAGGCTGAGTTCCCAACCGGAAGTTACCACAGCCAAGGCTCTCCCGCTCATTCTTCGGTTTTCCAGTTTGCCAACTGCAGATTTTGGGACCTCTCGCTCTCCGTACTGAACGTAACCAATCCCGCGAGCTCTGCCGTGAAGGAGCGCGAGAACTCGAGAGCGGGAAGTGAAATTTCCGGTGGGAAACCTGTGGGCTGAGTTCTGAGGAGAGCGGCTGTTTCGCGTCCACTCTGAAAGGTAGGCCTACCTCAAAAAAACCGGAAAGTTTAGGTATTCCATTTGTTATTTTCTCTAGCTCTAGAGTATGTTAATTTCTTTTCTGGTTCACTCATATTTGTATCTCCTCGTGGTTCTGTTTCTCAAAAAGACCTTGCCTATTACACCCAGTTTCATGATTATGGTCCGTGAGTCACTTCAGACTCAAGCTTAGACTCTCTTTCTCTAGCCCTTACTGTGAATTTTGTAATCAACCAATTCCTAGTATTAAATATTCCCTTTTAATGTAGTAGAGAAGTTTTTCTATTTCACAACTGAAGCTGGACTGATGCAAATAAATTGTTTTAATATCACCCCAAATTATAATTACTTCTTTTGTAGTTGTTTTCAGTAACACAATTTTATGTTCCTTCTGACCCGAGTCAAATAATTACTTGAAATCTCAGTAGAATACTTTCTTTAAAAAGTGATGAAATTATTTTAATTTATCAGAAAATGTAGAGATTGTATATAAAACATGCATCTCCTATATTTCCATGAAGTTTCTACATTTTATCACATTGCTTCATGTTTTTAAAAACAAATATAAGAGATGGTTGAATTTCCAGAGTACTATACCCTGACACTCCCTTACTTCACTGCATCACACTGTGTTCTGCCTTTTCAGAAGTAACTAATATTAAGAATTTGATAGTGACTTAGAGTCATATTATTCCATGGTACACTGGTATGTATTTAGAAACAGTATAGACTTGTTTTGTGTATTTCAAATTGTGTATAGATGACAAAATACTGTACAAACTATTGGCAACTTGTGTTTCCATACAATGCTGTAATTTCAGACATTTAACCTTACTGCTACATGCACCTCTAATTTATTTACCAAAGTTGCATTATATAAGTATTCAAAAATGTGTATATTCCCTTCCAGGTAATGGACAGTTAAAAACGTTTCCAATTTTTTACAACATTCTGTAATAAATACTCTTTTTTTTATATGCACATGTGCAACAATTTATCGGATGTACTATACATACTTTAAATGGCCAGACCAAAGTGAATGCAAACCATTACTTTTAGTAGCTATTGCTAAATAACTCTACAAAATAGTTGTATCAGTTCAGACTTTCAGAATAGTGTATGAGAATTTTCTTTCTGCATATTTCTGTCCAAAACTTGGAGATGATTTTCTATTAGACTGTGTGTCTTTTTTATTGATGTATGTGAATGCTCTATATAGTCTCAATAATAACATAATTCTTGCAAACATTTTGTCCTACTTTGTGACTAAGCTTTTTTTTTTTTAAACATCTTTATTGGAGTATAATTGCTTTACAATGGTGTGTTAGTTGCTGCTGTATAACAAAGTGAATCAGCTGTACGTATACATATATCCCCATATCCCCTCCCTCTTGGTCTCCCTCCCACCCTCCATATCCCACCCCTCTAGTGGTCACAAAGCACTGAGCTGATGTCTCTGTGCTATGTGGCAGCTTCCCACGTGACTAACCTTTTAATTTTATGGTGTCTTTAGTTGAACATGCATTAATTTAATGTAGTCTAATTTATACATCTATACTTTTTACTTTATCTTTTTCATCTTTTTCAAGAAATGCTTCCCTTCTCCAAGACTGATCAGATATTTTCCCCCCCACACACACTTTTTTTTTTTATAAAAAAACTCCCAAGATTTAGTCTTTTTTTGTCTCTCAAATTTTAGTCTTTAACCTACCAGGAATTAATTTTATGTATGACTTAGGTGGAATTCTAATTTTCTTATATTTTGTTTTTCTATATGGACATTAACTACTCTAACATCACTTGTTATACATATGGTTCCTGACTTTTTTTTTTTAATTGAAGTATAGTTGATTTACAATGTTGTGTTCGTTTCTGGTGTACAGCAAAGTGAATCAGTTATGCATACATTAAAAAAATTTTTTTTCATTATGGGTTATTACAGGATATTGGATATATATATATATATTGAGCTATACAGTAGGACCCTGTCTATTTAATATATAGTAGTTTGTAGCTGCAATAAGTTCATTTGTGTCATTTTAGATTCCACATGTAAGTGATATAATATGGTATTTGTCTTTCTCTTTCTGACTTCACTTAGTATGGTAATCTCTAGTTCCAGACACGTAGCTGCAGATGGCATTATTTCATTCTTTTTTATAGCTGAGTAGTGTTCCATTGTGTATATATGTACCACATCTTCTTTATCCATTCATCTGTCGATGGACATTTAGGTTGCTTCCATGTCCTGGCTATTGTAAATAATGTTGCTGTGAATGTTGGGGTGCATGGTCCTGGACTTCTGTTGGTTCACCCTGACAGTTTTTCAGCTTTACAATGGTGGGAGAGCAATACACATTCACTAGAAATTGCACTTTGAATTTTGATCTTTTCCCAGGCTAGTGATACATGGTAAGATATTCTCTCATGTTGTGGCAACGAGCTGCGGCTCCCAGTCAGCCATGTATGTGATCATGAGAGTAGGCACCAATACACTTACACCATTCTGTACACAGACAACCATTCTGTTTTTCACTTTCAGCACTTCATTCAATAAATTACATGAGATAGTCAATACTTTTTTATAAAATAAGCTTTGTGTTACATGATTTTGATTGACTATAGGCTAATGTGAGTGTTCTGAGCACGTTTTAAGGTAGGCTAGGCTAAGCTATAGTGTTCATTTGGTTAGGTGTATCAGATGCACTTTGGGCTTATGATATTTTCAACTTCCAACAGGTGTATCAGGACATAACTCCATTGTAAGTTGAGGAAGATCTGTATAGCTCATATTTGAGTTTTTACTGTTTTTGGCTGTAATGGATAGTGTTGCCATGAACAGTCACGTACATGTTTTTGGAGAATATAAATACACATTTTGGATGGGTACATAGCTAGGATTGGAATTACTAGCATATATGGCTTATATGCATATGTCCAGCTTTGCGATATTGCCAAATACTTTTCCAAAGTGGTTATAAGCATTTGCCTTTCTCTCTAATGTGAGTTCTTGTTTCTCTACTCATTGATTTTTAATATATATGACAAACCAATTTATGGTTGTCATTTATATTGATTTGTAAGAATCCTTTATTTATTATTTATAATATTTTATATTTTCTAAATTTCCTTTTTAGCTTTTAGAATTTGTTTGTATATTAGAATTTTTTATGTAGAAATTCATGTAAACTACATTTAATGGCAGTTTTTATATTTGTTTTCCAGTTCCATAGTTTTTACTTCTCAATCTAATTTGTCTGGGCCCTCAAACAAAAAGTTAATATAAGTGGTGATAAAGAACAACATTGCTTTATTCCCAATTTCACTGTGAACTCTGAAAAATTCATTTTAAAGGGTTCAATTTTAAGTTTCTCCACAATATTTATTATCAGGTTAGGAAAGTTTCCTTTTATTCCTACTTGGCTAAGAAATTCTTTTCATTATCAGTAGAGCTTAAAAGTTATTTAATTATTTTTTTGCATGTAGTGGAATGAGCATATGTTTTATTTCCTTTAATCCAGTAAGAAATTATATTTTCTGGTATTAAACTACCCTCGCCTTTTAAAAATGAACCATACTTTATGAAAATGTTATTTCCCCCCTGCTTAAAATGTTATTTCCTCATTTTTGCTGTATTTGTTATACTTGTTATTTATGATTTTTGTATCAATCCCTGTGAAATCAGTCTTTCTTTCTGGTATTGGTTCTTGTCCAGATTTTTACTAGACCCATAATATTAGTTGAATACCTTTTCCTTTAGTTTTTTCCTATAAAATAATTTCTGCATGTTAATAATTAAGATCTGTTCCTTAAGGTTCAACACTTAACAGTTTACTTTTGGGGACTGCTGTCTTTGGGTAAAATATAGGGAAAATAATACATCTATTATTAATTTCATTTTGTCAATCAGATTTTTATCTTTAACAAATTGATATTATTCATTTATAGTTTTACGTAAAATGATACATTCCATCTAAGTAATTTGTTCATAGCATTTATTTATAATGCTGTAAATATATGCTACACTATATATATAAAAATATTATAATTTTTCATGACATATTTTTACTGGTGGTTTTATGTCTTTTTCATCTATATTTCTGGAAGTTGGCCTGTTGTGCTTTTTTTAAAATGAATATATTTCCATCCAGTTGATCATTTCTGTCCTGTTTATTTAGCCTCTATTTCATTAATATTTGCTTCTTTTTATTATTTCCTGCCCCCTAATTTCCCTTAGGTTTACTTTTTTTTAGCCTAGCATTTTGAGGCCAGTGTTACAGTCCTTTATTTAAAAAAGTAGTAGGTGATGAATAAATGCTTAGGCTTTGGAATCAGATATATCAGTGCTCTCACCTAGTAAATGCATGACTTATTTAAGGAAGGAGTAAAACCTCTTTACACCTTAGGTTCCTTACATGCAAGAGGTGGAAACAATTACCTTCCCATGAAGCTGTAGTGAAAGTTAAATGAAAAAATTTATATGAAGGGCTTCACATAGAGCCCACTGTATGGTTACATTTGTTATTCACCTTACTTTTAAGACAAACAAGAGTTAATATGCATGTTTATAATGAGAATTTTCTTAATGTTTTGTCATTTGTTTCACACTATCAGAGGGTTGTGTGTCCTCCTTTTTCTTTTCTTTAAAAATTCAGTAATAGAAATCTACACTCAGGAGAAATTCACAATTATATGGAGACATTTAATTCTGGTTTATCTTGTTTATCTAAAGTAATTGAGATTTGCATGCTTGAAACACATAATGTGATCTTTTTTGTGATGAAAACAAGCCAGTTGGGAGAATAATATTTTACCACTCTTACAAGTATTTGAAGATGCATTTAAACTTTTTAATTGTATTTAATTTTAAATTTTATTTACTTATTTTTTGAGGTATAGTTGATATATAATATTATATAAGTTACAGGTGTACAATATAGTGATTCACAATTTTTAAAGGTTATACTCCATTTTTAGTTATTATAAAATAATGGCTATATTCCCTGTGTTGTACACTGTGTACTTGTAGCTTGTTTTATACATAATAGTTTGTACCTCTTAATGCGCTACTTAGTTTTTTGAGAAATCGCCATACTGTTTTCCACAGTGGCTGCACCAATTTACATTCTCACCAACAGTGTACGAGGGTTCTCTTTTCTCCACTGCCTGACCAACGATTTATTATTTGTATTCTTTTTAATAATAGCCATTCTGACAGGTGTGTGGTGATATCATATTGTGGTTTTGATTTGCATTTCCCTAATGATTAGTGGTGTTGAACATCTTTTCATGTGCCTGTTGACTGTCACAGTGTTCTGTTTGAAAAGATAGCTATTCAATTCTTCACATTTTTTAATTAGGTTGTTTGGTTTTTGCTTTTGGGTTTTTTTTGCTGATCAGTTGTATGAATTGTTTCTATATTTTGGATATTACCCCCTTATCAGTCATATTATTTGAAAATATTTTCTCCCATTCTGTAGATTGTCTTTTCATTTTGTCAGTGGATGCATTTGCTTTGCAAAAGCTTTTAAATTTAATTAAGTCCCATTTGTTTATTTTTGCTTTTATTTCCTTTGCTTTAGGAGACAGATCCAAAAAAAAATATTGCTACGATTTATGTCAAAAAGAGTGTTCTGCCTGTTTTCCTCTAGGAGTTTTATGGTATCCAGTCATATGTTTAGGTCTTTGATCCATTTTGAGTTTATTTTTGTATGTGATGTTAGAGAATGTTCTCATTTCATTCTTTTACATGTAGCTGTTCAGTTTTTCTCGCACCACTTATTAAAGAGTGTCTTTTCTCCATTGTATATTCTTGCATCCTTTGTCATAGATTAATTGTCTGTAAGTACATGGATTTATTTCTGGACCCTCTGTTCTGTTCCATTGTCTGTTTTTTTTTGTGCCAGTACCATACAGTTTTTTGTTTTGTTTTGTTTTTTGCGGTACGCGGACCTCTCACTGCCGTGGCCTCTCCCGTTGCGGAGCACAGGCTCCGGACGCGCAGGCTAAGCGGCCATGGCCCATGGGCCCAGCTGCTCCACGGCATGTGGGATCCTCCCGGACCGGGGCACAAACCCGCGTCCCATACATCTCAACCACTGCGCCACCAGGGAAGCCTCCCATACAGTTTTGATTACTGTAGCTTCATAGTCTAGTCTGAAGTCTTGGAGTTGTTATTCCTCCAGCTCTGAATTTCTTTCTAAAGATTTTTAGGCTAATCAAGGTCTTCTGTGTTTCCTTACAAATTTTGAAATTTGTCCAAGTTCTGTGAAAATACCATTGGTATTTTGATATGGATTGCATTGAATCTGTAGATTGCCTTGGGATGTATGGTCATTTTAACAATATTAATTCTTCCAGTCCAGAGACACCATATATCTTTCCATCTGTTTGTATTGCCTTCCATTTCTTTCATCAGTGTCTTATAGTTATCCAAGTACAGGTTTTAGGCTGTTGTAAATAATGCTGCTATGAACATTGGGGGTGCATATATCTATTTGAATTAACTTACTGAAAATTGGCTGAAGGACTACTGTACAAACAAGGCTGTAGAAAAGATATACATGTAATTGTGTAGGATGGGAGGAAAAGCAGTAGGGATAGGATCTGTGCCCCTGGCAGTGGGCAGATTCCATAGTATGTCATATAAAAGTGATAATTGCCTGATTCAGGACCTATCATCTCCTGGACCATGTACCCATGTCTGCTCAATTTTTTAAAAATCTTGGTTCTACATACGTTGACCTCTTTTCTCTGGAATCAGTTTTCTTTCCCTTTTGGAATCTTACTTTCATGGAAAGCAACAAAAACCTCCTCTCTCCTCACACTTCTATCCTTATTCCTACTTAATTCTTTTAAACGTGTCAACAATGTGAAGCCCAGCAAAGAGGAAAATTTTCATTCTCAGAATTCCCATATGCCGTACACACTGGATCTCTGGTTGCAATTTGCTTGGATTACCTAAACCACTTTCAGTCCACTAAACAAGTAGCCATCTCATTACACCACTATCTTTCTTTTTCACTCTTATACCCACTCTCAGTCAATCCTATGGAAGCCTCAGAGTCTGGGCATCTGATTTACTAATTTATTCTCCAGCGATAATTATCGCTGTCTCTTGTTTTAAGCAAGCATGTGGACAACCCACGGAACACTCAGGTTATTTTACCTTTGGAACTCAGTTTCAACAATGTGTAGCCATTCACCTCTAACTGTGAACTTTATCTTATTAGAACCCATGACTACATTCATGCTTACATATAAAACTTAATCATAGCTATTATTCTTAATATATCTACTCTTCAAGTTAATAAAGGACTTAAATATTCTTTCTGTGATTTACTGCACATTTTAGGTTTTGTTCATCTTACTTTTAACCTTCACAGCTAGTTCTAGACTCCATCATTTCAATCACTGTCACCTAAAATCCTCAACTCAAACTAGAGTTTTGCTTGCTTTCTCCATTCCTACAACAAACTGCCAACACTGCTGGGAAAATAAATTGAGTACTTGCAGGGGAATGCATAAAAGGAGGAAACTACCAGTTGGGATGACATAGCCTGATACTTTAGGATGAAGTCCTGAACAGATATTTTATTTCAACACACTATGCTTGTAGTAATTTGAGATATGTTGTCCACATTTTCCTTAACTTTCTGATTCTAAATTTATTCATCAATGCATAGTGCCCTCAGTTGAAAGCTACATTATCTTTGTTTTTTCACGTTGTTTTTATTAAATTTCAAAAATGTTAGTTTCAACTGTAATTCCAGTAATTCTCCATTTTGTGATGTTTAACACAGGATCTGGTATGTTACCTTGTGTTTGTTTTATTGTTGCAGTTACTTGGTGGGAGACTTGTTTCATGCCAAACGTTATCGTTACCATTAAAGTGACCTGAGTTCCTAGGGTACTTGGGTACTTTTCTAGGACTAAATAGGAAGACTGTTTCACAAAATGTTAAGAGCCCAGGAGAAGACAGCAAGGTCACTAAATGAACATTTTGAAGCCAATACCTCTTAGGATTATTAGTATAATCCTAATACAAGGGTTTACTCTCCATGTCTCTCTTGATATATATTTGGTAATTGTTATGCAGTATGAATTGTTATTGTGATAAAAAAAGAATTATTTATGAATAATAGAGTACTGTTGAGAGTAAACTGAAACAGCATGATATCATCAGAATTAATTCCTAAGATCTCAGCTTGCAAGCAGGTAATAGGAAAACAAACTCCAAAGAATACTAAGGCAATACTACATTTGCCCCTATTACGTTATTTATACAATGACTACAGAGGCTACACCTCCTGAGAGAATATAACGTTATCACTAATAACATGCTATAGTGTACAGTGGTACAGAGGCTGCCAAGTAGACTGTTGTACATCATCTTTTACAAATTCTTTTTATCTCCCTACAGTTTCATCAAAGTCATCAATCTCTGTACCCTAGTTACCATGTCCCTCTCTTTCGTTTGTAGCTTAATTCACTGTTATCCAGAATATGAGTAACATAACTTTGTGGCTCTCAACCAAGCAAATTAGAGTAGAATATGAAATAATAAATGTCATAGTTCCCTCTCAAGATCTGAATACTTGGTAAAGACTCTTGGGGTGTGTGTGTGTGTGTGTGTGTGTGTGTGTGTGTGTGTGTTTTCAGACATACACAAATGCTAGTGCTTGGGTCCTTTACAGTTAAATTCTTTGAATGACTTACCAGATGAATTAGTAATTCCCATGGTCCTTTCTAGCTATAGCCATATTCATAGAGTTTGTACTGCCTATTTCTGTGAACAAAGTTTTTATTCCAGAGCTCACATGACAAAGAGAAATCTAAACCCCTTTCTGTTTTGTCTCTAATTTGATTAAATTCTAGATGTAGCTGCTTAGCAACAAGATTCTCCTAGTACTATAGACCATAACAACTGGCTAGAGTCTCTCCTCATTGTGGCTCCACCATCTCCATCAAACTTTAATTCTAATTACTTTTCAATCTGGATAAATCTGACTACATTCCTTATCTGCAACCCCTGAGCTCCCAACATACAGTATAAGCACTTTAGTTTCAGTAATTTTGATCATACTATTATTTCTTTATAGGTCAATGAATAACTCAGAGGCACTTCATGTGTGCACATACAGTTCATCTCTTGTGGAAACTTTGTCATTAAAAAGGCAAGCTAGGGCTTCCCTAGTGGCGCAGTGGTTGAGAGTCCGCCTGCCGATGCAGGGGACACGGGTTCGTGCCCCGGTCCGGGAAGATCCCACATGCCGCAGAGCGGCTGGGCCCGTGAGCCATGGCCGCTGAGCCCGCGCGTCCGGAGCCTGTGCTCTGCAACGGGAGAGGCCACAACCGTGAGAGGCCTGCGTACCGCAAAAAAAAAAAGAAAAGAAAAAAATGAAAGCTAAATTTAGAGGAAGAAATGAGTAAAGAACAGCATGGGAATAAATTTAGTAGGTAAATTGACTAGCTGGCATTTAAAAATTGATATTATAAGTTAATGGTAATTAGCAAGTTGGCCTGGGTAGACCAAGGAAGCAAGATTAGGTATTTATTATCCTTGAGAGTTTATGCATGGGACAAAGAGGAGGTTGGCAACGTCTGTAAGTCTGGTGTCTGCTGGTGTCTTTCTATTGCCTTTCCACCTTAGGACGTCCACATCTGTACTATTTCCAATACAATATATTCCAGTACAAAATTTCACTTTCTCTCTGGCTTTCATCACAGCTACTTTTTTAAACGACCAAATTTGGCTATGACTTTGTTCATCTTTCTATTAGTTTTCTAGGGCTGTTCTAGCAAAGAAGGCAAAATGAGTGATAAAACAGAAATTCATTGCCTGACAGTTCTGGAGACTGGAAGTCCAGTGTCAGTGTCCACAGGGTCTTATTCTTTCTGAAGCCACTAGGGAAGGATCTATTCTAGGCTTCTCTCCTAGCTTCTGGTAGTTCCCTGCCTTGAGGCAGCATGATTCAGTTTTCATATGATGCTCTCTCCTGGTCCAAAATTGTCTCTTTAATTAGGACACCAGTCATATGTCCAATCTGTTGGCTTACAGCTGTTCATTATATTTTCTTACAAACCTTTGTATATCTGTGGAATCCATTATTATTTCTCCTCTTTTGTTTCTGATTTTACTTCTCAGTGCCTTCTCTCCTTTTAGTGAGTTTAGCTAAAGTTTTGTCAACTTGGTTTATCTTTTCAAAGAATCAGCTCTTAGTTTCATTGATATTTTCTGTTGTCTTTTAAGTGTCTATTTTATTTATTTCCACTATGAACTTTATTTTTCTGCCACCTTTGGCCTTTGTTTGTTCTTTTTCTAGTTTCTTTAGGTGTAAGGTTGTACTATTTATTTGAGATTTTTCTTGTTTCTCGGTTTTTCTGTTTTGCTCTAAGCTTCCTTCTTAGTACTGCTTTTGTTGTATCTCATGGATTTTGCTATATCACATTTTCCTTTATATTTGTCTTCAGGTATTTTAAAAATTTCTCCTTTGATTTCTTCATTGACCCAATAGTTGTTCAGTAGCATGTTTTTCAGTCTCCACATATTTATTATTTTTCCAGCTTTCTTCTTGCAATTGATTTCTAGTTTCATACCATTGTGATTGGAAAATATGCTTGATATGATTTCAATCTTCTTAAATTTATTGAGGCTTGTTTTGTGTCCCAATTTATGGTCTGTCCTTGAGAGGGAAGAATGTGCATTCTGCTGCATTGGGGTGGAATGTTCAATGCAAATTTATTATGTCCATCTGGTCTAATGTTTCATTTAAGGCTGCTGTTTCCTTGTTGACTTTCTGTCTGGAAGATCTATCCATTGATGTAAGTGGTGTATTAAAGTCCCCTACTATTATTGTGTTGCTGTCAGTTTTTCTCTATAGGTTTGTTAATAATTGCTTTATATATTTTGTTGCTCCTGTGTTAAGTGCACATATATTAAAATAGCTGTTATGCATTCTTAATGAATTTTCCCCTTTGTCATTATATAATGTCCATCTTTGTCTCTTGTTACCTTTATTGGCTTAAAGCCTATTTTGTCAGACATGAGCATGGCTACAGCCATTTACTTTTGGTTGCCATTTGCTTGGAGTATTGTCTTCTACCTGTTCACTTTGAGCCTATGATTGTCTATAGAACTGAGATGCGTCTCCTCCAGACAGCATATAGTTGGGTCTTGTTTTTTAATTCATTCAGCCACTCTGTCTTCTGATTGGTGAATTCAGTTCACTTACATTTAGGGTGATTATTGATAAATGACAGTTTAGAACTGCCAATTTATCTTTTGTTTTTTTTCTGGTTGCTCTATATCTCCATTTTTCCCCCTGTGTTTCTGTCTGCCATTTTAGTTTGGTGGTTTTCTATGATGTTCTTCTTAGTGTTGTCTTTTTTTTTTTTTTTTTACATTTTGTGTTTCTGCTCTAGATTTATATTTTGTGGTTACCATGAGGTTTGTATAAAATATCTCATAGATAAAATAGTCCTTTTCCTGTCGTGATAGTGTTTTATCTTCATTTGCCTATGTGAGTTCCATCCTTTTTGACCTCCCCTGTTGGGTTTTTGTTGTCTCAAATTATTCCTTTTTATATTGTGAGTTTGCTATCAAATTGAAGCAGCTGTAGTGATTTTTACTGTCTATACCCTTTAGCCTTCGTGCTATAATTGTTTAATAACCTGTTAGAGTTGCAATTTTCTATTTCTGTCTATTTATCAACTTACTCAAAAGTTTTGTGTACTTTTGCCTTTTCCTTTCTGGTAGAAGAGCTCTTTTTAACAATTGTTTATCTCTGTAAGGCAGGTCTAGTGTTGATAAGCTCCCTTAGCTTTTATTTCTCTTTCATATCTGAATAACTTTGCTGGATATTCTTGGCTGACAGCTTTTATCTTTCAATAATTTAAGCATGGAACCACACTCTCTCCTAGCCTATAGAGCTTCTGCAGAGAAATCAGCTGATAGCCCAATGGTGATTTATTCGTAGGTTGCCACCCTTTTTTTCCGGGCTGCCTTTAAATTTTTTCCTTTGTCCCTGACAGTTTTTCATTTAATGTGCCTTTGCCATTGACTTTAACAGTTGTTAATATGTCTTGGAGAAGGTCTTTTTGCATTGAGGTAATTAGTTGTTTTTGTAGCTTCATGGACTTGTATATCTAGTTTCTTCCCCAGGATTAGGAAGTTCTCACCTGTTACTTTCTTTTTTTTTTTGCGGTACACGGGCCTGTCACTGTTGTGGCCTCTCCCGTTGCGGAGCACAGGCTCCGGACGCGCAAGCTCAGCGGCCATGACTCACGGACCTAGCCGCTCCACGGCATGTGGGATCTTCCTGGACCGGGGCATGAACCTGTGTCCCCTGCATCAGCAGGCGGACTCTCAACTACTGCGCCACCAGGGAAGCCCTCACCTGTTACTTCTTTAAATAATCTTTCTGCCCCCTTCTCCCTCCCTTCTCCTTGCATACTAATGTTACCCTTCCTAATAGAGTTGGATTGTTCTCATAGAATTTCTTCATGTTTTTTGGATCTTAATTCTCTCTCCTCTACTACCTGTATAATTTCTAGATTTCTATCTTTTAGATCGCTAGTTCTCTCTTCCATATGGTATGCAATATTTCCATTGTTTTCTAGTGCATTCTTCATCTCAGTTATTGAATTCTTCAGCTCCCAAATTTCTGTTTGGTTCTCTTTTAGAATTTCAATCTCTTTAGTAATGTATTACTTCTGCTTACTAATATTCTCCTTGAACAGCCTTTCTGAGTTTTCTTGTAGCTCTTTGATTTTTTTCATGACAGCTATTTTGAATTCTCTCTCAGATCGCAATATTCCATGAGTTTAAATTTGGTTCCTGGAGAACTGTCATATTTGAAGTAGTGAACAGTGCTCTTCTTAAATATATCTGTTTTTTTAAACTTGATTATACTGACTCAACAGATTAGTAATTGGATGCCTTTTTTGTTTTCCGGTAGGTGGTGCTATAGCACAAGCTTTTATTTTCTCATACCTGCGCTGCCTGTGGTTATATTTTAGAATTGGCATCTTTTACCCTCTACCACCTTTGTCAGATGTGTTGCCTGGTGCCCTCCTTGCTGCTTGTGATACCAGATCATTGGTGCCTCGCTGCTGCTGGTGTCACAGGTGTCACTGCCTGGGGCACCAAGCTGGTGGGTGTTTTCCACCTTTTCTGGGGTCTCCTGGGTCACAGACTCTGCCACTGCAAGGGGAGGAAGAGAAGGAGGGGGAGCCAGTATTGCAGGTGTCTCAGCCGTGAGCAGGGTTGTCAGGTTCACAGGCTCTGCCACTGTAAGCAGGAGGGGGTGGAGTCATGGGCACCTCCACAACTGGAGGGACAAAGTTGGCAGGCTCCACTGCCACTGCTGTCAAGTTCCCCATGGCTACAGGTACCACTTTGGCTGTGAGGTCAGTGTGGTGCCTCCCCTGAAGCTGCCCAGCTCTCTGGGATTGCAGGTTCAGCCACCGTTGCTGGGGGTCTTGGATTACAAGCACTACCTCCATTGTTCTATGGTCCCACCTCCTCTGTGTGATCCAGTTCACCCACCTTTAGATATATGATGTGCAGGATTTTCTCATGACCTGGTGTGTTGGGCACAGGTACTTTGGTTGAGTTATGGATGTTTTACTGGTTGTAGATAGAAGGGGTGAGACAATGGGAACATCTCATGCCACCAAGATACTGACATCAGTCTTGTATTTTATTCATTTTGATGCGATTGTAAGTGGGATTGTTTTCTTAATTCCTCTTTCTGTTAGTTCATTATCAGTGTATAGAAATGCAACAGATTTCTCTCTCTTAATTTCGTATTCTTCAAATTTACTGAGTTCATTTATTAGTTCTAATAGTTTTTTGGTGGAGTCTTTACGGTTTCCTGTGTATAGTATCACACAGGAATCTATTGAGATGATCATATGATTTTTAACCTTCGTTTTGTTAATCTGGTATATCACAATGATTGATTTGCAGATATTGAACCATACTTACATCCCTGGAATAAATCCCACTTTAACCTTGGTGTATGATTCTTTTAGTGTATTGCTGAATTTTGTTTGCTAATATTGGGATGAGTAATTTTGCATCAATGTCATCAAAAATACTGGATATATATATATATATATATAGTATTGTCTTTGGTTTTGGTATCAGGATAATGCTGGCCTTGTAGAATGAGTTTGAAAATTTTTCTTTCTCTTCAGTTTTATGGAATAGTTTGAGGCGTATAGGTATTAACACTTCTTAAAATGTTTTTAGAATTCACCTGTGAAGTTATCTGGTCCTAGCTGTTTGTTGGGATTGTTTTGATTACTGATTCATTTTCATTACTAGTAATTGGTCTCTTCAGATTTTCTATTTCTTCCTGATTCAGTTTTGGAATTTGTATGTTTCTAGAAATTTATCCATTTCTTTTAGGTTTTCCAATTTGTTGGTGTATAATTTTTTGCAGCAGTCTCTTATGATTTTTTATGTTTCTGTTGTATCAGTTATAACTTCTCTTCATTTCTGATTTTACTATTTGAGCCTTTTCTCTTTTTTCCTTCATGAGTCTGGCTAGAGATTTGTCAGTTTTTAAAATCTTTTCAGATAAACAAAGAACCAGCTCTTAGTTTCATTAATATTTTCTATTGTTTTCTTTTAGTATCTATTTCTTTTATTTTTTCTCTGATCCTTATTGTTTCCTTCCTTCTACTAACTTTGGGCTTGGTTTGTTTTTGTTTTTCTAATTCCTTTAAGTGTAGATTGTTTACTTGCGATTTTTCTTATTTTTTGAGGTAGGTCTGTATCGCTATAAACTTTCCTCTTAGAAATGCTTTTGCTGTGTTCCATAGGTTTTGGCAGGTTGGATTTCCATTTTCATTTGTCTCAAGGTGGTTTTTATTTGGGTGCCCTGGGTGGGGTGGGAGCCACTTTGGAGGGGACCCAGTCTCTGGCAAGGTTGCCTGCTAGGTATGAAAGGTAAGAGCTGCTTTGGAGAGGCACTTGACAGGTCTAGGCTGTCTGCTGTGTGTGCAAAGCAAGAATTTCTTTGGAGGCGGTGCCTGTTCCAGCTGTGGCCACCCACCGGATGTGGTGGGGCAGGAGCCACTTTGGCCGCCCACTGGATGTGTCGGGGGGGGGGCAGCTGCTTTGGAGAGGTGCTGGTCAGGATGGGCAAGTCTGCAGGGGAACACCAGGGTGGGGTGAGCAGTGCTAGCAGGGTAGATGATGTATGTCAAAAATGGTGCCCACCAGTGCCAGGACATAATAGCTGTTTCTTGATCTCATGTTGAAGTTCCTGAATATTCCTAACGAGACACCCTTGTCTGCTGACCACACTCTGTTTCTCTCTCCCTCCCCCTCCTTCTCCCTCTCCCTCTTTCTCTTTACTTACTAGGTAGTATTTATTGAGTACTTACAATATGCCAGACAGTATCCCTACTTCACAAGGCTCTTGTGATAATTAGATATAGCTGTTATAGAGTGCCTGGTGCATAGTAAGTACTCAAAAATGACATTAATATTATTGATTTCTAAAATTTACTTTGCTTCTGAGGGGACCTGGATTCAGCTGGGCCATACATGGTGGATTGGACTCTCTTTTTGGCCAAGAGTTGATGCTGCCTAATGTTAGCTCTTAGCAGGTCTGACAGATATGTCCCAGGAACCACAATTATTCTTAGAAACAAGAGTAAATATAACCAGTTCTTCCCATTTCTTGGCTCAGCAAACACCATTTTTGTGTAATAATAACCCTGCATGAGGACTAGAGCAATCCCCAAGAAATTTGACTCCTTAGGTTGAGAGTCAAAGTATCCACACAGGCAAAATCTCCTAAAGGACTGGATCAGTCTTTGTTGGTCAATATTCACACAAATATCTTGTCTCTCTTCTGTGAAATCAGGAACCAGGGAAGGTATTTCTGGTGGCTTGAACTTGGTCCCTGTGACCACACTCTATTTCTATATGATGTCATCAAGACCTATGACAGGACTTTCACCCGTCTGATCTTTCACTTAATCTCTGGGGTCATTTTGGCTGACTACCTCACATATCCTTTTAAATATTTGTTAGATTAAAAAAAAAGACCCTAATGTAGAAAAATAAAAATGTCTATCAAAAGATGAATGGATAAACAAAATGTGGAGTATACATAAAACAGAAAATTATTCAGACTTTAAAAGGAATAAAATTCTGACACATGCTACAACATGGTGAAACCTTGAAGATATTACACTAAGTGAAATAGTTGCCCTTGCCTGAGGAGACAGATCCAAAAAATATTTCTAAAACCAATGTCAAAGAGTGTACTGCCTATGTTTCCTTCTAGAAGTTTTATGATTTCAGTTCTTACATTTAAGTCTTTAATCCATTTTGAGTTTATTTTTATATATGGTGTGATTCTTTTACCAGTTTGATTCTTTTGCATGTAGCTTCCTGGTCTTCCCAACACCATTTATTGAAGAGGCTGTCTTTCCCCCATTGCATATTCTTGCCTTCTTTGTCATAGATTAATTGCCTATATAAGCGTGGATTCATTTCTGGGCTGTCTATTCTTTTTCATTGATCTATGTATCTGTTTTTGTGCCAGTACTGTACTGTTTTGATTACTGTAATTTTGTAGTATAGTTTAAAATCATGGGGTGTGATATCTCCAGTTTTGTTCTTATTTTTAAGATGGTTTTTGCTATTTGGGATCTTTTGTGTTTTCATACAAATTTTAGAATTAGATGTTGTAGTTACGTGAAAAATTCTGTTGGCATTTTGATAGGGATTACATTGAATCTGTAGATTGTCTTGGGGAGTATCATCATTTTAACAATATTAATTCTTCCAATCCATGAGAACAGTATAGCTTTCCAACTGTTTCTGCCATCTTTAATTTCTTTTCTCACTCTCTTATAGTTTTCAAAGTACAGTTACTTTTACCTACTTAGATTTATTCTTAGGTATTTTGTTTTTTATATGATTGCAAATGGAATTGTTTTCTTAATTTCTCCTTCTGATAGTTTGTTGTTAGTGATTGCTGTGGCTAGGACTTCCAATACTATGTTGAATGAAAATGGTGAGAGTATCCTTGTCTTGTTCGTGATCTTAGAGGAAATAATTTCAGCTTTTCACTGTTGATTATAATTTATGTGGGCTTGTCATATATGGGTTTTATTATGTTGAGGTATGTTCACTCTATACCCACTTGGGGAGAGGTTTTTTTTTTTATCATAAATGGATGTTGAATTTGTCAAAAGATTTTTCTGCATTTATTGTGATGATCATGTGATTTTTATTCTTCAATTTGTTAATGTTGGTGTATCACATTGATTTATTTGCAAATATCAAACCATTCTTGCATCCTTGGGTTAGATCCCACTTGATCATGGTGTATGATCCTTTTAATGTGTTGTTAAATTTTGTTTACTAATATTTTGTTGAGGAATTTTGCATCTATGTTCTTCAGTGATATTGGCCTGTAATTTTCTTTATTTGTGATATCTTTGTCTGGTTTTGGTAACAGGATGATGATGGTCTTGTAGAATGAGTTTGGAAGTGTTCCTTCCTTTGGTATTTTTTGGAATAGTTTGAGAAGAATAAGTGTTAATTGTTTTAAAATGTTTTATAGAATTCTGTGAAGCCGTCTGGTCCTGGGCTTTTGTTTGTTGGGTGTTTTTTTTTTTTATTACTGATTCAATTTCATTACTGGTAAATGGTCGGTTCATATTTTCTATTCCTGCTTCAGTTAGGAGATTGTACATATCTAAGAATTTGTCCATTTCTTCTAGGTTGTCCATTTTATTGGCATATAATTGTTTGTAGTAATCTTTTCTGATTCTTTGTATTTCTGTTGTTTTGGTTGTTAACTTCTCCTTTTTCATTTCTGATCTTATTGATTTGGGTTTTCTCTTTTTTCTTGATGAGTCTGGCTAAAAGTTTATAAATTTTGTTTATTTTTTCAAAGAACTGGCTTGTAGTTTCATTGATCTTTTCTATTGTTTCTTAGTCTCTATTTCATTTATTTCTGCTCTGGTCTTTTTTATTTCTTGCCTTCTACTAACTTTGGATTTTGTTTTTTCTTCTTTTTCTAATTTCTTTATGTGTAAGGTTAGGTTTTTAATTTGAGATTTTTCTTGTTTCCTGGGGCAGGCTTGTATCACTATAAATTTCCATCTTTGAACTGTTTTTGCTGCATTCCATAGATTTTGGAACATTATGGTTTTGTTTTCATTTGTCCCAGGTATTTTTTTATTTCCTCTTTGATTTCTTCAGTGACTCACTAGTTGCTTAGTAGCATATTGTTTATCCTCCACACGTTTGTGTTTTTTGCAGTTTTTTTTTTCTTATAGCTGATTTTTAGTCTCATAGCATTGTGGTCAGAAAAGAGGCTTGATATGATTTCAGTCTTCTTAATTTTTTTTTTTTTTGCAGTATGCAGGCCTCTCACTGTTGTGGCCTCTCCCATTGTGGAGCACAGGCTCCGGACGCGCAGGCTCAGCGGCCATGGCTCACGGGCCCAGCCGCTCCGCGGCATGTGGGATCTTCCCGGACCAGGGCACGAACCCGTGTCCTCTGCATTGGCAGGTGGACTCTCAACTGCTGTGCCACCAGGGAAGCCCAGTCTTCTTAAATTTAATGAAACTTTTTTGTGGCCTAAAATGTGATCTGTCCTGGAGAATGTCCCATGTGCACTTGAAAAGAATGTGTATTCTGCTGCTTTTCAATGGAATGTTCTATATATATCAACTCTATCTGATCTAATGTGTCATTTAAGACAAGTGTTTTCTTATTTTCTGTCTGTAAGATCTTCCATTGATATAAGTGGGATGTTAAAATCCCTATGACTATGTTACTGACAACTTTTCCCTTTATGTCTGTTAATATTTTCTGTATGTATTTACGTGCTCCTATGTTGGGTGCATATATATGTACAATCATATCTTCTTGGATTGATCTCTTTATTTTTTAATGTCCTTTTTTGTCTCTTGGTACAGACTTTGTTTTAAAGTCTATTTTGTATATATAAGTGTTGCTACCCTGGCCTTTTTTTTTACTTACATTTTCATGGAATACCTTGTTCCATGCTTTCACTTTCAGTCTGTGTGTGTCCTTAGGTCTGAATTGAGTCTCTTGTAGGCAGCATATATATGGGTCTTGTTTTTTAATCCATTTAGCCAATTTGTCTTTTGATTGGACCATTTTGTCCCTTTATATTTAAAGTAATTATTAATAGTTATGTACTTATTGTCATTTTGTTAATTATTTTCGGGTTGTTTCTGTAGTTCTCTCTGTTCCTCTTTTCTTTTCTTCTCTTCTACCATGAGCTTATGACTTTCTTTCGTGTTATGTCTGTATTCCTTTCTGTTTATTTTTTGTGTATCTGTTACAGATTTTTGGTTTGTGGTTACCTTGAGATTCATATATAATAACCTATTTATATAACAGGCTATTTTAAGTTGTGGGTTGCTTAAGTTGTATCACATTCTAAAAGCACTATGTTTTTACTCAGCCTTTCATGTTTTATGTTGATGTTATAGATGATTTTACTACTTTTTTTGTTAAACCTTTTTACTAGCTTTATAAGTGGTTGATCTGTTATTTTACTGTGTGTTTGCTTTCACCAATGAGATTTTTCTTTTCATAATATTCATATTTCAAATTGTCTTTTTTTTCTGCTTAGAGAAGTCCCTTTAACATTTTTCATAAAGCCAGTTTTGTGGTACTGAACTCTCTTAGCTTTTGCTTGACTGTAAAACTTTTGATCTCCCCTTCAAATCTGAATTATAGCCTTGCTGCATAGTCTTTGTTTTAGGGTTTTTTCTTTTATTACATTAAATATATTATGCCACTCCTTTGTGGCCTACAGAGTCAGCTGATAGCCTGATGGGAGTTCCCTTGTATATAACTTGTTGCTATTCCTTTCTGCTTTTAATGTTCTTTCCTTTAATATTTGCCATTTTAATTGCAATGTGTCTTGGTGTGGTCTTCTCTTGGTTGATCTTATTTGGGACTCAGTGCTTCCTGATCCTGCCTATCTATTTTCTTTCCCAGGTTAGGAGAGTTTTCAGTTATTATGTTTTCAAATATGTTCTAATTTAAACTAAATAAAACTCTAATTAAAGCTGTAGCCCAACACCATCTCAACTCAAGTTGTGAAGGATTGTGAATGCTCAGTTCCTCGCTTAACTTTCCATTGCCGTATTTGAGTTCACTGGTACTTAACACAACTCCTGACCTCTTGCAAAGGACTAAACTCTGTGATCTTGTCAATGTTTGAATTGGGGGGGTGGGTCAGTGTTTAAATTAGAAGGTGATGGGCTATAGTTTAGAACATTTTGGTTTGCCCTTGGATTCAACTTCAGCAGGGCCCAGGAATCCAAGCACCATGAGAAAGATCAAGATTTAATTACATTCTTTCTACTTACCGAAGTATTTCCTCTACTACTGCTTTCTTAGCAATCTTAGGAGTGGGATGTAGGCCTAAGTCATTTATTTTTATGATTGGAATCCTTGCAGACCCAAGTCTTTCCCACCAGCTTATACTGTTGGCAAAGTTTCAGCTGGTTTCTTTTTTATTTAAATTGAGATATAACTGATATATAATACATTAGTTTCAGGTGTATAACAATGATTTGATATATTTATATATTGTGAAATGTTATGTTTGATACTAATGTAAATGAAATGAATTTTCAATTTCATTTTTACCTGCTTGTTACTGGTAGTTAGATAATGAGCATGGAATACTGACCATGTAATCAGCAACCTTGCTCTATTAACTTAGTTATTCTGTTAATTTATATTTTCTAGGTATAGTATAATGCCACTTGTGAATAATAGCAGTTTTATTTCTTCCATCTTTATTCTTATACCATTTTATTTCTAATTTTATTCAGTCTAGCACATCTAGTAACATGTTCATAAGGAGTAGTGACAGGGTGCCATTTTTGTCTCTTCATCAATATCCTTAGAAAGTCTCATACAGCTCACCATTATGTATGATATTTCCTGTGGGGCATTTTAGGTCATTTTTTTTTCTAGATATACTTGATTATATTAAGAAAATCCCCCTCTCTTCCATGTAGACCAAGCAATTTTATTAATAAATGTAGACTTTGGTGAAATAATTTTTGTGTTTATTGAGATATGATTTTCTCAGGTACTCTGTTAATGTGAATTATAGAGATTGCTCTTCTGATAATTTAGAAATACCTAAAATATAAACCATTTGATCATGAGGATGCATTATTGTCTACAAAACATGCCGAAATTTATTTTCTTTACAAACATTTTAAGAATATTGTTGACCTGAAACAAATATACTGCCAGTTTTTTCTCTAGCTAAATTGGGTTTATTTGGGATCAGCAAAGAATTGCAGCTCAGAGTCTGCAACCATGGCAAGCCATGTGCAAGCTCCCACACACAGGGAAGGAGAACTCTTTTGTAGATAGGAAAAGGAAGTTGGGTGGGCCATACTAAACAAAGAGTCCATGGTGTTTCATTAGCTAAGTTGCTGCCAAGAAAGAAGAAGGACCTTTCTTCTTCCTGTTGAGTTCTGCTATCATTCAGGGTGTGAGAACTCTTCCTTCTGGTCTCACAACTCTATTTAATTGAGGTTATTGTTTATTTATTTTTTACAATATCTACTTTCATAAAAGAAATAGATAGGAAAATTTGGGGGGTGTAATGCCCTTGTCAGGTTTGAGAATTAAGTTACCCCAAGTCTCGTAGAGTTTTGAGCTATTCCTTTTCTTAAATTCATGACATATAAAGTTAAATCAGTGCATCTTCAGTCTTCTTTTTTTTAACATAGGTATATGAGACTATACATTTTCCTTAAAACACTGCTTTAGTTGACTACTATGTAATATACATATATTGTAGTTATTTGTGTTTCAATTCAAATTATTTCTTAATTTCTGTTTTGATTTCTCCTTGACATATATATTATTTAGAAATATATATTTTATTTCCAGTTGTGATATTGTGATTTATAATAAGACATATATATTTGAGCTTTAACCTTGTTCCTGTCACAGAGCTACTAAAAGCCTTGGAATTTTTAAAGTGATGAGAGCAATAAAGTTGTCCTTTGTTCCATTAATGAGGTGACTTTTCGAAACCACCTAGGGAAGGATGCTGGTTGCCAGTGGAGCAAACCATGTGATTAGAGGGTAGGAATTTTCATCCTCCCTTGCCCCCTACCTCCGTGGAGGGAAGAGGGACTGGAAATTGAGTTCAGTCACCAATGGCTAATAATTTAATGAATCATGTCTAAGTAATGAAGCCTTCATAAAACACCAAAAGGGTGAAGTTTGAAGAGCTTCTGGGTTGGTGAACACGTAGAGATGCAGGGAGAGAGATACACATGAAGAGGGCATGGAAGCTCTGCACCTTTCCCACGTATCTTGCCCTGTGCATTTCTTCCATCTGGCTGTTCCTGAGTCATATCCTTTTATAATAAGCTGGTAATTTAGTAAGTAAAATGTTTATCCGAGTTCTGTGGGCTGTTCTGACAAATTAACTGAACCTAAGTAGGGGGTCATTGGAACCTCTAACCTATAGCTTGTTGGTCAGAAGCACAGGTGACAACCTGGACTTGTGATTGGTATCTGAAAGAGGGGAGAGCAGTCATGTTGGGCTGAGCCCTTAACCTCTGGGATCTGACACTGTCTGCAGATAGTATTAGAATTGAGTTGAATTGTAGAACACCCAGCTGGTGTAGGAGAATTTCTTGGAGGTGTAAGGAACCCCCCAAACACACATTGAAATTGGGTGCAGAATCTTAGTTGGTGTCAGATGTGGGATCAGAGTCAGAACTGTACCAGGCAATTGGAGTTTTTCTAGTTATATTTAATGCTATTGACTTCCAGCTTAATTATATAAGGTCTAGAGAAAATATACTCTTTTTAATTAAAACCGTGTGAAATTTGTTGGGGCTTTCTCTTTGGCTCATCATAAGGTAGACTTTGGTAGTAGTCCATACGCAGATGAACCAAGTGAATTTATCCACTTTTGGGTTTATCCCTTCTCTTTGTATACCTATTATATCAAGTTTGTTAATTATGTATTGAAAGTCTCCTGATCCTGCAGGATTTATTTTCTACTCTTTCTGTTACTACTGAGAGAAGTGGGCTAAAAGTATCCCTACTGGTAATTGTAGATTTGTCTATTTCTATATTTTCTCCTCTGTATTTGAAGTTCTGTTAGTGGATGCATACACATTTAAGATTGTCATATCTTCTAGTGATTTGCCTTTTATCATTACAAAATATTCCTTATTTATAGTAATGCTTTGTGCCTTAAAGTCTTTGTCATCAGATATTAAAAAGATTACACTAACTTAATTTGGTTAATATGTGCATGAAAATTCTTTTAAGTTTTTACACTCTCCACGTCTTTATTTTTAAATTGTTTCTAATAAACAATGGCATAATGCTAGACTTTATACTTTATTCACTTGAAATATGTCAGCCTTCTACTTAATGTAATCCATTTTACATAGATCTTATATCTACCAGGTTTTTTTTATTTTCACATCTGCGTTATGCTTGTTTCTCCTCAATTGCCTATACTTGTAGAAACAAATATCATTTATTATGCCTTTTGTTCCTTCAGTACATTTCTTATATGTATGTAGTCTTATTATTTTAATGATTACCCTAGATTTGCAACATGCATCTGCAACATCATATAGTATAATCCACATCATTAATTTACCTCTTCCCAATATTGCTAGAAGTTTAGACCTTTTATCTCTATTTACATACCTCCCAGCTTTTGTGACAAATATATATTTGCATTTTGTTCTGCATATATTTACGGTCCATAAGATACTACTAGTATCCTTGTACAGTTAATTTTAATTAGTTTACCCACATATTTACTGCTTCTTGTGTACTTCACACCCACCTGCACATTCATGTTTCTTTCTGGTATCATGTTTCTCCTGACTGAAAAAGAAATGATATTTCTTTGAGTGCTGGCCTGCTGGCAATGATTTGTTTGCCAAAGGAAAGTTTTGTTCTCCATTATTGAATGTTATCTTCACAAAATAAAGAATTCTAGTTTGGCAACTACAATTTATTGAGTAAATGTGTTATTTCAGTGTCTTCTGCATTCAATTACTGAAGTCAACCATCTATTTTTATTGTTATTTCTTTTAAGATATGGATATTTTATCTCTGGCTGCTCTTAAGATTTCTGAGTCTCTGGTTTTCAACAGTTTTACTATGATATGGTTAGGTGTGTATTTCCATATGCTTATTCTGCTTGAAATTCATTGATTTTCTTAAAGCAGTGGCATAATATGTTTCCATACTTAGGGGAAATTCTCAGCCATTATGTTTTTTATTACTTCTATTGAATTCTCTTCTTCCTCAAATGATACTCTGTTTGAATGATTTCAGATTTATTGATGTGTTTCACATATCACTTCTCTATTTTAATGCTTTTTTCTATGTCAGTCGTTGACTTGTTTAAAATTAACTTTTCTTATAGTTAACTAATTTAGCTAATTATACAATGCAGTCAATAATTCAAACTGTTTACTGATTTTCTGAATTTAATAAGTTCGCATAGATGCCAATTTTCTGGTGAAATGAATCTACCTTCTTTCACATGGTCTATTCATTTTTCTTCCAGTTTCTCTAAAATACTAGCCATAGGGAATTTTTGTTCATTATCATCTTTTCCACTCTTTGGATCTTTTAGCTGGCTTCTATCTTTTCTTTCACTATCTTTGTTGTTGTTTTCCCTTTATTATTGGCCATAATTTCTTCCTTTTGATATATGTGATAATGCTTTATTGTATGCTAGATGTTCTATATAAGGAACCATAGGAGTTACCTTCAACTTGAGAAGTTTCTATCTTTCCTCTGTTTGGAAGTTAGGCTGAGTGACTGATGACTTTAATTCAATAAGGAATTGAGTTTGGTCAGAGATAGTGTAGTTTTAGTGAGACACATATACTTTACTGGACTTTATACTGGGAGCCCATAAGCCTCTATTTCTCAGCGCTGAAAGCAATGGGTGACTATGTTCTGATACTCAAATCTTCAAAACCAAGTTCTCTAGCTTATATTCCAAGCTCCTTGAAAATCAGCCAGATGTTTTAAAGAGAAGGCATTATATGTCCTTGAGGCAAACTCCTTTCCACTAGGTCTTTGCTTCCTAACTACAATAGATTGCAGATATCTTTGTCTTTAAAGACTTTAACCTATTTCCCAGCAAATGGATCTAAACTTAGCAAAAGTGGTGTGGGAAAAACTCATTTTGAATTTGATGCCCTTAAGTGCCTAATTTATCAATCTAGTCTATTCTGCACACTAAGAGTTTTTCAGGTTTCTCTTTCTTCAACAGAGGAATTCTAACTGGGTAGGCCAAGCTTGATCATTAATTTATATTCAAAACCATCATGTTACAGGGGACAAAGATTTTTGTTCCAGGGGAAAAAGTACTGATAATTTAAATTGTTTTCCCTTCCTTGTAATTTTTAAGTCTTCTAATCTTCGTTTTCTCCACAGTTCTATGATACTTTTAAAATAAAATTTTAAGAAATGTTCTTGGCATTGTATAGCTGTCATTTTCAGAAAAATTGCTTGTCTGCATAGACCTAACTAAAATTGAAAGTATCTTTTTTACCCTATTTTATAACCAAAGAAACCCAGAAATTTAGAGACAACTATTATTATCATTCTGTACTTTTTAAAATTTTGTTGGAAACTTGCAGTAAATGTAAGTAATTTTCCCAAGATGGTTAAGGGCAGTGGTAAAGAAAAACTCAATCAAACAAAGAAAAAAAATTGATATTTCGTCACTCCCAATGAATGGTACTTAATGAATACTTCATTATACCAAGATGAGTACTGTAACAGAATTCAGTCAGAAAAAAAAAAATCAGTGATTTTAGGGGGATGGAATTAAATATAAGGCATTGGGTAACCAGCTACTAAAGAACACAGCAAGTTAAGGGAGGCATTGTGCTAGTAACTGGTTAATAACCATAAAATACTAATTGCAAGAAGGTGATTTCATTCATGGAGCTGAAGAGCAAAGGGAAGAAGTAGGGTTACTTGAATCTGGAGAACTGTAAGGCTGGCCCCATGAATCTCAAAAATGAGACTCAAAACTCTCACAGCAGGTACTGCTAAGCTGGTGCAGAGGATCTGAGACATTGGTAGAGAGATCAAAGACCTGGGGCTCAGACCCAGACAGCTATGCTGGTATCTTTTAGACTGACAATGAGGTTGGTCTGGATTGAATTTTTTTTTAAAAGGATATTGAAACTAAGTATAACTGCCAGTGTAAAATTTGTTATTAAGATTGACATACAGGAAGCAGATCTCCCAGATTCCCAAATCCCCTTGCATTCACCCTACTGCAGATCTCTGTAGAAAGAGGGCTGATACAGCAGCAGTGTGGTTCCTATAATGCAGAGCACAAAATGGGAAGGGGCTTTGACACTGAAAAGCAGTAACTTAAAAACTGGTACACCACCCAGGTACCATGCCTTTTTCTAGAAAATATAAAGAAATACATTTCAGGAAAAATAAAATTTCTAATTGTTTAAAATAAAGAAGAATAAGTAGAAACATTATAGGAGTTACCTTTTTTAATGCATATCTATTCAGATACATTTTTGGGTACTAATTGTTTTTATTTCCTATGTCGAGTCTGAGTCTTTTGCTTGGGTTTTTCTTCCTTTTTTTCCTTACGTTTTTTCCTCATACAGAGCAATAGAAGACAGCATAATAGAATTAACAACAAAATAAGACATGTTAGGGCCAGGTAAATCTTCTTTATCCTCTCTCTCTTAGGGGGTGGGCCACTGTCAACACTACCTCCATTGCCTTGTTTTAGGCAGTTGGGAGGGTCCCACTTATAGTTGCAATGGCAGTGATGTTTATTGTTGCAGATCCCCCTCATGTTACAGAACTTAGGTGAACAATTACTATCCAAGCGAGAGAGATGGACACACTTCCTTCCGATGCAGACATGTTCTGGGCCACACTCTGTGCCGTCTTTCACATCACCAATATCAGGTATGGTCATCCCTATGTGGTAGTCTGTACCCCAGCAGGTGGCATTGTTGAAGCGAGTCCCATGCACAGTAGAATGCTCTGTCAGAAGGGGAATTTCTGCCACGTTATCGCACTGAATTCTCCCACATAAGCTGTCCAACATACTGCATTTTAGATATGTAGGGCCTTCGACTCCACAGTTACCAAAACGGTCACCTTGAGTGTTTACTTGTTTGTAGCAACTGTCGTTTGCATTTTTTGCCTTTTGGCCGAAAATCTGCCTACACTGTGCGTTGCGGTCATTACATCTCTTTTCATAGCAGTAGGCGTTGTCATTACAGGGAATTCCATCCTCTACGTATACATCGTCTGGGCACATATGGGATGATCCATTGCACCACTCTGGAAGATCACATTCATTGACCTCCTTTCTACATATTTCTCCTGATGGTAAGAACTTGCAGTCCTTGCAACAAAGCCCAAAAGCACAAGTAGACCCAAAACTCAGACTGCAGTTTGTCAGACAACAGGCGTCTTTTAAACAATCCTGAAAAGATCCACAGTCACACTCTTCTCCTTCTTCAACAACACCATTTCCACAGCGCTTCCTTGAAAACATGTCCTTTGTGTATACAGTGTACTGCAAACATTTTGCCTGCTGTACAGAATATCCCCAAAAATAAGAATAACTACAATTGCTAAATTGGGCTATTGGTGGGTTGTCATGACGCATTATACATTTATAATAACCTGCAGAACACACACACAATACATTATCATGAGACATACCCAAATTATGACCTATATGATGAGCTACTGCAATTCCAAGAATGGCCAAGGTTTTGTTTGCAAAAGTAACAACTGCACAACTAAAGTGTGACCTACACATTCCTGCAACATAGCCTAAACCAGTTAATCCTCTCAAGGTCTTATTTATAAAAAGATGTACAGTATCATGTGCCATGCGGGCATCAATGGTATTAGCCTTCCAATTGCAAAAATCTCCCAGAGACCTCCTTGTAGCATCCACTTCAACCTGGTTTCTTTTAGTCCAGATCTCCATACCAAACAATAACACCTTCATACCCATTACCTGATAAATGGAATCCACTATATTTACAATAAGAAATAGATCCTCCTGCAACTTTGAGACATTCCTTTTATAATGATTATATAGAGTATTGTCCACCACCAGTGCAATTTCAACAAAGAATGAATGGATCCACCAGCCATCATAATGACTTTGTTTCAGAATAGAATTATCAGTCTCTTGAAACTCAAATTGGTGTACAATTTCCTCTTGCATAAAATCAGATTTCATGTTTGGGAATTGGGTCTCCTCACTGTCCATTTTATATACCAGGTGTTCAAATTTTGTAGAGAAAATCATGGGCTTAATTTCATAAACAACATCGTTTATCTGTAATAATCCTCGAAAGCCACCAGAACAGGTACTGAGGGCAACAAGGGATTCTGGGTCCCCCTCCACATAACCATGGTAGTAGCAGTCATTCTGGACAAAAGGCTGGTCCTTCAGGAGAGCGCCCTGGTCTGAGTAGGTGAACACTGGGAGGTGTCTGGACAGCAAATGCTTCTTGATATTCATGTGGAAAACGTGTCTCTGGCCCCCAAAATGCAGGCTGTAAGAGAGCCGGCCTGGAGGCTTCATGCTTCTGCCAGTGTGTGTTACCTTCAAGGGAATCACCACTTCTGGAGGACTGTGATATTGGGGGTGTTCAGCCCGGATGTGTCCTGAAAAAGACAGAAACACCCCAAGCCAGTGTAGCAAGAGTATGATCCTCATGTACAACAGGGCTTTAATCACAGTCATTATGAAGCTACCATTATTGGTCCAGAGAAGAAGGCAGGCAGGGTTGGGAGTCACAGATGGTCTGGCTCCTTATTCTGAGCTGCTTAGTGTACAGAGCTTATCATTAAGTATCTGTCTTCTGGCAGAGTTGAACCATTAGAGCATAAGCCCTACAAGTAAAACAGAATATAACATATGGATGGAGGTGATTAGAAAAGGGCCTAATAGGGAGAAAGAGAAAGTCATACAACAAAAGTGATTAGTGTTTTGATCAAGGGTTGACTCTAGAAACTGCACAGAATTTGCTTTTAAATATTGATAAGGCAGAGGGGCATTGGGGGAGTATGGAAGAGTGAAAACTGGCCATAGATTTATAGTTATTGAACTTGGATGGTGGGCAATTAAGGATTCATTATACTACCCTCTAAATATATGTATATGTTAAATATTTCCACAATAAATAGTTAAAAAAAATCTTAAGGGTAAGGTGACCATATGTCTTGGATTGCTGGGATTTTCCTAATTTACTCACGTTAAATTGGTATAAGTAATAATACCTGTTTTTTTCAACCTCAAGTCCTAAATTACTGAATTACCTAACATACATATTAAAAGCAACAACAACAACAATAACACTCTCCTGTTATTTTAAAATCTCTTTTATAGTACTTATTACCTCCCTAGAACAAAATGTTTAGTTTTATCTTTCTTACATTACTCTCCTCACTAGACTTGTCATATTAGAAGTACTCAAGAGCATTATCTATGTCTTTCACAAATGTTAGTATCCCCAAAGTGCCTAGCTTAATTCTTTATATAGTAAAGAATGGTCAACTTGACTTTTATTGTGCCTTGGAGTGTTACTCAAAAGGTATTTACACTTGATTACATTTTAATGTACAATATTATTCAACACCTGTGGCCAATTTTGTTTTTGGAACAAAGTGTTATAGACTCAGTTTTCCCTGCTTATTTTCTCTATTTACAACTAAATACTCTGGATATAATTAAGTGGAAGACAAAAAAATACCTCTGAAAGCTAAAAAGCAAAAGACAGACTGGCTAGAGTCCTCTAGACTTGAGGAATGGCAACAAGGTGAGTTCCCTGGGTTTTCTTTTAATTGCTCTCAGATATCCCAAATTGGGTGCTGGAGAGGTCTTTAACACCGAATCACCAGCAGGCGTAGACAAAAACAAACAAACAAAAAGCCTCAAGAATAGTTTTCTTTCTCTGTTCACATGACAGAGAATGGAAAAGCTCAACAGAGAACCAGTAAGGTGCTCCAGCATCTGCTCTTGAGCCAAGACACATGTGGATTGATTCACTCAGAGCAGCAACCTCAAAGACTTGTAGGCCAACCCAAAACACACTCCACAATCAGTGCACTGGTGGGCTGTTCAATCCGCCTACATTGGCAATATAAAATCCCTGGCAGGCCAGCCTAACACTGATTCAATATCTAGGTAACTAACTACCTGATCTGCCTTCAGAGGCAGCAACAAAATCCCAACAATTTGACCCATCCTCAGCTCAACACTAGGGCAGGGAATGGAACCCTATATTAAACATAGCAGTATCATTCATAAAGCCTGATATAGCCCACCCCTTCACCAAATGACATAGGAGACACAGCCTATTGGCTTCTGTTTCTCACATCTCCAGATATGAATATGGACCAGTGACACCAGTTAAATCCAGAATGTTAGAGTAGATCAAGCAGAAGAAAGGACCACTCAGCTCAAAGATGGGTCATTGATAATTATTCAGTTAAAGTAGAAAAAAAGAATAAAGAAAGCAAGCAGCTTATAGGACACCGACAAGAAGACCAGTATACACATGATGGAAGTCATAGAAAGAGAGAGAAAAAAAGAGAGAGAAAGGACCAGATAGCTTATTTAAAAAAAAAATAATGGCTGAAAATTTCCCAAATCTGAAAAAAGAAATGGGCATCCACATGCACAAAGCCCAAAATGTCTCAAATGAGATGAATCCAAAGAAACCCAGATGAAGACTCATTAAAACTGTGAAAAGTCAGAGACAAGAAATTCTGAAAGTGGCAAGAGAAAACAACATGTCACATACAAAAGAACCACTATAAAACTGTGAGTAGATTTTTCAGCAGAAATCTTGCAAGTCTGGAGGAAGTGGGATGATGTAGTTAAAATGCTGAAAGAAAAAACTATCAACTAAGAATGCTATACCTGGCAAAACAGTCTTTCAAAAAATAAAGAAGACATAAGGACATCACTAAACAAACAAAAGCTGAAGGAGTTTATCACTGTAAACTGTAATAAACTGTAAGGCACTGTAAGTGCTAATGAGATTTTTTAAAGTTGAAAGGATGCTAAACAGCAACATGATAGTGTAAGAAAGTATGAAATATACGTACATATATATTATATAAACATATAAATGTAAACTCATCTATAGATAAAACCAGAATACATTATAACTTTAATTGTGATGGGTAAATTACTTTTAATTTTAGTATCAAAGTCAATGATGAAAGTATTAAAAATAACTAAAACTGAAAAACATGTTAAAGAATACACAGTAAAAATTGAAATATAAGTTGTGACAACAACAACATAAAGTGTGAGCTAAAGAGAAGTTAAGTGTAGAGTTTTTGTATGCAATTGAACTTAAGTTGTTATCAGCTTAACATAGACTACGTTAACTATGATATTTTATGTAAGCCCCAAGGTAACCACAAAAAATATACTTATAGAAGTTACACAAAAGAAAAAGAGAAAGGAATTAATGCATATAAAATACAAAAAAATTCAAAACACAATGGAAGGCAACAAGAGAGGAAAAAAGACATATAAAAGAACAAAAAAGATTGATAGAAAACAAAGGACAAAATGATAATATTAGATCATTCCTTACCAATAATAACTTTAAACATAAATGGATTAAACTCTCCAATTAAAAGACATAGAGTGGCTGAATGGATGTAAAAAAATAAGACTCAATTATATGTTGTCTAGAAAAAATCCTCACTTTAGATGTAAGGAAACACATAGGCTATAAGTGAAGATTGGAAAAAGATATTCCCTATAAATGGTAACCAAAAGAGCAGAAATGACTAGACATATCAGACGGAATAAACTTTAGGTCAAAAACTGTCAAAAGAGATAAAGAATAACATTATATAATGATAAATGGATTAATCCACCAGGAAAGTATAAGAAATATATATACGCACCCAACATCAGAGCAATATAAATATATAAAGCAAACATTGACAGAACTGAAGGGAGAAATAGACAACAATTCCATAAAAGTAGACTTCAATACCCCACTTTCAACAAAGGATAGAACATCTAGACTGAATATCAACAAGGAAATAAAGGATTTTATAGCACTATAGACCAAATCAATCTAAAAGACATATACATAATATCCCACCCAACAGCAGCAGAATACAGTTTCTCAAGATTACATGGATGTCTCTTCAAAATAGATCACATAGCTACAAAACAAATCTTAATAAACTTAAAGATATAGAAATCATACCAGGTATCTTTTGTGATTACAATTAAATGAAACTAGAAATCAAAGGCAAAGGGAAAAATGGAAAATTTACAAATAGGTTGAGATTTAAAATCATACTGTTAACAACATTGAATCAAAGAAGAATTCAAAAGAGAAACTAAAAAATGCCTTGAGACAAAAATGAAAATGCACATACTGTAACTTATGCGATGCAGCAAAAGCAGTACTAGAAGGGAAGTTTATCATGATAGATGCCTACCTCATGAAACAAGAAAAAAATCTCAAACAGCTTCACATTCCACCTAAAAGAACTGGAGAAGAACACACTAAGCCTAGAACTAGTAGAAAGAGAGAGATAACAAAGATCAGAGTGGAAATAAATAGAAACTAAAAATACAGTACAGATAGCTTATTTTTTGAATAAAAAATAAATAAAATAAAAATATGTGATACACAGACATGCACATCCATTTTCTTGATCCATTCAGCCATCAATGGACACTTAGACTATTCCATGCCTTGGCTATTGTAAATAATGCTGTAGTGAATATGAGAGTGAAGATATCTTTTTGGTATAGTGATTTTGTTTTCTTTGAATAAATACCCAATAGAATTACTGGATTATGTAGTTCTATTTTTAATTTTTTGAGGAAACTTCAGGTTGTTTTCCATAGTGGCTATACCAATTTACATTCCTACTAAAGTATACAAGGGTCCCCTTTTCTCCACATCTTTGCCAATACTTGTTATTGCTTGTGTTTTTGATAATAGCCATTCTGACAGGTGTGAGGTTTTGTGGTTTTGATTTGTGTCTCCCTAATGATTACCGATGTTGAGGACCTTTTCATGTATGTGTTGGCCATTTGTATGTCTTCTTTGGAATAAATGTCTATTCACTTCCCACGCTCATTTTTAAATTGGGTTTTTTTTTTAATTGAGTTGTATGAGTTTTATATATATATTGTATATTAACCACTTATCAGATATATGATTTGCAAATACATTCTCCCATTTGGTAGGGTGCCTTTTCATTTTGTTGGTTTCCTTTCATGTACAGAAACTTTTTGGTTTGATGCAGTCCCACTAATTTATGTTTGCTTTTATTGTCTTTCCTTTCGGTGTCAAATCCAAAAAGTTATTGCCGAGATTGATGTCTAGGAGCTTACCCCCTGTGATTTCTTTTAGGAGTTTGATGGTTCAGGTCTTACATTCAAGTCTTTAATCCAATTTGAGTTGATTTTGTTTATGGTAAAAGATTGTGGTCCAGCTTCATTCTTTTGCATGTGGCTGTCCAGTTTTTCTAACACCATTTATTAAAGAGACTGTTCTTTCCCCATTGTGTTTTTTTTTTTTTTTTTTTCTTGCGGTATGCGGGCCTCTCACGGCCGTGGCCTCTCCCGTTGCGGAGCACAGGCTCCGGATGTCCAGGCCCAGCGGCCATGGCTCACGGGCCCAGCCGCTCCGCGGCATGCGGGATCCCCCCGGACCGGGACATGAACCCGCATCCCCTGCATCAGCAGGCGGACTCCCAACCACTGCGCCACCAGGGAAGCCCCCATTGTGTTCTTGAAAACTATGACTATGACTTTGTAATATAGTTTAAATCAGGAGGTTTGATGCCTCCAGCTCTTTTGTTTTTCTCAAGATTGCTTTGGTTATTGTGGGTCTTTTGTGGTTCCATAAAAATTATAGGATTTGTACTATTTTTGTGAAAAATGCCATTGGAATTTTTATTGGAATTGCATCAACTCTCTAGATCATTTTACCTGTGTGGACATTTTAACAATTTAATTCTTCCAATCCATAAGCATAAAATACCTTCCTATTTCTTTTTTGTCTTTTTCAGTTTCTTTCATCAATGTCTTTATAGTTTTCAGTGTACAGGTCTTTCATCTCCTTTGTTAAATTTATTCCTAGGTATTTTATTCTTTTTGATGTAATTGGAAATGAGATTTTCTTAATTTCTCTATCAGAAGTTAATTATTAGTGTATAGAAATGCAACAAATTTTTGTGTATTGATTTTGTATCCTGCAAATTTACTTATTAGTTCTAACAATTTTTGGTGGAGTCTTTAGGATTTTTTACATATATCATCTGCAAATATGATAGTTTTGTTAGTTTTATTTTTTCCTTTCTTATTTGGATGCCTTTTATTTCTTTTCTTGCTTAATTGCTCCGGCTAAGACTTCTGGTACTATGTTGAATGAAAGTGGCAAGACTGGACATCCTTGTCTTGTTCCTGATCTTAGAGAAAATGCTTTTAGTTTTCAGCTTTTTACCTTTGAGTGTGATAAGAGCTGTGAGCTTGTCATATATGGCCTTTATTGTGTTGAAGTGTGTTCTTTCTATACCCAATTTGTTGAGAGTTTTTATCATACATAGATGTTGAATTTTGTCAAATGATTCTTTGCATCTATTAAGTTGATCGTATGAGTTTTATTCTTCATTTTGTTAATGTGGTGTAAAACACTAATTAATTTGTGTATATTGAATCATCCTTGCATCCCAGAAATAAATCCTACTTGATCGTGGTGTATGATCCATTTAGTGTATTGCCAAATTCAATTTGTAAATATTTTGTTGAGGATTTTTACATCTATCTTAATCAGGGATATTGGCCTATAGGTCTAATGTGTCGTTTTAAGTCCAGTGCTTCTTTTTTGATTTTCTGTTTGGATAATCCACCCATTGATAAAAGTGCGGTATTGAAGTCCTCTACTATTTTTGTATTGCTGTCCTTTTCTCCCTAGGTCTGTTAATATTTGCTTTATAGATTTATATGCATGCATAAATATTTACAAATTTATATCCTCTTTCAATTGAAGCAAAGTTTCTGTAGGCTAAGTAGTCTTATTTATACCCATGACTAGGAGACAGTGTTACAAAGTAGGCATCAGTCTGAAGCATTATTGCTAGGTTCAAATACCAGGACTTATTCTTACTAGATATGTTGATTAAATTCTCATGGAGTTGGTTTCTTTTCTTGTAAAATGGAAATGAAATGTATATCTTCTGGGATGGTTTTGGTGGTTAAATGAGATAACCCAGGTTAAATATTAGGGACAATGCCTACCATATTAAATGTTTGATAAATAATAGTTTTATTATTTTTAAATAAAACCAACAAATGATTTCACAAGTTTCTAGTTAATTCTGTCTACAAACTATTCTTTCTTTTATACTGAACAGGAAATAACTTTCTAAACAAATGGATTTTCGTTAAAGAGTCTGTTTGAAGCAGCGTTTCTGTGTGTGATTCTGTATCTTTAGAAACATCTGCACCTTAATACTTTGTTTCTTTTTCAGCAAGCAAGAAAAACAGAAAATACACACTATGAATTTCCAGCTTTTTCTAAGCCTTTAAGGTAATTTTTGTCATCAATTTTCCTCTAACATTTTATCTTCTGTTTTGTTCACTTCTCTGTTTTTCAGGAGCACAGGATTTTGCATAACAAACTGGAGAGTCACTTCCTTTTTCCTTTGAAATGGATACTTTTCCTGGCTCCTTTAATTTTGGCATAAGTACAAGAGGTATGAAAACTCTTTCAGATTTAATAATGTAAAACAAAATCTTTCTGAGAACATTTGAGTTGAACAGTTTTAAAAGGGAAAACTGCATAGTTTAAAGTCATTTCCCCTGTCTCATTGTGAGGTATTTTCCTTTCAGCTCATCTTTAACAAAAGATCCATTTAGTTAATTCTATATTTCTTAGCCTTGGAGGCATGAACATATGAAATGGGCAAGACAGCTATGATATTTTAATAGTATTTAAAAAAAATAAACGGCTTTTTAGAACAGTTTTAGATTTACAGAAAAACTGCAGATATAGTACAGAGTTCCCATATATGCTCATGCCCATTCTTTCCCCATAAGGAACATTTTACATTAAATGGTACACTTTTCACTGCTGAACCAGTATTCACACATTATTAAGGTCCATGTTTATTTCAGATTTCCTTAATTTTTACCTAATGTCTGTTTTTAGTTCTAAGACCCCATCTAGGACACCATGTTATGATAAGACATCATGTCTTCTTAGGTTCCTCTGGCTGTGGCATTGTTGTTTTTGATGACCTTGACAGTTTTGAGGAGTACTGGGCAGATGGTTTGCAGAATACCCCTCAATTGAGGCTTATCTGAGTTTTTAAATGATTAGATTGAGATTATAAGTTTTTGTAAGGAAGGCCACAGAGGTGAAGTTCCATTTCATCACATCATATCAAGTGTGCCTCCTGTCAACTTGATATCACTGTTGATGGTGGTCATCTAGCTTGTTCGTGTTTGTCCAACTTCTCCACTGTACAGTTACTCTTTTTTTCCCTTTTTTCATATTGTACTCTTTGGAAGGACGTCACTTTGCACAGCCCACATCTAAGGAATGGGGAATTATGCACTTCCTCTAAATTCCTAACACCCACTAGTTCTTTTATTGTTTTTTTACTGCCTTTTGCAGAATGTCATATAACTGAAATCATATATTAGGTAGATTTTTCAGATTTACTTTCACTTAGTAGTATGTACTTAAGGTTCATCCATGTCTTTTTGTTGCTTCATTTCTTTTTATTACTGAATGCTATCCCTTGTGTTGATAAAACCAGTATGTTTATTCATTCACATATTGAAGGTCATTTTGGTTTCTTTCAGTTTTTGGTGATTGTGAATAAAGCTGCTATAAACATTCATGTTCTGGTTTTTGTACGAACATAAGTTTTCAAATTACTTGCATAAATACTGAGGAGTACGATTGTTGGATTTTATGGCAAAACTATGTTTAACTTTGCAAGAAACTTACAAACTGTCTTCCAAAGTGTTTGTACCATTGTGCTTCTACCAGTAATGAATGAGAGTTCCTCTTGCTCTGTGTCCTTACCAGCAATTTGTATTGTCTGCTTTTTGGGTTTTACTCATTCTAACAGGTATGTAGGGGTATTTCATTGTTTTAATTTGCAATTTCCTCATGACAAATGATGTTGAGAATCCCCTCCTCTGCTTATTTGCCATCTGTACATTTTCTCTGAGTGTTTGTTCAGATTTTTTTCCCATTTCTAAATTGGGTTGTTTGTATTATTATTGTTGAGTTTTTAGGGTGATTTGTATTTGGGTCAAATCCTCTATCATATATATGTTTTGTTATAATTTCTCCCATCTGTGACTAACTTTTAAAATTCTCTTTACTGTGTTTTCCACAGAGCAGAATTTTTAACTGTAATAAAATCCAATATGTCATTTTTATTCTTTTATGAATCATGCTATTGGTGTTATATCTAAAAATTTGTTGTCAAAGCATCCAGACATTGTCTTATGTTTTCTTCTGGAAGTTTTATAGTTTCGTGTTTTATATGTATGTTTATGATCCATTTTGAGTTAATACTTACGGAAGTTGTAAGGTTTGTGTCTTTGGATGTTCAATATTCTCAACAACATTTGTCAAAAGATGATCTTTCTCCATTGATTTGACTTTATTACTGCAACAAAAATCAGTAGACTATATTTGTGTGGGTTTGTTTCTAGGCTCTCTGTTTTGTTTCATTAATGTGCACATTCTTTCACCAATACCATGTGCTTTTTTTTTTTTAACTATAGCTTTATAAAGTGAGCCAGATAGCATAGTCCTCCAACTTTGTTGTTCTTTAAAATTATGTGGGTTATTCTAAGTCTTTGGCCTTTTTTAAAAACTTTAGAATCTGTTTATAAATATCTACAAAATAACTTCTTGGGTTTTTGATTGTAATTGCGTTGAATGTATAGATCAATTTGGGAAGAATGGACATTTTAATAATATTTAGTTTTTTCAATCCATAAACATGAAATACTTCTCTTTTTACATAGATGTTCTTTGATCTTTTTAATCAGAGTCTTTTAGTTTTTCACACTTAGATCCTGCACATATTTTGTTATACTTAAACCTAAGTTTTTTTTTTCATCTTTTTGAGCTATTGGCAAATTTTTAAATCTCCAAATATTTGGAAATTTCCCAGCTAATTTTCTATTTTATTTATTTATTTATTTATTTATTTATTTATTTATTTTTTGCGGTGCGCGGGCCTCTCACTGCTGTGGCCTGTCCCATTGCAGAGCACAGGCTCCTGACGCACAGGCTCCTGATGCACAGGCTCAGCGGCCACGGCTCACGGGCCCAGCCGCTCCGCGGCATGTGGGATCTTCCCGGACCGGGGCACGAACCCGTGTCCCCTGCATCGGCAGGCGGACTCTCAACCACTGCGCCACCAGGGAAGCCCTCTATTTTATTTTTTATTTCTAGCTTAACTCTGTAGTGGTCTGAAAACATACTTTATATGAGAAGTTGATAGTCACAGAAATAGTAAAGACATAGAAAATATGAATGACCCTGTCAGACATCTTGATCTGACACTGATGGAACACTATGCCCTATCTGTGTAAAACACACATTCTTTTCAAGTGTGCATGGAACATTCAGTAAGATATACCATCTATAGGACCATAAACTGAGACTCAATCAATTTCAAAATTTTGAAATAGTTAAAGTATGTTATCTACTATAACAATCAAATTAGAAGTTAATACTAAGATATCTAGAAAAGCCTTTAACATTTGCAAACTGAGCAATACACTCCCATATAATCTATGTGTCAATAAAGAAATCTCAAGAGAAATTCAAAAGCTGTTTCAAACTGAATGGTAATGAATAATAAAACATCTAAATTATGTAGTTTGCAGCTAAAGCAATGCTATTATTAGGAAATACTAGACACATGCTATTAGAAAACACTAGAAAATGCTATTATTAGAAAATTTCTAATAAGAAAGACTCAATCAGGGAAGAAAAAGAGTAAATTAAACCTAAAGCAGGCAGAAGGAAGGAAATAATAAAGAGTAGAAACCGAGGAAACAGAAAATTAGCAAAGCCAAATTTTCTTCATTGGAAAAACTAATAAAAATGATACGCCTCTAGTGAGGATAATCAAGAAATAAAAGAGAAAACATACAGTACCAATTTCAAGAAAGAAACAGATGATATCACTTCAGACCCTACAGGCATTAAAGGGATAAAAGGGATATTATGAATAACTTCATGAAATGAATAATTTCCTTGGAAACATACAATTTATCAAAAGTAATTTAAGATTACATAGAAAATCTCAATTGCTATTGATCTGTCAAAGAAATTGAATTTATCAAAAGCTTCTGCTCGAAGAAAATTTCATGCACAGAGCATATAAAAAAGTTTCACAGTGGGGTTCAAGAAAGCAATGCAAGAAGATGCTGAACTCACCTCCTCTGACAGACACACTGAATATACAGCTACATATGGAACAACATCCTCTGGAAAAAACCTAAAAACTGACTGAGTAGCTCCTAAACATACATACAGAAGACGAACAAATGGCCAACAGGCACGTGGAAAGGTACTCAACATCACTCATCATGGGGCAAGGCAAATTAAAACCACAATGAGATATCACCTCACACTTGTTACAGTGGCTGTTATCAAAAAGATAAGAAATAACAAGACCTAGAGTCTGTCATACACAGTGAAGTAAGTCAGAAAGAAAAAGACAAATACAGTATGCTAACATATATATGGAATTTAAGAAAAAAAAATGTCATGAAGAACCTAGGGGTAAGGCAGGAATAAAGACGCAGACCTCCTAGAGAACGGACTTGAGGTTATGGGGAGGGAGAAGGGTGAGCTGTGACGGGGCGAGAGAGAGTCATGGACATATACACACTAACAAACGTAGTAAGGTAGATAGCTAGTGGGAAGCAGCCGCATGGCACAGGGATATTGGCTCGGTGCTTTGTGACAGCCTGGAGGGGTGGGATAGGGAGGGTGGGAGGGAGGGAGACGCAAGAGGGAGGAGATATGGGAACATATGTATATGTATAACTGATTCACTTTGTTATAAAGCAGAAACTAACACACCATTGTAAAGTAATTATACCCCAATAAAGATGTTTAAAAAAAAATAAATAAATAAAATGAAAAAAAAAAAAGAAATAACAAGTGTTGGCAAGGATGTGAAGAAAAGGGATCCCTTGTGCATTGTTGGTGGGAATGTAAATTGGTCCAGCCGCTATGGAAAATAGTTTGGAGGTTACTCAAAAAACAAAAAATAGAACTACCATATGATCCAGCAATTCCACTTCTGAAGAAAACGAAAACACTAACTCAAAAAGTAGATTCACTCCCATGTTCATGAAGCATTATTTAAGTAGCCAAGAAATGAAAATAACCTAATTGTTCATTGATGGATGAATGGATAAAGAAAATGCAAATAAAGAAGTGTGTGTGTGTGTGTGTGTGTGTGTGTGTGTGTGTGTGTGTGTATGCTAAGTGAACTGTCAGCCAGATAAAGATAAACACTACATGATTTTACTTATATGTGCAAGGTAAAATAACAACAAAAATACAGAGAAAAAAAAAAGCTCACATAAAGACAACCGATAGGTGTTTGCCAAAGGCAGGGGGTGAGGGATGAATGAAATGGGTGAAGTGAGTCAAAAGGTTCAAACTTCCAGTTACAAAATAAATCATGGGGATGTAATATACAGCATTGTTGCTATAGTTAATAATACCATATTGCATATTTGAAAGATGGTGAGAATAGATGTTAAAAGGTCTTATTGCGGGACTTCCTTAGTGATGCACTGGTTAAGGATCTGCCTGCCAATGCAGGGGACATGGGTTCGAGCCCTGGTCCAGGAGGATCCCACATGCCGCAGAGCAACTAAGCCCGTGCGCCACAACTACTGAGCCTGTGCTCTAGAGCCCGCGAGCCACAAGCACTGAGCCTGTGCACCACAACTACTGAAGCCCGTGCACCTAGAGCCCGTGCTCCGCAACAAGAGAAGCCACCGCAATGAGAAGCCCGCACACCACAACGAAGAGTAGCCCCCACTCACTGCAACTAGAGAAAGCCCGCACGGAGCAACAGAGACCCAACACAGCCAAAAATAAATAAATAAATTGATTTTAAAAAAAGTTCTTATCGCAAGAAAAAAAATTACAGCTATGTGTGGTGACCAATGTTAACTAGTTTTATTGTAGTGATCATTTTGCAGGGTTAGATCACTATTTTGTATACCTGAAACTAATGTTTTATATTGACTATACCTCAATTAAAAAAAAATAGTAAAATTTGCCTTGGGTTTCCCTGGTGGTGGAGTGGTTAAGAATCCGCCTGTCAAAGCAGGGGACACGGGTTTGAGCCCTGGTCTTGGAAGATCCCACATGCCTCAGAGCAACTAAGCCTGTGCGCCACAACTACTGAGCCTGTGCTCTAGAGCCCATGAGCCACAAGTACTGAGCCCGTGTGCCACAACTACTGAAGCCCACGCACCTAGAGCTCGTGCTCCACAATGAGAAGCCACTGCAATGAGAAGCCCGTGCACCGCAACAAAGAGTAGCCCCCGCTTGCCGCGACTAGAGAAAGCCCGTGTGCAGCAACGAAGACCCAATGCAGTCAAAAATAAATACATAAAGTAGATTAAAAAAAAAAAAAAATAACCTTTAAAAATAAAATAAAATTTGCCTTAATAAAAAAAAGAATATCAAGCATAGAAAATTGAAAGTATTTGAGTATGACAGTACAAAGTGTGTGCTGGGTCTAGGAGATTTCAGGCTAGAGAATGAGTCAAAGGAACACTTGGGGAGAGCCTTGGTTGCTCTGTGGCTTACATTAGTTTCTAATAAATAATTACTAAAACCACAACAACTACTCCTGCAGGAACATGTATGTAGTTAGTATAATACATAGTCGTTTTTGTAACTTTTTCTTTTGATGTCACTCTATATATATCTTTTAGTACTCTGTCGAAAAGCACCATATAACATATTAATATGAAAAAAAGGTACTACAGTTAAGTGTATAACAATATTACACTATGTAGAAGAGAATTTTAAGGACCATTAACCATTTCTGTTTAAAGTGGCTTCTGGGAGTTAAATATCCTATATTTGAAAATGATATCACATTATCAAATATGCTCTTCACCTTTTTTAGTCTTATTTTAACCTCATTCTTCACAATTTCATTTTGAGCAATGCTATATATTTACCTTTGAAATCACTGCTACTGTTAAAAAAATAGGTTTCTTTCCAGAGCATTCTCATATATAAATCTTGTCTTCAAAGGAAATACAGATCTTCCTTGCTTACAGTGGGGTTATGTCCTGATAAACCCACTGTGAATTGGAAACATCTTAAGTCAAAAATGCATTTAACAGACCTAACCTACCCAACATCATAGCTTAGCCCAGCCTGCTTTAAACATGCTCAGAACACTTACATTAGCCGACTGTTGAGGAAAACCGTCTAACACAATGCCCATTTGCTGAATATCTATCATGTAATTTATTGAATCCTGCGCTGAGGGTGAAAAACAGCATGGTTGTGTGGGTAGAGAATGGTGGTGAGTAGGTTTCGGTTAGCTTACCCTCGTGATCACGTGGGTGATGGGTAGCTGTGGCTGCCACTGCCCAGCATCACAAGAGAGGATCAGACCAAATATTGAAAAAAGTTCAAACCTCAGAATTCAAATACAGTTTCTATTGAATTTGTATGGCTTTCTCACTATAGTAAAGTCAAAAAATCATAAGTCAAACCATCATATATTGGGAACCGTCTGTACTTCCTTGCTGGGTTTCATTCATTCTCAGATTACTTTAGTAATATTAAAAATGCCAGAGAGATTTGTAGGGATTCAAACATTTTCTCCTCAAATCATATAGATTCACCCTCAAAAGCCACTATTATATCTAAAGTGGCTGTATTTTCAACTACTACCTACCTGTCCAACTGAGTGACATTTTTAGATAAGAGTTGGTGGCTTTGTCTAGTTGCCCTTGGCTAGCCTCTGAACCATAGCATATAGAATTCATCCTATTTCTGGTTGTTTTGTAAAGCATGAAATGAAGAGGCTTGAGCAGAGAAGAAAAATCCAAAATTCCCCTTAGGTGATTAGGATTTTGGTCCTAAAATCCAGGTCCAGATTATCTCACTCTTGAATTCATTTAACTAAGTCTTTCTGAGAGTGGAAATTGATGAGCTAAAATGGATGCTGGGTGATGTCCTCAGCTACTATCCTTAAGGCAGGCATCTTTAACAAGGAAACACATCCCTATTCAGTTTTTGGATAATAATTTGGATTATAGCCAGTAGGCTTTTGTATTCCCAACTCAATATCAGTTGCTGGGGAGCACTCAACGATTTTTTATTAAAATGCCCTCATGGGTTTGTCCAGAAGTATTTTAAATTTTGGGTACCACTCATTAACAACAGGCAATGAAATTTGCTTCCTCACTAACGTTGATTGAATACAGTGGCCAATTTATCCTAGATGTGTGGGTAATATATATCATGTAAAAATTTTCAGGATTTTCTCTGAGGCCACAAGCAGCCACTCTAAGTGTGGAAAGAGTTATTTCCACATAATAAATGGCTTTTTCTTACTCTGGACCAAAGGCTGGCATCATACAGTATTTCATGATATTCTCTTTGAACTTCTCCAAAGTCATGGTCTCTTTTAGTATTGTGAGGTTTGGGATCTTGGTGGTGACTGCCTGTTTGGCACAATGATCGACAAGGTCATTTCCTTTTGCTTAGATATCTCTCTTTGAATGGGCTTCTATCTTGAAAATAGCCAACTCCTTAAAAAAAATTATAGCTATTAAAGTGTCCCGGGAGGGTGGGAGGGAGGGAGACGTAAGAGGGAAGAGATATGGGAACATATGTTCATGTATAACTGATTCACTTTTTTATAATACACCATTGTAAAGCAATTATACTCCAATAAAGATGTTAAAAAAAAAATGTCCCTAATATGCTGGCCATTCTAAACTAGGGTTCCTACTTAGGTTAAGCAGCTTTATTTTTCTCTAAAGCTTTCAGAAATAATAGACTATTTCCAAAGTATTTCTACTATTAGTGTGTGTATAAAACCCTATTCTTTTTATTTAGCCAGGAAGCTATTGGGATCGCAACAAGTTCTGTCATCTGGGAAGATTTTGCCTCTGGAAAGGAGTCATATTCTAGTGGTGAGTTGAGATCTGCTATAATATATTCAGCCTGATATTTTCTGGCTCTGTTATTAAGAGATGACTGAAGAGCAAGATTAAATCTAGATTTCTAGGGATGTTTTAATAAACTTATTAGGAGTGTTTTGATAAATCTATTAGATATTTGAAAAACAGCAATTAGGGAGTCATGAACTTCCCTTCTGTGGAAGAAGAGAAGTAGAATTTAAAGTATTACAAAGATGAATGGAAATGCAGTAAGAAATATGACTTGATAGGAAATAAGCCTTCTTACTGGTAAATATTGCATTGTTTCAGTGGGTGGCAAAGTTTGGCAACTTAAACCATTAGGTTTAAGACAGACTCTAAAAGAAATTATGTTAGCAGAAGTCTCCACCATGTTGGCAATCAGCTTTAAATGAAGAGGACCTTGATACTGGGCTAATACTAGAAAAACAGTTGCCTGGTATTGATCTGTGATGATTCCATAAAGTTGAGTCAGAACACCAAGGGCTTGTCCAAATCTCTTATGTACAAATAGGTAGCAAGATTTATGACAAGGTAGGCCCATAGTGAGAGGCTGTTGAAGAGCTGATTTTTTAAAGCACAAACTGCCTATTCATGCTTAAATTCCCAGGTAAGAGATTTGGTTAACAAAGACATGGTTAAGTCTTACAGTATTGGAGCAATTCCTGTAAATTGGTGTGGTAGGCAGAATGCTTAAAATAGCCCCTCCCCCAGATTCGCTGATGTTCACACCCTGGTATAGTCCTTCCCACTTACATGTAGGTAGGGCCTGTGAACATGATAAATGGCACTTGTGTGACTAGATTTTGTTATATGGCAAAGGGGACAATATTTTACAGGTGTAATTGAGATCCCTAATTAGTTGACTGAGTGATTCAAAAGGGACATTATTCTGGGTGGGACTGACCTAATCAGGTGAAAGCCATAAAAGCAAGAGGCTCTTCCTCAAAGAGAAAGAAACAACCAGGTTGAAAGCTGCCAGTGGAGGGTGCCAACCTCTAGAGCTGAGGACATCAATGCTATAACCACAAGGAACTAAATCCTATCAATAGCCTAACGAGCTTGGAAGAGGCCTTCCAGCTCCAGACAAGAACAGCAGTGTGGCCGATACCTTGATTTCAGCTTGTAAGACCCTGGGCAGGGGGCCCATCTAAACTGTGCCTGGATTCCTAATCCATGGGCATTGTGATATTATAAATGTATGTTGGTTACTAACCAGGAAAAATTCTGAATCGTTACAATTTTTCAGAATTGAGAAATTTGCCTCCTCAACATAAATTACGACCCAAGAAATATACTTTACTTTGACGGAAATTTTACTTCTCTTCAGGAAGTGTATAGCCTAATAGAGAAGAAACAATAAATAGATAGATGGAATCAGTTTTAGAGCTCAACTGAACTTGAGTGCAAAAAAGATGACCAATATATGAGATAAAAATATAAGGAATGTAACTCAGGTCTTGGTTGAGGACTTTATTGATTTTCCGAAGAGAGAGCAAAGAAATAACTAAATAAAAAAGATGTTAAAGAACAGAAAACAGATTTATAGCTATAACATATGCACCAAAATAAGAGAATATTTGGATTTGGTACTATAAGGAAGTAGGAAATGATTATTAGATTTATACTCCTGAGATTTTGAACGCATCTGTATCCCTGCCCTTTGGATTATTTTTTCCTTTCCTTTTTTAACTTAGAGAATAGAATTATTACAAAGAATGATACAAGGGTTAATGATTCATTTCTCTGTTAGGTTTTTATCTTTTTGATTTTAGTACTTCTTTTGGTTCTGGTTTTAGAGGGTATGGTCCAAACCTGGGGAGATATTTGGAGAGTTTAGTCTGATAGGTTCAGCTCAAATAATGTTGGAAAACCAGCATGATTTATGCCCAGAAGTATGATTATTCCTTAGACATTTAATTTCTATTAAGAGTACAGGGAAACCAATGTTTAAATTATCTATGACCTGATTATGATCTAGGAGTCCTCATGAATGTCCAGGAATAGGCCATCAGGAGAGCATCTATTTTAAAGTAAATCCTTCATCTCACTCCATTTAGTTAGTGGGTGTGATGTCACAAAGGAGGAAAGAATTTTCTCTCTTGAAGGTCTGAGGTTGACAAGCTGGGCCAGGCAAAGTGTTTGAAGGGTATTGAAAGTACCTAGCACATGATAGCTGTTGGTTCCCTGTGAGAGGCTGGAGAAGAGTTTCAGGAAATATGACAGATGTCATACAACCTATCAGTCAAAAATTTGCAAGATTTTTCTTTAGTATTTAGAGAAATTGGCCCTTGAAATAAAAGGAAATTGGTCACTTGATTCCTCCTTGGAGAAACTTCATTAATTGCCCCACTTTATTTTTTTTTTCCTTTTGTATCTTAGCTAAAAAAACGGTGCAGCTATTTTTCCAATACCCTTTCTGTTCAAAGTGTACACATTTGAGGAGTTAAGGAAGAGTCTTTAAGAAAGAATTTTCAAGGGCAGTCTCCTGCCTTTGCTAAGCAGGATTTAATACAGTTTTACTGTCAAATTCTAGCTTCACTCTTTTTCTATATGAAATTTCACATTTTATTCTTCACTTTTTCTCACCAGAAACGATCTCTCTCTTGCCTCTCTCTCAGCTATATTCCACTTTTATTTTTACTCAAATCTTGTGAGTATGGTAGCTGGTTGCTGGGGCAGGGGGGTGGGCAGGAAGGTCCATTCTCTGAAGTTCTCCTTAAGCTGCAGTCCTAAGCAGGTACTATAAACAGTGGGACCCAGATCTGAGGTCTTCATGAGTGATCCTGGCCCTTCTTGAGAGGTAATGCTGGGCTTAGTATGAGTTCACCCTTCACAAGGGGTAGGGTTTTTTTTCTCCTCGTTTTTCTGTAACTATAGTGGGTTCCCATCTGTGTCCTTGGGCATCAGGTTTTGAGGACGTTGCATATTAAGGCTTTGTTTCCATAGGACAGATAAGAAAGATGAGATGGGTGGACATTAGGTATTTGGTATTTGCATATTGGTATTTCCTGTTTCACTCCCCAGACAGCACCTGGAGGGAAACTTTCTTAGGATTTTTTTCCAGTGTTCCCTGTGAGTACCTGTGGGGTTCCTGGAGGGGAAGTTTGCAGAAGGGTGCAAACTTAATTTGCTCGTGTCGCTCTCAGGCTCACCTATCCTCAGACTTGAGCAATTAGTTAAAATCTGGTTGATTCTTCTTACCAGCTTATATGCCACTCAGCATCTTATGTCTCAACTAAGCAAATTGCTGGATCCTGCGTCTCCCCGAGAGTGCTTTTCACATTCCTGATTTTAGTTAAAATGTTTTCCATTGAAATTTTTATTATCTAATTGAAAAAATTATTAATTTCCATTTTTCAAGGTTTTTTCTTATTGTAAGGGGGGGAACACTATCTATTTCTCCACATCTCTGAGAAGACATCAGAACCTAGCAGCAGCTGGTTTTTATGCAATTTTCCTACCATTTTGGTTGAATCTAAAGTATTTTCTAGTACTGTGTCTTAAACAAAGCCATTTTCTCTGGAAAGTCAGCTGATCACTAGCTGTGTAGAGTGGTTAGGAGATTATAATAAATCATAGAGTAAATTAGCAAGTAGTGCTAAATTCTAAGCTCCTGTTTTCATTTTTGCATGATTATTGTAATCAATTTTTATGAAGAGATTGCTTATACATCAAAAAATGAACTTGCTTTTTTATTAATTATATGACTCAACACTAATTTAAAAACCAATGAATTTGTTTAGATGGAACCAGAAATAATAATTTTATACTTTAATTCTTCATTCCATATTTGGTAGTGGGTAATTTGTTAACAGTGGCTCTATTTATGAGACTACAAGTCCATATAATAAGTCAATTTTTAAAATAAATATCGCTGTAAAACTGAGAGTTTGACTAAAATCCTAGCCTCAATAATTCATGTTAATATCAGAGGGGAAAATGTCATTTCAGATTAAAATCATTGGTAAGACACTGAGAGATAATTCCCACTGATTCTACCAGTGGGTTTTATTTACATATACATTCGTATCTATATATAAATATCTGTAGCTCTATATGTCAGTTTCTACATATCTATCTGGGTCTTTTTTATGGGTTATTCTCAGGTTAAACACAGTAATTCAAATAGGTTTATATTTCCCTTTTCTTAAATAATTTGAAGTGTAAGAAGTCCTCAGAGGAACTAAAATCTGTCATTTCATTTCTCAAACTCAACTAGCCCACAGGCTTATCTAAAAAGTCAAGGGGAAACAGAAACGGTGTGTGTGTGTGCGTTTGTGTGTGTGTGTGTGCATGAGATCACCTTTATTAAATCATCAAACCATGTGCAATGTTGGTTTGTGAAGCTGGGGAATGTTTAAGAGGCCAAATATTTTAGTTAACACGGCTATGATACTAAAAAATAGGGTTTATACAAAGTCCCTTCCTTGTTAAAATATTTGACCCAGAGTGACACTGAGTATAATGAGCAGTACGGGTTATTTACCTGCATGTGATGTGTTATCCAACTAAATTTTAACAAATCCACATTTAAATTCTAGATGAAAGATACTGGATTTCTTTCTTGTTAAAAATTCACCAGGGCTTCCCTGGTGGCGCAGTGGTTGAGAGTCCGCCTGCTGATGCAGGGGACGCGGGTTCGTGCCCCAGTCCGGGAGGATCCCACGTGCCACGGAGCGGCTAGGCCCGTGAGCCATGGCCGCTGAGCCTGCGCGTCCGGAGCCTGTGCTCCGCAACGGGAGAGGCCACAGCTGTGAGAGGCCCGCGTACCGCAAAAAAAAAAAAAAAAAACACAAAAGAAACCCCACAAATAACAAATGCTGGCAAGGGACTTCCCTGGTGTCGCAGTGGTTAAGAATCCTGCCAATTCAGGGGACATGCATTCAATCCATGGTCCGGGACGATCCCACATGCCATGGAGGAACTAAGCTTGTGCGCCACAACTACTGAACCTGTGCTCTAGAGCCCATGAGCCCTTGCTCTGCAGCAAGAGAAGCCACCACAATGAGAAACCCGTTCTCTGCAACAGAGAGTAGCCCCTGCTCACCACAACTAGAAAAAGCCTGCGCGCACCAACAAAGACCGAACACAGCCATAAAATAAATTTTAAAAATAAATAAATAAAAATTTAAAAAACAGACAAAAAAAAAATGTTGTTGAAGATGTGGAGAAAAGGGAACCCCTGTACCCTGTTGGTGGGAATGTAAATTGGTGCAGCTACTGTGGAAAACAGTATGGAGGTTTCTCAGAAAACTAAAAATAGAACTACTGTACAACCCAGCAGTTCCACTCCTTGGTATATATTGAAAGAATACAAAAACACTAATTCAAAAAGATACATGGACCCCAATGTTTATAGCATTATTTACAATTGCCAAGATATGGAAGCAACCTAAGTGTCCATCAACAGATGAATGGATAAAGAAGATGTGGTGTGTGTGTATGTATATATATATAATGGAATATTACTCAGCCATAAAAAAAGAATCAAACTTGCCATTTGCAACAACATGGATGACTTGGAGGGTGTTATGCTAAGTGAAACAAGTCAGAGAAAGACAAATACTCTATGATATCACTTATATGTGGAATCTAAAAGATACAACAAACTAGTGAATATAACAAAAAAGAAACAGACTCACAGATATAGAGAATGAACTAGTGTTTACCAGTGGGGAGAGGTAGGTGGGAAGAAAAATATAGGGGTAGGGGAATAAGAAGTACGAACTATTATGTATAAAATAATCTATAAGGATATATTGTACAACATAGGGAATATAGCCAATATTTTATAATAACTACAAATGGAGTATAACTTTTAAAAATTGTGAATCACTATATTGTATACCTGTAACATATACATCAACTATAGTACATCAACTATACTTCAATAAAAGAAGTTATACCATGAAAAAATAATAAATAAATAAATAGAAGTTAATTACAGGTTTCTTGTGTTGAAATCAAATAATTATAAATTTATAATATGAAAGAGTAGCATCTATTGACACATTATAATCTATTTAAAATTTTCTTATTCTTACCTTTAATTTATTAATTGTAGCCGTTCAATAATTTATGAGGTATTGCAGAGTAATAACTTCTGTCATTTATAATTTCATGTGTAAGCAAAGATAAATAAACTTTCAAAATGTAAAATGAGCTTACAAAATGTGCAGAGAAATGTAAAACATTTCAAGTTTATCATTTTATTTTTGTCACCATTAGTAATTATTTACAAGGTCTAATTCAAAAGAGTTATATGTTACAGCTATGCTTTCTAATCTATAAGAATTTTCGATGAATAATTTCTTAAACATACTTTGAATAAGCTGAGCTTTATCATATGACAAAGTACAGTTATTATTTACCTAAAGCAGTTATTTTATGTTAAGTTTTTGAGAGTCTTACATAATTCTTCTAAATAAATTTCCCATCAATAGGAAATACATTTTCTCCACTTTTATGAGAAAATCACTCTATACAAGTTTATAAGAAAACATTACAAAATAAACTCTACATTTTTGCAACCATACTAGTCAAAATAAACCAATCACAGCACTATAATTAAATTGCAAAAACAAAATTCTGCCTTAAGCAGCCTTCAGTAATTAATGTGGCATTTAGCTTGCATCTGCTGAAATAACTTCCTAGGCCCAGGATGGAACCACCTCTGCCAGAGGTACTGCATCAGCAAACCAAAACTTAGATAACTTTCATGTCCCTGTGAATGCCCCACTTGACCAGAAATGCAGCATATCCATCAGTCAATCCCCAAACATCAAGTTGTAACTTCACCTGTTACATTATTATTATATATTTACATGTGATGACTACAGACAACTTAGTAGTGAGTTGTTATATCCTTTGATATTTAGTCAAGGTTTTGAAAAATTCCACTGCTATTGAACTATAACTAAATCCTCATGATTACTACAATAGGCATGAAAATCTACGTACACTGAGATCAAAGCTCCTTATGACAGGCTAGAAGAGGCCTTCACAAGTCCAGAAGGAGTAATCAAACTGGTAAATGAAGTTGATACTGAAAGCAGGAAACACAGTCAAGAAGCAGTTTCAACAGGCTAAAGTATTGATTATAGAAACTGGAAGAAAACAAAAAAGGATATCAGACAGCATTTTGTGGGGAAATTATAGGGGAGAAAAAATAACAGTGAATCCTCAGAGTAGATCCAGAAAACAGAGAGCTTCAATGATGACCCCAAGTGTGAAGAATGAACAATCATTAGAGGGTGTGAAGAATGAACAATCATGAGAGGGACAAGAAACACGGGTGCCTCATTTGGCATAAAGGGGACGCCCATGAATTGAATATCTGAGCACCTGATGAGCAAAAGTAGTCTGAAATCAGAAGGACTTCTAAAGAAAGCTGTTAACATAATTTTATTCTTCAAATTTGAATGTGAAAGCATTTCTTTGATCTCTTCAGGTTTGTGAATAAAGACTATGTATAAAATATATTTGATTGCCATGTGTAAAGAACCAAGTCTATTGTTGTATTTTACATGGAGTAAGAATGATAGATTACGTAGTCTTTCACTTTCTTTAAACTTGATATTTAACCTTAATATTTGGGGACATAAAAAGAATTAAGAGATGCATGTCAGATTGTTCAGAGCAGAAATAAGGTGAAACAGTATAGTAATGAAATTGTCAATACTATCGCATGCTATAGTCTGCCCAATTATTTTCACCTGTCTTAGCTGAGGCTATTATTAAATACAACGGAGATTTATTTCTCACAGTTCTGGAGGCTGGAAATTCCAAGATCAAGGTGCTGGCAGATTTAGTGTCTGTGAGGACCCAATTCCTGGTTCACAGACAGCTGTCCTCTCTCTGCACCCTCACATGGCAGAAGGGGCAAGGGAGCTCTCTGGAATCTCTCTGTAAGGGCCCTAATCCCATTCATGAAGGCTCCACACTCATGACCTAGGCATCTCCCAAAGCCTCTACCACCATATCACTGGGGGTTAGGATTTAAATACATGAATTTAGGAGAGACACAAACATTCAGTCTATAGCAACTTCTAAATGACAAAATTGTAGTTTCATAAATCTATACTGCTAGCAGTCATCTAGAATCTGAACACAGTTACAAGGAATTATATCAAATAACATTATTTCTATGATCTATCACAGAAGGTATATCTATATTTCCTGCTTACATCCTAGAAGGCTAAAAATGAGTGTGACCTTTACACAACACACACACAGATACACACACACTTTCTCCATTCTGCTTTCATTGCTACCACCTACTAATCAAAAATTAGGAACAGGGCTTCCCTGGTGGCGCAGTGGTTGAGAGTCTGCCTGCCGATGCAGGGGACACAGGTTCGTGCCCCGGTTCGGGAAGATCCCACATGCCGCGGAGCGGCTGGGCCCGTGAGCCATGGCCGCTGAGCTTGCGGGTCCGGAGCCTGTGCTCCGCAACGGGAGAGGCCACAATAGTGAGAGGCCCGCGTACCGCAAAAAAAAAAAAAAAAAAATTAGGAACAAAAGGGAAGCTAACAGAGTTCAACGTGAAAAATTGAAGTAAATTGCTTCTCAAAAACTGAATAATTTTGTTTGGAGGTCAGTATATGCAGGGAGAAAGACCATTTCCCTTTATTAGAGGATGCTAAATAAACAAATGTCTGCAGCTTTTTCATGTACTACTAGGGCATTTTGCTATGAAGGAAAGAAACTCTGTTATAACTACGATAGACTGCATAATGTCTCTCTGAAGATGTCCACATTCTAATCCATGGAAAACCTGTGAATGTTACTTTATATTGTAAAAAGGATTGCTGGTGTGTTTAAGGATCTTGATATTGGGAGACCAGCCTGGATTATCTGGGTGGGTCCAGTGTAGTCATAAGGGTCCTTGTAAAAAATAGCAGTTGGTCAGAGAGAACAGAAAATGCTGCGCAGCTGCCTTGACAATGGGGGAAGGAACCACCAGCAGCCTCTAGAAGCTGGAAGAGGCAAGGACAAGTGTCCTACCCTGGAGCCTCCGGAAGGAAACAGCTCTGCTGACATCTTGATTTTATCCTTGTAAGACTCTTTTCAGGAATACTAATTATGTGTTTTGTTCATGATAGAACAACTTAAACCTGATGGTGACTGGGAGTGACACTAATACCAAATTTTTGGTCAATCTCTCATGTATGAGAAAATGACCAAAAAGGAAGAATTGTTAAATTAATTAAACAAGGAGGCCATTAAACTGAGGCGGCTCTAATACGTTGGTGGCTTTTGTGAGTAAACCAAAATCTAAGCCTGTAAATGCCTCAAGATTACGGAATCAAAACTTAAGGACAACCAATCACAACCAAGGAGGCTTTAAGCTAGAGCCAATTAAATAATTTCTTTGCTTCCACATTTTCCTCTAAGTCATTCCCAACTCCTGTCGATGGCATGCTCCTAACCACTTCTGGTTTGGCACTGCACAATTTGAATTGATTTTCTGCTCAAATAAACTCTTCTTTTTTTTTTTTTTTTTTTTTTTTTTTTGCGGTACGCGGGCCCCTCACTGTTGTGGCCTCTCCCATTGCGGAGCACAGGCTCCGGACGCGCAGGCTCAGCGGCCATGGCTCACGGGCCCAGCCGCTCCGCGCCATGTGGGATCTTCCCGGACCGGGGCACGAATCCGTGTCCCCTGCATCGGCAGGCAGACTCTCAACCACTGCGCCACCAGGGAAGCCCCCAAAATAGCTATTAATGAAAATATATAATGCCTTTTCGTATACATTTGTGTTATTTATTTTCATTGATATATAAATAAAGAAATGCACCCTAATGCAGTGATAAATGATTTTTACTTACAAGATGATCAAGTGTAACACAATTCTGTATCTTACTGAGTTGCTATTTGTTGCATTTGTGGATTTTTAGCCTAACATCTCATACCACAAAATATTTTATTTATGAACCATGTGATCACTGTTTCACTGAGAAGATTCACAACAGCTAGGTTTTGAAAGATTTCTTTTTTAAACAAAACCCTTGAAAGATAATGGTTCCAGTCAAATGATTTGACATTAGCAAAGTTCCTAACTTTGAAGAAATGTCCAAGTTAATATACTTCCAACTACAATATTTAATATTAAACAGTGTTTGGTATTCAGTGACATTAATTCTGTGATGACTGTTTATTTCTCAATTTGTTTTTTTATAGACTTTCACAGGAACAAAGGAAGTGGTTGAATGTGGTTGTTTCAGCTCTTCAGTGAGTTTTTGTCTATAAACAAATGCATTGATATCCAAGTAACTGAAGGAGAGCACTGAAAGATCACCAACCAAAATATTCTGTAATTTAATCAAAATAAAAAGCAGTTTTTGATACACAAAATACTGTTCCAGTTATGATATTCAATAGTGTTTTGTAGAGTAACATTATATAATAATTGTAGTGTGCTTTTTTCAAAATTAATAAAAATATATTTGAATTAAAATTGTAAAATATAAATAATATATATTAGATAAAAACAGAAATTGCATTGTGTACAGAGAATACTAATCAAATAACTAGATAAAAAATAAAAATATTTAAAATGTTTCAGTTTTTAAAAAAGATACAGTCTCAGAATAAAATCCATAAAATTCACAAGAAATATAGCAAGCCAGGCAGCCAATTAGTTATAATTTAAAAATATTAAATTTTCCTGAGTTCTTAAATTCCAGTGAATAGACAAAACTGTTAAGAAACAAAAATAAAAAATGCATCAGTTTCCTTTAACCTTTTTACATATGTGTTATGCTTGAAGGGAGATGTTATAATGTATTCTGTGTTCCCATGGGAAAAAAGTCATCAGAAATCCACAGAATTAAACACACTGTGTTTAGCAAGTCTCCAAGTACACAGTGAATGTTCACTAAATGGCACATAATAATCACCACAACAGTGATCATACTGAATAATATCTCAGCCTGATACATGTTTATAGGATACATTTACATGCTAATTTAAATGCATTTAAATTGGAAACTAGAACTTTCTTGTTTTGGGAATGAAATACTACCTTAGCAGTTGCTCATTAGTGGAACTTTAATAAAGATTATAGTCTTGACCTATGATTAAATCTTTGTTTTGTATTGAGTATGGTTTAGTGTTGATGCCAAACAATTGTTACATAATAGGAACACTTTTCAGAAATTGTTTTAACTCCCAAATCCCTGTAATTTTTCAAAGCTCTCAATGTTTGTCTCTATACTTTGTCAAAATGTGAGATAACTTTAAAATATAGACACATGCAAAGATATTAACAGTATTTGTATGTTTGGTATAAAGAAGATCAAACAACTGGGTAAGCATCTGCATTTCTTTTCTTTTTTTTTTTTGCGGTACGCGGGCCTCTCACTGTTGTGGTCTCTCCCATTGCGGAGCACAGGCTCCGGACGCGCAGGCTCAGCAGCCATGGCTCACGGGCCCAGCCGCTCCGCGGCATGTGGGATCTTCCCGGACCGGGGCACGAACCCGTGTCCCCTGCATCGGCAGGCGGACTCTCAACCACTGTGCCACCAGGGAAGCCCGCATCCTCATTTTTTAATTTCGTTTTCTGCTGATATTTTATGTCACTTGGATATAATGATTATAAATTGTTCAGCTAATGTGATTGAGGTCACCGTCTCCATCTATGTATATATATATGTGGCACTTACGAGAGAGTATAAAATAGTGGTAAACCAATTAGTACCACCAGGTTTGGTATGATTATGTTTCCTTTCTGTATAGTATTTCTCTTAATGTACATTTACTATTGTCTACATAATAACTATGACACATTTTACAAACTTACTTAACTAATTTCATACTTTCATACTGATTTATTTCAAGTCTTATGACCTTTCCAAAAATTTCATATTGTTCCTTTTCTGGGAATGTGATATGGTGATTGCTACCCTATGGGGTCTGTTAAATGTAAAAGCAGCAAATCAAGTTATTTGCACTTAATACATCTTCATATGGACCTTAATATGCACCAGGTACTCTTTTACAGGCATTGAAGATATTATCTCATTTGATCCTTACAATAACCCTGAGAGGTAGATCCTACAATCCACATTTTATAGACAAGGAATGAGAGGTTAAGTAATTTTCCCCAGGTGAGACACTACAAGTAGGTCCCCTACATACAAACGAGTTCTGTTCCTAGAGCACGTTCGTTGAGAACAATTTGTTCATTAAGTCCAACAGAGTTAGCCTATGTACCTAACTAACACAATCGGCTATATAGTACTATACTATATTGTACTGTACTAGATTTATAATACTTTTCACACAAATAATACATAAAAAACAAAGGCAAAAAATAAAACATTTTTAATCTTACAGTACAATACCTTGAAAAGTACAGTAGTACAGTACAACAGCTGGCATACAGGGGCTGGCATCAAGTGAACAGGCAAGAAGAGTTACTGAGTGGAGGAGGGAGGGGAGGTGGGAGATGGTAGAGCTGAAGGATGGTCAGCAATAGAAGATGGAGGGCAGGCTGCAATTTCACTCACGCTTGACATTGATGGCACAGGTTCTGGTTCTTTGCTGGATTCAATGCTGTCTAACCTCTTGAAAAAAACAATCTAGTGATGTCTGGGTAGTAGCTCTTCTTTTCTTGTTGAAGATGGAATGGTAGCACTGGATTGCATTCTGAACAGCTGCTGCAACCGTCGTGTACCATTCTATGTTCAGGTCCTGTGCCTTAGAAACTAACAGTGCCTCCTCAAATCAAGAAAATCCCATGCCATTTCCTGCGTCGTGAATCTCTTCGGTTCTTCAGTTACTTCTTCCTCCTCTTGTCTCTCTTCGTCCTTTCTCTGTGCAAGTTTGCATCTTTGAAAGTTTGTAAGTAGGGGACTTACTGTAATAGGTGCTTAACCTGGCATTAGGAACCAGGAAGATGGACTCTAGAGATGGTACCCTCCCGCAGTTTGCTGGGCCTGATGTGAGAACCACACCCAACCCACAAACCCCATTCCCACCATCCATGATGTACTTACCTTGTATACGTTTGAATCATCTGTTAAAAAACAAACAGCTGAGATGGGGACCTAGAATAAATAATGAGGGAAAATTATTTTTTTTTGAAAAGATTTTTTTTAGTAACTTTTTAAAATCCCCCTCCTACTTTCCAGTTTGCACCTGCTTATCTGAGTATTAGAGAAATAGTCTACATTTTATTCATTGGAGGATACTTTAAATGGCCTAAATATTCAAGCGTCAAATACATACTCCAGTATGTACTTTTACTTAAACAATTTCATCTTTTTAGTTCCCAGTTTTTCCTCTTTTCTCACTGAAGTCAACAAAGCTGTTTATTTTCTCTGAACTTTACAAACCCATCTGTTCCTTCATGAATTATGTATTTCCTCTTGTGAATGTCTTCTCTTGCAATACTTCCTGTTCAATTCTACACTGCCTGCCATTGCATCTATAAAAGCTCAGCTATAGGAATTCTTACCTGAGACACAGCAAAACAAGTTATATATATATATGTATTTATATATATATATATATGTATGTATGTGTATATATATATATGTTCTTGCTTATATCTGTGTTTCTGCCTAGTTGTATTATAGAGAGGGAGAAATTTTTTTCCAAATTGTTTTCTTTGTTTTTAATATAATTATGTATACATATATACACTATATATAAACATATATGATAGATACACATATATGTTATATATACATAGCACAGATAAACATATATGCATATTATATATACATGTATATATTTATAACACACTCATATAAACACACACACAGATACACACAGTTTAACAATCTGTTCACAATATTTCTGAAAATGTTAACAGTCAGCTCTTGCAAGCCAAGGTGAGGCTGCCCAAGCACACCACTGATTCTACTACTCTGCTTCCAGTGAGTTGCTGCCACCCGGGGCTCAGATTCCCTGGGCACCTCCATTTGATAGAGATCAGAAATCCCTTTCCAAAGGCAAACCCTCTGTCCAGCATGCCCAGACTCTTAAGGATGGTGAGTAAAGATGAAGCTTTCTAAAGATAGTGATGCTTCATCCTACTTTTTTATCCTTGGTGAAGTAAGAAAAATCTGCATATAATACACGTAGCGGATAGTGAATTAGAAGCTATGAGAGAGACTCCATATATTTAATATTCAACAATTCTGAGCTTACAGGATACCTCAGGTATTTAACGTGATGTGGTCTGATTGAATTATTAGCTGGAAACTCAGAATTTTGTTTTTGTTTTGTTTTATTTTATTTTGCGATGTCTTGCATCAGCATCTCACTTTCCAAAGGACAATTTATTTTATATAGCATGCTGACTATTAGGGACAGATAAGTTAATTTTTCTCTGTCATATGTGTCGTTTCTATTTTTAAAAAGCCATTGATATGGTCAAAAGTAGTGAACTATGTTTAAGACAATCTGGTTCTCCCACTGACTCGCTGTGTTACCTTATATAGCAAGTCACCTGAAGCAATATTACTCCAATTATCACCAGGCAGGAGATTTCGTGGGGGAAGTCAAGGATTACAGTGTATTCCTTAAATATTCCTTTCTTACTTCTTATAGGTGATAGCAATCTTTAAAGATAAAAAGATAGGTACTCTAAAAGTAAATTTTTATGAAAATGCAAGCAAAGTTTAAAAAACCAAACATAAAAATAGAGCATAGAATGGAAATTATATGTTTAAATTAATACAAATAAAGTATTATATATTTACTTCTAAAATTAGAGCAAATAAAATAACGCCAGGTTTTCTTTGAAATGTGTATCACAGATGAGAAGGCAAAATAGTTTCCTTGAAACAAGAAGTTGACATTTTTATCTCAGACTCCTAGTTAAGCATAAGAGTAAAAAAAAAAAAAAATTGCACTCATTATACAGGAAAATGCTGGCAATTAAAATATAAAATAGATCTTCAAACATTATTACTTTAGATACATATGAGTAAAAAGAAAATGTATGTAAACAGAAACCAGGTATTTCATATGCTCATAAAGACCACCACGAAGAAATGTCCCAATGGTTTTGATTATGATCATCATCTTGGTCCATTCAGGCTGTCATAGCAAATTACCATAGACTGGGAAGTTTATAAACAACAGAATTTTATTTCTCATGGTTTTGGAGGCTGGAAGTCCAAGACAAGGAGCCAATATGGTCATAGTCTGGTGAGCACCCTCTGCCTGATTCACCGTGAATGCCTTCTGACTGTGTCCTCATATGGTGGAAGGGGCTAGGTACTTCTCTGGAGCCTCTTTTACGAGGCGCCAGTCGCATCCAGAGGGCTTTGCCCTAATAACTTAAACACCTCCCAAAGGCCCCACCTCTAACAACGTCATCTTTGAGGGTTAGGATTTCAACATATGAATTTTAGGGGGACACAAGCATTTCAGACTATAGCAATCATATTAATTTTAAAAAGATTTCCCATAAATAGAAAAGTACTTAAAATATCTGTCACACACACACACACACACACACACACACACACACACACACCAATGCAGACTGCCAGACTCATTTTGGTTAATTTAAGCAGAAAATGTTGTAACACTTTGTTTAGTTTATTGGCAAGAACATTATAAATATTTGTTAAATGAATGACATGTGCACCCATCGTTTTCTATTTCTGCATAACAAATTACCATAAATTCAGTGTTCTCTGCTCAGGGTCCCCACAGACTGACAACAAGCTGTTTGCCAGGACTGGGTTCTTAGGAGGATCTAGGGGTTCTTGTCCAAACTCATTCAGATGTTGGTAGAATTTATTTCCTTGCAGTTGCAGGATTGAGTTTCCTTTTTCTTCCTTGCTGTTGGCCCGGGGTTGCTCTTAGTTTGTAGATGCTGCCTTCAGGTGTTCCGTAGGCCTGCTCATACTTCAGTCTCTCTGAATTCAGGAAATTCTCAGTCCCTTTTAAGGGCTCACCTGAACAGATCAAGTCCACCCAGATAATCTCTCTTTTGATTAACTCAAAGTCCACTGATAAGAACCTGATCACAAGAGTGAAATCCCATCATATTCACAGGTTCTCCCACACTCAAGGGGAGGGAATTATATAAGAATGCATGCACCAGGGGGAAGGAATCTTGGGGACCAACTTGGAATTCTGGCTACCACAAAGTCTATTGTTAATAATGTGTTCTGCAACACTAATGTCTCTATAGAGAAATACCGCTCTTGACAAAGCAGGTTTACCTCCCGTTCAGAAATTTTATTAATGGAGTTTGAAAGGCAAATCAGGTCCTTAGGTTGAAGGATCCTGATTCCACAATAAATATGTACAGGAGATAGTCTCCCAGTCTTTCCCTAAGTGACCTCCATCCAATATGCAAAGTAATTGTATATTGTAGAAAGAAGAATTTGAAGATCTTCCTAGAGCCGTTGGAAATAAAGTCTGAGCTAAGTTCAGCCAAAGAAAAACAAAACATTGTCATAACTCACCTGTTAAAGTGGGTTGAGGGCATAGATGCCAGATGTTGCATGCCTGGATCCAGTTCATGTACAGTAGTAGATCAGCAGACCCTCTGTGGTCATCCTCCTGGCTCCTGAGTGTGCTGACATCAATATGCTAAGCAGTTGAGAGAACCCTCATATTGGTTCCCTGTTCTGTGTGTGGGACTGAAACCGAGCAGGACGCTGTGGGGCTCCTGGGCACAGAAGCCTTTCCATGTACCCCGTTTTTTGTAGGGAACAGACTCCAGCCAACATGACCTTCCTTGAGTTCCAAAGGGCAGATTCAAACAGTTGCTAGTCCAGGAAGGGAGGGGATGCAGAGACAAGGGAGGAGCAGCCAAGAAACAATAGTGCAGCCTTGGGGCAGGTCCTGGTTCCGCCTCAAGGGACACACGTAACAATGTCTTTAAGCTTTCTGTAGAATTAAAACCCAGCAAAAGGAAGATAGATGTCAGCATTGTTCATACCAGAGACGACCACCTGAAGCCAGACTAAAGGAACCAGAGAGGCTCATCAAGATTACTTGAGGACTTCTCTGGTTGCGCAGTGGTTAAGAATCTGCCGGATAATGCAGGGGACATGGGTTTGAGCCCTGGTCCAGGAAGATCCCACATGATGCGGAGCAGCTAAGCCTGTGTGCCACAACTACTGAGCCTGTGCTCTAGAGCCCACGAGCCACAACTACTGAAGCCCATGTGCCTACAGCCCATGCTCTGCAACAAGAGAAGCCACTGCAATGAGAAGCCTGCGTGCCCCCGCTCACCATAACTAGAGAAAGCCTGCCCGCAGCAACAAAGACCCAACAAAGCCAAAAATAAATAAATTTATTAAAAAAAAAAATTACCTGAGGCCAGATTAAAGGAACCACAGAAACTCATCAGGTTACTGGAGACCAGATTAGAGGTGCAGGCCCTGCACACACCCTAATTCTTATCAGCAACCCCACCCTTGAACCATTGCCATAAAACTCACCAAACTCCCTTGGGTTGGGACACATAGTTTTTGAGGGCAGGAGCCTGCTGGCTGTGTCCCCCTTTGCCTGGGAAATCAATAAAGCTGTTCTTTTCTACTTCACCCAAAACTCTGTCTCCGAGATTCGATTTGGCACTGGTGTACAGAGGCTGAGCTTTCGGCATCAGAATGAGGACCATTATGAAAGAAAAGAATAAGCAGAAATCTTTGATACTGTTTCTTCCTCCTTGTCAGGCTAGTAAATGAGAAGCACAACTGCATTTCAAGTCAAACGGTAGAAATTAATGCCAAACTCAAAAGACTAAAAAATTAAGTTTTGTGATCCTCATTTATATCCTCATTGAATTCACCAATAGCCACATACAAGAAAATTCACATAGGTCATGGCAGGTGACAGTGGAGTTTCACACGTTTAACCAAGAGATAGACCCATTCTCACAGCTGCTGTGCCAGATGTGGTATATTTCCTAGAATAGAGCAACATAGATTCTGCCCTTGATTTTTAGCTGTGGGAAACAAAATAAGGACCCCACAAAGATGTCTGTGTCCCCAGAACCTGTGAATATGTTAGGTTACCTGGCAAAGGAGAGTTAAGTTTGCTAAGCAGCAGATCTTAAAATAGGGAGATTATCTGAGTAACCCAATGTAATTGCAAGGGTCCTTAAAAGTAGAAGAGCAAAGATGAAGACAGAATCACAGAGATGGCAGAGTGAGAAGAACTTGGCCCAACATTGCTGGATCTAAAATGTGGAAGGGGGGAGCCACGTGCCAAGGAAAATGGGCAGAATATAGAAACAGGAAAAGACAAGGTAAAGGAATTTCCTCTACTGCCTCCAGAAAGGAATGCCCTCCACCTGACACCTTAATCTCAGCTCAGTGACATCTGTGTCAGATTTCTGATCTACAGATGACAATTTCTGTTGTTTCAAGCCACTAAGTTTGTGGTAATTAGTCATAGCAGCAATGGAAAATTAATACAGTAGCTATTCATCTACATAATCTGCATTTCATTTCATTCCCCATCAGGAAAGAAAACAGTCCTGCTCTAGACTGTGTTAACTCTGCTGCATTCTGTCAGAGTATAGTCTGAAGGGGTCTCAATTACCTGAACATTCTGTGGGACATCTCTCTGATTCTTTTTTGAGGACTTAGTAAGCAAGAAGTAGTAAATACTCTGTATGACTTGGTAAGTTGAGGGCTTGCGAGACACATTCATAAAACATTCATAAAACTTTTGAAGTTTTATGCCACATTCGTAAAACTTTTGAAGGATCTGATGATCTGGTATATGCCAAGACTTTGGAACTTTCTGCCACTAAGAAAGAGTCACTGTGCTTGGTAGATATTTTTGGATTTTTGGAAGAGCATATACCATACTTAGGAATATTGCTCTAATTCATTTATAGGGTGACTTAGAAGGCTGCCAATTTCAAGTGGGGTACAGAGCAGAAGGTGCTGCATCAGATGTAGGCAACAGCAGGGGGCCCCAACCACCAGGCTGTGGACCAGTGCCAGGGGTTGGGGAACCAAGCCACACAGCAGGAGGTGAGCAGCGGGCGAGTAGGCAAAGCTTCATCTGCCGCTCCCCATTGCTCCCCATCACTTGCATTACTGCCTGAGACATCCCCCCCACACCCCCACCCCCGTCCGTGGAAAAATTGTCTTCTACGAAACCAGTCCCTGGTGCCAAAAATGTTGGAGACCACTAGGCTACAGTACAAAGAGCTCTACCACTTGGGTCATGTGATCTAGTGGATTCGATGATGTTATAGAGCGGGAGTCAGCAAACTGTTTCTGCAAATGGCCAGATGGTAAATATTTTAGGCTTTGAGGGCCATTGGGTCTCTGTGACCACTACTAAATTCTGCTGATGTGCAGCTATTTAACCCTGTTATTGTACCAGAACTACTTTACTCCATGGTTGTAGTCCAGATGCAGCCACAGATAATACATAAATGATAGGGCTGTGTTCCAATAAAATTTTAATTATAAAATCAGTCCCTGAGTCAGATTTGGCCCATGGGCTAGAGTATGCTGACCCCTGCTATAGAAAAGAATATTGCATAGAGTCTTTGGAATAATTGAATAAGAGAGTCACAGCACAGACCACTAGGGTTGTGGAATCTGACCTTCCCATGTTCAGCAGGGAACTGCATACCACTTGTGTACAACCTCTGGATTGGGGGCCTTGTTGGAGGCTGAGTGTCTGATTGTGAAACATCAAATGACTATGTGGTTGAAACTGTCCAGCATGTATTGATTATTGTTAGACCCATCACGTCATATGTTTTTGCAGTATTAGCGACAAACCACCATAAGTAGTGAAGAGTAGCAGAATATTCCACCCCAAAGTATGCCTCTTTGGCACAAGGATTATTTTTAGATTATCATGTTTGAGAAACTGCAGACACAAGAGAAGCTCTAAAAACAAGAAAAAAGTTGCCGTTTTGTAAGGGAAATTTACATTTATGAAGGAATCTCCATTTCTGAGGGTGTCTCCCTCTCTGTACCAGGAGAAGAATTAACTCTGTAACACCTGAAGCTCTTTATCAATGGAGAAGGAAATGACTTAACTGCATAACAAACGTTAGCCTTGTTTACCTTGCTTTTCCTTGTAACCTCCCATAGCCCCCCCAAACACACACACCTTTCTTTCGTCTTTAGTTAAAGACTGTATTTAAGTGGGTGGCTTGGGCCATCTCAGGGACTTATGCACTTTCCCTGAGTATCTCCTGTGTATGCATGAGTTATACATGTTAATAAACTTCTGTTTGCTTTTCTCTGTTAATCTGTCTTTTATTACAAGGGGTCTCAGTCAAGAACTCAGAAGGGCAGAGGGAAAATTATTTCTCCTCCTCTACTCAAGATATGAGCTTTGAACTCCAGAGAACAAAGAGAAAATGGAAGGAGAAGGTTATAAAAGTAAGAATGGAATTGACCTGCTGTCGATTTCTTTTCTTCCTCTTATCCCTCCTTCCTTCCTGCCTTTGTTTCTTCACTTATACTTTTTTATATCCACTCTTCAATATTAATTAGCTATGGTCAAATAGCAAAAAAATTTTTAGAAATTGTTACAGAACTGAACTTGGTCCAGATTTGGCAGCAAAGCCAATCTACTGACACCAGTTGTGGTGAAGGAAAGTACAGCATTTATTTGCAGGGCGCCAAGCCAGGAGAATGGGTAGTTAATGCTCAAAAGACCAGAACTTCCAAATGGCTTCCGGGGAAGGGTTTGGAGTGAGGGTTGCAGCATGTGTGATCAGCTCATGGACATTCTTCTGATTGGTTGGTGGTAAGGTAATAGGGTGATGTTTAGAGAATATTAATCATTGACTTTCTGGTTCCAACCAGTCTGGTTGGAACATGTTTGTGGTCTGCATGTAGTCATCATCCTCCACTGGGTGAGGGTCTTAGTCTCACAGAACAACTCAAAGAGATGCATCAGATTGTTATTTATATCCCTTCAGGAGGAACTAGGAGTCCTGTGACTATTGTTCAAGCTATTATTACTTCTCTTGCTGGACTGCTTTCCTTCATTTCTGCCTTTTCCACTTCTCTAATCATGTATTGCTTGAGTCTGCCCTTTGGGACTTGGGGAAAGCCAAACAAGCAGTGGAGGACATGGAGGGGCTTGTACCCAGGAAGACCCCACAAGGTCCTGCTCAGTTTCATAATGAGCTTGATGTCCTTTATTCAAGGGAAAACCCATGGATTGGATGAGTACAGTGCCTCACAAGCAGTGGAGCATTCCCAAGGGATGTGTTAACCAAAATTTCAGAAACAGAGACCTGATTGAAATTAAAAGGTGTTTATTTGAGGCTTGTTAGGATTGCAGTATGGCAGGCACAGATTCAAGAAGCACTTGAATTATGTTCCCTCGGACTACAAAATGGGAGAGGCTTATAAAGGCAAAAAACTGCAAGGTTACAGAGAGTTACATGAGTTGTTTACCAAGAATTATAGTTGGACCTGGCAAGAAGTGGGGATGCTGGATAAGAAAGAATTGGTTGGGGTCCGAAAAGCTTCCATAGTTATAAGGGGAGACCTTGAGACCACAAGGTTGCAGCTGGCAGGTGTTCTGAATACAGCTGGTGGTGTCCTTGAACGTGGTACAGTTCAGAGAAAGTTCAAGTTCTCAGTGTGCAGAGGCGTGTCTGAGACCAGATCCTCAATGGCTGCCTGACTCTATTTTTGTCCGCCTGAACTGTGATCACTCCTTCATAATTTAAATTTGTCATTGGATGTATAGGAAGAGTGAGTTTTGTGAAGTGTTGGAAGTAGTATGCAGAAACAGGGCGTGAATGGCTAGGAGGTCAGGGGTTTCCTTAAAAGCTAGCAGGCCAATCAGGAAATAAGAGAGTATTTGGTTTCAGTTGGTTGGCTGGGGTTGCATATCTGACCTTATTTAGAACCAGGAAATCATTACAGATTTTTGGCAGTTGGGAATCGGCTGCCTGGTTACATGCACTGCATTTCTAGTCAAGGGGAGCATTTACAGGGACACTAGAGTTACCTACGTTTCAGTCTTCTGACACAGCACCCCGGGTAGGAGCAGCTCTATCTTGGGCTTAGAAATCTATTTCAACACTACGTTCTGAGTATATATGGAGTGTCTCTCAGTGAGTGAAACAGACGTTAAGTATCAAAACAGTTAAATATAGTATTATAAATTGTCCTAAGTGGTATTAAAAGAAAACAATACTGAGAGAAAAGTATCAAAACAGTCAAATATATTATTATAAATTGTCATAAGTGGTATTAAAGAAAACAATAGTACTAAGAGACAAATGTGAAAACCACTTTAAAAGCAGGTTTCTCTGCAAAAGTATCATTTAAGAAAATGCTAAGAAATATTATGAAAAATTAGAGGAAGGCAGCAGTGCATCCTGAAACTGAGTTTTCAAGGGGAAAAAAAAGAAGCCAGGAAAAAAATTCTTAAGGTTCAGAAGAGCTTGGTATGTTCAAGGAATTGAAAAAAGGCTAAAATAAATGATCAGTATGCAGGGACAGGAGGGAAATTTGAGGTAAGAGAGATGAACAGGAGGCAGATACATTTTACTATCATTTATGGCATGTGTTCTCAACCAGGGCAACAGTGCCCCCAAGGGGACAAAAATTGGTTCTGGGTTGGGAAGGAGGTGAATCTTACTCTGTAAAGCACAGTGACATACACATATAGTAAGTAAACAGATATAGATTATATCTATGGTGTTAAAATTTAATGCAGAGGCTGTGATTAGAAAAAAAAAGTCTAAAAAAAAGCTTTCTACGGGCTGAAAATGAAAATAAGTTTGAGAATCACCAACTTAGGGTAACACTAGTCCTGTAAGAAATAAATCTCCAATTTCAGTGGCTTAACATAATAGAACTGCATTTCTCACAAATTTATTCATGTGGCTCTTTCTTCCACTTGACGATTCAGGCACTCAGACTGCTTCTAAATTTTGGCTCAGACAGTCTGCTCTGGGCTCAAAATCCAGGATCTTGCTATCAGGTATAATCATATACCCTTATCCCCTCACCCATCCACTATACAGCTACAGAGCAAGGACAAGAGATCCATTATATGGAAAAAAACACCTGGACATTCAGAGAAGGGAATCCTGTGGGAAGGCACCACAAAGACCTGCCCTGATAGAGGTGGAAAATTTACTTGATTAGATCACAATTCTGCTCTTGGAAACTAATGACCCAGAACTTTGTTCTCTATGAACCTTGACTATGTTCTGCACAGTTTTTCCCTCTTCATTTTCCTGTAGAGTCACAGGTAGGGTGAATGTACTTATATACTCCATGCTGGTAACTTTGGCAGACTGCTTTCTGCTTTGGTAAGTTTTGGGATCTGGTGGCAGTTTAAGGAACAAATGTCGAAGGCTTTCTATGCTGGGATTTGGTTTCTTCGGCGATAAAATTCCCTATGACTTGGGAAGGTTTTTGCTTCTAGCCAGTTCAGAGTACCAGGAACCATGCCAAAATTCTTTCTTAGAAATCGTTCTCAAGCCTGTCTTTTCTTGGTTCCTCTCCCCACACCCTTTACTCTATGGAACTTTAGGCCTTGACATTACAGCTTATATAACCTGGCAGATGAGTAAACAGAATCACTCCTTCGGGTGCCTACTAAAATGGAATGCCTTAAGCACTCATCAGTGCTGGTTTCCACAAGTATTTTCAGGAGTCCACATGTGTGTACTGTCCAGCCACTCACATTTGTCAGTCTGTCATTTTTTGGTCAAATTAATGCACACCTCCCACCACTATCACAAATAAATCCCAATATTTCAGTGAGTTAGTATACTAAAAAATCATTTCTCTCTTATCTAACAGAACAACCAATTTTTCCTGTTATCCTGGGGGCTGTCTTTCATGAAGTGATTGAGAGAAACAGTTCCTTTCATTGCATTCTTCTGCCTAATAGAGGTAAAAAAAAAAGGGGGGGGCGGGGGGAGAGAACATGCATACAATTTTCTCCTCTGTCTTGGCCCAGAAGTGACACATATCACCTTGTTGAGAACTATGAAAGGTCTGAGTTTTCCCTACTTGTAACTTCACAGCTTAGACTGCCACAACTTCATGGATACAGACAGAAAGCACAAAATTCCTGAGTCAGAAATGATGGACAGTCTATTACTTACCCCGAGGCAGGTAAAGGGTCTGGAGCCATCCTCTGCAGTTTTCAGTAGAATTATCAACGAGATTGATGATCAGATTGTGTTTGTCACCTGGTGATGATTTGTAGACCTAGCAGTCTATAAAATTTTTCGAGCTGCATTGCATGCAGGATCTTAGTTCCCTGGCCAGGGATGGAACCTGTGCCCCCTGCAGTGGAAGATTGGAGTCCTAACCACTGGACCGCCAGGGAATTCCCAGCAGTCAATAAAATTTAAGATGCTAGCAACAGTCTGTGAGAACAAGTGTTAGGGTTCTCTAAAGAAACAGAACCAACTGGATATATAGAGAGATATAAGAAGAGATTTATTATGAGAAATTGGCTTACATGATTATAGAGGCTGCAAAGTCCCACAGTCTGCCATCACCAACCTGGAAGCCCAGGAAAACCAGGGGTTTACTTCCAGTCCAAGCCTGGAGGCCTGAGATCCAGGGAAGCCAGTGGTGACACCCTTGTCCAAGTCTGAAGGCCTGAACCCCTGAGAACCAGGAACACTGATGTCCAAGGAGAGGAAAAGATGGTGTCTCAGCACAAGCAAGGATAGTGAACTTGCTCTTCATCCCCTTTTGTTCTTCTCAGATGCTCATCCAATTGGATGGTGCCCACCACGTGTGCAGGGCATCTCCTTTGTTCAGTCTGCTGGCTCACATGGTAATCTCTCCCAGAGACGCCTCCACAGACACATCCAGGAGTAATGTCTTACCAAGCTGTCTGAGCATCCCCTGACCCAGTCAGGTTGACACATACAACTAACCATCACAGAGCATATCAAGGCATTTTTCTTTATAAGAAAAGTTCCTTGGGTTGTCAGAAAGATAAAAAATAATAATGTCCTTTTTTCTCCCTCCCTCTTGGGGTCTGTGTTGTTCCTTCCCAAAACGCTGAGGCTTTCCTTCCTTCATCACCCTTGTATTAGGTTTCTATGCTGTATAACAAATTTTTACAAATTTAGCAGCTTAAAACAACTACCACTTATTATTTCACAATTTCTGTAGGTCAGGAGTCTGGGCATGGCTTAACTGATCCTCTGCTCAGGGTTTCATCAACTGAAGTTCAGGTATTGGTCAGGGCTGTGGTATTATCAGAGGCTTGACTGAGGGAAAGTCTGCACCCAAGATTCCTCAAATAATTAGAAGAATTTATTTCTTTGTGGCTGTAGGACTAGGACTTTAGTTTCTTACTGGTGACTACCTCAGCAACTAGAGGTTACCCACAGCTCTTGAAACCACCATTCCTGGGAATTCCCTGGTGGTCCAGTGGTTAAGATTTCATGCTTCCACTGCAGGGAGCCCTGGTTCAATTCCTGGTCAGGGAACTAAGATCCCACGAGCTGTGGCATGGCCAAAAACAAACAAACAAAAAAAACCCCACTGTTCCTTGCTACACAGTAGCTCACTTCTTCTTCAAGGCCAGCAACATGTGGATATCACAATATAATCACAGGAGTGATATCTCATCACCTTTGCCATATAAGGTTGTAAAATAATCATGGGATGACATCACCTTTGCTGTCACAATGCCCATGATCAATGGAAAGAGATTATACAGGGGAATGTACACCAAGAGGAAGGAATTATTGAGTGAGCGTCATCCTGTAGTCTGTGCTCCCAGAGTCTGTTTTCTGCCCCTCAATGATTTGTGTCCCTCCTTACATGCAGCATACATTCAGTGCCTCAAGGTTGTTATTCATCCATGAAACCCAAAGTCCAAAATCTCATCGTCTAAATAAGGTCCAGGTGCAGAGGAGACTCCTGGTTGTAATGTGAGGTAATTCTTTGTTCCTAGGGCATAATTCTTCTCCATCTGTGCACCTGCAAAACTAGAGACAAGCCGTCAACATCCACAACACCAATATAAAATGGTGAGAATAACATAGAATAAAAGCTAAAGACTGTGTGAAAGGGAAAAAATAATTTTTTCTCTACTCTTTTTAGTTCTGAGACATCCCTCCCCCATAATAAAAGACAGATTAACAAGAGAAAAAATAAATAGAAGTTTTATTAGCACGTATACTTCATGTATACATGGGAGATACCCAGGAAAACTAATTCCCTGAATTGGCCCAAGCCACCAGCTTAAATATCATCTTCAGCTAAAGACAAAAGAAAGAAAAAGGGGAGGGGAGAGGAAATTCGCGGGAAGGCCAGTGCAGAAAATGTTTGATAAACAAAGGTTGCCCTGCCCTGCAGATAAGTCTCTCAGGTGAAAAAATTATCTCTGTTAATAGCTGTCTTCCTGATGCCAAAAACTCTGTGCACCGATACCAAATCGAATCTTGGAGACCAAGTTTTGGGTGAAGTAGAAAAGAATAACTTTATTGCTTTGTCAAACAAAAGGGGACACAGTGGGCTCCTGCCCTCAGAAACTGTGTGTCCCAACCTGGGGGGATTTGATGAGGAGTTCTATAGCAATGGTTCAAGGGTGGCGTTGCTGTTAAGGATTAGGGCATGGGCAGGGCCTGCACTTCTTTAATCTGGCCTCAGGTGGTCTTCTCTGGAATGAAGAATGCTAACATCTTCCATTTGGTGGGGATTTTAGTTCTGCAGAAGAGCTCAAAGATACTGTTATGTGTGTATCCCTTGAGGCAGAACCAAGACCTGCCCCAAGCGTGCACTATTGTTTCTTGACTGCTCCTCCCTTGTCTCTGCCACCCCTCCCTTCCCTGATTAGCAACTGTTTGAATCTGCCCTTTGGAACTCAGAGAAGGTCATGGAGACTGGAGTCTGTTCCCTAAAAACAAGAAATGGGGGACACAGACAGGCTTCCATGCCCAGGAGCCCCACAGGGTCCTGCTCGGTTTCATTCCTAGTAGAGAACCCCTTTCTAATGTAAAAATTGTTTATAAATGTAGATTTCCTTTAGTAAAGGGTAACCTCTCTGTTTTCAGAGTTTCTCCTGTGTCTGCAGTTATTCAAATGAGTCAGGTCAAAATGATCCTTATGCCAGAAAGTCATGTTTTGGGGTGGCATATTCTGCTATGCATCAACAGTCAAAAAGGAGGGACACTGGGAGGTACAAAGGGGCCAATGGTTCAGCAGTTCTGAAATACAGCTGGGCAAATGTTTCTGCATTTCTTTTTTTTTTTTTTTTTTTTGCGGTGTGCTGGCCTCTCACTGCTGTGGCCTCTTCCGTTGCGGCACACAGGCTCCGGACACGCAGGCTCAGCGGCCATGGCTCACGGGCCCAGCCGCTCTGCGGCATGTGGGATCTTCCCGGACCGGGGCACGAACCTGTGTCCCCTGCATCGGCAGGCGGACTCTCAACCACTGCGCCACCAGGTAAGCCCTGCATTTCTTGATTAGTTTTCAAAATCTGGGGTTAAACCTCCCTGTCATTCAGCTCCACTCTTTGATTTCCTCCTTTTTGATAGAAGGTTGCACACTTCTAAAGCTGAATTATTTTATCAGTCTGCTTCCTGCCAGCAGAATTTTGGAGATCTGACAACTTCTTTTCATCTTACACTCTCTCTGCCCCTTTCAATCCAATGATCAGTGGGTTTTTGTTTTTTGAAATAAACTTCTTAAAAACTTTGTAGGACTTCCCTGGACTTCAATGGAGTTAACTCCATTTGACAAAATCCATCTCTACAGATCTTTCCAAATTGTTGCCTTCTCTGTTTTACCTTCCTGTGGAGACGGATAAGGGTCAGTGCCCTTAAGCCTCCTGGAGGTTTGATTAAGAGGATCTAAGAGGCACACCCTTAATCTTTTCAAGGGTTTTTTGTGTGAGAATAGATACTTTTTTGCTGAAGTTTTAGCAGAAGTTTATGTAGTCACCATCCTTGGCTTTTTCCCTATGCCAAGATTTCAGAAGTGATGCCTGAACTGCAGCATCGTTTGCCATCTGAACATGTGAGGATTTCCAAATTCATCAAGTCCTCGATCCTTTTTGTTGACCAGTTTACCCTCAATTTCTCTCACTTCTAGTTTTATTATAAGCAGAAGGAAGAAACCAGGTGGCACATTTACCACTTTGCTTGGAAATCTCCTCCGCTAAACAAACAAGTTCATCACTTACAAGTTCTGCTTTCTGCTAACATTGGTAGACAACTTTGCTAAGCTTTCTGTCACCACATACATAAAGAGGCGGAGTTGCTGGGGATCTGTCTGCTACAGTATCTGTCTGCTACAACACAAATCCCTTTCCAGTACCTATAACTGCATCTTTTTTTTTACCCAGCCATTCCCTACTCACACCCAAACCTTTTGTCTGGAAAACTTAGGTACAAGAGGTACAAGGGAATTTTTATGAAACCTAAAGAAACCCACTGCATTGTCCAAAAGTGCACACATGGGCCACTAAAGAGGAACTTTGCAAGCAGTGTACTCAAGCAAGTAATCATTTCATTATGTTCTATGACCATGTTAATCCAATAAGATAACCGAAGTAGCTAAATCAGAACTAAGTTTGCATCACCTAGGTCCTCTTTTCACTGGATTGCTACCAAGAGGGTACACAAACAAGGCCAGACTAAGGTTCTTGCTAGGGGGGAAAATAGAAGCAGCATACCCAGGAATGGTCAGGGCAGAATCCTGAATTTTCAAAACCGGTCTATATAACCCCCATCACTTTCATCCTGATCATTACCCAGGAAACACCCAAGAGGAAATGATGCATCTCTGGAGACTAAGTCACTGACTAACGTGGTTTTCTAAAGCATGTGTTTCAAGAGGAAGGAAAGAATATAGACTCAAAAAATTTTTTGAGTAAATTTTTGAAGAGTTTATTCCGAAGTTCAGTAATACCAGATGCTTGTGGATAGTAGGGAGTGTGAAAAGTCCATCAAATACCTTGTCTATGAGCCCATTGTTCATTGTAGTTGGTATTAGAAAACAGGCCCTTACCATGAACACTTATAGGGGCAAACTGGAGAGTTTGAACAGCAACTGCAATTTGTTTCTATAGCCTGTAATACCAAAGAAAGGTGTCTTTAATCTGCCAGCTTCCAATGTTTAAAATGGCATGCCTAACAGCTAGGTCACTTGCAACAGTTCACAATCCAGAAAAAATATAGAAAACAATTTACTAAAGCGGGTATTGGCCAGAGATTGTTAGACCTGCGCGGTCTCCTAGGAGTTTCGACTCGCCCAGGAAACAACAAGAGTCGGAAGCCGATGCAAAACGCAAGAGGTTTATTGAAGGCCGGTGCACCGGGGTTCCTTGGTCCTCACGTAGGAGGTCGAAGAAGGAACCCTTTTGGGCGCGAATATGTCAGTTTTATAGGTTCCCACTTCCCCGTATGTAAATTATAGATTTGGTTGTGTTCTCCTGCTGATTGGTCCCGGCTTAGGCTCGGACCAGAGAGGGAACTTGTCCCCAGCTGCCTGATTGGTCTTTGACAGACACCTTTTTTACATTTTGTTATCTCCCTCCTTCTCGGAAGGGGGCCGGACATCCTGGAAATTCACCCATTGTCTAAGAAGCCCCTATTGTCTGGAGAGTTCTTAATCATTAGCTGGAACAATGTCCCTCGAGTCCCACATTCCCCCCTTTTTCTTGTGACTATTGATTCCAATCATGGAATCTCAACCTTCTGTTCGTAAACTTTGGTACTGTTGTCTTAACATTAGAACTTGTACAGTACTGATACGTTCTCTAATAAATGCTATCAAGCGATTTAGAACACATGGTCCAAAAGTTAAAATCAACAATAAAACAATAAGAGGTCCCAACAGAGTAGAGATTAAGGTGGTAAACCAGGGGGACTTATCAAACCATGATTGAAACCATCCTTTTTCGTTCTCTCTCTCCCTTTGCCTTTTATCTAAGCGTTCCCTTAGTTTATCCATGGTTTTGGTAATGGTTCCTGAATGATCAATATAAAAGCAACATATTTTTTTAGAGCGGCGCATAATCCCCCTTCCTTAAGAAACAGCAAATCTAGGCTGCAACACCATTTCTGAAAGTGAGGTGAGTGATTCCTTTAGTTGAGTTATGGAACTTTCTAATGCTCGAAGGTCGATGTCTACAGCCTGTCTTAAACTTGCATAATACTGGGGTTGTTGTATGAGGGCTGTGGTTCCTGTTCCCATCCCGGCAGATATTCCTAGTCAGTCAGTAAAGGCAGTAAAACCAAAATTATAAGTCTTAGGTTCGTAGAAGCTTGAGTTTGAGCGGGTTGTCGGTTCTTTGGGCCCGCCATCCTGATGATGCCGTCGCTGGTGCAGCCTTCACATGTGAAGCATGGATCCAGGCAGCGATGCCGTCCACTTTTATGGCCGTTGGGGTGGTGAGGAGGACGGTGTATGGTCCTTTCCATCGAGGTTCCAACGTCTGGGTTCGATGCCGATGGACGTATACGGAGTCTCCGACTTGGAAAGGATGAGTTTCTCCCAGTGTTCCCGGTTGGTAGGCCTTGGCGAGTTGGGACCATATTTCTTTCTGGACCAATTGGAGTCCCAGTAGCCTAGCATATAAGTCAGTGTTATTTTGACAATCAGGTTTTATTTCTTTTCCTAAATTGAGGAGGGGAGGCGGGGCACCATATAATATTTCAAAAGGAGTAAGATGGTATCGGGAAGGTGTATTTCTAACCCGGAATAGGGCCAAAGGAAGGAGCACCGTCCAATCGGTACCACCAGTCTCCAAGGACAATTTAGTTAGGGTCTCTTTTAGAGTCCTATTCATTCTTTCTACCTGACCTAAACTTTGGGGTCTATAGGCACAATGTAATTTCCAATCAGTCCCCAAATATCTGGCCACATCCTGACTTACCTGGGCGACGAAGGCTGGACCATTATCAGACCCTATTACCTTTGATGCTCCAAATCGAGGAAAAATTTCTTCTAAAATCTTCTTGGCTACTACAGCAGCTGTTTCTTTCTTTGTTGGGAAAGCCTCTATCCATCCTGAAAAAGTGTCTACAAAAACTAAAAGGTATTTATTACCCTACCTTCCAGGACGCACTTCGGTAAAGTCCACTTCCCAGTAAGTTCCTGGGCGGTCCCCCCTGAGTCTCTTTCCAGTTTCAAGTTTCCCTTTGTGAGCATTTACCTGTTGACATGGGATGCATTCCTGCACAATTTGTTCAGCTAATTTTGTCATTCCAGGGGTTTCGTACCCGGCTTTTTGTAAAAAGGCTACCATCTTTTTAGTCCCCAAATGTGTCCATCTGTGCATCTGTTGTAACATGGATTCTGCTTGCTGAGGGGACAAAGTTCCTTTTGTTGTGGCCGGGATGATTTCTTCATCGCGGCCTGGTTTTTCAGGAACTTTATCTGACAGTCCTAAAATTACTTCTCCCGATGCTATTTCTCGGGCCACTTGGTCAGCCATATTATTTCCCCTAATTATTGGGGTATTTCCTTTTTGATGTCCAGGGCAGTGGATGATACTGACTTTAGTAGGAAGCATGAGTGCAGTCAACAAAGCCACGATTTCGTCTTTGTTTTTAATTTCTTTGCCACCTGAAGTTAGTAGCCCTCTCTGTTGGTAAATGGCACCGTGGATATGAGCGGTAGCAAACGCATATCTACTGTCTGTGTAGATGTTTACTTTTTTATTCTCTGCCATCTCTAATGCCCTCGTCAGGGCAATTAATTCAGCTCGTTGGGCTGAGGTCCCTTGTGGTAGCGCCGCTGCCCATATGACTTGTTTTCCGTCTACAACGGCTGCCCCAGTTCGACGCTTACCTTCCTCCAGGAAACTGCTCCCATCCGTGAACCAGGTGAAATCAGCATCAGGGAGGGGCAGGTCCATCAGATCTGGCCTACTGCCGTGTGCTGCGGCTAGTACTTCCTGACAATCATGTATGATGGTGGAGCCTTCCAAGTCAGGATCAGGTAGCAAGGTGGCTGGATTGAGTCCTGTGGCTGGAGCAAACTTGATGCGATCTGAGTTTAGCAACAGGGTTTGGTAATGGGTCATCCTGGCATTAGTTAGCCACCTATCCGGTGGTTGACGGACTACATTTTCCAGGGCATGAGGAGCTGTTATCGTTAGATTTTGTCCTAAAGTTAGTTTGTCAGCATCTTTGACTAGAACGGCTACTGCAGCGATTATCTTTAAACAGGTGGGCCATCCTGATGCCACAGGGTCCAATTTTTTTGACAAATAAGCAACTGGGCGATTCCAGGGACCCAATTTCTGAGTCAATACTCCTTTTGCAATGCCCTTATTTTCGGCCACGTATAAATGAAAAGGTTTGGTTACATCTGGCAGTCCTAGGGCTGGAGCTGAAAGTAAAGCTCGTTTGATTTGGTCAAAAGCCCATTGTTCCTTATCGCCCCAAACGAAAGGAGTGCTGTTTTTGGTTAGGGGGTACAATGGGGCTGCCAGCTCAGCAAACCCTGGAATCCATAGTCTACAGAATCCGGCCGTCCCCAAAAATTCTCTAACCTGCCTGGCGTTTTTGGGAGCCGGAATTTGGGCCACCGTATCCTTTCTGCTCTCCGTGAGCCATCTTTGCCCCCCTTTTAATAGATACCCCAGGTAACTGACCTGTTGTCGGCATATTTGTGCTTTCTTGGCTGAGGCTCTATATCCCAGGGTTCCAAGTTCCGTTAACAGTTTTTCAGTACCCTTGATACAATCTTCTTGGGTCTCAGCAGCTAATAAAATATCATCAACGTATTGGAGTAATGTTACCTGGGGATTTGATTCTCTATATAATGCCAAATCCTGATGGAGGGCTTCATCAAAGATGGTCGGGGAGTTCTTAAATCCCTGAGGTAGCCGTGTCCATGTCAGCTGACCAGACATTCCCGATGTTGGATCTTTCCATTCGAAGGCAAAGTAGGGTTGGCTCAGGGGAGAGAGTCTTAAACAGAAAAAAGCATCTTTAAGGTCCAAAACAGTATACCACGTATGTTGAGGTGGAAGAGTGCTCAGGAGGTTGTAAGGGTTTGGAACTGTGGGGTGGAGGTCTGCCACCCGTTTGTTTACCTCTCGTAGATCCTGCACCGGCCGATAATCATTTGTTCCTGGTTTCTTTACCGGCAGGAGAGGGGTGTTCCATGCTGATTGACATCTTATTAAGATGCCCAAGTCTAGTAGCCTCTGTATATGGGGACGGATACCGTCTTTGGCTTCTCTACTCATGGGGTATTGACGGACCGTTATTGGGGTGGCAGTTGCCTTGAGTTCCACTAGCACCGGGGGCCGATTTTTGGCCATCCCCATTCCGGCAGTTTCTGCCCAGGCTTGAGGGAACCGAGTTACCCAATCAGTAACATTAACTCGTGAGGATGAAGGCTGCTCGTATAATTTATATTCATCTTCTAATTTCATAGTCAATATTTGAAGTAACCTTCCCTTATTATCAGTTATGGTGGGACCTTCTGGCTGAAAGTGGATTTGAGCCCCTACTTTGGAGAGTAAATCTCTTCCCAGCAAAGGATAGGGGCATTCCGGAATAATCAAAAATGAATGGGTTACTCGTCCAATCCCAAGATCTACTGTCCTTCGTGTGGTCCATGAATATTGTTTATTCCCAGTGGCTCCTTGTACCCATGACCTTTTAGCTGAGATAGGACCTTTTGAGTGGAGAAGGACGGAGTGCTGGGCTCCGGTATCTACCAAAAATTGAACAGGTTCCCCCTCCACTTTAAGAGTTACCCGGGGCTCGGGGAGAGGGTTCGAGCCCTGACTTTCCTAGTCTTCTTCTTTCAATGTTAAGATTTTGTTTTTGGTTGGCCTTCCTCCATTCTTTTTCTTAGGGCATTCTCTCGCCCAATGTCCTTTTTCTTTACAGTAGGCACATTGGTCCTTGTCTAATGGCCGCCTTCTGTCTGCCGTTCGCCCTTCCTGCCTATTTCTATCCCCTATATTTCTTCCTCCAACCACAGTGGCCAGTATCTTACTTAAATTCCTCTCCTGTCTCTTATCCCGTCTTATTTCACGGGCTTCCTGCTCTTTCTGCTTTCTTTCTTCCTTCTCTTCCTCTGTTTCTCTTTTGTTATATACTTTATCTGCCTCTTTTACTAACTCCTGAAGCGAAAATCCCTGCAAGCCATCTAGCCTCTGTAATTTCTTCTTAATATCAGGGGCCGCTTGATCTATGAAAGCCATTGCTATAGTAGCCCTATGTCCCTCCGAAGTTGGATCATAAGGGGTAAAGCTTCTAAAGGCTTCCATTAAACGTTCCAGGAACACAGTTGGCGATTCCTGGGGCCCCTGAGTTACTTCCCTTACCTTAGCCAAATTAGTGGGCCGTCTGGCCGCTCCATGGAGACCCGCCACCAGAGCCTGGCGATACATTTTCAGGCGCTCCCTACCTTCCGGGGCATTGAAATCCCAGTTTGGCCTGACGAGTGGGAAACCAGCATCAATCTCGTTAGGCAGCTGGGTAGGTTGCCCATTGGCGCCTAATACATTTTTTTTCTGGCTTCTAAAATAACCCGTTGCCTCTCCTCAGTCGTTAGGAGAGTCTGAAGCAGCTGCTGACAATCATCCCATGTGGGCTGGTGGGAGAAAACAAGAGATTCTATTAAAGCGGTAAGGGCCTGTGGATTTTCGGAAAAAGTTGGGTTATGCATTTTCCAATTATAAAGATCTGCAGAGGAAAAGGGCCAATATTGGAGAGGTCTATTCCCTTGGCCGTCGGGGGGGCCATATTCTCTAAGAGGTAGGGCAGAGGAGTCCGGGGAGATAGCCCTCCGGCTCCTAGTGCCCGCTGAGGGACCCCTTTCTTCTTCCATCATGGATGGTTCCTTTGGTGCCGAGGGCACTGGAGCTGGGGGTCCTCTAGGTGGTAGGGGATTTGGGGCCGGAGGATAAGGGGGTGGGGAATCCAAAAGAAGCAAATCGGACTCCGGGTCAGGATAAATCGCCTTCGGTGGATCCGGGGCATCGGGTAGCTTCTCCGTGTTGGGGTTTTTCTTTAAGGCTAATATCTCCGACGCTGCTGATGTATGCGCGGACGTACCTGTTGAGGAAACAAAGGGCCGGACCCACGGAGGTGGGGAGAGAATTAAATCTTCCCAGACCAAGACATATGGTACTTGGTCTGGATGTCCGTGGGTATCTATATTAAATATCTTAGACTTCAGCAGCTTAATCTTGTCTAATAAAAAGGATCCTTCGGGGGGCCATCCTATCTGAAATGTTGGCCATTCAGAGGCACACAAAGTCTGCCACTTTCCTTTCTTTACCTCTACCGAAAAATTATGGGCTCTGGCCCGAACTTCGGTCCAATAGCTTAGGGTAAGGGAAAGAGGAGTCGTCATAGTTTGTCCCATTGTCGTCCGTCAGAGAAGAAGAATAGACCACAATACAGAAACAGTTAAAAACTCCACGAAACACATATACACATGGGCCACCGCGAGCTCGCTTCAAAACCGAAACTTCTTCAGATGGCAGTTATCACCAAGGGAACTGCCGAAACCGAGTGAAGGGGAGACAGAGTTTGCCTCTCCTTCCAGATGAGCCACCAGGGCGTCCCCTAGGGCTCATGGACGCCGGCTATTAGCACGTCTGCCTAGCCAGAGGTCCGATACAGATTCCATAATAAGCCGATTCTTACGGCTTTCCTCCGATAATGGCCCACAAAAACAAGGGACAAACAGACAATCAAGCTCGAGCTTACCTGGTACCTCCAACTCCCGATGTTCTTGTGGTCCGGGGCGAGTGGAATCCCGGACGAGCCCCCAAATGTTAGACCTGCGCGGTCTCCTAGGAGTTTCGACTCGCCCAGGAAACAAGAGTCGGAAGCCGATGCAAAACGCAAGAGGTTTATTGAAGGCCGGTGCACCGGGGTTCCTTGGTCCTCACGTAGGAGGTCGAAGAAGGAACCCTTTTGGGCGCGAATATGTCAGTTTTATAGGTTCCCACTTCCCCGTATGTAAATTATAGATTTGGTTGTGTTCTCCTGCTGATTGGTCCCGGCTTAGGCTCGGACCAGAGAGGGAACTTGTCCCCAGCTGCCTGATTGGTCTTTGACAGACACCTTTTTTACATTTTGTTATCTCCCTCCTTCTCGGAAGGGGGCCGGACATCCTGGAAATTCACCCATTGTCTAAGAAGCCCCTATTGTCTGGAGAGTTCTTAATCATTAGCTGGAACAATGTCCCTCGAGTCCCACAAGATATGAGAATAGCCTTTGTTTCTGCCTGCTGAGTGGAGTGACACCAGTGCTTTTGGTTCTGCATAGTCAGGGCTGAAGTTGAACAGTCCAGTATGCCAGTGGCTACTGTCGACTAAAACATTATTCACAACCTAAAAGTTGAGAGTTAAGTTTTATTTGGTGGGAATTTTTAGGACTTCAGGCTCCAGAGGCAGCATCTCAAGTAACCCTTAGAGAATTGCTCGAAGGAGGAGAGGGTGGGGAGAGGGTGGGGGGAGCCAGGATATGTAGGAGTTTTGCAACCAAGGGCAGGTAGTGTGAAAGTCAAAAGATTATTGTTAATTAAAGAAAACCAGATATGTCAAGTTAAGGAATTTAGTGCTTTTCTGTGTATGGGAAGGTGCAAGAGCCTGGGCTCACTGAAATCATTCCTTTGATATGCACCTCAGCTCTCTGAGGGCAGTATCCTGTGTTTTCACATCCTGAGTTTTCTCAGGGCTCACTGTGGGGAGTGGCTGCAGTCTGATGGCTGCTAGATGGTAGGTATTCTTTCCTTCCTGAGTTCCCTCAGGGCTCACCAGCTCACCTCAGGCTGGGGCTACAATCACTGATGACTGTGGCGTCCTTTGTTTACTGATATGGCAGGTAATATTCCATTTATCAATACTATAGTGATTCAGAACCAGGCCTTTAGGGAAACTTTTGTGAATGGTGGGCCCCACTGAGCTAGCAGTTTTGCTTTAGGCTGTAGAGTGGGATATAATGTTTACCCCAAAGGGACAGCTGCCACCTTTTCACATAAAGCAGAGATTCCACTGGAACAAGGCTGGCTGCACGCTTGAATGTGTCACTTCTACTTAACAAGTGAGGCTTGATAGTTACTTCCCACCTTGTTGATCATCAAGGCTGAGTTGAACCACCCCAAAATGGGAATATCAGACTGGAGAGTCACAGTGTAACTGAGCAGGACCCTATGGGGCCTTCCCGGGACAGACCCTTTCCCCATATCCTCTGCTTTAGCTCCTCCCTGAAGTACCTAGATAATAGTATTTGATGCACATTTCCTGAGTTGTTTTACAGATGTGAAACCCCCCCACCAAATGGAAGGTGTTAACTACTTGATGTCCATGAGCACATAGCCCCAGGCCTCTAGGAGCCTAAGGACTGATCATGTTAAACCCTGTGATACCACCCTGTTACCTCACCATCAGCCAATCAGAGACCTGTGCACAAGCTGACCACGTACCCTGTGACCCCCATCCCTCACCTGGCTTTTAAAAATGATGTTCTGAAACCCTTTGGGGAGCTCAGGGGTTTGATTTTTGAGCCACCTGTCTCCTTGCCTGGCCCTGCAATAAACCTTTCTCTGCTCCAAACTCTGACGTTTTGGTTTGTTGGCCTTGCTGTGCATTCGGCACAGGAACTTGGCACTAACAACAGTGACTGTATAAGTCAGGAGTTCAGCTTCGACAAAAGCCCGGTACCAAGCTCATAGCTGCTTTTCAAAGGATCTATTCCTGATAGGCACATCAGGCAGGTGATGAATCCAAACCCCCAACTGGCCACTCTAGGTGGAAACCAGAGCCTACGTATTAGTTCCCTAGGACTATCATAAAGTACCACAAATTGGTAGCTTAAAACAAGAGGAATTTCTTCCCTCACAGCTCTGGAGGCTGGAAGTCCAAAATCAGGGTGTCAGCAGGGCTATGTCTCCTCAGAAGTCTCTAGAGAAAGGTGCTTCCTTGCCCCTTCCTACCTTCTGGAAGCTTCCGGACATACTTGGCATTCCCTGGCTTCCTGCTGACTCACTCCACTCTCAGCCTCCATCACTGCAAGCTCTTCTTCCCTGTGTGTCTTATACCTTCACATGGTGTCTCCTTTGTATGTGTCTGTCCAAATGTATTTTTTCTTGCAAGGACACCAGACATTGTATTAAGCCCAACTGAATTCCCTGTGCTCTCATCCTAACGTGATGATATCTGCAAAGACCTTATTTCCAAGTAAGATCACATTCACAAGTATTGGTGGTTGGAACATCAGCATATTTTTTTATGAGGATACAATTCAACCCACAGTAGGCTCCAATTGCAAAATCATCAGTCACTGAAATTCAAAGAGCTAGGGTTGCAGTACTCCAGAGGTAGAAGCAACTTTTCTACAGCAACTCCTAGGAGAACCCCCCTGACACTATTGGGATGGGAAGTACATGCATATAATATACCCGTTCCTACTATACATGAGATGTAGAAGCAGCCAAAAAAAGTACATTGAGTTGGTCCAAACTTCTTTCACCTACTGTGACCCCTATGAACCCTAGCCTAACTGTGTTAGCTATATTTGGACACCTCCTCGCCCCATGGAAGCGAGAAGGTTGGCACTTTGGGTGCCAGATCCAATAGAGTTATAAAAGTTTAAAACCCTCTCCATCCCATAGTTCAGAGTGTATATGGCCTTTGGTCCTCCTTGGGACCAGAGAGATCTGGGCCTCACCACAAATCCTCCTTATCCTTAAAGCAGATGAAATTGGAATAGAAGGAAGGTGAGAGTCCAGTGGGAGAAGAGGGAGAACACAGCTTCACATTGGTAAGCATGGCACATTTGTTTTCAGTTTCAGCTGTCGATCACTCAGGGCTCAACTGAATGAACTTTTTTTTTTTTTTATACAGCAGGTTCTTATTAGTCATCAATTTTATACACATCAGTGTATACATGTCAATCCCAATCGCCCAGTTCCTCACACCACCACCCCAAGCCCCCCGCCCCCTGCCGCTTTCCCCCCTTGGTGTCCATACATTTGTGCTCTACATCTGTGTCTCAATTTCTGCCCTGCAAACCGGTTCATCTGTACCATTTTTCTAGGTTCCACATACATGCGTTAATATACGATATTTGTTTTTCTCTTTCTGACTTACTTCACTCTGTATGACAGTCTCTAGATCCATCCACGTCTCAGCAAATTACCTAATTTCGTTCCTTTTTATGGCTGAGTAATATTCCATTGTATATATGTACCACATCTTTTTTATCCATTTGTCAGTTGATGGGCATTTAGCTTGCTTCCATGACCTGGCTATTGTAAATAGTGCTGCAATGAACGTTGGGGTGCATGTGTCTTTTTGAATTATGGTTTTCTCTGCGTATATGCCCAGTAGTGGGATTGCTGGATCATATGGTAATTCTATTTTTAGTTTTTTAAGGAACCTCCATACTGTTCTCCATAGTGGCTGTATCAATTTACATTCCCATCAACAGTGCAAGAGGGTTCCCTTTTCTCCACACCCTCTCCAGCATTTGTTGTTTGTAGATTTTCTGATGATGCCCATTCTAACTGGTGTGAGGTGATACCTCATTGTAGTTTTGATTTGCATTTCTCTAATAATTAGTGATGTTGAGCAGCTTTTCTTGTGCTTTTTGGCCATCTGCTTGTCTTCTTTGGAGAAATGTCTGTTGAGGTCTTCTGCCCATTTTTGGATTGGGTTTTTTTTTTAATATTGAACTGCATGAGCTGTTTATATATTTTGGAGATTAATCCTTTGTCTGTTGATTTGTTTGCAAATATTTTCTCCCATTCTGAGGGTTGTCTTTCCCTCTTGTTTATGGTTTCCTTTGCTGTGCAAAGCTTTTAAGTTTCATTAGGTCCCATTTGTTTATTTTTGTTTTTATTTCCATTACTCTAGGAGGTGGATCGAAAAAGATCTTGCTGTGATTTATGTCAAAGAGTGTTCTTCGTATGTTTTCCTCTTTGAGTTTTATAGTGTCCTGTCTTACATTTAGGTCTCTAATCCATTTTGAGTTTATTTTGGGGTATGGTGTTAGGGAGTGTTCTAATTTCATTCTTTTATATGTAGCTGTCCAGTTTTTCCAGCACCACTTATTGAAGAGACTGTCTTTTCTCCATTGTATATCCTTGCTTCCTTTCTCATAGATTAGTTGACCATAGGTGCGTGGGTTTATCTCTGGGCTTTCTATCTTGTTCCATTAACCTATGTTTCTGTTTTTGTGCCAGTACCATATTGTCTTGATTACTGTAGCTTTGTAGTATAGTCTGAAGTCAGGGAGTCTGACTCCTCCAGCTCTGTTTTATTCCCTCAAGACTGCTTTGGCTATTTGGGGTCTTTTGTGACTCCATACAAATTTTAAGATTTTTTGTTCTAGTTCCATAAAAAATGCCATTGGTAATTTGATAGGAATTGCATTGAATCTGTAGATTGCTTTGGGGAGTATAGTCATTTTCACAATATCGATTCTTCTAATCCAAGAACATGGTATACCTCTCCATTTGTTGGTATCATCTTTTTTGTGTGTGTGTGTGGTACGCGGGCCTCTAACTGTTGTAGCCTCTCCCGTTGCGGAGCACAGGCTCCGGACGCGCAGGCTCAGAGGCCATGGCTCACGGGCCCAGCCACTCCACGGCATGTGGGATCTTCCCGGACCGGGGCATGAACCCATGTCCCTTGCGTCGGGAGACGGACTCTCAACCAGTGTGCCACCAGGGAAGCCCTGTTGGTATCATCTTTAATTTCTTTCATCAGTGTCTTATTGTTTTCTGCATACAGGGCTTTTGTCTCCCTAGGTAGGTTTATTCCTAGGTATTTTATTCTTTTTGTTGCAATGGTAAGTGAGAGTGTTTCCTTAATTTCTCTTTCAGATTTTTCATCATTAGTGTATAGGAATGCAAGAGATTTCTGTGCATTAATTTTGTATCCTGCAACTTTACCAAATTCATGGATTAGCTTTAGTAGTTTTCTGGTGGCATCTTCAGGATTCTCTATGTATAGTATCATATCATCTGCAAACAGTGACAGTTTTACTTCTTCTTTTCCAATTTGTATTCCTTTTATTTCTTTTTCTTCTCTGATTACCATGGCTAGGACTTCCAAAACTATGTTGAATAATAGTGGCGAGAGTGGACATCCTTGTCTTGTTCCTGATCCTAGAGGAAATGCTTTCAGTTTTTCATAACTGAGAATGGTGTTTGCTATGGGTTTGTCATATAAGGCCTTTATTATGTTGAGGTAGGTTCCCTCTATGCCCACTTTCTGGAGAGTTTTTCTCATAAATGGGTGTTGAATTTTGTCAAAAGCTTTTCCTGCATCTATTGAGATGATCATATGGTTTTTATTCTTCAATTTATTAATATGTTGTATCACATTGATTGATTTGTGTAAAATGAAGAATCCTTGCATCCCTGGGATAAATCCCACTTGATCATGGTGTATGATCCTTTTAATGTGTGGTTGGATTCTGTTTGCTAGTTTTTTGTTGAGGATTTTTACATCTATATTCATCAGTGATATTGGTCTGTAATTTTCTTTTTTTGTAGTATCTTTGTCTGGTTTTCGTATCAGGGTGATGGTTGCCTCGTAGAATGAGTTTGGGAGTGTTCCTTCCTCTGCAATTTTTTGGAAGAGTTTGAGAAGGATGGGTGTTAGCTCTTCTCTAAATGTTTGATAGAATTCACCTGTGAAGCCATCTGGTCCTGCACTTTTGTTTGTTGGAAGATTTTTAATCACAGTTTCAATTTCATTACTTGTGATTGGTCTGTTCATATTATCGATTTCTTCCTGGTTCAGTCTTGGGAGGTTATACCTTTCTAAGAATTTGTCCTTTTCTTCCAGGTTGTCCATTTTCTTGGCATAAAGTTGCTTGTAGTAGTCTCTTAGCTTGCTTTGTATTTCTGCGGTGTCTGTTGTAACTTCTCCCTTTTTATTTCTAATTTTATTGATTTGAGTCCTCTCCCTCTTTTTCTTGATGAGTCTGGCTAATGGTTTATCAATTTTGTTTATCTTCTCAAAGAACCAGCTTTTAGTTTTATTGATATTTAGTTTTATTGATCTTTGCTATTGTTTTCTTTGTTTCTATTTCATTTATTTCTGCTCTGATCTTTATGATTTCTTTCCTCCTGCTAACTTTGGGTTTTCTTTGTTCTTCTTTCTCTGGTTCCTTTTGGTGTAAGGTTAGATTGTTTATTTGAGATTTTTCTTGTTTCTTGAGGTAGGCTTGTATAGCTATAAACTTCCCTATTAGAACTGCTTTTGCCGCATCCCATAGGTTTTGGATGGTCGTGTTTTCATTGTCATTTGTCTCTAGGTATTTTTTGATTTCTTTGATTTCTTCAGTGGTCTCTTTGTTATTTAGTAACGTATTGTTTAGCCTCCATATCTTTGTGTTTTTTACGTTTTTTTTCCCTGTAATTGATTTCTAATATCAGTGTTGTGGTCAGAAAAGATGCTTGATATGATTTCAGTTTTCTTAAATTTACTGAGGCTTGATTTGTGACCCAAGATGTGATCTATCCTGGAGAATGTTCCGTGCGCACTTGAGAAGAAAGTGTGATCTGCTGTTTTTCAATGGAATGTCCTATAAATCTATCTGGTCTGTTGTGTCATTTAAAGCTTGTGTTTCCTTATTAATTTTCTGTTTGGATGATCTGTCCGTTGGTGAAAGTGAGGTGTTAAAGTCCCCCACTATTATTGTGTTACTGTTGATTTCCTCTTTTATAGCTGTTAGCAGTTTCCTTATGTATTGAGGTGCTCCTATGTTGGGTGCATATATATTTATAATTGTTATATCTTTTCTTGGATTGATCCCTTGATCCTTATGTAGTGTCCTTCCTTGTCTCTTGTAACATTCTTTATTTTAAAGTCTGTTTTATCTGATATGAGTATTGCTACTCTAGCTTTCTTTTGATTTCCATTTGCATGGAATATCTTTTTCCTTCCCCTCACTTTCAGTCTGTATGCATCACTAGGTCTGAAATGGGTCTCTTGTAGATAGCATATATATGGGTCTTGTTTTTGTGTGCATTTAGCGAGCCTGTGTCTTTTGGTTGGAGCATTTAATCCATTCACGTTTAAGGTAATTATCAATATGTATGTTCCTGTGACCATTTTGTTAATTGTTTTGGGTTTGTTTTTGTAGGTTCCTTTCTTCTCTTGTGTTTCCCACTTAGAGAAGCTCCTTTAGCATTTGTTGTAGAGCTGGTTTGGTGGTTCTGAATTCTCTTAGCTTTTGCTTGTCTGTAAAGCTTTTGATTTCTCCATCGAATCTGAATGAGATCCTTGCTGGGTAGAGTAATCTTGGTTGTAGGTTCTTCCCTTTCATCACTTTAAGTATATCATGCCACTCCCTTATGGCTTGCAGAGTTTCAGCTGAGAAATCAGCTTTTAACCTTATGGGAGTTCCCTTGTATGTTATTTGTCGTTTTTCCCTTGCTGCTTTCAATAATTTTTCTTTGTTTTTAATCTTTGTCAATTTGTTTACTATATGTCTCGGCTTGTTTCTCCTTGGGTTTATCCTGTATGGGACTCTCTGTGCCTCCTGGACTTGGGTGGCTATTTCCTTTCCCATGTTAGGGAAGTTTTCCACTATAATCTCTTCAGATATCTTCTTGGGCCCTTTCTCTCTCTCTTCTCCTTCTGGGACACCTATAATGCGAATGTTGTTGCGTTTAATGTTGTCCCAGAGGTCTCTTAGGCTGTCTTCATTTCTTTTCATTCTTTTTTCCTTATTCTGTTCTCCAGCAGTGAATTCCACCATTCTGTCTTCCAGGTCATTTATCCGTTCTTCTGCCTCAGTTATTCTGCTATTGATTCCTTCTAGTGTAGTTTTCATTTCAGTTATTGTATTGTTCATCTCTGTTTGTTTGTTCTTTAATTCTTCTAGGTCTTTGTTAAAGATTTCTTGCATCTTCTCGATCTTTGCCTCCATTCTTTTTCCGAGGTCCTGAATCATCTTCACTATCATTATTCTGAATTCTTTTTCTGGAAGGTTGCCTATCTCCACCTCATTTAGTTGTTTTTCTGTGGTTTTATCTTGTTCCTTCATCTGGTACATAGCCCTCTGCCTTTTCATCTTGTCTATCTTTCTGTGAATGTGGTTTTTGATCCACAGGCTGCAGGATTGTAGGTCTTCTTGCTTCTGCTGTCTGCCCTCTGGTGGATGAGGCTATCTAAGAAGCTGGAACAAGTTTCCTGATGGGAGGGACTGGTGGTGGGTAGAGCTGGGTGTTGCTCTGGTGGGCAGAGCTCAGTAAAACTTTAATCTGCTTGTCTGCTGATGGGTGGGGCTGTTTTCCCTCCTTGTTGGTTTTTTGGCCTGAGGCAACCCAACACTGGAACCTGCCCAGGCTCTTTGGCAGGGCTAATGGCATATTCTGGGAGGGCTCATGCCAAGGAGTACTTCTCACAACTTCTGCTGTCAGTGTCTTTGTCCTCATGGTGAGCCACAGCCATCCCCCACCTCTGCAGGAGACCCTCCAACACTAGCATGTAGGTCTGGTTCAGTCTCCCCTGGGGTCACTGCTCCTTCCCCTGGGTCCCGATGCACACACTACTTTGTGTGTGCCCTCTAAGAGTGGAGTCTCTGTTTCTCCCAGTCCTGTCAGAGTCCTGCAATCAAATCCCACTAGCCTTCAAAGTCTGACTCCCTAGGAATTCCTCCTCCTGTTGCCGGACCCCCAGGTTGGGAAGCCTGACGTGGGGCTCAGAACCTTCACTCCAGTGGGTGGACTTCTGTGGTATAAGTGTTCTCCAGTTTGTGAGTCACCCACCCAGCAGTTATGGGATTTGATTTGATTGTGATTGCACCCCTCCTACCGTCTTATTGTGGCTTCTCTTTTGTCTTTGGATGTGGGGTATCTTTTTTGGTGAGTTCCAGTGTCTGCCTGTCAATGATTGTTTAGCAGTTAGTTGTGATTCTGGTGTTCTCGCAAGAGGGAGTGAGAGCACGGTCTTCTACTCAGCCATCTTCCAATCTCTTCCATCCTTCTACTCAACCAGATGAACTTCTAACGCTTTCAGTACATGCACACTTCCATACTGTAGAGCAAAGTCCTCATTGCCAACATTATTTCAGCTTAGGAGTTCCCTGGCTCAGTAGCCACAATGGCATTACCTTTCATATGGGACTGTGGAGATGGCCACCCCATCTTCCTGATAATACCTCTTCCTCCACTCACCCAGATAAGATGAAAATGACCAAGGCACCATCTGACCAGTTTTTTTCAGTCATATATCTCACCACTCAGCCTCTAAACTTTTTTTTAACAGGCAGGGCACTGCTGTCCCTTAGTCCTCCCCACATTGAACACGTGGGTGACAACACTTTCTGCTGAATTCCAGGTAATCATATCACTGATCTCAGAGTGTGAGGTCATTGTCCTTCCTCTTTCAGCAGCCCTCCTCCATAGACAAAACCATCGAGAACTGTGAGCAGTTTGAGATTTTACCCTACCTGCTGGTTAATCAGAGAAGGGGACCAGAATATGCAACCCTAAAACATGTCACTTTGGCGTAAGGATTAATTTGAGCTAAAGACAACAGAGGAACAGCAGACACAGGAAAAGCTCTAAAAACAGAGCAAACACTTTCTTTTTGTAAAGGAAATTTACATTTATAAAGGAAATTTAAATTTGTAAACATGTCTCCTTCTCCTGTGCCAGGAAGAGGAAAACATCCTGGGGACACAATCATCTGAGATGGTGCTAGATTCTTATGCGCCCAGACTTTCCAATGTGAGGAAATTCTCTCAAGGCTCTTGGCAGGTGAAATGGTACATTCTACTTCTAACCAATTAGATTTAAGATTTTTAGTTTCAAAAAATCATTTACAAAAACATGAAAATATTCTTACTTTTATATTCTCAATTTATTGATAATATTTCATGATGTCCATGTATCATATGTAGATTATACTGAGGTACTATCATTTATCTTGAAACTTTATCATGGTAAACATAATGGTTAGCTATATATTATTAAAACTCAATTATTATTTAAAGTAAAATTAAAATTGTTTCATGAAGTCATTTGAACTACTACCATATTCTAGGACACCAGCTTTTGCTATTTTTTTTCTGTTTTTGGTTATGGACTCACACTAATCCTCAGAGCTCCTTGAAACCAATTAAATATGTCTGTGAATGGCTAGCAAAACACCAACTTGAAATGAAAATTTGTTAGCAGCATAGTTCTTATAGCCTGACTAACCAGCTATAGATTATCATAAACATTGACTATAATTTTAAAACAGAAAAATCAATTACACCTTTCATGACTCTAAAATATATTCATAGGTAAGGCAGTATACCCTGTCTAAAGCAACAAGAAATCAAGTCATCTTCCTCAGCCTTCCATTCAGAGGTGGGTAAGATTTAATTAACATTAAATCTTAATGTTGGTGAGATGTAGGTAAGAACATAGCCTTTGGAGTCAGGCAGCCATAGGGATGAGTCATATCTGCTCTCGCTGTTTGGCCATAAACAAGTTACATAATCTCTCTGTTAAAAAAAATGCAAACATTCAGCTGAGTAAATTTTAAAGATTTTATTGACTTTATTCAGTGATTCATGAATGGGGCAGCATCTAATCTGGCTGATAGAAAGGGGGGCCAAGGAGCTGTATAAAGTGAAAGACTTTTATGGGCAGAATGGAGCAGGAACAAGGAAGTTATAATAAGCAAAAAGCAGGTTGGTTATTGCAAGGGTACTTTCCTTTGGAGGTTGGCAGGGGTCTATCAGGCAGATTAACTAACTAGTGTTGATCAGGTGATTTCTGATTGACTGGTTTTAAGATTCTATTGAAGCAGAAACTGTAATTAGGTTAAGTCTTAACTTGGTGACACAGGGTTTAGCATAAGCAACTCCATTCTGGGTCTGCTGTCTTGTTTTTAACATCTCTAAGTCTTGCTTTCTTCTTCTATATTATGGAAATAATACTGGCAACTCCTTCATGGGTTCTTGATAGAGTAAATGAGATAAAGTATGTGAAATTTTAACTCAGTGCCTGAAATATAGTACACACACAATTAATGTTTGCTTTTTTAAAAATAGTTTATCAAGTATGTGTTAAGATTATGATGCTTCCCACCATAATGCAAATGTCCTAATTTTATATTAGCTAGGTTCACGTGTCTTTTAAACCCTAAAAAGTAGAGATTTCTTAATTTTTAAAAACCTTCTAGAGAAAAAGTTTAAAGTCAGGCACACAGGGCATCAGTGGATTAAGCAGCTAGGATTCAAAGGGAGTTCTAATGTAGACATCCTAGATGAAGATTCATGCAAAAACATACTGGAAGAACATGGGAACACAGTATGCATACTATGTCAGTCTCCTTGGGTTAATGTAACAAAATACCACAGACTAGGTAGTTTAAGCAACAGACATTTGTTTCTCACAGTTTTGAAGGCTGAGAAGTCCAAAATCAAGGTGTTGGCAAATTCAGTTCCTGGCGAAGACCCTCTTTCTGGCTACTACATAGCTTCCTTCTTGCTGTGTCCTTACGTGGTGCAATGTGAGAGTTCTGATCTTTCTTCCTCTGCTTATAAGGGCACTAATCCCAGCATGGGACGCCATCCTCACGACTTCCTCTAAACCTAATTACCTCCCCAAAGCCCCACCTCCAAAACCATCACACTAGGGAGCTAGAGCTTCAGCATATGAATTTTGGTTGTGGGGAGAGGAATAGAAACATTTAGTCCAAACACGCAGTCTGGTAACTCACATTTTTCTATTTAACGAAGTGTCATGAACATTTAATAAATGTTCTCTGAAAACATGAAAAAAAATTCTGGAAGAAGACATGGCTCAGGGAGTGGGGTAAAAGTCTGGAAGCATTTAGTCAAATTTGTTACAGAGGGGTGCATGAATTAGGGCTGGATTTCAAGTGGTTTGAGAAATTCAACTGGTTTGAAGTTTGTGATCAAGTTGTTGTTTTAACAAGACATGACACTGGTAGCCAAGATCAAGAGGCAGAAAGTCCATCAAGCAGGCAGGACACCTACTGTGTAGTTCAGGTACAATAACTAAAGCCCAGTGCTTGTGTGAACACATTTTGGGGCTACAGTTATCCCAAACACAGGTCTTGGGAGTGGTAGACTTTGAGCAGTAAAGGTCCATTAAGAGGAAGGAGACCGTGGCTTGCTGCTATGCAGTGCTGTAGAATTGCCATGCATGTAGTCTGAGAATTGGGTATGTTGAAACCTCCACTTGAGCCAAGGACTCTCAGACAGACAGCACTCCTGCTGTGAAAATATGATCTGTCCAAACTTCCAACTCCAGGAACATGGCATACAGGTCATGATTTCCAGTTTGTGGTGTATATTTCTTTTTGGATCCATGACTTTCTGTTGATTGAGGAGGAAAAAAATAAAATTTCTTTCAGTTTGTTAAGGAAGCAGTTGTTACTGTAAATGACAATGCATCACAATCTTCAGGCTAAAACAGTTCTGATATGAGACATCACTTATTTAAATTTATATTGTGACTGTCTGTTGTCCTAAAAGATGTGGCTATGCACATAAATAGTAATTCATTTATTCTTTTGATAGTTATACTGTCTTATCCTCATAGGCATAATATTATGCTACTATATTTGCTCTAAAAGTTGAAAGCATTTATATATATATATATATATATATATATATATACATATTTTGAGGAAAAATTAAAGAAGGCTAAAGATTCATGTTTTAATGTGAGCATAGTTGAAAGGAAAGTAAGTATTCATGTATCTGCTATATATAATTTATGAGATCTTTTTGAGCAAGAAATATTAGTTTATAGGTCCTGCCTTATAGATTTATAAATATCATTCTTACTTTCTAGATATAAAATCCCTATTCTCACAGACAGTTTTACAGGAGTGTAAAATACATAATGTCATAAATTGGAGAAAATCCAACAATAACTATAATATGCACCTGTTTTACCTAGAGCAACATTGGGAAAAAGAAAATGACCGAAAAATAAAAGGTATCCTCTTTGTGTTTGACCCTCAAATCTCATCTCTAATTTCAGAAATACCCTTTAGCTATTTCTTTTTTTTTTTTTTTTTTTTTGCGGTACGCGGGCCTCTCACTGTTGTGGCCTCTCCCGTTGCGGAGCACAGGCTCTGGACGTGCAGGCTTAGCGGCCACGGCTCACGGGCCTAGCCGCTCCGTGGCATGTGGGATCTTCCCGGACCAGGGCATGAACCTGTGTCCCCTGCATCGGCAGGCGGACTCTCAACCACTGTGCCACCAGGGAAGCCCCCCTTTAGCTATTTCTAAATTGAATCTCCTCTTAGATAAATGTCAAGATTTAACAATAAATTTGATTTTAGGCTTCATCTATAAACATAAAACATAATTTTACCTGAAACTGTTTTAAGGTTTTGTCAGCTCCTAGGTCTTCTAAGAAAATATGAAATTTTAATACTATCTAGGTGCAAGGTATAAGACTTGGATGAAAAATTATGGTTCAACATCTTGTGATCCTAGGCCTTGAAAGTAATGCATGGTCTTCAAGTACTGTTGAAGTGATTCTCTGTTGAAGTGATTCTCTGTAGAGAGAAATGGTAGATCACATTAACTATATTAAAGTCATTGTAAGAAAGAATATATTCTATATGATATAGATTAGTGTAAGACACAAGAAAACTCACAACCTTACTCACCACAGGTATTTCCACAAAGTAAGGAACAAAAATTTAAGAGCAATGACCAAGGTAGCATCTACTCAACATTTATTTGTGAAACTCTGTGACCAAGCTGAAACCCTTTTCTCACAATTGTGAAAAACTGGCATACAAAACCTAAGTAACCACTAGTGGTCTATTGTTTAGGAGTGGAGACAAGAGCAATGCCCACATTCATAGCCAATACTGGGTTGCTAGAAATTTCACTTTGTGCTACAGAAAAGATGACACTCAAATAAAGTGTTTGTATGTGCTTTACCCTGGGGGGAATTTACATAGCATGACCGGGATATGAGAACATTTGGAAAAGTGAGTTAATAATACTTGTCATGATGTTTTTCTACATTAAGTTGCAGAGAACGTGGCTTTGAACTTAAGGCACTCGAAAAAAACAATTTAATTATTCTAAATATCTACTTTTCCCCTAATTTATATGGCTAAAAAAAGAGAACAATTACTTGTTTTAGATTTTTATATTCTCTTGTGTACAGAAAATCTTTAGAGATAGGTGGTGATTTTTTTTTTTTTTGGTGTCCTGATTTCTTTCTCAAAGGGACAAATAAATAAAATTAATTATTTGCAGAAGGAAACCTTTATTTCTTAGACCTCATTTGACAGTACGAAAAGATTAAAAACAAGTCTGCAAAGTAAAGTTTCTCTGGTACTGTATGTTCTTATTTATTCTTCAGGAAATCCAGCCTCCCCCAGTTTCTTCTTAGATAATTTTGAGAGATTCCTGAAAGTGTCATACTCAGTGCTCCAAGAATTGAGTTGTCTCCATGACTACTGCATGTATTTTAGCACTTTCTCTTTCTTCTTTTGCTCACTGCATATCTCAGTTGTTGCTATCCCCCAAGTGTCAACTGTGCTACCAATACCTACTGGAGACTCAACTGCATCTGCTGCTGCACAGATTCAAATGTCTGGCCCCAGGAGCTGACCTTGGTGCTGACGTTTGCACCAACTACTGATGACTTATAATGTTGAGGACCCACAGCCTAGGCCAGGAATACTCCCAAATTTGCTATTTTTCACCTTGGTCTTCATCAATCAGCATAAATGTTGTCTCTGATCTGACTTCTCAAATTTTCATATCCCACATTATAGAAAAACACCTATTTCCCTTCTCTGTTATCTGTCTCTCTTTTTCATTCTCTCTTTCTTGCATCTTAGGACACAGGAAATGCAGATTGGAAGTCAAGGAGGGTATTTACCTCTTGGACCTTACCTTAGGGGAGGAGAGACAGAGAATAAAAAAAATAAATAAATAATAAATAAATAAATAATCATCACCTGTGAGGTACATAAAATGGGTGATATAATAGAAAGTTATAGATATAGTGCCTGCTTTACACAGGCTGGTCAGGAAGGTCTTCCTTGGTGATTATTCAACTTGAGGCATGAAGGACAAGAGGAGTCAATAATGCAGAGAGGAACTATTCAATTTAGAGGCAAGAACAAATTTAAATTCTTTAAGCAAGAGAGAGTTAAGTATATATAAGTATACTGAGGAACTGAAACGAGGCTAATTTATCATTGAATTTACATGACTTGACTCTACTTTAAAATAAGTTTTCCCCCTTAGTATTCACTTATACATGTACATAGACCCCACTGCCTACTTGAAATGCTCTAAATATGCCTGCATCTTAAAGTGAATATGATTTAGTCTCAAGCAAAGTCTTCTTTACAGACCAGAATATGCAGTAATTAAAAAAGACAAGAAATCCCCAAAGCTGTGAAAAATCCCAAAAAATTAAGATCAGGTCAGGCTTTTAAAATACTTTAAGACTATCAGAAACTTCAGGTTTCTGGTCCAGCAGAAGTTGCCACTCATCCTAACAAGTACAAAGGTAAGCAAAGTGAAAAATCAACAACTCTGCCTAAATTCATAAGAGAGAAGTGAGGTCACAGGGCACACCAGTGCCCCCAAACCCACCCAGAGATAAACCCACGCACATATGTTCACCTTATCTTTGATAAAGGAGGCAAGAATGTACAACAGTGAAAAGACAGCCTCTTCAATAAGTGGTGCTGGGAAAACTGGACAGCTACATGTAAAAGAATGAAATTAGAACACTCCCTAACACCATACACAAAAATAAACTTAAAATGGGTTAAAGACCTAAATGTAAGGCCAGACACTATAGAACTCTTAGAGGAAAACATAGGCAGAACAATCTGTGACATAAATCACAGCAAGATCCTTTTTGACCCTCCTCCTAGAGAAATGGAAATAAAACCAAAAATAAACAAGTGGGACCTAATGAAACTTAAAAGCTTTTGCACAGTAAAGGAAACCATAAGCAAGATGAAAAGACAACTGTCAGAATTGGAGAAAATATTTGCAAACGGAGCAACTGACAAAGGATTAATCTCCAAAATATACAAGCAGCTCATGCAGCTCAATAGCAAACAAACAACCAACCCAATCCAAAGATGGGCAGAAGAGCTAAATAGACATTTCTCGAAAGAAAACATACAGACTGCAAACAAACACGTGAAAGAATGCTCAACATCATTAATCATCAGAGAAATGCAAATCAAAGCTACAATGAGATATCATCTCACACCAGTCAGAATGGCCATCATCAAAAAATCTAGAAACAATAAATGCTGGAGAGGGTGTGGAGAAAAGGGAACCCTCTTGCACTGTTGGTGGGAATGTAAATTGATACAGCCACTATGGAGAACAGTATGGAGGTTCCTTAAAAAAGTAAAAATAGAACTACCATATGACCCAGCAACCCCATTACTGGGTATATAACCTGAGAAAACCATAATTCGAAAAGAGTCATGTACCACAATGTTCATCACAGTTCTATTTACCATAGCCAGGACATTGAAGCAACCTACGTGTCCATCGATAGATAAATGGATAAAGAAGATGTGGCACATGTAAACATTGGAATATTACTCAACCATAAAAAATGAAATTGAGTTATTTGTAGTGAGGTGGATGGACCTGTAGACTGTCATACAGAGTGAAGTATGTCAGAAAGAGAGAAACAAATACTGTATTCTAACACATATATATGGAATCTAAAAAAACCCACAATGGTTCTGAAGAGCCTAGGGGCAGGACAGGAATAAAGATGCAGAAGTAGGGAATGAACTTGAGGACCTGTGGTGAGGGAAGGGTAAGCTGGAATGAAGTGAGAGAGTTGTATTGACACATATACTCTACCAAATGTAAAATAGATAGCTAGTGGGAAGCAGCTGCATATCACAGGGAGATCAGCTCGGTGCTTTGTGTCCAGCTAGAGGGGTAGGATAGGGAGGGTGGGAGGGAGACGCAAGAGGGAGGAGATATGGGGATATATGTATATGTATAGCTGATTCACTTTGTTATAAAGCAGAAACTAACACACAATTGTAAAGCAATTATACTCCAATAAAGATGTTAAAAAAAAATACAGTTGAAGACCCCTTGGTTGGTATTCCACTCACATAATATCTGGTCCCTTCCCTACGTAGAAGTAATCATGGTACTCAAGTTGTTATTTATCATTCCCATGTAAACTTTTATTACATATAACTGCATTATTAAACGAATCATTTTCTTTTTTGACTTTAAATTTTGTAACACTACATATATTCTTCTGCAACTTGTTTCTTGTTTTTTATTGAAATATAATTGACTTAAAATATTATGTTAGTTTCAGGTGTACAGCATAGTTGATTTCTGGTCTCGTAGTATTGTGGTCGGGGGGCATGCTTGATATGATTTCAGTTTTCTTAAATTTGTTGAGACTTGTTTTGTGGCCTAGTATGTGGTCTATCCTGGGGCATGTTCCATGTTACTTGAAGGGAGTGTGTATTCTGCACCTTTTGGACAGAATGTTCTATCTATCTATCTATCTATCTATCTATCTAACTGATGATTGACAGGGCCAGATCCTGGGGTAGAGCTTATTTCTTTGTGTCCAAGCTGGTACAGAGAGCTCCAGTTCATACACTTAACATTGTGTATAATATTTTATTATTTAAAAAGTACAATTCATTTTCCTATTGATGGACACAAGTTTTCTCTATTTTGCGGGGCTTAAAATAGTGTTGTAATGAATATCATTTCATTGCCTGCATGTGTTAGAGTTTCTCTAGGTTGTATAGTTAGTAGACTAATTCGGGGGTCAAATTGTACATGCATAGTTAGTTTTGATAGATATTACCAAATTGCTCTTCTATGTGATTATTTGAATTTTCTTTCTCACAAGCGATGAATGCCACTGCTTAGTAATGCTAAGGATGTTAATTGTTGCTAGTATATTTGAGGTCAGTAATATTTCATTTTTTATTTTCATTGGAATTCCATAATTACTACTGAAGTTGACCATCTACTAAAATTGAGCACCTGTAGAAAAAAACAAAAAAAACCAAAAAAAACTCCAGAGGACCCAGGATCATGTGAGTGGGTCCCACACTTCTGTGAGTTTTACATCCTGGAGCTCTACCAGGTTCTCAGGGTGAACAGCAGAGAAAATTTCCTCTCATACTTCCAGCAGGAAGATGAGAAAGAAGCCTTTTTTTAAAAACACCAGAGCATTCTGTTCTTCTTTACAAGGTTTGTCCTCAGGAGAAACCATTTAACTACCGCCTAATTTAAACTGCTTGGGTTTTATCAGAGCCTAACTGACCTGAGGGAAGAGAATACCCAACTCCAGACCATTCTAGCCATCTTGTACTGCCTAAGGGGTAAAAAAAAGAAACAACTGAGAAGCATTGGTGAAGTTTACCACCCAGAGGGCATAAGCTTATTAAAAGACTGAGAACTAAGCATAGGAATGTGTAACGCGCCCGCACCTCACCATGGCATTACTACAGTCTTTTCACACCAGTTCCACTACTGCAACTGAATCCACTATCAGAATTGGAGATTTCAACACACCTCTATCAGAGATGAATAGATTCAGCAGGGAGAAAATCAGTAAGGACATAACTGAACTAACAACCCCATTAATCAACTGCATATATGGACATTTACAGTCTATCTCCTCTAACGTCAGCAAAATACACATTTTTCTCAAGTTCACATCAAGCAATTCCCAAAATAGCCCACATTTTGGGCCATAAAACACTCCTTAACATATAATAGAAATCATATAATATCTCTTCTCATACCACCATGGAATTAAAATAGAAATCAATAACAGAGAGATAATGGAAAATCCCAAGATACATGAAGAATAAACAACATACTTCTAAATGACCCATAGGTCGAAAAGAAATCTCAAGAGAAATTAAAAATATTTTGAACTAAATGGAAATAAAAACACAGTTTATCAGAATTTGTGGGATGCAGCAAAAGCGGTGTTTATAGGGAAAGTTATAACACTGAAAGAATATATTAGAAAAGAAGAAAGATCTAAAATCAATACTCTAAGTTTCCACTTTAGCAAACTAAAAAGAAGAGCAAATTAAATCCACAGTAAGCAAAACAAAAGCAATAATAAAAATTGGAGAAGAAATAAATGGAATTGAAACAGTAGGTGAATGGATAAACTATGGTATATCCAGGATGGAATATTATTCAGTATTAAAAAGAAATAAACTATCAAGCCATTAAAAGACATGGAGGGGGACTTCCCTGGCAGTTCAGTGGTTAAGACTTCACGTTCCAATGTGGGGGATGTGGGTTTGATCCCTGGTTGGGTAGCTAAGATCCCACATGCCTCGTGGCCAAAAAACCAAAACATGAAACAGAAGCAATATTGTAACACATTCAATAAAGACTTAAAAAAATGGTCCACATCAAAAAAAAATCTTAAAAAAAAAAGACATGGAGGAAACCTAAATGAATATTACTAAGTGAAAGAAGCCAGTCAGAAGTACATGATTCTACCCATATGAATTTCTTGAAAAAGCAAAATTATAGACAGAGGTCAGTGATTGCCGGGGGTTTGGAGGCAGGAAGGGAGGAATGAATAGGTGGAGCACAGAGGATTTTTAGGGCAGTGAAGCTATTCTGTATAATACTATAAGGTACATGTCCTTATACATTTGTCCAAGCCCATAGAACGTGATACAGCAAGAGTAAACCTTAATGTAAACTACGGACTTTGGGTGATAATGATGTTCAGATGTGGGCTCATCAATTATAACAAATGTACTAGTCTGGGGATGTTGATGATGGGGAGGCTATGCATGAGTAGGTGCAGGGGGAAAATGCAAAATCTCTGTGTCTTCTGTTCTCGTGTGCTGTGAACATAAAGCTGTTTTAAAAAAATAAAGTCTATTAGATAAAAACAAAATAGAACCATAAGTACTTATGTTTGCTAGACATCAAACTAATTTAGGATATCAGGGTCAATGTATTACAACAAATCTGAAAAACATTATGCAATGAAAGAAATTAGTCACAAAAGCACACATCTTGTATGATTCCATTTATATGAAATGTCCAGTATAGGTCAGTTTATGGAGACAGAAAGTAGATTCGTGGTTCCCAAGGGCAGAAGACAGGGAAAATAGGAAGTGATTATTAATAGGTATGGGTTTTTGTTTTGTTTTGTTTTGAGTGGTTAAAATGTTCTAAAATCAGATACTGGGAATGGTTGCATAGTTATATGAATAAACTTAATTACAACTGAAATGCACATGGAGGAATGTGCATTTTAAAAGGTAATTTTAAAGAGTGAATTTGTATAATGTGAATGTAAATTATATTTCAATAAAGCTACTATTTTATTTTTTATTTTTTTAAAGATTTTTTTATGTGGACCATTTTTAAAGTCTTTATTGAGTATGTTACAATATTGCTCCTGTTTTATGTTTTGGTTTTTTGGCCGCAAGGCATGTGGCATTTTAGCCACCCCACCGGTGATGGAACCCTCACTCACTGCATTGGAAGGTGAAGTCTTAACCACTGGACTGCCAGGGAAGCCCCAAAGCTATTATTTTAAAAGTTAATAAAATAGAAATATCTTTATACATTAAAATGTTTTTTAAGTAGATAAAATCAAATAGGAATATAGAGTAACAAACTTTTCAGTTCATAATTATGGAAGTTTCAAGAGAAATTCTAAAGAAGTCAGACTTATTTGGAGAAACTGAAGAGGAAAGGAAAATATATAAAATATCATAACTTTAATTTTATAATAAGTAACTAAAGCTAAGTTAGAACAAGGATTTCATCCAAAATAACAAGGAGGTTAAGTGACAATTCTGGGACCTGAATTCAGACCAGTTATATCCAATGCTAAAAATCTTTTTTGGTCTTGAAGTTTCCTTAAAATTCCAGTGTCTCAGCAAATAAATATCTTTCTCACATTAAATTATATTTCTAGAACGCAAATAATGAAAAATCTACAAGGTGTTAAAAATTAATCCTTTCAAAATATTTACACTTCTCACAGATTTCCTCCAGGGCATAAGAAAGGGAAAGTGCATATTAAGTATTTCAGATACTTAGCATTTCAAACATGTCCAGAAAATGACTAATAAAAATTTTTTGCACACAAATAGAATACTAACCATCATGACCACAGATTTGAAACTACAACTGTGAAACATTTGTTTGTATATGTGGCATCAGCTCTGTTTCATTTGTTTTGGGCACCTAATTGAGGAACATCTGTTTCAGTAGTATCTGTTTAATATGAAAAATATCCTTTGGTATGAAAACAGGCTGAATTGGTATGTAGACCATTTATTAGTTCTGTTACTATTAAATGAGGGCAAATCAATCACTCTGGCTAAAAATTCCAACTTAACCAAGAGGTGCTACATCAGTTGTTAATAAAAATACACACTTTACTCATTCATTCATTCTAAACATTTGTTTAGCCTGTATTCTGTGTCAGGTATGTAAGTAAGTTTCAAGGCTGTGATGTAGACCAAAGACAATATTATCCTTAAAGGAACTCCCAGTTCAGCTGATGAAGCAAGCATGTAAATAAAAATTTGAAATATAATAAATTCTATAATTGATATAAGCATACAGTATAGAGGAGGGATATCTAAATCTATTAAGTGGGTAGATGGATGGAGGTGTTAAAGTTTGTCAATTAAGAAGAATTCGTTTTCCGAAATAAATTTGTGACAATTATTAAAGCTGCAACTGTTTCAGTTTTGAAGTAAAAAGCAAGCCCCAGTACATGACAAGGTGCTCAACATCACTAATCTCCAGAGATTTGCAAATCAGAACCACAATGAGGTATCACCTCACACAGGCTAGAATTGCTATTATCAAAAAGACAAGAAATAAAAAGTTGTGGCGAGGATGTGGAAAAATGGAACCCTCATGCAGTGTTGGTGGTAACGTAAATTGGTGCAGCCACTATGTAAAGCAGTGTGGAGGTTCCTCAAGAAATTAAAAATAGAGCTACCATATGATCCAGCAATTATACTTCTGGGTAAGTATCTGAAGAAAATGAAAACACTACTTTGAAGAGATATCTGCAACCCACATGTTCATAGCAGCATTATTTCCAATAGCTAAGATATGGAAGCAACCTAATTGTGCATAGATAGACGAATTGGTAAAGAAAGTGTTTTATATATATATATATAATCATACATAATATAAAATACATATATACACATACAAAGGAATGTTTTTCAGCCATAAAAAGGACACTCTGCCATTTGAAATGACATGGATGAACCTTGAGGTCATTATGCTAAGTGAAATAAGTTGGACAGAAGAAAGACAATTACTGTATGATCTCTCTAGGAATCTAAAAACAAACAAACAAAACAAAACAAAACTCATAGATACAGAGAACAGATTGGTGGTTGCCAAAAGTGGAGGTTGGGAGGTGGGTGAAATGGGTGAAGGGGTCAAAATATGCAAACTTCCAATTATAAAATAAATCCTGGGGATATAAAGTATGGCATGGTGACTAATTTAAAAGAAAAAAAAAAGCAACCCTCAGCTACAACCTAACTACTGTGCTCAGGAAAATAAATCAGTATAGTTTCAGATAAGTAAGAGCACAAAATTATGCATGAGTGTAATGAATCACATTATCCCCTGAACAGATCATATATTATGTATAAAACAGAACACTTAAGAGATTGGAACTCATTTGAAGTTTTGCAAAGCAAATTATCATAATTCTTCTGATATTATAGTAGTTTTCACCTAATACACTAGTTAATACGTTTGAAGAAGTTAAGCATGTAGGAAAATTCTATTTTAAGATAGAAAAAAACAAGAAATTATTAACTGGAAAATATAATCTGACTGGAGAAAATCTTTTGTAATGAAATTATGATAAAATGCTTTGCCTAAAAGCAAAATTATGAATGCCAAAATAAAGCATAAATGATATCATAATACGAAAAATTATTTCAAAAAGGAAATATATAGTATACATAATCTTATTAAGATAAATGTTTTATAACATCTTTAAGTAAGAGTACTTCTGTGTTTAAATTGGTATTATAAAGACAACAAGCATGATATTCTGAGAATAATTCAAATATTGAGGACGAAAGAGTTAAGTACATAATAGCTGTTTATTAATTCCAAAAATAATAAGGACAACTCACAGGACTTAACAAGTTTTGTTCTCTTATAACTCTCTTCTTCATTTTCCTAAACACTACATAGAATGAGGCGAAGTTAATATTAACAAATCAAAATTTCTAATGGTAACCCATAAAACACATAAAATATCATATTGTTTCTTAGCCACAGAATTAATATCATAAACATTATATATGTGATACAGTAACAAATTTTCAAACAGCAATGTTCTGTGTGACATAGTAAGTATTAAATTTTCAAGCACCAATAAACATGAGGGAACAAAACTCTGACAAAACTGTACATGTGGCAAAAACTAATTTGATTGGCTGATGTCAACAGATTTTTCATAATTTGAAGAAAATGAGAAAAACTCTCTGTTAGTAACTGACAAGGAAACGGGCCTAAAAATGTTTAATTCAGTTATAGTTCCTCAAAACAAACTCAAGTGATTGGGATACACTTGAGTTCCCTTAAGTGTTTGTGTTATTTGTTCAAGTGGCTTTCTGTCTCTTACAGCAACTCTGCTTTGCTGGCATGAAATGTGTTTGTACTGACTGGATCTTCCTCCCTCTGGCTGTTAGAATCCCTTAGATGGTTTGTTATTTTCTTTATTAGCCCTTAGATCTGGTGGTAGAAGTAAACAAGTGGAGCTTGTTTCTGCAACACTGAGCTAGCTGCGCAGGGCAGAGGGGCTGCAGGTCCCCCGCTGAGTAGCAGGCTAAAGCTTCGCTGTTTCCAGGTCTCCAAGTTTATTCTCAACTTCAGGAGCAGAGGACCTAGTCCAGCTCCCCCATAGTCCCTAAGGTCACACTTATTGGACAAACTTTCATCAATGTCAAAATTTCCTCTAAGAATCTCTGTGCCAGGTTTTTCCAAGATTGTGGTTAACTTTACTCTATCCCAAGGAAGAAAGAGTCTGTACCAGTTCTCTCCATCAAGATCTCCTCTGAGCCTAAACCTTCACCTGTTCCCAGATATAGATCAATTTCAACACCAATTTGACTTGGAAAAGACAGGTAGTCAGGAATTTGGAGAAAAGATGTAGAGAGCCATATTATTAATTTGGTAGGGCTACCATAGAAGTGTAATACAAATAGGGTGGCTTAAACAACCGAAATTTACAGTCTTACAGTTCTTTCTGGAGTGTAGGAGTCCAAAATCAAGGTGTTGGCAGAGTTGGTTTTTTCTGAAGGCTGACAGAGAAAGATTGGTTCCAGGTCTCTTTCCTTGGATTGTTAGATGGTCATCTTCTCCCTGTGTCTCTTTACATCATCTTCCCTCTAAGCCTGTCTATCTCTGTGTCCAAATTTCTCCTTTCTATAAGGACACTAGTCATATTGCATTAGAACCCAAACTAATGAATGATTCATTTTAACTTGATCATCTCTATAAAGACCCTATCTCCAAATAAGGTCACATTTTGAAGTACTGGGGGTTAGGACTTCAAACATATCTCTTTTCAGGGGATATGGTTCAACCCACAACAGCCATATTTAAGTCAACTGTCTATCCCTGAGACTCTGCTGAATATATTAATTAAGCTCTAGATTGGTGATGACCTCAGATGCCGTTAAGGTAGGCGTATTGCAACACAAAATTCTTCAGGTAGATAGAATGATAAAAGGATTCTAGTCCAAAAGACCTGAGGGGATCATGAGAGCCAAGAGACAATTATCATAAGAAACTAAAATTTCAAATGTTCATCGTACATATTACCAGCTGAAAAATAAATGAGTATTTATAAAAACACTCAAAGGCATTATTGTTACTACAAACTCTCTTATCTATAAACCACCTTTTGGGTAATTTATTTGCATTTTCACTTGAGTGAACAATAAAGCATAAAATATTGCCTTTGCAATACATTTTTTTTTAAAGCAGAAAAGTAACTAGTGGGCGTAAGAACTTGTCATTGTTTAAGTCTAATCACTTTATTTAAGTGTCAAGTGGGACCCTCTCTAGTAAAACAACTCATAGCCTACATTTCAATTAAGTTTAGTGAAAGGCAGGGAAAATTACAGAAAGGAAAAGAAGCTTTAGTTTGAAGACTCAAGAGTAAAAGAATTAGTGAATCATTTTAAACAATGTCACTTTTTGTTAAATAGGATAGTTACTAACTTCTTAGCTAAGTAGACTTTAAAAAAGAAATATTCTTTGATTCACTTTGCTGTACAGCAGAAACTAACACAACATTGTAAAACAACTGTACTCCAATAAAAATTTTTTAAAAAGAAATATTCTAAAATATGCCACTCAAAATAATTTTTTAGACAATTTTAATTTAAAAGGAGAAAATAGACAATTTCCTTTTGCAAACAAAATACACAACGTGCTCACAACCGTTAGATTAATTGGTATAATATCATGTATATTTTCATTAACACTGTATAACTTCTACATTGATCCACATTCTTGGGACAATTGGTATTATGATTAAACTTAACTTTGCCCATCTTTTGGCTCTAAAATTGTGTCTCATTTAATTTGCATTCCTTAACTACAAATAAAGTTTAACATCTTTAACTTTATAAATGACCTAATTCTTTTTTTTTTTAATTCCTCTTCCTGAAATCTTTCCATATTTATTTTCTATTGGGTTGTCAGTCTTTATTCTTCTTGATTTTTTAAGAAATGCTCTGCCTACCAGTACTTGACTAATATATTATTACTAAATTTGTGAAATATAAAATTCAAAAACAACATTTTGCTTTCCTGATCATCTATTTCATATTTGTTTTCCATTAAATTATTTTTGTTCTTATGTTTCTTATTCTTTATTTCTACATTTATGAGATTCATTCATTTGTTCATTCCAACATCATAAGTTGTATCTTATTAATTTTCAGCCTTTATTTTATGACCATTTAAGGCTATACATTTCTAATTAATCACAGGTTTATCTTCTTTTAATATGTAGTATTTTTATTTTAAAATTTCAATTATTTATATCATTGCTTATATCCACAAGTTTCTTAATGCATGTTTATTCATTTTAATTTTATTGAATTCCAGTCATGGGTTCATTTTCTGAGATGATAACCACTTCTTTAAATTAGTTGAAACTTATCTATAGCCCACATTATTATGTTCAATTTTTATAGATGTTCAATGCATGTCTAAAAAGAATGCTTATTACAAAATGTTGGGATGTAATATTGTATAACTATTCATTAGAACGAATTTGTTAATTACATATATATTATATATAAAGCATTGAAAAGAATTTTTTCAAAATTCATATCTAGATTTTCTTGTAAGGTTGGTCCAACAGCTACTGAATAGTATATTAAACTATCCCATTATAGTGGTGGATTTTGTTTTTTTTGCTCTACAGTTTTGAAGCTGTATTATTCATTTTTAAGTGCATACAAATTTAGTTTTCATATCTATTTGGTGAAACTTTTTTCATTATGTAAAGACCCTCTTTCTCTGTACGTAAGTAATTTCCTTTAATTTTGTCTAAAATTAGTGGGCTACACCAGCTTTGTTTTTTTTTGGTTCGCAGTTACCTGATGTACTTTCCCCCCTCCTTTTAGTTTTACCCTTCCAGATAGCCTTTAGCTTATTCCTAATTCTTATAAACTATATATAGCTGTTAGTCTTTATTTTCATTTTTAAAAAATAATCTGTCTTTTCTCTGTAGTGGATTTTGAGACCTTCTATTTGTCTTTAGTAATACATAGCTGTATTGACAAAATTTTCTCAGCCTCCCCTGCACTCTTTTCCAACTTGGCCTGACTTTTGGCTTCTGTGTTCATCTATGCATTGTCCACTTTTAGCAAGAATTCTGCTAAGTCATTTTAATCAGAATCCCCTCCCCGCTCCAATATCTGATGACCATTGATAATCTCATCAAGTTCCTCATCCTCCACCAGCCCCAAGGCGGGCTGACCTGCCCCATAGCAAGAATCCTGTTAGGTTGGTTTAGCCAGAATCTTCCCTTACCCCTGTTTCCTCTTAGTAATATTCTAGCCACCCACCCCCACCATGCTCCTTGGCTATAAATTACCACTCGCCCATGCTGTACTTGAAGTTGAGTTTAATCTGTCTCCCCCACTGCAAAATTCCATCTCAGTGGTCCTCTACCTATTGTGATAGTCCCCTTGCCCCCTTGAATAAAGTCTTCCTTACTGTGCTTTAACAATTGGTATTGAATATTTTTTCTTTAACAGTATTAAGATGACTTTAGTTATAGTTTCTTCTCCACCTGTCCTACTGGGACACTTTGCACTTCTATATTGTGAGAATTCGTGTTTAATCATTCTGATAAAATTTCCAGTTATTATTTTTTCATATTTTACTTACACTCCGTTTAATTTACACATCTTTCTTTTGGGGGGAACACAAATCTAATGTTTGTAAGAAATTATGAATCTCTTTGCTGTGTCTTTAAACCTGTTTTGAATATCTTTTACTCTGCATGATTCATACTGTGTAAATTTTTGGATCTATTTTCTAACCCACTAATTATATTTCATCATATTAAATCCACTGTTTCAGCTATCAAATGCTTTTTTAATTTCAGCTATTGTAACTTTTACTTTTAGATACTCTCTTGGCTATCTTTCACAACTACCTGGCCAATTTTATAGTCCTAGTCATATTTTTGTTCTTTTCACATATTAAACGCACTTATTTTATATTCTGTAGCCATTTATTCAAATGCCTACCGTCTTTGCACTTGTAATTCTGTTTTAACTGCTTTGTTGACTATAACTCATGGTGATTGTCTATTCATGTGTTTTGTTTTTTGATATTGAGCGTATGTTCTTTGGACTTTTATCTAAGGAAATTTTTTCAGACTTGGTCCTAAGATATATTCCTCTAGGAAGTAACTATAGTTGTTTCTGCCAGTTTTCTAAGGATATTACATTGACAGCACCAATTAAATACACATTTGTAACTTGCATTTATGTGGCCACATGTGGTGTTAATTCTGGCTCAAAACTGTGTGTGAGCTAGTTTTTGGCAAATAACTCTTCAATGAGATTTTTTTCCTCCATTCCAAGCTAAAGCTGGGACAGACAAGTTTCTTTCTCAGAATCCTTTGGGATGTGTATAGTTTTTCTCAATTGCTTCTTGTGGTTATCAATTCCAGGGATTTCTGGTTAAAAAAAAGCAAGTCTTTTAGGTCTTTGAGTTCTAGTTCTTGTCTCCAATTCAGTGGGCAACTGGTAAACACTGAAACTCCAGTCCAAGAGGGATCAGCTTGTTACTACTGGAATCTTTTCAGTTTTAGTTCTCATTTGCATTTTTAGCTTCCTGATTTTTCATCAGTTTGGGCCTCTGATTTCTATGCAATCTCAGCTTACCACTTAGGTTTTTTAAACAAGTATTTTCTTCATACTTTAGGTATTTGGGGGATGAGCTTTTTTTTCTTCGTACTTTAGGTATTTGGGGAATGGGCTTTTTTTGTTTTTAGTTTGTCAAAAATACTAAAAATAAGTCATTAAGAAAATCTTAAAGAAATTTTGGAGAAAGTTGGGAGTGATAATTTTCCGTAAAATACATATAAATTTGTTCGTTTTCAGAAATTAGAAATTAATAGTCAAAATCATAGAATATTTATTAGTTATATCAATTCATGGATTATAATTGTTTCTATAGAGGTAAATTATTAATTTTTATAGCATATCATTACATATTCTGATAATTGTATATGCACCCTAATTATCTTCTTACTTTATTTCTGACAAAAGCTGTGTAGATGGATATATGCCTTATTATGTATTATCCACCAATAATAGAATTGCAATATTTAGACTTCAAATCACAAGTAATTAAAGTTTAGTAGTAGTACGTGTCCTGTGGCTGACCTATGAAGAAAATAATATTATTTTAGTGATAATCAACAAGAATATATAAAGTATGATAAGGCTAAGGGATTGCTGAAATTTTCAGTTTTTTTCTAACCTGGATATTTAACAATATATATGAATATTCTTCATTTTCAAATTAAATCAGAGTTTTGGAGAAAATATTCTATTGGATTTGTTTGGAAGTAGTGTTGTTACTCATTTTGAAAATAACGTATTGCAATATATTCCAATCTGTAGTTGACTGCCATAATCAATTTAGCATATCATGACACATATATGATACTGAGAATGAGTATCATACGCATAATTCATCTCAGGTGAAAAATGAAAACATCAGTTAAGGTTGTGGTGTTTGGGGTTTTGTTTGTTTTAAAGCTTTTTATATTTCTTATATTTATATAAGAGGCCTGTGATGAAAAAAATCTACATGATGAGAAAACCTCCTCAGGAGTGTAAGTATGAAATGGAGGTTTTATTGGTTGGTGTATTAACAAGTGGGTGAAGGTATCTCCTGACATTACAACCACATTTACATGTTGTCAACTAACCAGAAAACTTAGCAACAATTTTTAAATTTGTTCATTATTTGACCCAGTATTTACAGTCCTCCATGATATGCCTCAAACTTATTTACCACTATTTTCCTTCAGTCATCCTTTTTTTTCATACCAATAGTATAAATTGTTCAGAAGTTAGATAGTATAAATTGTTTAGAAGTTAGATAAAACTTGAAGGTCATTTCTGCCTTAAAATAATAATAGTGTGATATTGGAAAAGCTTCTTAAAATCATGGGAACTCAGTTTCCTCATTATTAAAACATGGTCAGAAATATGTATACCTTAGAATCTTGAGAGCAGAAATTAAGATAAGACGTAAAATATCCAATACAGTAGTTAACTGCACAAATATTGTTACTGAAATCCTATTTGCCCCACTTTTTTCTGCTTCTAAGCTTTTGAAGATTTTTTTTTACCCTCCTACAAAGTTTTTCTGCTATAGTTTCCACTCATTCAAATTCTAAAAATGAACCATGAACTGGTTTCAAAGCTTTGTTGAATATTCCCCACTCTATCAACATTTTCTAATCTACTCGTGCTTTCTATTTTGAAGTAATGCATTTGAATTCCCATAGCATTTCTCTTTGCTTCTTTCAATACTTAACATTCTATGAGATACTATGAATATTCACGTACACCTTACACACTATGTATTATAGTTCCTCTAGGACAAGATTTGTTTCCCATTCACATGTATATCTCAGGAAGCTCCCAAGATGGTGCATATTATAAACCTTATATTTGTTGGTGAAGAAACTGTTTAAGGAAATAATTTGGAAGTACTTTTACAAGTTGTGCCTACTTGAGACCAAATATTCAGAGAAAGAACAAAATATCCAGTTAATTAAGCGCTTCAAATATCCCACTATTTGAAGTCATTTAGGGAATTATGGCAGATTTTCACTGCAGTTCGGAGAAAAGATGACAGTCTGAGAGTTAAAAAAGTAAATATCATAATAGAGTGTATTATATTAATCTTATTTATAAATAAGGCACTCTCAGAGTGAACTGAAGACCCACATATAAACTCAAAGATTACTTTTAGATGGCTAAGGAATATATCTGGCCTGGAGAGAACACTATAATCTAAACAATTTTATGAAGAAAGAATAGGTTAAAAGAGATTAGTAAGAATGGAATCTTGAAAAGAAAGAACTAAAGAGCAGAGAAAGTTTCTGCATTTGTTCATTCAACAAATATTTCTTGCTCATTTACCACCTGCCAGACATGTGCCAGGCATAAGGATGCACATTTCCCCTGCCTTCCAGGAGGATTCAAACAAAGACAAACAAATTCTAGTTTGATTTCTGCAGGAAATAAATCCTAATATAAAGGTTTAGGGGAAATCTTGTTGAAAGAAAGGAAGAGAGAGATTTATACTATGAGTTAATGGCTGAAAGAGACTAGACATAAGAAGCACAGAGGAAGAAAGTTTGAAGTAGAGAAATCATGAGATAAGAAACAGCTCATGTGACTGGTGCATTATGGGGGAAAAGCACACTAGAAAGGGCTGAGGAGATTGTCAGTGGAAAATCATTTAGAGCCAGCTGTGAAGAGGAATGTGGATTTCAATCTGTTGCAATGGAAAGGCATTGAACAGTCTTAGGAATAGAAGTGACATCATTCGGTATACTAAAACTAACAAAGAACAAACAAAAACCCCTTAATATTCACAGTGGAGGGTTAATCAAGGGGAATAAGAGAGCAAGCAAGAGAAAAAATTAGGAGACTTTTGCTGAGATCCATGTGAAAAATTTTGTAGCCTGGAAAAAAAAGAAAAAAAGGAGATAAATCATTGGATATTTCTGCTATTATTTCAAAAAAGGAGGGTCACCTGATCAGCTAACATGTCATTATTATTGTAGTCTGTTCAGTATGTAGATCCCTATGCAAAAGACAAATTCACTAGGCACACATACTTGGTGATGATATCTATCACTGCCATAGGATTAATTCTCCTCTACCTAATTTGTATTAAACATGTGACTTCCTGATTGATTTTTAAATTAAAGCTTTTTTTTTTTTTTTTTTTTTTTTGCGGTACGCAGGCCTCTCACTGTTGTGGCTTCTCCCGTTGCGGAGCACAGGCTCAGGACGCGCAGGCTCAGCGGCCATGGCTCACGGGCCCAGCCGCTCCGCGGCATGTGGGATCTTCCCGGACCGGGGCACAAACCCGTGTCCCCTGTGTCGGCAGGCGGACTCTCAACCACTGCGCCACCAGGGAAGCCCTAAATTAAAGCTTTGTTTCAATCTTCCTAGAGTGTTAATTCAAAGATGTGACTATTCTAATTATTCCAAAAGTGACATTGCCTTTTATAAGTTTTAAAACTGACATTTTGACTCATACACAAGCTTTTGATGAGATGACTAGAATGACCCAGTGCTACTGAATCTGATCGATTCTCAGTAGTTATTAACCCGATACTACATTAACTTCAAAAAAGTAAGTAAAATTTTCACTAAATAACAAATCATTTTAGCAGTATGTACAAAATATTATATATGTTTAGCTCATTGGTAGTAACAATTGAGCATATGAAAAAAGCTTTATCTTTACATTGAAATTGATCTACTTTTCTGTAGCTTAAGTAATATGCATATATCTTGAAACAATAGTGAAAATACACCATTAAAGATAGCTCTGTGGTAGTATACAAAATACTGGACAATGCACCTGAAGCACCAAATTCAGTTTTGATATCTTCAGCTTGCTGAATATGAAGGTTAGTAACCATCACTTAACCACTTTGGGCTACAATTCCTTCCTTGTAAAAGGAAAATATTAAATATGAGGAAGATTAATATCTCATTTAGCTCAGAAGTGCCATGTCTTGTCCAATGTGAAAAATAATCTATTAGTACAAGAAGGAAATAATAAAGGCCTGAAGAAGAAGAGCAGAGATTTGGCTATATCAGAATCCAGCTTAATTTTACATGAATGCTAGTCAGATGCTCATCAGCCATAAAATGGTCTTTTTTCCCAAAAACACATTCATTCACCTACCATATAATCAGGACAATTATTCTCCAAAGAGTAAAATTTACAAGAATGGCTACCACAATATGTAGTTGCATAAAATTTATTTTGACTTTATAGAAATTAAGAATAAACAACATAAACAACATAGACAAGAAGCACTGGGAAATTAATCATCAAATGTTAAAAGAAACAAGACAGTACGACGCACTTTGATTCATTTCTAATTATTTAATCAAAGTTAATCTAGTACCCCACACACTGTAACAAATTCATTCGTTTACTAATTTAAAAATAATCATATTTCTAGTATGATCATTGACACATTCAACAAACATTGATTATCTACTGTATGCTAGGTGCTGTGCTAAATAACAGCCATTATTTCACTCTGGTGGAAAAGTCAAACAAATAAATGAGGGGAATGGTAGCTTGCCATAAGTAATTTGAAGGAAATAATCATGATGCTATGAAAAACAAGTAATATGGGGAGAATTCTCTGGCGGTCCAGTGGTTAGGATGCCACGCTTCCACTGCAGGGGCACGGGTTCATTCTGCGGTTTGGGAACTACTAAAATTCCTCATGCCTCAGGGCGCAGTCAAAAAAAAAAAAAAAAAAAAGCAAGAAATAGAAAAACAAGTAATATGGGGATTCCAGCCATCCTCTTATATGACATTATATTCAATAAACTGATTGACTATATAAATTTGATAAAGTCTAACGTTCCTATGTTTTCATGTTAATGATGAGATGAAACAGCTAAAATTATCCTGCCTTTTAAGCTATCATGTAACATAATTATCCAGATTAATGTAAACACAGAGCTTTAAATATTATTCACTGATTTGCTCACTTAAACATTCATTGGCTCTCTCCTTTGGGCCAGAGTATAAATCTCAGAAGTCATTTCATTCAGTTCCCTCAATAAATATATATTTTTAAAGATATATTAAGTAAAAGTATTTTTAAAAATGTATTACTTTTCCAAAGATAGTTAGTGATGAAGCAAGGCAAGGAACCCAGGTCTTCTTGAAATATAGTAAGTTTTGTTTTTTGATTGTGTGTGGTTTTTAAAACAATTACTGCTATTCAAAGAATGACCAACTAAAAAGCATTTGCACTTAGAAAGCTTTCCAAAGATTCACTGAAAAACAGCGTTAATTAAAATTATATGACACTTCTCAAGATAGAAACATTCATGGGCAGAATCAACTATATTCCTTAAGAGGCTTCTGGAAGTTTGTGATTTAAGTCGGAAAACCAAATGTGAAAAGAGGCAGGTTTAATAATAATGTCTGGAAATAAATCCAAAATTTCTTTATTTACACGGAATATAAATAAGCTTGTCTACTAAAGAGTAAAGAGAAAGATTTTTTTTTTCACCGTGCCCTCATTTGGAGGGTAAAAATTAGTGACATACTTTTCCAGTTAAACAGAATTATGGGATAATTGATATGTCAATTGCTCTTGGATTTAATTAAGAAGAAAACGTTTGTGAGAAAGGAAAGACATTCTTGGCATGTAGTTTGGTCATTGAGAAAAGTAAGAGATTAAAGTAGGGCTTTCAGAATAAATACCTGAGGGAGTTTTGGGAAAAAGCTAAGATTCAAGGAGTGAATATTTTGATCCTAGTTGATAGTAAATAAAAGCCACTTAAAGATCTAATAGCCTAAGTTTTAATGATTAAAAATTCCATTATTTTGAGGTGCATGAAGAAGCATAGAAACGTGTGCATGATCTCTCTCTCTCTCTCTCTCTCTCTCTCTCTCTCACACACACACACACACACACACACACACACACACACGCACTCACTTTCCCTTTCCAGTCTTCCAATCCAAGTCCCCATATAAATGGTTAGGGAGGGGTGGGCGAGGGAGAGAGTTGGATGGCAGAAGAAAAGATGAACCATATGACCTAGTTGTCGTTCTCCCTGGAGCTTAATGTTAAGATATGGAAAACGCCTAAGAAAAAACGGGTGTGTGTGTAGCGTTGTCCCCTCAGAAGCCACCTCTTTAGATTTCCCACCTTCATCTTTTTAGAACCCGTATTGTCACTGAAGGAAACTCAATTGACTCTAGTCAACAACGTTTCCCGGCCAGAAGCCGGCCAGGGTTGTGAGACGATTCTAGAAGCAGCTGATTCTCCTCTTCCGCTGGTTTTCAGCACCACATTCTCTGCTCTTCCCTAGACCTCTCCAAGGGTCTGGGTTTACTGTTGACTCTTGCATTTTGATGTAAGGTCAAAGAGACAGGGTCACATCCGAAAAGACCTTTTATTACTAAATTGCGCCTTCTCCCGGAAGGGAACAATGGAGGGTCCCTCTAGCGCGATTCTGCTACCTAATCCATAAATGCTGCTGACTCCCCCAGTTCTTAGCGCAGAGGCTTCCCCTCCCCCAGTTCCTTCCAGTTGCGGTTTAGGCTCTGCACCAGTTACTCACGCCTTTTTTTTCTTTTTCTTTTTTTTTTTTTAAAAGCCTGGCTAGCTAAGCACCGCCTACCGTCGTGAGTGGCCTGTCACTCTGCCCCGCTGTGCGGTTGTGATTGGCTGGCAAGACCGTGTCGTCTGGCCCCGCCCCCGCTTCCCTCTGCCACGCTAGTGGCCCGGGGTTTACCCAAAGGTGGACAGTGGGATTCGGGCGGGCGGCGCTTGGAGCAGGTGCAGACGCATCCTTGCTCCCGCTGTTGCTCTTTCTCCAGTCGTGGGTCTGAGTCAGGAAAGGACTAGCATTCTTCTTTTGCCGCTAGAGCTCCCGTGAACTGCTGCCCAGAACCTAGGCACCTCAGACTTCTCATCTCATCCGTTATTCCGCTGTCACTGTATAAATCACCTGCACATGTGTAATCCTGTGAATCTCCCTTCAGCTCCTGCTCAGAGAAGGGGTCGAAAGGGAATTTCAAGTGTTTGAAAGAGAGGGTCTCCGCGGATCGCGGGGAGCTGTCTCAGGTGCTGAAGCTTTCCAGGCGTTGCTCTCTACCAACACCACACGCAGTTAGACTGCACACTCTCATTCCCGGCTTTCTCCTTCCCCATGCCTTGGCTAAGACTCATTTCAGAGTCGTGAATCTTTCCCTCCGTATCATGGCCTACGTGAGACACTTTCGGACATTAGTTTCGGGATTTTACTTCTGGGAAGCAGCACTGCTACTCAGGTGAGTCCACTTGTATTTAACAGTTGGAGAACTCATTCAAGCCTTGCAACTACTTGTCATGGATGAAACCAAGAATGCAACTCGAAGTTGACTTGTTGAAAGTGTCCCTTAAATCGTATTGTTTTCTATCTAAAGGTATCTAGCAGTCTATCTCTTGAGACCTCTACAACATATAACTTTGCTCTGTTTTCACTAATTAATGTATTTTAGTAACTGGCATCTTATATTATTTGCAGCTGAGGTCACCCTAGCAAAAAAATATTTCCAAAGCCTAGGTCTTCCTTCTCAAATTGCTTTAAGTGTTTCTTTTTTCTAAATGAATTATAAATTCTGGGTGTTACTCTCTTTTGTGAAAGTTACAAAACATTTAGTAATTAGAAATGGAACATTACTTTTTAAAAGACAAAAAAAAAAATCTAGAGCATAAACATTTAGTGATCAGAGATATTCTGAACATTGTTGATATATCTAGAGGTTAAGTTCAAATGAATAGAATAATAAAGGCCTTGCAAGTACTATTTTCTAAAGAGCCTGGTTCATGGAGGCAAAATAATAAATAAATCACCAGATATGTTCTATGCCAAGAATAATTATTTTGGAGAAAGTAATAAGAAACCTATTGAATGGTAAAATTGTTCTATGATGTGTCATTTTCTTATCATATCCAGTCATATTTGGTAGGCTTTCTTTTTTTTTCTTTTTAATTAAAAGAGAAGAGAGACTAAACACAGATCAAGTAATTTAACCCCCATTCTTCATCAAACAATGTATAAGCAAGATACTGCTCATGGATTTTTGAAACAACAATATAAATTTTACTTTACTATTATAATTACCTTAAAATTTCCATTTTTTGGCTCACAAGACTTTCAAGAAGATTGAAATCAAATAATGAGAGTAACTAAGTTATTTGTATAATGGTTTCCATTTGAAGTATATAAATATTCTTTTCTGGGTTGCTATGTCAAGTTTTTATCGTTAGGCACATTAGAAAAACATAACATATCCCATAACTACCTTTAGTAACAGGAACTAGTTGTGAAGGTTATTATATTTCTGAAATTATCGATTTTTTCTGAAGTGAGGTGTTGAAACCATTGTAAATCAGAATATTTTCAGTGAAAAATATTTTAATGACAGTAAATTTTTGTAACTTTACAATTGTTACAAGTTTCATACGTAGTGACCAAAGCAAAGAATGTAGAGCTTTTACATTTATGTAAATTGTATGGAAAGGAGTACAAAATTCATGTCATAAGTTAAATTATTTTACCATAATTATTTCTTAATATCTTAGATAATACACATATTTATTTTTTTCAAAGAAATCAGAAGAGCTTAGTTGATAGATACTTAGGTTTAGGAATTTTAATGTTAATAACTAAAATATTTTGATCGATGAGGTCAAATTTGTATAATGGCAAATCACCATAATATTTGTTATGATATATTCTTAGAATTTATCTTCATTAATATTAAATAATTTAGTTTAAAATGCTTTTTATGAATAGTCTAAAAATGTAATCACTTGAAAAAGACATACCCAATATAGAAGTTTTGGTGATACATATATTCTTCATCAAGTTTTTCTTTTTTCGTTCACAAATCGAAAAAAAGTTTTCTCTATCTTAGACTGGTCTTAGATGAGAGTAGCTCATCACTCTATGAAGAACTTTAATCATACATAAAAAAATTAAGTATTTTTATTTTTTAGTGATGGTCCTTGAAGGAAAATTTTCTATAGAAATTTCCTTTAGAAAGTGAAGCTCCCTCTACTGGAAATATCTTGCAAAATACAGTTTCTTTATGGAGACCATTTTTTGTTCGCTAAGCCTATTCGTGAGGTATTGAGCAAAAAAGGAAACATGTAAAGGAAAAACTAAAGTCAAAAAAGTATTTTGTTTAAATTCATAAATATATCTTTTTAATTGAAAAATATTATTTCCAGGGAAATTTGGAAGTAAGAACAACAACCAGAAACCATATATGAAGTTTTAATTAAATAACATACTAGTAGAAGCGTTTTTTTCCCATAGGTTTAAGGTTTTAAAAATTTTTATTGAGATATAAATGCACAAAGAAAAATGTGCAAACAACAGAGTTCCAAATAAAGTGGCACAAAGGTAACACCATGTCAAGAGACCACGGATCAAGAAGTAGAATTGTCAGCATCACACGAGCATTCACCATGCCCCCTCTTACCACCATATCTTTTCCCAAGCACTACTTTGCTGCAAAATCATCTCTATCCTGACTTATGGGACAATAAAACTTTTTCCTGCTTTTGAACTTTATATACTTATTTGAGTCTGCTTTAATTTTATGAAACATATGTGATTTATCTGTGTTATAGCATGTAGCAGTAGCTTGTTTATTCTCATTTCTGTATGGTATTCCATTATATGAAGACATCACAATCTACCCATTGTCCTACTGAGGAATATTTGGGTATTTTTTTAGGTTTTGGCTAGTGCTGCTATGAACCTCCTTGATCATGCCTTTTTTTGGTGAATACATGTGAATACGTGCATTTTGGGGACTATATGAGTTGGGTCCAAGAGTTTCACTAGGCAGAGGAATTGCTAGAATATAGGGTGGATATGAGTATGGTTAGCTTTAGTAGATACTGCAAGTTTTCTAAGGTAGTTTTACCTAGTTAAACTCCTATCAGTAATGTATGAGAGTTCCTGTTGCTATTACTAGTACAAAATTTGATCAGTGCAACATTACTATAAAAATTTATAGTGCTTTCGTAGACTATTATTGCAAGTCCACAGATAATATTTTAGTTTCTATCTTGGCATAATTTCTACATTTTAGTAAATGAGTTTTTTTTTTTTTTAATTAGGAAGCTTCTCTCCCCACAGAGATTCTACAAGTCAGTACCACTTTATTTTTTTTAATTAATTAATTAATTTATTTTTGGCTGCATTGGGTCTTCGTTGCTGCGCGTGGGCTTTCTCTAGTTGAGGCGAGCAGGGGCTACCCTTCATTGTAGTATGCAAGCTTCTCATTGCGGTGGCTTCTCTTGTTGCAGAGCTCGGGCTCTAGGCGCGTGGGCTTCAGTAGTTGTGGCACACAGGCTCAGTACTTGTGGCGCATGGGCTTAGTTGCACCGCGGCATGTGGGATCTTCCTGGACCAGGGCTCGAACCTGTGTCCCCTACATTGGCAGGCAGATTCTTAACCACTGCGCCACAAGGGAAACCCCAGTAAATGAGTTTTATTAAGGCAAAAACAGCAAAACAAAAACATTTACTGCTATACTATAATTAGGAGTATTCATTATCAGAATACATCAGGTATTAGAAATGTAATATTTAAAGGGAACTTATTAAAGAGGTGAATTCTTTTAATAAATACAAGTCAGACACAGACATAAAAAATCTACCTTTCCTAGTAGTGAAGTTTTTAAAATTTTCACATTTTGCTCAGATATTGCTGTTTTTTGAAAAAATTTTCCTATGGCTTTTGGATTCTACTTCTCATACTAATAAAATAAAGAACAAAACACCAGTGTTCAGCTTTCTTTGAAATGTAAATAAGTGATGATTATGAAGAGCTTACAGAACAAATTCCAAAAGCAGGAGAACTGCCAAAAATATTTCATCTAAATTAATTATTTTCACAACATACAATTTTGTTTTTCATCTTTATAGTTTGATACCAACACAGACTTGCTATTTGAATAAATTATGGTATATTGTGTCAAAATACTGAATGTATGAATTTCATACTTTATGATAATCACAAACAAAATGTTTTCTTGATTTACTTCAAAGCCTAAGAAAAACATTTTGGCATAGAATTTCTTATTTTTTGCTTTTGGTACGTTTTGGAGGATGGGGAAAATTCTTTTTAATGTTGCGTCTATTTTCTTATGTAAGATTTTGAAGAAAATGTACTTCAGGGGATAAAGTCATTATTATGATGATTTCTTGTATGTAGGTACTGTAGCAGGATTCTACATAGTGTTTTTAAATTATGCTACACGTAATATATGCTTCTTCCCTTTGTATCTATAAATAATCATATGCTTTCCTAAGTGTAGAAGGATCGTGGCCCAGTTCTCTAGTCAATGCCTCAAGCAGTTTGCTCTGCAGATTCAGGAAACAGCTTTTAAATATTTCCTCTTGTATGTAATTTTTCTCTCCCTTGATCACACAACTATGTACTGAGGCAAGTCAATCACCAAATATGTGTTTAACGTGTAATGTTAAGCAATTCAACAAGATTTCCTCATCACATTCTGTGCACACGTTTGTGCTAGGTACAGTTTGGCTAGGGATGATTGGGAAATTATCCCCTTTCTCATCATGGAACTTAGAGTCTAGCAGGAAAGAAAATACAAAGGTCCAGTGACAAAAGACAAACAGAAACAGCAATGTTTTAGGCAATGTGAAATAGGGAAGTTCCCCAGAGGGTTGGTACTTGTGCTGGATCTTATAAGATGCTTGTTCAATGGGCAGAAATGAGATATAAAGAAAATATTCTATGCAATAGGAATGATACAAGCCTATCATGTGCTAAGGGAATGGTGATGGTCAAATTCAGTTGAAAGATTTCCAATTTATGGTTTAAAATCATATTCTGCTAGCAACAACTATTGAGCTGACTACAATAATAAACCAGCCGAAATGTGGAGTTGCAGCTTCCTTTCATAATGGAATATGGATGAAATTTAGAAGCAAATCATTTAATTATAACTGGATAGTTATCATTATAGGAATGGTCTGGTAACTGGGCTCAAAATATCTCTATAAATCCCTTTCTTTCAGAGGTAGAGTTTACCTCAAAATTACAATTAATCATAAGATTGCTAATAATCATCAGTAATAGTAAAAAACTATGTAAACAGACAACAATGACAAGACTACTAGAAGAAAAGGACAATCTGCTTGTTTTAGAGTTTGGAGATCATGTTTGAATTTTTCATCAAAATATGATCTCTTTAAAGAAAGAAAATCAGGTAGAGGATTTGGATTGTTGGAAGAAAAGGGGACAGTGAACTTGGTTTTGAGTTTGAGATGGTAGCAGTAGATCTGGGTATCCTGCTGTCAGCTGAGAACACAGAGACAATGCTTGAACTGTAGACTGAACAAGTTAAACTGTTACAAAGGTGATCACACTGTGTGCAAAGAACAAGAAACAGAAAAAATATTTATATGAGATGAAGGTAGAATATTTAGAGCAGGGCACAGAGACGTACTCAGAGAGAGTCCTGAGCTAAACTGTGGAGGTGCGACTGGTCATAAATAAGTGACAAAGTCATAGATTTATCATAATTTTATACTGTCGATCCCAAGGACTTGCTCTTATCAATAGCATGTATCTATCCCTTTTCTATAGAGCCTTTGAATGCTCTAATTTCAACTAATCTCATAAACTAGTCCACAGTCACGGATGATTAAAAACTTAAGTTTTCTCAGGAGACTTTTAGGAAATTATTTTGGAGAAGATGCACCTTTAACTTTTACTTACTACATGAAGCATATTGGATGAATCCTCCTTGATTTTCCCACCAAACCTGTCTCTTAAACTCTTCGCCAAATGATTAGCGTTATACTTGGATTAACTGTATTTATTGAAAATGAACTCCTGTGTATGCAGATGACCATTTTGAAACATGGGTGGTTTGTCTTTCTCCACTAGAAGAAAGCTGTAGCTTTGTCTTGTTGGAAAAATGCATCAAGAAGAGAGATAAGCGAGTTAGCTTCGAGAACTGGTTCTGGAGTGAAGGCAGGCATTCTAAGACAGGACCAACTGTTTAGTAACAAACAGAGTGTGTGAATAGAATGAGCTCTTTCATCCCAGAAAATGAAGCTATTCAAACAACTGCATGGCAACCACACACATTTTAAGAAACAGAGTTTGAAATCCTCAGATATTGTCAGAAGAGGACGCAATAGCAAAAAATAAAATAAAATAAAAAAAGCAGCTCCGTTACAGTGTATTTCTGAAATTCTTTCAGAATCTCCATACTAGAGATATTTTTAGGAGGAAGTATTGCCAGTACCTCTCAGACAATTTGATGCACAGAAGCAGTAACCTCAGTGGTACAATTAAGAATAGCATAAAGTGGAAAGGTTATTAACATCCTCTAAGATAGTTTATTGCATGGAATAACTTCCAATGCAAACGATGAAGCATTCTCTAGGAGTGCATGCAAAATTTACACACTGACAAAAATAACCAATTAGGATTTATAGACCCTGAGACATTTCTGATACTACTTTACAAACATTGCCAATATAGGTTGGTTGGGCTTACATTGGAGGTAACTAGTCCATCCAATATTGTACCTAAATTTGAAAATCTCTCAAAAATATCTATAACAGGGACTTGCCTCGTGGTCCAGTGGGTAAGACTCTGCGCTCCCAATGCACGGGGCCTGGGTTCGATCCCTGGTCTGGGAGCTAGATCCCACATGCCGCAACTAAGAAGCCCGCGTGGCGCAACTAAGACCCGTTGCAGCCTAAATAAATAAATATTAAAAAAAAAAATCTATAACAGGTAGTCATCCTGTAAACGTTAAAATTTCCAGCAATAAGGACCTTTTTACCTGAAAAGGAAAATGTTTATCAAATAATTTTAATGAATAAAAAACAAAATGTCATTCTGTTTTCTCCTGGACATAGGAAACTTCCTTTGGGCACATGTGCTCCCTCTCCCCAAATATTTGTTTCTGTATTTTTTCCCTTTTTTTTCATGCTTGCTTCTTCACTTAAAATGACCATCCTGCTTGTGGAGAGTGTGTTTTTTATTTGAGACACAGTTTGAATTGATAATATTTTCCATGTGGTTGCTCCATGCATGAAGCTTGTATACTCCAGTTGCAGGGTGCCTGTAGCAGTCTACCTGAATCTCTTTGTAACTTTATAAAAGTCTATGGAGCAATGACTGCATTTCCAGGCAGTGTGCAATGTGCTGGAGAAGCAGAATCTCAACTTTCTATAATATGCCACCGTAGGGGGGGGACGTGACATCACCTTCAAATGTGTGTTTTAGATTTTCATGCAAGTCTTGTCTCTCCTTCTTGATTGTAACTCCCATGAGGATAGGATTGTTTCTCATCTTGTTTTACTGCCATAATATTTAATTCAATGTCATGCGTGGAGTAGATGCTTGATAAAACAACAGATCCGCACTGAGATGACACCTACCTACCTGTCATCTCTGTTTATCTGTCTATAACTCTAGATTTGAATTTTATTTCAACCTGTGTTATTACTTGGAGTGGAAAGGGAATCTTGTGTTCAAGATACCATAAAGGCTATAAGATCAAATAAACTGCCTCAGAAGATGTTACCGGCTCTGAGAAGTTGTAAAACAGACATAAATTGGCAGCTCCCAGTGGAAAAGTGATAGATTTGCTTCTCCTTATCACCATGAGAAATTGAGATTTCTATTGTATAATGCATTATTTCTCAACTTATTTTCCCCATCATTGCCTCCTAAGGAGCCCTTTAAAGATATTTTTAGACTTTTTTTTTCTAATTGCCTGCATGAAATTGTAATATCACAGTACATTGTATATTTGCTCATGTGTAGTATATAGCCATAGATACATAGAGATAGAGATAGATTTGTGCTTTATATGTAAGAAGAATAAGATTTTTCACCCCCAAGATAAAACTCTCACCCACCCTCTTTGGGGTGATAACACCCCTCTTGAGAATGCATGGTGTAAAGGTTGCTACTTTTTATGATACTTAGACTATAGTTGTATAGTTTCATTGTTTGGAGTCATGACCTAGAAGTAAAGCAATCATTTATCTGTTGACACCGTTTAAGATAATTTAATCCTAAAAGCATTAGGAAACTTTAGTGACATCTTTTTCTGTAAGTACATAAAGTTCCCAGAAGCCACTAGGCTTCCATCAATAAATTTCAAATCACAGCTGCCTCTACCAACATCACTGTTCAATGACTTTCATAATTTCATGAAACTATTTTTTAAAAAACAAAATCTTGGAGATAATATCATTTACAGTTTATTTTTCTATGATTTAGACTCTGTTGACTTTCTTTTGTTTTCAAAGTAAGATAAATGAAAAAGTTCAAATTCCTTTTTAAAGTTAAATTTATAGTTGTTATAGAAAGGATCTCAACAGTTAGTACTGACATAAGGTCTGGATATTCTTCAATTCAGGAGTTCAGGGATATGTACAAAAAGCTGAGAGTAATGTTACCATTAAAATAAAAACTGATTGGGACTTCCCTGGCGGTCCAGTGGTTGAGACTTCACCTTCCAATGCAGGGAGTGCAGGTTCGATCCTTGGTCGGAGAGTTAAGATCCCACATGCCTCACGACCAGAAAACCCAAACATAAAACAGAAGCAATATTGTAACAAATTCAATAAAGACTTTAAAAAAATGGTCCACATAAAACAAAAAAACTGATTGAAAGAAAATAGAGTAACAAGTAAAATGCTACTAATAGAAAAGAAAGTAGGAATGATTATTAATTGGCAGTAAGGTGTCAGCAAATCATCAGAAAACGATGTTTATCTTGCTGTTTGGTTTTGTTTTGCTTTGGTTTGTTTTGCTTTGGTTTGGTTCATACTGGCCATACAATACTTAAGGTGGGGAATTGGGGGAAGATAAATGATGTGAACGTTGATGAAACAACCACTCAAATACCATCCATCAAATGCCTGGGAGGACCATATGCATTCTATCTGTCTGGCTAATTTCTACTCAACTCACTTTACCTTCTTGAAGAATCCTTCTCTGAGCTCCCCCAAGTCTAGGTGAGGATACCTCCTCTGTGCTTCCAGGAATACAGTACCTTTATTATTGCATATGTCCCAGGGCTGTGGTAATGGCCTGAATACTGCCTCTAGTTCAAACCGTGAAGCCCTGGAGGGCAGCGACAGTAACATATTTCTAGTTCTATCACCAGGGCTTAAAAGAGTGTCTTGCACACTGACAGGGCTCACTCATTTCTGAAATGAAACACTTCTCCCCACCCCCCCAAAGCAGATTTACAATTTCAAATAAATAATTCTAGGCATAAATAAAAATACTATGCTGTCTTTCTTTCCTTCTAGCATTTAGGAGGAAAATTAGTGAGAGATTTGGTGCTTTGTTTTTTCTCTTTATTCCCAATTTTATTTGTCTGTGGTAATATATTTACCCACTTGCCTCTTATCTCTCTTTTCTTTCACAGAAAATATTCTTCTACGTTTTTCCATTTCCTCACTACTTACTTATGTCTCACTTGTTCCTATCTGGGATCTATCCCCACCTCTACAAAATGAAGCAGTACTGAGCTTCCATGTCATGATAGCTTCTTCTTTTAAACATTGGAAAAATGGAATAGCACTTAATATAAAAATGGTTGTAGCAAATAACTATTTCATGTATATATAAAATACATATATACGTATATAAAATATATTTTAAAGCAACATATAATTTTTAATTATCCACTTTTTGTAAGATCTCTGCAGTGAAAAAAGAAGACATAATTAAACGACCATTCTAAATAATAATCAAATAAATAATGCATATTCTCAATGCATAATGTTTGAATTTCTATTATGGCACCTCTCACAGTTCTGGGATCAGAATCACTGACACGTTTCCAATTCCCTAGATAAACTGAGAACCATTGATATCACAGAATATTTATTTTTGCCTTTAATCTGTTTACTTACATACATTTAATGTTTTAAGCCCAAGAGACTCTATAAAGGGTGGTTGATTGACAATTTCTTTTTTGCTGGCAATTGTTGAAAATGTAATCATGAACAACTACCCAAAATAGTAACAATTATAAATACTGGGAAAAGAAAATATCTTTTTTGGAATGCAGAGGAGTATAAAATTTTTATAAAGAGGCAGAGAATTTAAATGGACCGTGAACAGTTGATGGAATGTGAGTGGGCAAGAAAGAGGGAAGAGTGTTTCAGACAGAAAAAGCATCCTTAGAAAAGACAACGGGCCAGTCTCCATGTGAAATGGAGGATACGGCAAACTTGATAGTAACATCTCAATCATGGGCCCCCCAAGTTTTCCTGTCTAATAAATTCATGCTTTATGTTGTTTTAGAACTAACTTCCTGGGGAAAATCTATATGACTATTGTAGCGTGTTAGAAAACATCCGCAAATATTTATTCCAATAATAGTTTTCTCTAAACAAAATATTTCATTGTTATCACTTGCTTATGAGGGAAGAGAATATTCACATAAGCTACTTTGTATTCACTAGTTCTGTTGATATCACTATACATATATTTTTTTAATTTGTATCATTTAAATGTGTATCCGAAGTCTGAGTACTGAAACTTAATTATTAGTAGATCAAATAAAACAAAAATCCAAGAAAAGGAGAGAGTTATGACTTTTCATAGTTTTATAAACAATTACATTCCTGACAAGGGAAAGAAGAATGACACATGATAAAATCGTAATGAAAAACTTAAAAGCAATCTATCTCTATAAATTCTTTTCTTATTATAAAATAATAAAACACTAATATACATTAAATGATATTTTCCACCAGTTCTTAAATTGCTCCTATTTAAGAAGAGAATTACCTTTAGTCTATTAAAACACTAAGGGACCCAACTTTGTATAGTACTGCCTAGTAAGAAGAAATGCACCTTCCGTGTTTTTCTCTTGCCTCTTGTTTTATTTATTGGGAAGAATAGAGGTAGCAGAGGATTATATGGATAAAACCATTAGAAATCTCCCTTCTGCCTCATGTTGCTTCTTTCTAAAAACTTTAAAACCCTTTAAAAGATTATGAAATCTTTTTTTCCCCTTTTAAATTCCTGAAATTGGGCTTATCTCTTTCTTCCTACAAATCTTAAATACGGTACGTATCATCAAAGACACAGAATCTACTGCAGACCTCAGTTGGTGCCTACTGAGATTATATAGAGAATTAGGTTTTATGTGTAGTCTCACTATCTCCCCCTAAATAATAATATGTAAACTTAAAATTTTGCTCTACTTCAAAAGGCCAAAGTGTATGACATTCTTTGTGTGCTTTTGTACGGTTATATACGTCAACTTACAGCAAAAATTACATCGGAAAATCTTAATCAGTATGAAAAAAATTCAAATTCCTGGAACATATGAAAATTCAAGCTCAAAAATACAGTAGTAAAAGAAGATGAGATTTATACCTCTACAGGAAAGAGCTAGTTTATTTTAGGTGGTTTCTAAACTAACTTTTCTTGCCTCAGTCTTCTCTGTGCATGCACTTGTGTGCACATGTGAAAACAAGAAGGAATTTAGAGAAAGACGACTCAGGGTCAGATCTCAGCTCTGTCTTTGAAGGGCTGGGTGGCTTTTCTATACACTGAGTGATTGTACTTAACATGCTACTTTAAAAATGTAATGGGTAAAGCTGTATCCATCTATGGAATACATTTTTTTTTTTAAACGAACACAGTCAGAAACGCACTAATCACTCCTTAAGAGAAAATATGTACTTAGGATTACAGCTCTAATTTCTCACTTCACCTAATATCAGTAGCCTTTATTCAAAGAAGCTATTTTTTTTTCTAAAATCCATTGTAGTGGTAGATGTGAAAGATGTTGAGTGGCAGGAAAATAAACAAGGGATAAACAGACTAGCCCTTTATAGCTGTGTTAGTTCAGATTAGGTTCATTTGTGACTGACAGAAAGTGCACAATAATATTGGTTTAAGAAAGATTTGTTTTTCTTTCAAAAAAAAAGGAAAAGAAAAACCATGGAAGCAACCAGACCACATCTGGAATGGGAGTTCACTGATCTTTCTATCTTCTTGTTTTGTCATTCTTAACGTAGGATTTCTTCCTTGAGATCCAAGATAGATGCTCTGATTTCAGAAATCATAGCTGCTTTCCAGCTATCAGAAAAGAAGAAGAGGCTTATCTTTAAAGGCATTTCCAAGAAGTTAAAGATTTCTCAGTTTCACTCTTAGCTTTGAGTGTCCATGTGGCCAAGTTCCGGCCACTAAGTTGCAAATGGAAGTCGCATGTTTGGCTTTTTGGAAGTGCATGCGAAGGGAGGTCCAGAGGCTCCAGCTCATATTTTACGTTCACCGTTATGGAACTCAGTCTTTCAAGTGAAGCCAAAGGGAATTATTGCAAGTAGGAAAGGAGCATGATCAGACTGTGTCTCAGAAATATCACTAAAGAAGTAATATGGATAAGATACAAGGGTGTAATGTACAGCACAGGGAATAGAGCCAATATTTGATAATAACTACAAATGAAGTACAATCTATAAAAATATTGAATCACTATGTTTTAAAAAATAAAAATTGATAAAAATAAAATAAGCCTCAGGCAAATTTGATATATAGATTACTAGTAATATGCATATATATGAGTAAAATATTGTCAAGGAACATATTTATCAATACGTATACATGCAAGCATATACGTAATAATGTATACATTTATTGGAAGTGCATGTTTGGATATTTTTGAAGTTTCGGAGTGGGCAATTATAGAAGTTTGGAGAGCACTTGTCTAGACGAGAGATACACAGGAAAGTGATAATACGTGTGTGTGTGTGTGTGTGTGTGTGTGTGTGAGAGAGAGAGAGAGAGAGAGAGAGAGAGAGAGAGAACTGCTTTAATGAGAACATAGGATTCACTAAGCGCACAAGAGGGCACATAATTGTTAGTGGGGGGGTGCAGCGTGGAGGCAGGACAACTTTTCAAAAGATGTGGTCCTTGAATTGAATTGTCAAAGTGAGAAGCAAAGGTGATCTGGGCAGAATCAACTGCCTGTGCAAAGATGTATGCACAAACCAGCATTAAAAATGTAGGAACCACAGCTGGTTCAGTGTGACTGGAAGCTACATTATATGTCAGGCGTGGGATGACAGACAAGGCTGGAGGGGATGTAGGTCGTATTTTTTATATAATTTTCCAGAATAAAGGGAAGTTTCCATTTTATTTTATTTTTTTGCCACACCACGCAGCTGGTGGGATCTTAGTTCCCCAACCAGGGATTGAACCCGGGGCCACAGCAGTGAAAGCACCGAGCCCTAACGACTGGACCACCAGGGAAGTCCCAAGAAGTTTCCATTTTAAAATGTTTCTCAAAATGTTTCAACTATACCACCTTTTACTTTTTGCCAAAATTAATTGTTTTTCAAACATTAATTTTTAAAATTGGGGTTGTATATCTTTTTTATAATATGAATCATTTCCAAATTATTATATAGAAAAAAGGGAACACTTTGATAATTTTGCAGGTTAGTTAAAGTTACTGCAAACACTGAAGAAAACTTAAGACCTGAAAATCTCCAAAACTTTTTCAAATGTTTCTAAACATCAGCTTATTCTAAATAGTAGATATCATGGTTGACTCTTCTAATTTTCAGTGTTTAGCATTATTTTTATTTTTACCCCCTTTTTCTTATTTTTTCAATCCTAATATTTGTAGAAAAATGCACAACTTGAGATCATTACCTTGATTTTTCTCAAGAGAAAGGGGAAATTTATTATTTTTCTACAACACATTATGCTGCTTATATTCAAGCAGAATGGTTGAATGTTTGTGATAAGAATAAATATTCCAGTATACAAATAAAGTATAACTATTATCCAAAAAAAGGAAGCAATATGGAGAACTTAACAGAAAGTATGTTCACAGTGGGGAAGGGAAAAACTGGCCTCAGGGAGAGTAGAAAACGGTTAATGCAATAGGACATCCCAAAAATGGAGAGAAAGGAGCAATATGAGAAATGACCAAAAAAAAAAAAAAAAGTCTTGTCCGCTGCTTGGACGTGGAGGATCAGAGAGAATGGTCTAGGATAAGCCTCATATTTATACCTTTAGTAACTGGGTGAAAAATAGTGCCACGACAAGAATAGGGCATAAGAGAAGAGGCATAGCCATGTAGAAAAGTATCATAAGTTAAGTTCCAGATATGTATGGTGAATGTAATGCCTATGAGATATCCAGTTGATGGAGAACTTCAGCACAGAGGTGAGAACACAAGACCTGGGACTAGATAAGATTGGATGGCTAGAATTCTGGGGCAAGGTTTTCCTACATTTTTTAATACTTGAGCACACATGGATGTTTCATCTCATTGTACAAACAAATAAGCCTGGTGACTCTCAGTCCTCAAGCCTGGCTCTAGCTGCACCATCTCACACACTGCAGGCTGAGCTGTGGCTAACACAGCACACCTGTAATCCACTGGGGCTTGCAGATGTCAAAAAGTCCTTCCCTGCCGAGGGCACTGCTGCTCAAAATGTGGTCCTTTAACCAGAAGAATAACCATCACCTGAGAGGCTGTTAGACCTGCAAACTCACCACGACTTACTGAGTCAGAATCTGCATTTTATCCAGCCCGGCAGATGAGTCATAAAGCACATTCAGATTTGAAAAGCACTGTCTTAAAAACACCAGCTTCTAAGGGATGAGCAGAAGGAGAGGTACTGGCAAAAAAAAAAAAAAAAAAAAAAAAGGATGGGGATTATGATAAGAGAAAAATGAGAACTAACACGGAGTGCGTCAGACAACCAAAAAGAAAAGTTTTGGAAATAAAAGAATGATCAATAACACAATAATATCAAATGCCATAAAAACCAAAAGAAATGTGGAAGATTATAAATAGCCTTTTGATACAAAAATACATGTACAGCTATGTTAGAAGATTGAATTGTGCGTTAAAGAAAAATATAGATTCCCTTTTTTAGAAGAGGCTATACTGCATGAGGAAGTAACAGTGGACACAGATGTGGCAGGCACTTCTTCATTTGCTTGTTTAATTTTGCTTTTACAATGAAAGGAGATTTGAGCTTGCTCACATCCTGGAAGAAAGAAGTCAGTAGATTAGGAAATGCTTAGGAAAACACAAGAGAGGTTCAGAAGAGAAAGGGCAAAGTCACTGATGAGGTGAAAAGGAAGAGTTTTAAGAGCAGTCGTTGAGGGGTAGCTTTTGAACCAGAAGTCTTAAGTCTTTCTCTGGGACCGGAGGCAGAATGTGACAGGTGGTAGAGACGGGAATTGTGATTTTGTTATTCAGTTGCATGCTCAGTTATCTCTTTGAAGTAGGAGACAAGGTCATTAGTCGAGATAAAGATGAACAACGAAGCAGACAGGTTTAGGCTGATTTAACGGTTACAAAACACAGAATATAGCTGAGTCCACATTACCTCTGGTACTGGACAGGCTGTGCTCCCAGCTTTCTTGGAAGAGTCGGTCCAGCCCCGTGAGAGCAAAAGCCCCCATCACTCTGCAGAGGAGCGGGATGAAGCCTAGGACATGATCTTTATTCAGGCCTCGCTCATTTAGGTGGCAAAGTCAGAGGTAGAGCCCACATCACCTAATTCAAATTAACTGCTTATTTTTCCAAAAGAGCACAGTGATTTAGGCTCTTCTACACTAGAAAAAGGAATGATCACATCATTCTTTAAAAGGTGAAATGTGGCTCATTCAGCTAGAATCACAGTAAGTTTTTTTTAATGAATAGTTTCATCAAAAAATATAAGAATGAGACCCACTTTCAAACTTTTTGCTCTTCTCAGGGTTCTATACATGAACACCATGTGTGGCAGTGTAGGTGTGTCCACTCACATCTCTGACCCGTTTCTTTTCAATCTTGAAAATAGGTAGTCTTTTCCTAGGAGGCATTACCTCCAGAGATTTTGTTATGCTTGATTAAAGGAAAACATGTTCTTACAGGAAGAGGAAATAACTTCTATAATCTAGAAGCTTTTACAATCCTTTTGTTTCCTGGGAAACTGTAAATGTCTTGCCCAAAATAGTTTAGGCACCTAAGTAGAAGGAAGGTGGAAACGGGAAGAAAGAATGGAGGTGAGGCAGAGGGAGAAGGGTGTATATAACCTCAGATGAATATTAGCTTTAAGTATGATGTACAGTCACTGATTGTATCTTGCTAAGCTCTTCTCACTCTTAATTTTTAAAAAGAATATAATCCAATAAAAACCTTGATGTGTAGTCTAATTTTCGCTAGAGGGAAATTGAACAACACTATACTCACTGCTATATTTACCTTTCCTTACCACTTCCAATTATAAACTCCTTTTTGCTTTATTGTTTGATTCCCTTCTTTTTTCTGTGCCATTCCTCTCTCCTTAAAGGAATGTAACGAACAGACAAATGTAGGGCTTCCTGCACCACAGGAATAAAAATGTCCAATAACTCAAATATGCTTAAGTCAGAACACATTCCATTGAAAGGTGACATTAACATAAACATTTGTAGTCACACAAAAGGGAATATCTACCATAATCTGAATAAGTCGGTGCTCTGCTGATTCAATATTATTACAGAAAACAACCTTAGCATGGCTCCACTTTAATATTCTTTTCAGGTTCAGAGACTCAGAGACTGGTGCTTTAAAAATATCATGGTTTTATGCCCTCAATCTTATTGATTTGGGGATTTATAAAAATGCATTTTATTAGTAAGCATTCATGCAAGCACAATTAGATCAAAATAAAGCAGTACTACTTCTGCTGTATTGTTTCCTTTGTAAATATAACTCAGTTAAACATCTCAAGTAAAAGGATGATTTCTGTATCACTCATTTCTGGCTTGTGGGATTACGGTGCTTTTTTCCCCTTATTTTACTGTATTTTTATGAAATACAGTAGATTAATAGATTAAAATGAAATTTAGAGAATGTGTTTTTTTTGTTGTTGTTGTTGTTTTTGTTTTTCTGCAGTATGCGGGCCTCTCACCGTTGTGGCCTCTCCCATTGCGGAGCACAGGCTCCGGACGCGCAGGCTCAGCGGCCATGGCTCACGGTCCCAGCCGCTCCGCGGCATGTGGGACCCTCCCGGACCGGGGCACGAACCCGTGTCCCCCACATCAGCAGGCGGACTCTCAACAACTGAGCCACCAGGGAAGCCCGAGAATGTGTTTTTTAAAAAGTTTTATGCACATTTTAAAGGTCTAAGTGGTGTTTTGTCAAATAAGATTCAGGAGAGCAGCACAATTCTTTTTTTTTTTTTTTTTTTTTTTTTCGCGGTACGCGGGCCTCTCACTGTTGTGGCCTCTCCCGTTGCAGAGCACAGGCTCCGGACACGCAGGCTCAGCGGCCATGGCTCACGGGCCCAGCCGCTGTGCGGCATGTGGGATCTTCCCGGACCGGGGCACGAACCCGTGTCTCCTGCATTGGCAGGCGGACTCTCAACCACTGTGCCACCAGGGAAGCCCTATCCGTCTCATGATATATTTCAAGTACTATTTTTACTCCTCTATTCCAAAAATACTTATATAATATCTCAGTGGTTTTATATAATGTCTCAGTATATTTATATAATATCTCAATCAGTGTTCCAGGATTTGGGGGTATAATAGTAAATAAGCAAAAATCCCTGCTCTTAAGAAGTTATCTTCCAGTAGAGGAAAACATAAAAATAAATAAGTGAATGAATAGTATTTTATCTAATAATATGTTTTATGGAGAAAAGTAAAGCAGAAACAGATAGGGAAGAGAGAAAATGTGAGAAGGGAAGACATTTTCTTTTTTTAAATTAATTTTTATTGGAGTATAGTTGATTTACAATGTTGTGTTAGTTTCTGCTTTATATCAAAGGGAGTCAGTTGTACATATACATATATCCATTCTTTTTTAGATTCTTTTCCCATGTAGGTCATTACAGTGTATTGAGTAGAGTTCCCTGTGCTATACAGTCAGTCCTTATTAGTTATGTTTTATATATAGCAGTGTGTATATGCAGAAGGGAAGACATTTTCAAGGAGACCTTTTGAGTGAAGACTTGAAGGTGATGAGGGAGCCATACAGTGGGATCTAGAGGAGATTGGTTTAGGTAGAAGGGGTGGCAAGTGTGATGGCCCTTAGGTGCCAGCATACTTACTAAAAGTTTTCAAAGAAACCATCCAGTAAAATATCATTGCAAATTTCTGTTTTTCAATATAGATAACCTATGATATTGGATATGTGTCTCTTAGATGTTTTAAAACCATGCTTTAATTCAACAGGTCCAAAATTGAACACATTATCGTAACTCTCAAAGCTGGTCCCCCTTTTCCCGCTGTCCTATATCAGTGAATGATGTTTCCATCCATACAGTTGCTCTAGCCAGAAAGCTGGGTCGACATCACTTAACTACTGCTGTATAACACATTATCCTGAAATTTAGTGCGTTAAAACAACAATGAATGTTCATTGCATGGGTCAGAAATTCAGGAACACCTTAAGTAGATGTTCTAGCTCAGAATCTTTCGTCAGGTTACTGTCAAGATGTCAGCCATGGTTGCAGCCACGTGAAGGCTTGACTGGTGAAGAGAATCTGATTTCAAGTTGGCTCAGTCAAATGACTGGCAAGTTCGTGAATCCTATTGGTAGAAGCTCTCATTTTCTTCCATGTAGCTACTTGAGTGGCTGAGGGAAGAGTGAATGACCCAGAAGAGAGCTGGGTGGAAGTAGCAATGCATTTTATGATCAAACTACAGAATTCATGTCATCAAGAATTTACATTGTGTAGGCAGCATTCAAGAGGAGGAAAATTAGGCTCCACCCTTTGAAGGGAGGTGTGTCAAAAAATTTAAATAAGCATTTTTAAAATCATTGCAATCACGCTTGAAACATTTTCCTCATTCCCAACCAGTACCAAACCATCACTAAATTTTATGGATTTTATCAATGATATATATATATCTCTTAGATTATTCTACTCTCTCCAACCCCACTGCGATCAAAATTACTCACACTATCCTCAGCTCTCACTTTGACCGCAGGAGTTGTTTCCAAATGGGAGCTGTAAAGACAGAAGTCCAAAATGTGATCCATGAGGCACTGCATGATTAGGTACCTACAGCCGTCTCCAGCCTCATTTGTTATTACGTTGACACTTTCTGTCTCTATTCCAGACACACTAACAATTCCTTTAGTCTCTGTCCTTCCCATGACACCACAGGTTCTAAGATATTTTCTCTTGTATGTCTATTCAGTCTTTTTCTGCCTGAAATTCTGGACTACTATTTCAGCAGCCCCTCCTCCTAGAAGTGTTCACTGAATTTATACCAATTGATAGACTTCTTTTGATTATTTAAAATCTTGCTAGAATACCAGAACTGAAATAAAACTATTAAACTAAAGACAATATAAAACCAGAATTGCTTTAAATATTCATTCAGTAGTTGATTTCTGAAAACTAAATGTCCTGAATAAGAAGTTATTTAAGGAAGAGTGGTAAACAAGTGTGTCAGTTAGGGGCCCTATAATTATACATTTGCAATATGACTTTGAACTTCTCTTACTAAGGTGCCTTCAACCATGAATTGAATTCATAAGCTAGGATGGGTCCATCAGATTTTTTCTTTATGGTGCTCAGTATTTCCTGAGTTTGTTGGTATTTTCTACACTTGGATTTCATGAGATACTATTATACCATTCAGGGCCCTTTTACATTAATTAGCTTGAGTGAATTTCTCTTTATTTCAATTAAAAATATCCCTGACCAAAAGAGTCATGCTATCAAAGGCAAAATCCAAACATTGGCTTAAGAATTTGACATTTTTTGAAACATATGTGTAGAATATGTCATTTGTTTTACTGCAATTTTCTGTGAAAAATGTGTACCACTTTTAAGTCTCCATTTTTATACTGGTTAAAGAATATCTGGCTTGCCCAACGTGAAGCAACTAGTTAATGACAAAACTAGAACAAAATGTAAGCCTCCTGGCTGTCCATCTGGAGCTTCAGCCATTCTACTATGATGATTTTCATTTAATTATCTTGGGCACTGGACACATAATAGAACTATTGAGTCTATTCTAAGTAATTTTCAATGTTTCTGAAATGCTTAATTAGTTTTCTTTAAAATAAACAGGTCATTAAGAAGCTACAAATCAATGAGTTAATTAGCTGTGTTATGGCCTTTTAGATTTTTCAGTTGAAATAAGCTGATGTCAAAACTATAAAGAAGTAAACTACTACCCATGAGAATAGACAGTTTCCATAGAAGTTATAACAATTAGCATGAGTTTTGAGCACAGCATTTTGAAAGCATTTAGTAAAACTGAGTGACTTTATGATAAAAATAAATTTTGTAGATGAAACGAACAAACTTGTATAACGATGAGAGTTAAGAAACCTGAGATGACTACACTATCTATCCCTGTCATCTACTTTTTTTTTTTACATCTTTATTGGAGTATAATTGCTTTACAATGGTGTGTTAGTTTCTGCTTTATAACAAACTGAATCAGTTATACATATACATATGTCCCCATATCTCTTCCCTCTTGCATCTCCCTCCTTCCCACCCTCCCTATCCCACCCCTCTAGGTGGTCACAAAGCACCGAGCTGATATCCCTGTGCTATGCGGCTGCTTCCCACTAGCTATCTATTTTACGTTTGGTAGTGTATATATGTCCATGCCATTCTCTCACTTCGTCCCAGATTACCCTTCCCCCTCCCCATATCCTCAAGTCCATTCTTTAGTAGGTCTGTGTCTTTATTCCCGTCTTGCCCCTAGGTTCTTCATGACATTTTTTTTTCTTAAATTCCATATATATGTGTTAGCATATGATATTTGTTTTTCTCTTTCTGACTTACTTCACTCTGCCTGTCATCTACTTTCACTGGAGTCCTCCTTCTCCACCTGTCCTATCCCTCCACCTCCTATCCCACACCTATAACCCTGTATTAACCCTTCATATACAAACACGCAAACAATATGTAACTTACCACTGACAACTAGCAAGCATTGAACAGACATACCTACTAAGTCCTAATTTATGTAAGCACTGAACGTAGACACCACTGCAATCAGGTCTGGCTAAAAAAGCACCCATCACATTCTAATTGACAATTCTCCAGTTCCACCATTAAATGACGATTTTCAGACATATAACTTTGCTTTAATTTTCTCTTTCAGATTTCTATATCCTGATTTTCCCGTTTCTAAATATTTGTTCTAGGTTCTTCCCTGATTATTCATAAGCATCACTCCTAACTTGGGCAGAAGGACAGAAGGATGAAAATGTTGGACACTCTGGTGTATAATGTTTGACCTCTCCATCACTATATTTAGTTAATTCATTTCAAAAATACTTATCCAGTTATTTACTGTGGGTGCTCTGGATTACTTCTGGGGCTATTAAAACACATGCAACAGTCATGAGTTTTGCTTAAATATAAGATCCTATAAAGTCAGAGATAGACATTGATTGATTAATCTTATTAAAAATACAATTACATGGGCTTCCCTGGTGGCGCAGTGGTTGAGAGTCTGCCTGCCGATGCAGAGGACACGGGTTCGTGTCCCGGTCCGGGAGGATCCCACATGCCGCAGAGCGGCTGGGCCCGTGAGCCATGGCCGCTGAGCCTGCGCGTCTGGAGCCTGTGCGGGAGAGGCGGCAACAGTGAGAGGCCCGTGTACTGCAAAAAAAAAAATACAATTGTAACAAGTGCTGTTAATGAGATACAAATTTGATAAATATTGTAACAGGATTTTGCAGAATGAGATAGAATAGGTAAGGCTTCCTGAGGAAATGATGCTTAAACCAAGATCACAAAGATAAGTAGAATTTAATTAAATGAATAGAAGACCAATGAGTATTCCAAAGGTAATGCCTAGCAGTAGGTTGTACCAGAGGATCTGAAGAGGATATGGTGAGATGTGGTTGGATTATGGATAAAATTATAAGGTAGGACCAACTGGAAGGATATGATATGTGGAATACAAGAGGAGTCAAGAGTTATCAAAGATTTTCCAGCTGAGAAATGTAAAGATTTTGTTACCATTAACCAAGTTTGAAAAGAATGGAAGAGAAACAAGCTTGTGTGGGAATAGCAGGAGTTTAATGTATGTTTGCTTTTATCAGAGAGCTAGGTTGCTAGCAATCTGTGATTATTTTATTCCAGTTTCAGAAATGGAGACAATTCCAAGCTATGCTTAGCTTCCTGCTAAGACTTCTGTATTTGTTTCATTCTTACTCAGCAGCTGTAATTCTTTGCGATCTCAGACCACCTCATAGGAGTTCACGCCTTTTTGTCCCCCTAAAATCCATAAAGCTTTCAAAACTTGTACACAGATTGTTAACCTCTCAGCTGGTACTCTGAAGTTTATTGCCATCCTTAAGGGAAACTCACTTCTGTAAGTTTCCTTGTCTTAGATCTTAGCCATGTGACTTTTCACTGTGTTTTTAGCTCTCTGATGCACAGTTTTTTCTTTTTAACCTTGTCTAGTGTTTTCAGTGGGAAGTTTAATTTGATTTAAAATATTGGCTTATAGGGACTTCCCTGGTGGTGTAGTGGTTAAGAATCCACCTGCCAATGCAGGTGACACGGGTTCTAGCCCTGGTCCGGGAAGATGCCACATGCCGTGGAGCAAATAAGCCCGTGCACCACAACTAATGAGCCTGCACTCTAGAGCCCGCACGCCACAACTACTGAGTCCGCGTGCCACTACTACTGAAGCCCACGTGCCTAGAGCCCGTGCTCCGCAACAAGGGAAGCCACCGCAATGAGAAGACCACACACCACAATGAAGAGTAGCCCCTGCTTGCTGCAACAAGAGAAAGCCCACACACAGCTACGAAGACCCAATGCAGCCAAAAATTAATTAATTAATTAATTAAAAAAATAGAATAAATAAGATAAAAAAATAAAAATAAAATATTGGCTTATAAATTTAATATCTGAGTGGCCTGGGAAAAAACCTCTTTACCTTAGTGTCTTCATCTGTAATACATAGGTAATAATATCTAACTAGAAAAGTTGTTATGAGAATAAAATGATATCATATATATACATGAATTCTGTGCCTGAGAGATCAGGAAGCAGCTACCATTTTTATTGTTAGGTGAATTTAAAATAACCCAAGCCTCATCAAACTGCAGAGAGAAATGAAATCGCTTTAAAATGATAATCATATTTCACTGGCACATGGCTCACAGTGGGAAGAATCAAGATCCCAGTACCCTTTTAATTTTGAGTTATTTCTCTGAGCCTCCAAGGGTATTCTAGAATAGTCCTTTTATATTCTTCCACTTTGGCCTCCTTTTAAAATAATTAATATTAAACAATCAACTTAAAGCCTGCTTCACTGCCTGTGTCATCATGGTAAACAATCTGTCCTCTTCTAAGGCAGGATGCTTTAGCGTGAAATGCTCAAAACATCATGTATTCTCAGATGTTTCAGTTTCTCTTTAGTTCTCCCATAAAGAGACTAAAGCCATAAAGAATTGGAAAGAATGTTCATCTCTTCAATTCTGGGTTTTATTTTTCAAACTGTGGGCTTGAAATATCAATTGCTTGTGTCTGCAGCTCAGAAAGTTCCAAATAATAGTAACTGTGACAATTTTTTTTTCACTAAGTGTTGTAACCCCATAGGACTGGTTTATAAAGCTAGAGAATACATAGTCAACTGTCTTTCCCCCTTATACCCCAAACCTTCTCTGCCTCAAGAGTCTGGGCACTGATTTATTCCCCATAAGTCACTGTGCTTCTGTGCAAATCAACTCATGAAAATAGATGCACAGAGATTTGTGGCCCTCGTGCCAAGACTCATCTCAAACCCATATTACGTTTCCTAGCTACAGCTTTCATATTTTCTCTCAATTTTAAGGTGCATTTAGCGGAGTGAAATAAGTATGGACAATTATATTAAATCCATCTTTACAGCATCTCTATTTAGCAGTTATTTCTGCCCTCCAAAAGTGGATATATTTTACTTTCTTGTCTCATTAAAGAGGAAGGGAGGGGATAGAAGGGGAGGGGGAGAGACTTATCTTTTTGATGGATTTTGGTATTTGATTTTAATGCTTAAAAAATATAGGCTTCTGCCAGTCTCTCAGAAATTGAAGTCTCTGAACTTTCAAGTGACAAGTCATTATAAAAATAAGAATATATAAGATTCTTAAGTGAAAAATGTGTAAATTGATGGGAATGTGTATGAGCCCACCTAGAGTTTCCAAGAAAGTTAATAGTAAATTCAGTACTTGGCACAGCATAGAAAAGACAAGCCAAGTGTGGGAGCCAGGCAAATTTGTGCAGAGATTGTTTTGAGATTTTCATAAATAAAAGACTTCTAAAATATCCAAAGATGCTTCCTTCAAAAATACTGATCATGAGTCATTTGCTAACAACTTAGTAACTTGCTATAAATATGTTGAAAGACAAGGTTTAGACAAAAAAAAAATGGACTTCATAATAAAGTTTCTTATCCAAAATCCATTCTAGGGACTTCCCTGGTGGTCCAGTAGTTAAGACTTCTCCTTCCACTGCAGGGGGATGTGGGTTCGATCCCTGGTCTGGGAGCTAAGATCCCACAAGCCTCAGGGCCAAAAAACCAAAACATAAAACAGAAGCAACACTGTAACAAATTGAATAAAGACTTTAAAAATGGTCCACATCAAAAAAAAAAATCTTAAAACAAAAACCCCCAAAATCTACTCTAAATGCAACTTAGATTTCTTCTTACTGCCTCCCCCTAACCTGAGTTTTTTTTCCTTTTAAGAATTTTTTTTTTTTATACTGGAGTATAGTTGATTTACAATGTTGTGTTAGTTTCAGGTGTACAGCAAAGTAATTCAGTTATGCGTATACATATATCTATTCTTTTTCAAATTATTTCCCGTTTAGGTTATTACAGAATATTGAGTAGAGTTCCCTGTGCTACACAGTAGGTCCTTGTTGGTTGTCTATCTTATATATTGTAGTGTGTGTATGTTCATCCCAAGCTCCTGATTTATCCCTCCCCCTCCCCCTTTCCCCTTTGGTAACCATAAGTTTGTTTTCTAAGTCTGTGAGTCCATTTTTGTTTTGTAAATAAGTTCATTTGTATCATTTTTTAAAGTATTCCGCATGTAAGTGATATCATATGATATTTGTCTTTCTCTGTCTGACTTACTTCATTTAGTGTGATAATCTCCAGGTCCACCAATGTTACTGCAAATGGCATTATTTCATTATTTTTAATGACTGAGTAATATTCCATTGTATATACGTGCCACATCTTTATCCATTCATCTGTCGATGGGTTCCTTCCTTGTCTTGGCTGTTGTAAACAGTGCTGCAATGAACATTGGGGTGCATGTATCCTTTCGAACCATGTTTTTGTCTGGATATATGCTCAGGAGTGGGATTGCTGCATCATATGGTAGCTCCCCCCACCCTGAGTTTTAACAACTTAAGAAAAATGTTTTTGAATATGTAAGTATAGATGATATTGACTATTTAAAGATTAGAGTAAGATCTCAGATTGGTCACACAGAGCCTCATACTGTGTATGTATGTATTTATTACTATAAGCTCTCTTAAATGATTACAGTTGTCTGAAGACAGTCTACCATTTTTCCTACGGTGCTAGTCTCCATGGTGCTAGATATTACTGTAATAGGAAGAAAGTTCTAGGAGAAATATACCAGAGCAAGAGTTGTAGGTGATTAGAAGTCTCCCCATATGCACAGACTCCACCATTTTCAGAAGCGAAGGGATAGCCTGTGTAGAAATGCTTTTTAGCCAAATACCCAATGTAATTTTGCCAACAGTAATTCCTTTTGAGTCAAAACTGTGAATCTTTAGAAATAAAATCAATTGTCCATAAGTCACTGAATGGCTCTCGTGTCACTGAAAGAAATATAACTAGTAAAGAAATCTGGACTATTTCTCTGCTCAGAATTTTCTCATTTATTAATAGGTATTATCATGCAGAGCTTGGTTGTGAATCCGTTATAAAACATGAAGGTTTTGCTCGAAGTGGCAGGAACAAAGGAGCCAGCCTATCATTCTCCTCACTATAATCTCACTTCCCAGCTTCTGTGCTCTGAGCCTTCCCAAGGATTCTCTGTAGAACCCAGATGGGCCCAGACAGAGTAATCTACTGAACTGTGAACACTACAGATTCAAGTTTGTGTTATACATACTTACCATTCCTAACAGAGTGCTTTGCACCTAACAAATTGTATGAGAACTCAGAATTCATTGTTTCAACATTTAACAGATATTTAAATACATTTTGGCATGAGAAGGTATATCTTTACAATTTTATTTTTATAAGTTGCTTTAATTGTATTGTTAGTAAACCTCTCAGCTTATACAAGTCTTTAAAAAGTTTATGTATTATAATTTTAAAATAATTTATCATCTCTTACCTACCTTCACTCCATCTCAGTCCAATGTGTATTTCATGTATTCTTCTCAAAGCTCATTAATCAAATTATATTAGGGATTTTATTAATTTTTAAGTATAACATCAAAAGAATGTCTCTTAATAGAATATTTACTGGTATTTAGTCAATTACAAGTGTTGACTATTTGTTATGGGGAAACCCAGAAGGTAAACTCTGTATCTTTTCTTTTAAAAGCAAATCTTTACATTACTTATGAGAAAAGATGTTTTTTTAGAGTCTTACAAAATAGTATTATGAGAGTTAGCTGTTACCACAGGAGTGACTACAATTATCCAGAGAGAAAGATGGATGGAGCTGCGAGGAGTGTGGCTCTTTAAAACACAAATACAATAAAAACAAATATAAAAAGAAATCTAGGAACACACTGTCAGATCAGTGATAACAAAATTAGTGGAATACCGACCTCTGTAAATTCCCTTCTTCCTAAAAGCAGTGAGAAAACTGTCAAAAAAAAGTGACAACTTGTTCAGAACTCTGGTAATTAATCAGAGATGTGCAGTAATCCACGAATTAGTTTAATCAAGAAAAACATCTGAATCTTGGTAAGAACAGTGGGATTTCTGGTGTTATAACTTGCCCTATTCCCATCCCCCTGTCTCGAGCTCCACGGTAGCATTGTAAGCCAATAGCCTACAATAACAGTAAAAACAGCAGCCTGGCAGCTACCAGAGGGGACAGAATGGAGTTTGAATTCCTTTAAAACCATATTCTTGGAAAATTGTCATTATTTAACCTGCCTGGAGGTTTTCTGGGATACCCCACTCACAAGACTTTTATTTGACCTAACTTGGAGCTTACCCTTTCCTGGAGATGTTTGTCAAATTTTTAACGTCATGAGTACCTGAGGCAGTAGAGAACAGTGGGTGCAGACTAACCATGAATCTTAAAAGAAAAAGCAGCAGGGCTTCCCTGGTGGCGCAGTGGTTGAGAGTCCGCCTGCCGATGCAGGGGACACGGGTTCGTGCCCCGGTCCAGGAAGATCCCACATGCCGCGGAGCGGCTGGGCCTGAGAGCCATGGCTCCTGAGCCTGCGCGTCCGGAGCCTGTGCTCCGTAGCAGGAGAGGCCGCAACAGAGAGAGGCCCGCGTACTGCAAAAAAAAAAAAAGAAGAAAAAGAAAAAGCAGCAGAATGATATGTTCATAGGGGTTTAGAAAAGCTCCACATATTCTTGGGCATCTAGAAGTCCACACGTTATGTACAAGGCTGTGAGCATTCCGTATGGTGGGCTGAACTGCATCCTTCCAAAATTTCACGTTTAAGTTCTAACTCCCAATATCTCAGAACATGACTTTATTTGTAGATAATTAAGGTATAATGGAGTCAAATTGGTGGACCCTAATCTGATATGACTGGTGTCCTTCTAGGAAGAGATTAAGACATAGACACACAAAGAGGAAGGACCATGTGAAGACACAGAGAGAAGACGGCCACCTACAAGCAAGGATGGAGGCCTTCAGAGGAAACTAGCCCTGCCAACAACTTGGATTCCTAGCCTCCAGAATTGTGAGAAAATTAATTTCTGTTGTTTAAACCACCCAGTCAGTGGTAATTTGTTAAGAGAGTCCTGGCAAATGAATACACCCAGGGCTGTATGCATGCTCAGGAAGAACCCAGAGAGACCCTGAATTCTCAACTCTGGAGGCCTTTGGGCCCTGTGTAAATAGGAGGTAAAGGCTAAGGCAGATTTGTCAACTGCCTGACTCAAAGTTGAAGCAAAACCCCATGAACTCAGGACCCCCAGCAAATACTATGAGATTTATTGGTCCTGGGAATTTTAAAAAATCCCTGTCCAATTATTAGCTGATCTCTAAGCTAAGTGAAAAGATATCGCATAGTCATATACGATAAATAATATAGACTTTACAGAATTTGTTCAGAAAAGTCAATTACTAGGCAAAGACCGTAAATCAGCTATTTTAAAAACATTCAAAGAGCTAAAAGAAACCATGCCCAAAGAACTGGAGAGAAAGTATGACAGTAATGTCTCACCAAATACAAAATACCAACAGAGAGATAGAAATTACAGAAAGAACAGCAGAGAAATTTTGGATTTGAACGGTACAGTAACTAAAATGAAAAATTCACAGGAAGGCTTCTTGTAGTTTCCTCTGACTGCTGTAACAATTTACTACAAACTGGGTGGCATAAAACTGCAGAAATTTATTTTCTCAGAGTTCTGGATGCCAGAAGTCTGAAATCAGTTCACTGGGCCCAAAACAAGATGTGAGGAGGACCATGCTCCCTCAGAGGTTCTAGGGGAGACTCAGTCCCTTCCTATTCCAGCCTCTGTTGACCGCCGGCATTCTTGGCTACGGCCACATCACTCTAATCTCTGCTTCTCGGCCACACTGCCTTCCCTCTTCTGCCTGCCATCAAATATACCTCTGCATCTCTCTTCTAAGGATACATGTCACTGCATATAGGGCTGACATGGATAACCTATGATAATCTCCCCCATTCAGTGCAAAATGTGAGGGAATGCCAATTCAGCATACATAGTTAACTATAATTTTTTTTAAAAAAGTAGAGAGACACAGTATTACTGGTTCAGAGCCAGGTAAGTTGGTTTATTTGTTGGTGAAAGAATGTACTATTTTCTGACAACTGAAAGGAAGGGTTTTGCAAAGGAAACACAGGGAATAGTTTAGAAGCAGTAATATGTAGCTAGGAGAGCTCTGACAATGCCTTCTTCTGCCTGCTGTTCTTGGGCCATGGAAAGTGGACAAATGCTACTTAAGAGGGCAGGTAAAAGTTACTTAAAACCAGATGGTAGAAGAAAGTTCTGGAGTTACTGAGAGGAGAGGAGTGTTGTTTTTCCTTTCATGATGATGATGATGATGACATTAGAATAAACTTTCCAGGGATCAGCATGGCAAGGAGTTCAACTGACCAGTAATAATCAGAGATAAAGGCTTACAAAGTAATATGGAACCAGAAGAATAGGGAGAGAAGAAGCTTCTGTTTAGAGAGAAAGAAAGAAAGACAGAATCAAAGTTATTGAGAAGATAAGTGATTCAGAATGTCCAGAACTAGATATATCCTCTAGAACAGGGCAAGAGTTAATAGGTGCTGTTAACTGTGATACTGTACTTTCAGAAATATTGTTCTCACATTACCATTGATATTGGATTTTACCGTTGTGATTATGAATTATTGAATATATGTGTGTGGTAGACGATTTAATGGTGATGGCTCTAAGGTTTATTTTCCCTTCTTATTAAACATTCTGGCAGGAGGAATTTAATAACTTGATACTGCTGAGAGTGACCACAAAGGTTCAGGGTTTGGCGATGCTCTAAGTTGAGTGACAGAGCTGGGAGGACGTGATGACTGACAATCGCCAGGAAGTAACATCAGGTTGAATATAAATATTTCAAACAGATGTGTGTTCAGAAAGCCTGCTTCACTTTTCTGAGCAAACTCTGTGGATAAGAAGAATCATTTGATATTAGCAAGTAGGCCTAGACCTTTTGGGACCAACCTAGGTAAATGAGGAGCTGGTCGGGGGTTCAGTCATTTGTGGGCTTCTAGGATGAGCAGCTGCAGAAAAAGGAAAATGTTTGAATGAAAAAAATACAATAACCCTTTAACTTTCCTGGACACAGATTCTCATTCCATAATAGCCGACTGCACAGACCACATTTATGGTAATTTCTCAAACTCCATGCACAAATTTTAGGTCTGAACAAAATGTACTGCGTATGAATGACACCAAGTGAAAGCAGAATGAATTGAACTGAGTATGTTACTAATATAGGAAGCACTCACTCTAATTGAAGAAAAGAACATTGTTGTTTAATCTATAGGACCGAAGTTTTATTACTGTTGAGAACAATTCTTAAAACTTGAAAGGTGATGTTCTTTTCCTCTATAAAAGCAATAAGAATTGTATTTCACAGCTGAACTTTCATATTTTCTTATGTCTGAACAACTTAGGATAATTTTAGCTAAAAATTGCAATCAGAAATCAAATTTGGATAAATACAAATTTTGGAAGCCTAATAATTTGGAATGGCTTTGTTTCCAGACTTAACTCAAATATTGTCACTACTGAATACATGTGAAAAATTATAAATTCTGACTGTAAATCTATAAATACCTATCTGTTACTATGATAATATTCACTATACAGTATATAAACCTTTTTTTGTTGTTTTATTGTTTTCAAACTGTATTTTTGTGTGTGTGTGTGGTACACGGGCCTCTCACTGTTGTGGCCTCTCCCATTGCGGAGCACAGGCTCCGGACGCGCAGGCTTAGTGGCCATGGCTCACGGGCCCAGCCGCTCTGCAGCATGTGGGATCTTCCCGGACCGGGGCACGAACCCGTGTCCCCTGCATTGGCAGGCGGACTCTCAACCACTGTGCCACCAGGGAAGCCCCAAACTGTATTTTTTTGTTTTATTGAACATAAAGTTGTTTTTTTTTTGTTTTTTTTTGTTTTTGCTTAGCATTTTTATTTTCTATTTCTAGGTAACAACTGTTAGGAAGACTTTTTCTTTGGGTAAAATCTGTATTATTTTTTCTCATTTGCAGCTTGGTTGCAACAAAGGAAACAGATAGTGCAAGGTCTCGAAGTGCCCCAATGTCACCTTCTGACTTTCTGGATAAATTAATGGGAAGGACATCGGGGTATGATGCAAGAATCAGACCCAATTTTAAAGGTAATTGTTTTACTTACTACAATATATGACATGTGTTTTATTTTTTATTATGTTTTAACATCTTTATTGGAGTATGATTGCTTTACAGTAGTGTGCTAGTTTCTGCCCTGTAACAGAGTTAATCAGCTATACATATACATATATCCCCATATCTCCTCCCTCTTGCATCTCCCTCCCTCCCACCCTCCCTATCCCACCCCTCTAGGTGGTCATAAAGCACCGAGCTGATCTCCCTGTGCTATGCGGCTGCTTCCCACTAGCTATCTGTTTTACATTTGGTAGTGTATATAAGTTCATGCCACTCTCTCACTTCACCCCAGCTTACCTTTCCCCCTCCCCATGTCCTCAAGTCCATTCTCTACATCTGCATCTTTATTCCTGTCCTGCCCCTAGGTTTGTCAGAACCTTTTTATTTTTTTAGATTCCATATATATGTGTTAGCATATGGTATTTGCTTTTCTCTTTCTGACTTACTTTATTCTGTATGACAGATGATTAAACAAGATAAATTTTCAAATTGATTTCCCCCCAAATTCTAAAGCTTATTTCCAATAATCCTCCAAGCACTATATTGGTCAAAGATATGTCTTGAAAGAAGAAATATATTCTCATATTAATAGCTCTCACAATTAGTCTTCTTTGGACCATACAACATTACATTAGTTTGTGTACAATCTCATGATTTGATATGTTTATACATTATGAGATGATGATCGCAATGAGTTTAGGTACCGTCTGTCACCATACAAAGTTGTTACAACATTGTTGACTATATTCCCTATGCTGTACATTACATCACCATTGACTTATTTATTTTACAGCTGGAAGTTCATAACTTTTAATCTCCTTCACCTATTTCGATCATCACCCTACCACCTTCCCCTCTATTCCCTTGTCTATTTTCTTTCTCTTTTAAAAAATGTGCCTACTGAATCAAATGAACTAATTTAAAGTGGGTATTATGTATGCTTTCCCTTCCAATTTGTCAAAAGCCAGGAATTAATACTGTGAGACTTTAGGGGCATGTCTATCAATAATGTGATATTCCACTAGTCTAAGTTTTTTTGAAAAAAATAAAGGAGCAAAATTAACTATATATTTTTTAAAAAAGAATAGGAACAGAAATTTGCCAAACAGATGTGACAATATGTTACAATAACTTAAATGATTTAGTATTCACTTCTTCATGGATTAAAAAAAAATTATTATTTTTTTTTTATTTTTTATTTTTTTGCTGTGCTGTGCAGCATGCAGGGCCTTAGTTCCCCGACCAGGGATGGAACCCATGTCCCTGCAGTGGAAGCACGGAGTCCTGACCACTGGACATGGATTAAAATCTTAATGAAAAAAAAAAAACAACCTAGAAAATACCTAGATAACTGATCAGACAATAGGAAAATGTTTTTAAAATATAAAATTATTGAGAAAAATCTGTATGTTTGACCTTTCAGGAATTTATAAATTTCATACGAGGAAAAAAAAAATCTTAGTAGAGACATTCGCAGACAATTTGCAGAAGATAAATTAGAATATTCAACCTAATTAACAATCAATGAAGTGCAAATTATAATAATGTGACAGCATTTTCGCCTTTCAAATTATCAACATTTAACAATAATATTATTGATAATTATTTCAGTCTCAAACACATTATTATAAAATTTATTTCTGGAATACTGATTTTAAATTTGTGATTGTTTTCACAAGTACATTTGCATTAAAACAAAATTTACCTTCCAGACCATAGAAAAGAACAATTATTAGAAAACTATAAAATGACTTTATTAAAATGTAACTTTGGGGCTTCCCTGGTGGCGCAGTGGTTGAGAGTCCGCCTGCCGATGCAGGGCACACGGGTTCGTGCCCCGGTCCGGGAAGATCCCACATGCCGCAGAGCGGCTGGGCCCGTGAGCCATGGCCGCTGAGCCTGCGCGTCTGGAGCCTGTGCTCCGCAACGGGAGAGGCCACAACAGTGAGAGGCCCGCATACCGCAAAAAAAAAAAAAAAAAAGTAACTTTGTATTTGCTCTTTTGTATACTGCTAAGTTTGAAAAACTCTAGATGTAGACATTTTTCTTTAAACAAAATTATGATACTTATTTGTACTATTTTGTATCATTTCTCTAAAATAAGTACACCTTTTAAAAATCCTATTTGTTTGAGAGAAAACACTGCAGTACCAGGCATAAGCCACACAAACTGCAGGAAGGTTGTGTTGCACATTGCCAGGCGGGTGTTATTTTGTATGTTTATCTGTTTGTTGTTTTATGATAATAGTAAAAATCGTGTACCTGAATTGGGTAAAAATTAAATTGTCCAAAAATATTAGTGATGAATAGCCTCAACAGACCTTCAGCACAATTCTACTTCTTTGAGGCAAACACTGCAAAAGGAAAATTGGTCACTTCCAGTGAGCATCTGTTTAATCTCTTTGATGGCTTTCCAGGCCTTTTACAAAGAAGGTGCTATGAAAGTTCTTTGCACTAACTAGACTGCTAATTGGACGCCTCCATTCTTGCATTCTACCTCTTCTGTTTTTCTTTTCTGCCCAATAGTTTCTCTTTTTTTCCTGCCGGAATAATTATGTTTATTCATCTTGTTCACTCTCTTGAAGCCATTAGTTTTCTTGCATGTGATGGAAATGCTTTGTCATTGAGGAAGGGCTGAGTTGATTTGCCCAGGTGCTGATACATGTTTTGTCTGCTGTGTATGGAGAGAGATAGTTTTCTGCTGTTTCTCTCTCTGGGAAAGGAAATCTGACAGAGATGATACTGCCCTGGGCACAGCTTTGCTTTAGGTGAGTGTTGAGTGGCGAGGCTTTGGTCTGGGGTTCTCCAAATGCCAGAATAGCGATGACTTTCGTTTTGAGGTACTGGCAGGAACCCTGTTTTCCCCAGTTACTTTTTTTTTTTTTTTTTGCAAAGAGAAGTTGAATAAATTCTGGGAATCTAATGTATAGCCTTCAGATTATAGTTAACAGTACTCTATTATAGACTTAAAAGTTCTCACCACAAAAAAGAAACAGTAATTATGTGATGATGGAGGTGTTAGCTAATGCTAAAGTCATCATCTTATTGCAGTATCAAATCAACACGTTGTACATCTTGAACTTACACAATGTTGTATGCCTTTTATATCTCAATAAAGCTGGAAAAAGAAAACATTTAAAAAGTCAGCATTGCTTACAGAATCATATTATTTCCAATCACCTTAATAAGCTATGTTTGCAAAAGGAAAAAAAAAGTTATGTGCATCCTTCAAACCCATGGAAATTCCAGGCCATCCCGGCTCTAGGGGACTATGAATAAGGGAGCAGGGAGCTTCCTGAGACAGGTGTCTATGGCCTCCCCTGCTGCCCAGCCTAACTACCCACCTCCTTTCCTGTGGATGATGACCCTGAACTTTGTGCCTCTTAGCACTTAGCTTCCTTCTCCATGCAGTTCTAATCATCATTTATTTTAGACTTTTCTCTGTTTTGTCTGTCAACCATTTTCTTCTGCCTTCTATATTTTATGTGATTAAACCAATTCTGACTTCCCTCTCGTTCTCTTTGGTGTGATATATCTAGTCTCATTTTTATTCAATAATATCATTTTTATGCATTTGGAGAGAAGAAAACTATGCTCGATCCTCCATCCTGAAATAGAAGTTTCCAGGAATCATTGGAAACTGGAAACCAGTTTAACAGACAAAAAGCAATTGCATAGAAAATAAAAGTACATCCATAGACAATAAAATATTATTTCACTAAACTATCTACCAGCTTTTTCTAGATTTTGTTTCTTTCCTTTGACTCTATTGTTTAGGCCCTCAGTTGGTCTTTGATAACCTTAAAACTAATTTGGATTCAGGCAGAAAGTACTCTGTCAGCAATCACCTGTTTGTGTATTCCTCCTATATATTTATTGCATTTTCGTTAGGTTTTTTCATTCTGTCTCCAATGACCATTCTCTTTATCTAGAAATAACATTGTTCACCTTCACTATGTCTCTGTGGTTTCTGTCTTTTCATCTGTAATATTTCTCTATATTAATCCTTTTCTCCCACATCACAAGTGCAATTTTCATACAGTCTCTTCTGCTATAACTCATTCTATCCCCAGAATGGAATGTGTACCTATTACTCATTTCTGCACATATTTTTTTTCAGGGAAAGTGTTAGAATCTTCTTTATCCATTTTAATTATTCCTATCCATCCAGACACAATGCTTCTTGAATAAAATTCACAGTTATTTTTTGAAAAAACTGTATTTTCTATTTTCGTGTAATACAAGGTCATTTTAACAAGAAAAATCTCTTAAAAATAAGCCTTTCTCGAAATTATTTGTAGTGAGGTGGATGGACCTAGAGTCTGTCATACAGAGTGAAGTAAGTCAGAAAGAGGAAAACAAATGCCATATGCTAACACATATATATGGAATCAAAAAAAAAATGGTCATGAAGAACCTAGGGGCAAGATGAGAATAAAGATGCAGACCTACTGGAGAACAGACTTGAGGATATGGGGAGGGGGAAGGGTAAGCTGGGACAAAGTGAGAGAGTGGCATGGACATACATACACTACCAAAAATAAAATAGATAGCTAGTGGGAAGCAGCCGCATAGCACAGGGAGATCAACTCGGTGCTTTGTGACCACCTAGAGGGGTAGGAGAGGGAGGGAGGGTGGGAGGGAGGGAGACTCAAGAGGGAAGGGATATGGGAACATATGTATATGTATAGCTGATTCACTTTGTTATAAAGCAGAAACTAACACACCATTGTAAAGCAATTATACCCAATAAAGATGTAAAAAAAAAAGTTGAAAACTTCAAAAAAAAATAAGTCTTTCTAAAACTGTAGATGAACACCTGAAATGTTCACAGATTTAAATTCTGCACCCTATATTTTTAGATTTTGTTTCTTTTTTTCTTTTTTTTTTCAACATTTTACTGGAGTATAATTGCTTTACAATGTTGTGTTAGTTTCTGCTGTATAACAAAGTGAATCAGCTATATGCATATATATATATCCCCATATCCACTCTCTCTTGCATCTCCCTCCCCCCCCACCCTATCCCATCCCTCTAGGTGGTCACAAAGCACCGAGCTGATCTCCCTGTGCTATGCAGCTGCTTCCCACTAGCTATCTGTTTTACATTTGGTAGTGTATATATGTCCATGCCACTCTCTCACTTCATCCCAGCTTACCCTTCCCCCTCCCCGTGTCCTCAAGTCCATTCTCTATGTCTGCATCTTTATTCCTGTCCTGTCCTTAGGTTCATTAGAACCATTTTTTTTTTTACATTCCATATATGTGTGTTAGCATATGGCATTTGTTTTTCTCTTTCTGACTTACTTCACTCTGTATGACAGACTCTAAGTCCATCCACTTCACTACAAATAACTCAGTTTCACTTCTTTTTATGGATGAATAATATTCCATTTTATATATGTGCCACATCTCCTTTATCCATTCCTTTGTCTATGGACACTTAGGTTGCTTCCATGTCCTGGCTATTGAAAATAGTTCTGCAATGAACATTGTGGTATATGACTCTTTTTGAATTATGGTTTTCTCAGGGTATATGCCCAATAGTGGGACTGCTGGGTCATATGGTAGTTCTATTTTTAGTTTTTTAAGGAACCTCCATACTGTTCTCCATAGTGGCTATATCAATTTACATTCCCACCAACAGTGCAAGAGGGTTCCCTTTTCTTCAGACCGTTGTGAGGTGGTACCTTATTGTAGTTTTGATTTGCATTACTCTAATGATTAGTAATGTTGACCATCCTTTCATGTGTTTGTTGGCCATCTGTATATCTTCTTTGGAGAAATGTCTGTTTAGGTCTTTTGCCCATTTTTGGATTGGGTTGTTTGTTTTTTTGATATTGACCTGCATGAATTGCATGTAAATTTTGGAGATGAATCCTTTGTCAATTGCTTCATTGGCAAATATTTTCCCCCAGTCTGAGGGTTGTCTTTTCTTCTTGTTTATGGTTTCCTTTGCTGTGCAAAAGCTTTTAGGCTTCATTAGGTCCCATGTGTTTATTTTTGTTTTTATTTCCATTTCTCTAGGAGGTGGGTCAAAAAAGATCTTGCTGTGATTTATGTCATAGAGTGTTCTGCCTATGTTTTCCTCTAAGAGTTTGATAGTGTCTGGCCTTACATTTAGGTCTTTAATCCATTTTGAGTTTATTTTTGTGTATGGTGTTAGGAAGTGTTCTAATTTCATTGTTTTACATATAGCTGTCCAGTTTTCCACACCAATTATTGAAGAGGCTGTCTTTTCTCCATTGTATACTCTTACCTCCTTTATCAAAGATAAGGTGACCATATGTGCTTGGGTTGCTCTCTGGGCTTTCTATCCTGTTCCATTGATCTATATTTCTGTTTTTGTGCCAGTACCATACTGTCTTGATTACTGTAGCTTTGTAGTATAGTCTGAAGTCCGGGAGCCTAATTCTTCCAGCTCCGTTTTTCTTTCTCAAGATTGCTTTGGCTCTTCGGGGTCTTTTGGGTTTCCAACAAATTGTAAAATCTTTTGTTCCAGTTCTGTGAAAAATGCCATTGGTAGTTTGATATGGATTGCACTGAATCTGTAGATTGCTTTAGGTAGTATAGTCATTTTCACAATTTTGATTCATCCAATCCAAGAACATGGTATATCTTTTCATCTGTTTCTATCATCATTAATTTCTTTCATCAGTGTCTTATAGTTTTCTGCATACAGGATTTTTGTCTCCTTAGGTAGGTTTATTCCTGGGTATTTTATACTTTCTGTTGCAATGGTAAATGAGAGTGTTTCCTTAATTTCTATTTCAGATTTTTCATCATTAGTGTATAGGAATGCAAGAATTTTGTGTGCATTAATTTTGTATCCTGCTACTCGACCAAATTCATTGATGAACTCTAGTAGTTTTCTGGTAGCATGTTTAGGATTCTCTATGTATAGTATCATGTCATCTGCAAACAGTGACAGTTTTACTTCTTTTCTGATTGGGATTCCTTTTTCTTCTCTGATTGCTGTGGCTAAAACTTCCAAAACTATGTTGAATAATAGTGGTGAGAGTGGGCAACCTTGTCTTGTTCCTGATCTCAGAGGAAATGGTTTCAGTTTTTCACCATTGAGAATTATGTTGGCTGTGGGTTTGTCATATATGACCTTTATTATGTTGAGGTAGGTTCCCTCTCTGCCTACTTTCTGGAGATTTTTCATAATGTATGTTGAATTTTGTCAAAAGATTTTTCTGCATCTATTGAGATGATCATTATGGTTTTTCTCCTTCAGTTGGTTAATAGGTGTTTCACATGATTGATTTGTGTATATTGAAGAATCCTTGCATTACTGGGATAAACCCACTTGATCATGGTGTATGATCCTTTTAATGTGCTGTTGGATTCTATTTTCTAGTATTTTGTTGAGTATTTTTGCATCTCTTTCATCAGTGATATTGGCCTTGTTTTCTTTCTTTGTGACATCTTTGTCTGGTTTTGGTATCAGGGTGATGGTGGCCTCGTAGAATGAGTTTGGGAGTGTTCTTCCCTCTGTTATATTTTGGAAGACTTTGAGAAAGGTAAGTGTTAGCTCTTCTCTAAATGTTTGATAGAATTCACCAGTGAAGCCATCTGGTGCTGGGCTTTTGTTTGCTGGAAGATTTTTAATCACAGTTTCAGTTTCAGTGCTTGTGATTGGTCTGTGTATATTTTGTATTTCATCCTGGTTCAGTCTCAGAAGGTTGTGCTTTTCTATGAATTTGTCCATTTCTTCCAGGTTGTCCATTTTATTGGCATAGAGTTGCTTGTAGTATTCTCTCATGATCCTTTCTATTTCTGCAATGTCAGTTGTCACTTCTCCTTTTTCATTTCTAATTCTGTTGATTTGAGTCTTCTCCCTTTTTTTCTTGATGAGTCTGGCTAAGGGTTTATCAATTTTGTTTATCTTCTCAAGAACCAGCTTTTAGTTTTATTGATCTTTGCTATTGTTTCCTTCATTTTTCATTTATTTCTGATCTGATCTTTATGATTTCTTTCCATCTGCTAACTTTGGGGTTTTTTTGTTCTTCTTTCTCTGATTGCTTTAGGTGTAAAGTTAGGTTGTTTATTTGAGATGTTTCTTGTTTCTTGAGGTAGGATTTTATTGCTACAAGCTACCCTCTTAGAACTGCTTTTGCTGCATCCTATAGGTTTTGGGTCGTCATGTTTTCATTGTCATTTGTTTCTAGGTATTTTTTGATTTCCTCTTTGGTTTCTTCAGTGATCTCTTGGTTATTTAAGAGTGTATTGTTTAGCCTCCATGTGTTTCTATTTTTTACAGTTTTTTTCCTGTAATTGATATCTTGTCTCATAGTGTTGTGGTCAGAAAAGGTACTTGATACGACTTCAGTTTTCTTAAATTTAGCAAGGCTTGATTTGTGACCCAGGATATAGTCTGTCCTGGAGAATATTTCATGTGCACTTGAGAAGAAATTGTATTCTGTTGTTTTTGGATGGAATGTCCTATAAACATCAATTAAGTCCATCTTGTTTAATGTATCATTTAAAGCTTGTGTTTCCTTATTTATTTTCATTTTGGATGATCTGTCCATTGGTGAAAGTGGGGTGTTAAAGTCCCCTACTATGATTGTGTTATTGTTGATTTCCCCTTTTATGGCTGTTAGCATTTGCTTTATGTATTGAAGTGCTTCTACGTTGGGTGCATATATATTTACAATTGTTATATCTTCTTCTTGGATTGATCCCTTGATCATTATGTAGTGTCCTTCTTTGTCTCTTGTAATAGTCTTTATTTTAAAGTCTATTGTGTCTGATGTGAGAATTGCTACTGCAGCTTTCTTTTGATTTCCATTTGCATAGAATATCTTTTTCCATTCCCTCACTTTCAGTCTGTATGTGTCCCTAAGTCTGAAGTGGGTCTCTTGTAGACAGCATATGTACCAGTCTTGTGTTTGTATCCATTCAGCCAGTCTACGTCTTTTGGTTGGAGCATAATCCATTTACATTTAAGGTAGTTATCAATAGGTATGTTCCTATTACCATTTTCTTAATGGTTTTGAGTTTGTTATTGTAGGTCTTTTCCTTCTCTTGTTTCCTGCCTAGAGAAGTTCCGTTAGCATTTGTTGTAAAGCTGGTTTGGTGATTCTGAATTCTCTTAACTCTTGCTTGTCTGTAAAGGTTTTAATTTCTCCATCGAATATGAATGAGATCCTTGCTGGGCAGAATAATCTTGGTTGTAGCCTTTTCCCTTTTATCACTTTAAATGTGTCCTGCCACTCCCTTCTGGCTTGCAGAGTTTCTGCTGAAAGATCAGCTGTTAACCTCATGGGGATTCCCTTGTATGTTATTTGTTGCTTTTCCCTTGCTGCTTTTAATATTTTTTCTTTCTATTTAATTTTTGATAGTTTGATTAATATGTGTCTTGGGATGTTTCTTCTTGGATTTATCCGTATGGGAGTCTCTGTGCTTCCTGGACTCGACTGACTCTTTCCTTTCCCATGTTAGGGAAGTTTTCAACTATAATCTCTTCAGATATTTTCTCAGTACCTTTATTTTTCTCCTCTTCTTCTGGGACCCCTATAATTCGAATGTTGGTGTGTTTAATGTTGTCCCAGAGGTCTCTGAGACTGTCCTCAATTCTTTTCATTCTTTTTTCTTTATTCTGCTCCCTGGCAGTTATTTCCACCATTTTATCTTCCAGCTCACTTATCTGTTCTTCTGCCTCAGTTATTCTGCTATTGATTCCTTCTAGAGTATTTTTAACTTCAGTTATTGTGTTGTTCATCACTGTTTGTTTGCACTTTACTTCTTTTAGATCCTTGTTAAACGTTTCTTGTATTTTCTCTATTCTGTTTCTGAGATTTTGGATTATCTTTACTATCATTACTCTGAATTCTTTTTCAGGTAGGTTGCCTATTTTGTCTTCATTTATTTGGTCTTGTAGGTTTTTGCCTTGCTCTTTCGTCTGTAACATTTTTTTGTCATTTCATTTTTTTTGATGGGTGGTGCTGTATTCCTGTCTTACTGGTTGTTTGGCCTGAGGCATCCAGCACTGGAGTTTTCAGGCAGTTGGATAAAGGTGGGTCTTGGTGCTGAGATTCGGCCCTCCAGGAGGCCTCACTCTGATTAATATTCCCTGGTGTCTGAGGTTCTCTGTTAGTCCAGTGGTTTGGACTCAGAGCTCCCACAACAGGAGCTCGGGCCTGACCTCCAGCCTAGCAACCAAGATCCCACAAGCTGCATGGTGTGGTACACACACTAAAAAAAAAGAAGGAAAGAAAGAAAAAAAGGAGCAGTACAATATCAAAGAATAAAAAGCAAAATAAAATTAGAAAGATCAAAATATATTAGGGGCTTCCCTGGTGGCGCAGTGGTTGAGAGTCCGCCTGCCGATGCAGGGGACACGGGTTCGTGCCCCGGTCCGTGAAGATCCCACATGCCACGGAGCGGCTAGGCCTGTGAGCCATGGCCGCTGGGCCTGTGCGTCCGGAGCCTGTGCTCCGCGGCGGGAGAGGCCACAACAGTGAGAGGCCCACATACCGCAAAAAAATAAATAAATAAAAAATATATTAGGAAAACTAGAAATATGATTGAAACAACTGCAACAAGGTAGAATAAAACCACAAGAGAAAAAAAAATGGGGGTTCGGGGGGAACAAGCCAAAAGGAGAGAACAATAAAGTATAAAGAATAAAATAAAATCAGAAAAATAAAAGATTTATTAGGAAAAATAAAAATATAAATGAATCAATAAGAATGAATCAACAAGGTAAAACAGAGCCCGAATGTAAAAGAGGAAAAAAGAAAAAAAAAGCCTTGCTAATGGGTGTGGAGTTTAGGTAAGGGGTGGAACTTAGGCAGTGGTGGGGTTTAGGGTGGGGCAGGACCTAGGCCGGTGGGGGGGGTGATGTTTGAGCGTGGGGCGGGGCCTCTGCTTAGGACCTGCGTGGAAGGGGAGAGGCAGCACGTTGGAAGGAGAGCCTGTGGAGTGTGGAGTTCTGGAGTTTGGAGGTGGGGCCCTGAGTGAGGGTGTGTGGGTGGGGTTTAGGCCCAGCGCGTTGGAGGGGGTCTCAGAGGGGGTCTCCGAGTGTAGAGGTGGGGCCCTGGGTGGGAGTGTAGGGGCGGGGCTTCGGCTCTGCACGGCAGGAGGGAGGCTCAGAGGACAGAGGACGAGGCCTGGGGGCCCAACAAGCTCCGGGTGCCTAAGTGGACAGGGAAGGCATTGGCCACGTTCCGTTCTGTTCCTCTGTGCCCCTCCCCCATCACCCCCAGGGTCTCCTCCATCGCTGCTGGACCCCTATCCATAGGTGGGTCCTGCTGCATGTAGGAATTCCTCCCCTCCCCCAGCCGCCCCTCAGGAGTGCTGTTCCCGTAGGTCTGGCCTTCACATTTGCTCCCCCTTCCCTCCCTCCCACTCCCTCAGGACCCATGCATCTGGAGGGGGCCTAGGTGGGCAGAGGATCATACCTGGAAGCTCAGCAGTTTCCTGGGGGCCCAAGTGGGCAGGGGAAACCTGGCCACGCTCCCTTTTGATCTTCTGCCCTCCCAGTCGTCCCCCAATTTCCCCCTTCGGGCGTGGGATCCCTTCCCCTCCCCAGCCTCCCCTCAGGGACGCCAGTCCTGTCCCGCCTCCACTTCTCCTCCCCTCACTCCCCCCACACTCCACATCCTACCCAGTTGCTGGGGGTTCCTCCCGTCCCCTGAGGTGTCCGTGGTCCCCCACCGGTGCCTGGTAGGTGCCCTAGTTGTGCAGAGACGAGAATTCCGCGTCCTCCTAGTCTGCCATCTTGACTCCGCCCCTGATTATTTTCTAATATATTCTCTCTGTAGTACTTATTTCTCTTTTTTTATTTTAAAGCATTCTCAAACTAACAGAAGATTTGCAAGTATAGCACAAACTATTTTTTTGCCCAAACCACTTGAAAGTAAGTTGTTGACCTGATGCCCCAATACTTGGGTGTATCATGCCAAAAAGAACATTATCTTAGGTAACCACAGTCTAATCACTGAAACAAGCAAATTAACATGGATATATTGCTACCATCTAATTTGCAGGCTCCCATTCAAATTTTATCAACTATCTAAATAATGGCTTCATAGCAAAAGAATCCGGTTTAGAATCATGTCTTGTGTTTTACGGGTCATTTCTCATTGTCTCCTTCAGTCCGAACAGAGCCTCATTGTTCCTATGACTGTCATGATCTTGGCATTTAAAAAGATATTATTATTCCTTTATTTAACAGAATGTTCCTCGATTTGCATTAGTCTCATGTTTCCTCGTGATTCAATTTAGGTAATGCATCTTGATAGGAATATCACAGCAGTGATGCTGTGTTCTAATTGCATCTTATTAGGTTGTGGACGATGTTAATTTTTTACCAAGACTGATGATGTTCACTTTGATTAACTGGCTAAGTTGGTGTCTGCCAGAATGTATCTATATACATACACATATGAGCATAAATAAACATACACATATATGCATAAGTATACATAGATATACACACATATGTATATACACACACACATATATTCGTTTAGATCTATGTATTTAATTCTCTATCTGCTGAAAACCATGAGTTCTCCCTGGTATCTCTGCTACCATAGGTTTATTCTAGTTTCTGAGTCTCCATATTTTAACTCCCTCATTTGACAGTAAGGCTCCCATTATCCTTAATATAATTACATATTTGATCAATACGTAATGAATCTCCCTTGTCTGCTGCCACTCCCTCTCCTGCACAAATTCCTCAGGGTCCTGTTCAAACTCTCACTCCCCATGCAAGGCAGCCCCACTCAGGCTTCAACACCCCATGCTGTGAAATCCTTCCCCGCTGATGTCCTTCTCACCACACTCCCCACAGCCATCCCCAGCGTGGAAGCCTTTCTTGTACTGCCCAAGAGAATGGCTTTCGGCTACATTTTCAAGAAGGAAAGGGAAGGGAAATGGAAGAATAAATTGGATCCTATTTTTATAACATAAATTTCAAACCTTTTTTCAAGTATCTAAAAAATAATCTAAAATATGGATTTACAGCAATCAAATATGCTTTTGTCAATTAAAAAATAAATATCTTTCCTCATGACCTGACTACATAAATATATATATTTATCTAAAATAAAAACAAATCACTAAACAGATTTTTTTGAAATTTAATGTTTTGATTGCATTCTTATGTCTTTCGAAAGGGTGTGGCTTTAAAGCAACATTACATTAAAAGTTTTTTAGAGTCATTTTCATGAACACTTGGGTTATTTTTTGTCTCTATGTTTATTTGCTCTAGATTTGCCTGGTGAACAATTTTTCCCCAACATGAATAACAATAATGTAACTGCCAAGGCTTTGCACTGTACTTTGCCATTTTGCCTTTGTCCATCTCTGAGCTTAAAAGCCTTGTTCTGTTTCTTTTTTTATTTTTATTTTTTGTGATACGCGGGCCTCTCACCGTTGCGGCCTCTCCCGCCGTGGAGCACAGGCTCCAGACGCGCAGGCCCAGTGCCCACGGCCCATGGGCCCAGCCGCTCCGCGGCACGTGGGATCCTCCCGGACCGGGGCACCAACCCGTGTCCCCTGCATCGGCAGGCGGACCCTCAACCACTGCGCCACCAGGGAAGCCCCATGTTCTGTTTCTTTAAGAGGCATCTAAAAGAAGACATGCTGCTGAAAACATCTGCAACTACTGTCATTTGCTTTTCAGGCCAACGATGGCTAAGGCAGTGAACAATTTTAAAGCACAATTTGCCATATGGATGCTATAGCAGTTATTTGCTCTGTTGCTAAACATAGCAGTATATTAGATGGATATAACAGTTTTTTGCTTTGGCACAGAGAAGTACCAGATTGACCAATGACTGCTAAACAGGTGCTCTCTGTAATGGCAATAGAAGATTTACAATCCTCTCTGAGCTTCATTCCCTACAAAATTTTTGAATATATAATATATATTAATAGTGAGGGTAGAAAGACTACTCTAAGACTGCACCCCTGATCTGATATGGATCAGAATCTTAAAGTGTAGAATATACTGCCTTATAAACTGTATCCACTTCATTCCTTGTACTCTATCTCCACTGTCACTGTCCTTGGTCAGGGCCATTGTATTTCCCATCTAAACTGTTACAATAAATTCCTGTTTTCTCTATGTTTAAGCTTTTGCTATCCATTCAACCATTCGCCATGTTGTGTTGGTTTACTACACTCTCATGAACAAGAATCTGTAAAGACTCCTTCATGTTCATAAAGTAAATTCCAAATACCTTGGTATTACATTGAAGAAATTCTATGATCTAGCCCAAGACTATCTTTAAAAACAGTAGACTTTATTTCCAAATTGCTTCATACCTTAATCTATTTTAAATTTCTTTAAAATAAAATTCTATATATGTATATGTATTTATATATATCATGTGAGTATATATCTTATATGTATATCTTTCAAGTGAGTGCTCTGTTTTTCAAATTTGAAATTAAAGTTTGGTGCCTGAATCCAATTCACCTTTCCTTATGCTGAAGAAGAGAATACCTACAAATAAGTAGTAAAATGGAAACTAAATAGCACTTTTGTATGTCCTAATAACCAGGTGAGGAACACGTGTGATAACTGATGGATTAGACAGTAAAGCTTAGGGCAGGCTGACTTTCTGACCTTAGGAAGAGTTTGCTGCACCTGATGGGAGGCATTGGAGAAGCAAGGGCTGGAGTCTGGTTCATACAGTGTGAGGCATCATGTTCCCAACTGCTAGTGAAAGCCTAAAGTAGCCCCCTCTCCTGGGACTATTGCTCTTCTACGGAAACATGTTATTTTAGGGAGAAAACAAATGCATCAGAGGAGTCCTCCTCCTAGCACAGTACTTCATATTGCTCCCTTTCAGAACCTTTCTGGAATCATTAGGATGTGCTGTACAGCACCTGCTCTCAGGGGACCCTGAAATGCATCAGAACAGACATTACTAACTTCAGGTCACTGAAGCCTATGCTGAATTTTCACCTTCATCTTATTTTTCACCAATATTGTCTGTAATTCTAAGCATAATGATTAAATTTAGAAGATGAGACTAAAAAACAAAAGCTCTGCCCCTTGCTGAATTAAAATAAGAAATTCATCCCCCCGCTTCTCTTTATTCCAGCTTCAGCCAAAGAGATCACAGTCAGATAGAGCTGGCAGTTGTGTAGCAGCAGCTTCTTACAGGGCCATGTTTCCCCAACATGGATGTACCTCTAGCTTCATTTTACTGGAAGATGAATTAACCCAATACTAAAACGTTTGCGTTTTCCCTCCTCCAATGGATTTGAGTCAATGACAGAATATGTCTTGAGGGAAAAGATATTCCCCAGATTCATGTTGCTGTTAACAGCAAACGAAAATAGCAGAATTTTAGAGTTCTCAAGAAGAAAGAGAATAGCCTAGAGAATATCAAAGATTGGCTTTTAGTTTTTCAAGATTCCAGTCAGGCTGTGTATATATTTTAGAATTCACCACCTTAGACTTACATTAAGTAAAAAAAAAAAAAATATATATATATATATATATATATATATATATACACACACACACACACACACACACGTATCTTCTAACAGTTAATTGTGACTTCATACGTCTCTTATGGTGGGATAAAATAATCGTGGAGTACAATACCTGTGCTTTCTCGTCTCTTACGTGGTGACAAGACATTTCTATCATCCTACAAATTTTAAAAAAATTGTTAATATTTAGAAATAACATTTTGAAAAAACGTTTTTTAAAGTTAAAAAAGAAACCCATTCTACTAGTAATAACTAATTATAGCACCTCCAGGATTCAGAACTTTTATGAGGTTTTCTTAAATGTCCATCCTTCATATTTCAAACAATGTAGCCTCTATATCTGTTTGAATGTTATGTTCTAGGCATCTTGACGCAATAGAATTTGGGCTCTTTCTAAGTACATAACAGCCACCATGTTTTGTTAGCAGGTTGACCAAATTTATAATAGTCAACTCTCTTATTAAAATAAATAGCTTTGCATTTTTAATGTTCTAAGTCCTGACTCCCGTCTCTCATTTTCTCTATCTCTAATAAAACCCCAATTCACTTTAGTCCTATGGTCTAATGGCCACAGCTGTTTCCTACTCTGGAATTTCTTATGTTGCACATCTGAATTATGTAGCTAGCTTTTAAAAATACCAGTGCCTTGGTTGCATGTCATACCAACTAAATTAGAAGATAAGAATCATGTATCAATCTTTTTTAAAGATCACCAGGCGATTTCAATGTACATAGAATTCATAGGCCTATGGATAGACTTTATTTTTTTATTTTATTTATTTATTATTATTATTATTATTTTTTGCGGTACGCGGGCCTCTCACTGATGTGGCCTTTCCCGTTGCGGAGCACAGGCTCCAGACGCGCAGGCTCAGCAGCCATGGCTCACAGGCCCAGCCGCTCCGCGGCATGTAGGATCTTCCTGGACCGGGGCACGAACCCGTGTCCCCTGCATCGGCAGGTGGACTCTCAACCACTGCGCCACCAGGGAAGCCCTAGACTTTACTTTTAAATAATTTGTTTTTTTTTTTCTGTACCTCATTCTGGCAAGATAAATGCTATCAGAAAATGAGTAGAAAAGCAAAGATGAAACTTGTGCACCAGTAATTAAGTAAATGTAAATTAAAACCTTGAGTGATAAGCTATCTTAACTAATGAAACCGTTTTTTTAAAGAATAAAAATATTGGTACAAAGAGAACATCCCTTTTATGTTGACAAAGGATCAAGAATCAGAATGGCTTTGGACCTTTCAACAGCAATACTAGAAAATAGAAGCTAATGAAGAAAAGTCTTTAAAATTCAGAAGAAAAAACAATTTCCAGCCTAAAATGTGGTACCAAATCTAGGTGTTAATTAAGTGTGAGGGCATAAAAAAGAACATTTGTAAACAAGCAAGTTCTGAAAAGCTTCACATCGTTATGCATCATTTCTCAAAAAATTACTGAAGGACATGTTCCACTAAAATGAAGAAATGGGTCAAGAAGGAAGAAGGAATGGGGACCATGAAAAGAGGTCCCACAAAGGAGAAGGATGAGCATCTCCAGTAGGAGGATTATGGGAAAGCATAAGATGACTGCTATGCTCCAGGACAACAAATCTAGAATGGAGTAAGCCTGATGGAAGAGAAAGTTAATAGAGTATCTGATGAGTCTGATACAGAAACACAGTTTAGACATTTCAGAACTTGTGCATAAGTTAATGATACCTATGGAGGAAACTATGTGAAATATATAAAACAATTATCGACCTCAGGAACATGTTCTGCAGGAAAGAGTGATCATAGTATATTATATGGTTAGTTGGAGGTAACATTTACCTTGTCATAATAAAGGAAAAAGTGAATAGTGATCTAACAACAGTGACAATGTAGCTGTATTTGGGTAATGGGAGGACAGAAAAGAGGTGTAAGGTAGCAGGGGTGGGAATAAGGTGTGAAAGAAAGCGAAATCCTTACCTTCTGCTGTGGCCGTCAGAACATATGTCTAAAATGAAAACATCTAAAGGAGTAAAATAAACTTATTGTTCAGAGAAATTGAGGTAAACATCCAAAGAATTGTTTAAATGAGTTGAAGTGATCATCTCCAGGGAGGGATTAAATGGGGGTATAGGGGAAGGGGCTGCTGTCTTTTTTTGTAGCAAACCTTGTAAAATTAAGTGACTCAATTATGTTCATGTAAAAACAAAATAAATTAGGCTTAGATATCAGCTTTTGTGTGTGATTTTATCTGACTAGCTTAGGCAGAGATTAACTGAGTTATTTTAACCCCTACCACACAATATTTCAGTGTTTTTTACTTGTATAGCTATCAAGTCTAATGACAAAGCTTTATAGCCAGATAATGAAATGCTTTGAATTCTTTTTTTTTTTAAACTACAAATTAGAGGCATGGAGCTACTTGAAAATATTTTAGATCAGTATCTAAACAGCTTTTCTGTTTTAATCTCTTTTTCAGGCTCTCCAGTTAATGTCACGTGCAACATATTCATAAACAGCTTTGGTTCGATCGCTGAGACAACCATGGTAAGTAGGCATGTTGACTTCGTAATGAATTTCACACTGGGGTAGTTTGTAATCATGTTCATGGCAATTTTTCTGCTGGTAATATGTAATTGAAAGCCAAAATTCATATAGTGAGATTTTAAAAGATAAACTTAATAGTATAATTAAATTACAATCAACTGCAGTCAATGTTTCATTTGGAGATGGTTAGTGAAAACAAGATTGATTTTTCCCATTTCAGTAACTAAATATTAGATCTCAAATTAAAACTAAAACTTTACCTTATGAATTATTTATTTATTGTCAATGTTCTTTAATAAGCAGACGTAAGCATAGGAGTAAATAATGTCACATTTAATTATTTTGTATACTTATAAATGTGTTTATAATGTTATTTTAAGTATTCTGATTACCTTTCCAAATGAATATAATATTTGATCAAATATCATAACTATTTTGCAAATTGTGGTATATGCTTTAATTTAACTGAACTCACTGAACTGAGACTTCATCACTGTGTAATTGAGAACATTTTACATAATCAAGTTATTAAAGCTAAAATATTATCATTTCCAAACCAAATGTATTCTGTTTCGAATTTTATAACTTTCTCTAAAGATCATGTTGTATCTTTTCTTTGCCTTATAGTTTTCATTGTACATTTTAGCTAAAATAAAATAGACACATGAACCACTGAATATTTGTAAGATTGTCTAGCCAGAACTTTTAATTAATTAATTAAATTTTATTTTTTATTATTTTTAGGAACTTTTTTTAAAAATTGAAACTATGTATTGTGGTTCTTAAATTACCTAGAATTATACTCCATTCCTAAATTTAGCAAGTATAATGTGCATTAATTTTCAAAGTTGATTTTAGCTAAAATAGGATATGAAAAGCTTAAAGATTTATTAGCTTCTAAAGCCATTATTAAGTAAGAGAATTATTCTTATTTTACATATATCAGAATGACTTGATAATGAATTTTCTAAGGAAAAATCTAATATGTAAATTATTATGTGGGAGGCTGTGTAGATTTGTGTGTGTGTGTGTGTGTGTGTGTGTGTGTGTGTGTGTGTGTGTGTGTGTGTGTGTATAGAGGATCTTTCTCAACTGGAAGAGACTTTATTCAGGCACCACTTTTTAAAAATGCTGTTTTCCTCATGTATGCAATATTTAGTCATTTAGCAGCATCTCTGTGGTTCTATTCAAACTCAATATACTATAATTACAATAAAAGCCTCAGTGGAGAAGAACTGAACTCATTTTGGGGGCATTATATAGAATTATCTTCACTGCAGTATATAAATAAACACTAATGTGTGTACCTGTGTGTAAACACAGAGGAAATGACATGATTTGCTAGTGTAAGCACAGTGTGGTTCTGGTGCAGTTTTGACCCTGAAGTCACTATAATCCTGTTTCAGAAGTTGACATATTCTGGATTCTGGTTGAATATTTGGTCCTGATTCTTTTTTTTTTAGGATGCTCATATGACTTTTATTTATTTATTCTGGTCCTGATTTATTCCCTGTATTTATACAGACCCAATTCAAATCATATTTATAGACAAAGGAATCTCTACTGGATTTTTTTCTACCTAGACCTCCCAAATTATATTTCTAGCCCTGACAACTTCCTCATTTTAATTGCTACTATACAACACTGTATCATCCTGAAAGCCTGGACATATGCTTATACTTTCTCTTTTGCAAGATCATTTCCGTGAAACAGTTTCAACAGCAATAGTTGGAAAGGTTTCTAGCCTGACTTGTCTTTGTGGGGTGGAGGAAGGGATTTGGAAAAAAGAGAAGACATGGTTGGATTTCCTCATTAAAACCTCAAAGATTGTCATGTTCCTGAAGGTTGCTGCTTTTTATGACATAGTTCATCAGTCTAGCACTAAGTGTTTATAACACACACTCCATAGGATGACGACTACATCTGCTAAATTTCTTACCTTTAATAATTTTAGACAGACTTCCTTTGCAGAATAATATTATGCCAAAAGCTTGCAGAATATTGCAAATACACCCTCCCAGGGACCCTCACTCAGTTTTATTTCCCTTCTACAGCATAGAAATCCTTTCCATTCCTTCATCTTCCATCATAATGTATCCTTTTGAAATCATTTTTAGCATCTATCACTTGCTTCTTCAGAGTCACAAGCAGCATCAATGAACATTAATCAAACACCCCAGAGGTAAAGTATTATAAAATTAACTAAGTCCACCTTGATATCTTTCTTTTTAACCTTCCAGACTCATAAACATGTGACATTATTTCTGTTCACATAATCAGATTCAATATTTGTAAAAAATTTTACTGGTATCAGATAGGATAGCTGCAATATGGTGTCCATCTACATAGGCATAGAGAAAATTCAATTTTTTTTTTATCTTAAGAATCAAAATATTTTGCTACCACTTGATTACTCTGATGTATTTTATTCATAGTTTCCACCATCACAGCTCTGCAACTAAACTTTACCCCATTGTTTTACTTGCCATAGTATTAAGTTAATTTATTTTTACAAAATCTTGCATTTATTTTTTTAACATTCACATTTTTTATACGAATATACCTAATTTTGTTCTTACAATACAAATAACTGAATTCAACTGAAACAATGTATTAAACTGAGAGGATGGAATTTAAATTACTTGTAATCATTAATGGATATCTTTGCATCTGAGAATTTATATCTAATATAAAAGTGAATAATTCTCCCAATCTTTATATCTTTGCTTAACAGAGATCTTAACCATGCTTAGTGTCTTCGTTGACCAACTATATTATGCTCCCTCTACTGGTCTAGTTTCTAACCTATTGTATCTCTCCCCACTTTAAAATAAGCTTTAGTCCCATTTGAGGTAATTATTTGATTCTTGAGAAAATATCTCTAGTAGATATTCTACTTTAGCCATTTTTTGAAAATTAAGTTAATTTGAATCTTTAAAATATTTTGCATCTTCTTCTTGCACCAACTTTGTTTTTCTTAATATTTATGTGCATTTTTTCCCCAATAGCTTAAGCACAAATTTCTTTTTAACTGTTAAACTCATCCTTTCCCAGTGTTTGTCTAATTAACTTAATGTAGTGCCAACCATTCTCACTTGAGTACAATTTTATTATTCTTGACATATAGTCATCAAAAATTTTCTATGTATGTTGTGGAAATTCTAAACTTCCCTAATTTCCCTCACATTTGAATCATACGTCATTATATATAATGGGGTTCTCTAAGGATTTGTTTAGCCTCCATTACCCCAAGTTCACATTCTTCTTCAGCAGATGATGATTCAACAACTGTTGTAAACCACAGTTCTTAAAAAGATTAAATTAAAAATAAAAACTGGTTTACCATCATCAGTCACTCTTCCATTTTGCAACATGGCCTTGGTGAGAGAGATGCGTCTATCCTGTCTTTTAAAATAGTGGTGACAAAAGGAACATAATTTTTTTTATTGTTACAATGAGGTGAAGCTTAATATCTCCACATTAAGTGACTCTCAGTAATCGTACTCCTGCAAACCTGTGGTGAGTTGTGGATAAGGATTATATTCTGGGGTGACAGCATTTGTAAGTTGGACTTTTTTAAAAAAAATTCATATGTAACTATATAGCAGTTAGGGTATGTATATAGAGCTGTATTTCAAAGTGGATATATTGTCATAACGTCCTATCTTCAGCAAACAGATGGCTCTCCATCTTGTCACACATATGCTGGAGAGAGAATTGCTCTGCTGTGTGCCTTAAGTCAATATTTACTCAATGAACCATGACTTTTCACCAGAGCCCATAGAATAAATTATTTTTACAAAATAAAAACAATAAAGGTAGGGAGAGACTTTCAAGATGGCAGAGGAGTAAGACATGGAGATCACCTTCCTCCCCACAAATACATCAGAAATACATCTACATGTCGAATAACTCCTACAGAACACCTACTGAACGCTGGCAGAAGACCTCAGACCTCCCAAAAGGCAAGAAACTCCCCACGTACCTGGGTAGGGCAAAAGAAAAAAGAAAAAACAGAGACAAAAGAATAGAAACAGGACCTGCATCTCTGGGAGAGAGCTGTGAAGGAGGCAAAGTTTCCACACACTAGGAAGCCCCTTCACTGGTGGAGACGGGGTAATGGGAGGGAAGCTTCGGAGCCACGGAGGAGAGCCCAGCAACAGGGGTGCAGAGGGCAAAGTGGAGAGATTCCCGCACGGAGGATCGGTGCCAACTAGCACTCACTAGCCCGAGAGGCTTGTCTGCTCACCCACAAGGGTGGGTGGGGGCTGGGAGCTGAAGCTTGGGCTTCGGAGGTCAGATCCCAGGGAGAGGACTGGGGTTGGCTGTGTGAACACAGCCTTAAGGGGGCTAGTGCACCACAGCTAGCCGGGAGGGAGTCCGGGAAAAAGTCTGGACCTGCCTAAGAGGCAAGAGACCATTCATTGTTTCAGGGTGAGTGAGGACAGGGGATTCAGAGCACCGCCTAAATGAGCTCCAGAGACGGGTGCGAGACACGGCTATCAGTGCGGACCCCAGAGACGGGCATGAAACGCTAAGGCTGCTGCTGCAGCCACCAAGAAGCCTGTGTGCGAGCACAGGTCACTCTGCACACCTCCCCTCCTGGAGCCTGTGCAGCCCGCTACTGCCAGGGTCCCGTGATCCAGGGACAACTTCCCTGGGAGAGCACACGGTACACCTCAGGCTGGTGCAACGTCACGCCGGCCTCTGCTACTGCAGACTCGCCCTGCATTCCATGCCCCTCCCTCCCCCTGACCTGAGTGAGCCAGAGCCCCCAAATCAGCTGCTACTTTAACCCCATCCTGTGTGGCGGTGGGGGAACAGATGCCCTCAGGTGACCTACATGCAGAGGCAGGGCCAAATCCAAAGCTGAACCCCAGGAGCTGTGCGAACAAGGAAGAGAAAGAGAAATCTCTTCCAGCAGCCTCAGGAGCAGTGGATTAAATCCCCACAATCAACTGATGTACCCTGCATCTCTGGAATACATGAATAGACAACGAATCATTCCAGTATTGAGGCAGTGAACTTTGGGAGCAACTGTAGACTTGGGGTTTGCTTTCTGCATCTAATTTATTTTTGGTTTTATGTTTATCTCAGTTTTGTATTTAGAGTTTATTATCATGGGAGATTTGTTTATTGATTTGGTTGCTCTCTTCCTTTTTTTTAAAAATAAAAAAAATATATTTCCTTTTTCTCTTTTTCTGACTGTGTATTTGTATGCTTCTTTGTGTGATTTTGTTTGTATAGCTTTGCTTATACCATTTGTCCTAGGGTTTTTTTTGGATTTTTTTTTTTTTTTGGTATAGTTTTTAGCACTGGTTATCATTGGTGGATTTGTTTTTTGGTTTGGTTGCTTTCTTCTTTCTTTTCTTCTGTCTTTTTTATTACTTTTTAGTTTTTTAATCTTTTAAATTTTTTATTTTAATAACTTTCTTTTCCCTTTTCCTTCTTTCTTCCTTTCTTTCTTTCTTTCTCCCTTTTTTTCTGAGCCATGTGGCAGACAGTGTTTTGGTGCTCTGGCCAGGTGTCAGGCCTGTGCCTCTGAGGTGGGAGAGCCAAGTTCAGGACATTGGTCCACCAGAGACCTCCCAGCTCCACGTAATATCAAATGGCGAAAGCTCTTCCAGAGACCTCCATCTCAACGCCAAGATCTAGCTCCACTCAATGACCAGCAAACTACAATGCTGAACACCCTATGCCAAACAACTAGCAAGACAGGACCACAACCCCAAATGTTAGCACAGAGGCTGCCTAAAATCATAATAAGGTCACAGACACCTCAAAACACATCACCAGACGTGGTCCTGCTCACCAGAAAGACAAGATCCAGCCTCATCCACCAGAACACAGGCACCAGTCCCCTCCACCTGGAAGCCTACACAGCCCACTGAACCAACCTTAGCTACTGGGGGCAGACACCAAAAACAATGGGAACTACGAACCTGCAGCCTGTGAAAGGAGATCCCAAACACAGTAAGTTAAGCAAAATGAGAAGACAGAGAAACACACAGCAGGTGAAGGAGCAAGGTAAAAACCCGCCAGACCAAACAAATGAAGAGGAAATAGGCAGTCTACCTGAAAAAGAATTCAGAGTAATGATAGCAAAGATGATCCAAAATCTTGGAAATAGAATGGAGAAAATACAAGAAACGATTAACAAGGACCTAGAAGAACTAAAGAGCAAACAATGATGAACAACACAATAAATGAAATTTAAAAATTCTCTAGAAGGAATCAGTAGCAGAATAACTGAGGCAGAAGAATGGATAAGTGACCTGGAAGATAAAATAGTGGAAATAACTAGTGCAGATCAGAATAAAGAAAAAAGAATGAAAAGAATTGAGACCAGTCTTAGAGACCTCTGGGACAATATTAAATGTACCAACATTGGAATTATAGGGGTCCCAGGAGCAGAAGAGAAAAAGAAAGGGACTGAGAAAATATTTGAAGAGATTATAGTTGTAAACTTCCCTAATATGGGAAAGGAAATAGTCAACAAAGTCCAGGAAGCACAGAGAGTCCCATACAGGATAAATCCAAGAAGAAACATCCCAAGACACATATTAATCAAACTATCAAAAATTAAAATCAAAGAAAAAATATTAAAAGCAGCAAGGGAAAAGCAACAAATAATATACAAGGGAATCCCCATGAGCTTAACTGATCTTTCAGCAGAAACTCTGCAAGCCAGAAGGGAGTGGCAGGACACATTTAAAGTGATAAAAGGAAAAAGCCTACAACCAAGATTATTCTGCCCAGCAAGGATCTCATTCATATTCGACAGAGAAATTAAAACCTTTACAGACAAGCAAGAGTTAAGAGAATTCAGCACCACCAACCCAGCTTTACAACAAATGCTAAAGGAACTTCTCTAGGCAGGAAACAAGAGAAGGAAAAGACCTACAATAACAAATCCAAAACCATTAAGAAAGTGGTAATAAGAACCTACATATTGATAACTACCTTAAATATAAATGGATTAAATGCTCCCACCAAAAGATAGACTGGCTGAATGGATACAAAAACAAGACCCATATATATGCTGTCTACAAGAGACCCACTTCAGACTTAGGGATATATACAGACTCAAAGTGAGGGGATGGAAAAAGATATTCCATGCAAATGGAAATCAAAAGAAAGCTGGAGTAGCAATTCTCATATCAGACAAAATAGAGTTTAAAATAAAGACTATTACAAGAGACAAAGAAGGACACTACATAATGATCAAGGGATCGATCCGAGAAGAAGGTATAACAATTGTAAATATTTATGCACCCAACATAGGAGCACCTCAATACATAAGGCAAATGTGGACAGCCATAAAAGGGGAAATCAACAGTAACACAATCATAGTAGGGGACTTTAACACCCCACTTTCACCAATGGACAGATCATCCAAAATGAAAATAAATAAGGAAACATAAGCGTTAAATGATACATTAAAAAGATGGAATTAATTGAGATTTATAGGACATTCCATCCAAAAACAACAGAAAACATTTTCTTCTCAAGTGCTCATGGAACACTCTCCAGGATACATCATATCTTGGGACACAAATCAAGCCTTGATAAATTTAAGAAAATTGAATTCATATCATGTATCTTTTCCAACCACAACGCTATGAGATTAGATATCAATTACAGGAAAAAATCTGTAAAAAATACAAACACATGGAGGCTAAACAATACACTACTTAATAACCAAGAGATCAATGAAGAAATCAAAGAGGAAATAAAAAAATACCTAGAAACAAATGACAATGAAAACACATGGCCCCAAACCTATGGGATGCAGCAAAAGCAGTTCTAAGAGGAAAGTTTATAGCAATACAATCCTACCTCAAGAAACATCTCAAATAAACAACCTACCCTTATACCTAAAGCAAAAGAAGAACAAGAAACCCCCCAAAGTTAGCAGAAGGGAAGAAATCATAAAGATCAGATCAGAAATAAATGAAAAACAAATGAAGGAACAATAGCAAAGATCAATAAAACTAAAAGCTGATTCTGTGAGAAGATAAAGTTGATAAACCATTAGCCAGACTCATCAAGAAAAAATGGAGAAGACTCAAATCAATAGAATTAGAAATGAAAAAGAAGTAACAACTGACACTGCAGAAATACAAAGGATCATGAGAGATTGCTACAAGCAACTCTATGCCAATAAAATGGACAACCTGAAAGAAATGGACAATTTCTTAGAAAAGCACAACCTTCCCAGACTGAACCAGGAAGAAATAGAAAATATAGACAGACCAGTCACAAGCACTGAAATTGAAACTGTGATTTAAAATATTCCAACAAACAAAAGCCCAGGACCAGATGGCTTCACAGGCAAATTCTATCAAACATTTAGAGAAGAAGAGCTAACACCTATCCTTCTCAAACTCTTCCAAAATACAGCAGAGAGAGGAACACTCCCAAACTCATTCTATGAGGCCACCATTACCCTGTTACCAAAACCAGACAAAGATGTCACAAAATAAGAAAATTACAGCCCAATATCACTGATGAACATAGGCGCAAAAATCCTCAACAAAATACTAGCAAACAGAATCCAGCAGCACATTAAAAGGATCATACACCATGACCAAGTGGGGTTTATTCCAAGAATGCAAGGATTCTTCAATATACACAAATTAATCATTGTGATACACCATATTAACAAATTGAAGGAGAAAAACCATATGATCATCTCAATAGATGCAGAAGCTTTTGACAAAATTCAACACCCATTTATGATAAAAGCCCTCCAGAAAGTAGGCATAGAGGGAACTTACCTCAACATAATAAAGGCCACATATGACAAACCCACAGCCAACCTCATTCTCAATGGTGAAAAACAAACCATTTCCTGTAAGATCAGGAACAAGACAAGGTTGCCTATGCTCACCACTATTATTCAACATAGTTTTGGAAGCTTTAGCCATAGCAATGAGAGAAGAAAAAGAAATAAAAGGAATCCAAATCAGAAAAGAAGAAGGAAAACTGTCACTATTTGCAGATGACATGATACTATACATAGAGAATCCTAAAGATGCTACCAGAAAACTACTAGAGCTCATCATTGAATTTGGTCGAATAGCAGGATACAAAATTAATGCACAGAAATCTCTTGCATTCCTACACACTAATGACAAAAAATCTGAAAGAGAAATTAAGGAAACACTCCCATTTACCATTGCAACAAAAAGAATAAAAAACCTAGGAATAAACCTACCTTAGGAAACAAAAGACCTGTATGCAGAAAACTATAAGACACTGATGAAAGAAATTAAAGATGATAAAAGGAGATGGAGAGATATACTATGTTCTTGGATTTGAAGAATCAACATTGTGAAAATGACTATACTACTCAAAGCAATCTACAGATTTAATGCAATCCTTATTTAAGTACCAATGGCATTTTTCACAGAACTAGAACAAAAAATTTCACAATTTGTATGGAAACACAAAAGACCCTGATTAGCCAAAGCAATCTTGAGAAAGAAAAACGGAGCTGGAGGAATTAGGCTCCCTGACTTCAGACTATACTACAAAGCTACAGTAATCAAGACAGTATGGTACTGGCACAAAAACAGAAAGATCAATGGAACAGGATAGAAAGCCCAGAGATACACCCACGCACCTATGGTCACCTTATTTTTGGTAAAGGAGGCAAGAATATACAATGGAGAGAAGTCAGCCTGTTCAATAAGTGGTGCTGGGAAAAGTGGACAGGTACATGTAAAAGAATGAAATTAGAGCACTCCCTAACACCATACACAAAAATAAACTCAAAATGGATTAAAGACCTAAATGTAAGGCCAGACACTATCAAACTCTTAGAGAAAAACATAGACAGAACACTCTATGACATAAATCACAGCAAGATCCTTTTTGACCCACCTCCTAGAGAAATGGAAATAAAAACAAAAATAAACAAATGGGACCTAGTGAAACTTAAAAGCTTTTGCACAGTAAAGGAAAGCATAAACAAGATGAAAAGACAACTCTCAGAATGGGAGAAAATATTTGCAAATGAAGCAACTGACAAAGGATTAATCTCCAAAATTTACAAGCAACTCTGTAGCTCAATATCAAAAAAACAAACAACCCAATCCAAAACTGGGCAGAAGACCTAAATAGACATTTCTCCAGAGAAGATATACACGTTGCCAACAAACACATGAAAGGATGCTCAACATCACTAATAATTAGAGAAATGCAAATCAAAACTACAATGAGGTAACACCTCACACCAGTCAGAATGGCCATCATTAAAAAATCCACAAACAATAAATGCTAGAGAGGGTGTGGAGAAAAGGGAACCCTCTTGCAGTGTTGGTGGGAATGTAAATTGATACAGCCACTATGGAGAACAGTATGGAGATTCCTTAGAAAACTAAAATAGACCTACCATATGACCCAGAATTCCCACTACTGGGCATATACCCTGAGAAAACCATAATTCTAATAGAGTCATGTACCACAATGTTCATTGCAGCTCTATTTACCATAGCCAGGACATGGAAGCAACCTAATTGTCCATGGACAGATGAATGAAGAAAGATGTGGCACATATATACAATCGAATATTACTCAGCCATAAAAAGAAACAAAATTGAGTTATTTGTAGTGAGGTGGATGGACTTAGAGTCTGTCATATAGAGTGAAGTAAGTCAGAAAGAGAAAAACAAATACTGTATGCTAACACGTATATATGGAATCTAAAAAAAAAACAACAAAAAAAAAGTTCTGTAAAACCTAGGGGGAGGACAGGAATAAAGATGCAGACGTAGAGAATGGACTTGAGGACACGGGGAGGGGGAAGGATAAGCTGTGACGAAGTGAGAGAGTGGCATTGACATACATACACTACCAAATGTAAAATAGCTAGCTAGTGGGAAGCAGCCACATAGCACAGGGTGATCAGCTGGGTGCTTTGTGACCACCTAGAGCGGTGGGTTAGGGAGGTTGTGAGGGAGATGCAAGAGGGAGGAAATATGGTGTTATATGTATATGTGTAGCTGATTCACTTTGTTATACAGCAGAAACTAACACACCATTGTAAAGCAATTTTACTCCAGTAAAGATGTTAAAAAAAAAACCGCTGAGGTGTTTTGGTATAATGCTTTTTCAGATGCCTGTATACAGAAATGTATGGTGAGGCTGGATGAGAGTGTCTGAACGTGTGCTGTGTTCTCACAGAATGGTCAAACCGTACAGTTCTTGCATTTTCCACAGAAATTAAAGGTTCACATTTAGTTGCAACAGTAATCATGCACATGTAAATGTTTCTTTGAATCACTGGGTCGTTAGATTCTGCAGAGAAATCTAAGCTAATGTGGCATAAAAAATTGATAGCGTTCCTTCACATATTCTTTTTTTTTTTCCTTCACATATTCTTAACAGAGTCTTTAAACTCCTACACATTCTTTTTTTGTAAGTGTATTTTTTAATCAAATAAAGCTTTTTTTAATCAAATAAAGTTATGCACTTTTTGCATAGGTAATAAGTAACACTCATGCACCCGTCGCCATGTTAAGAAATTAAACATTACAAATAAATTGAAGTTGACCATGAACTCTTGCCCAAAGCACATTTCTCTACCTTCCAAAGGAAGCTTTGTTCCTGAATTTGATAGACATAAAATTTCATTCTGCATGAATGAAATATAAACAGAGTTGCCACACTGTAGTATTTACATATAACATGATATTTTGGTTCAAATGTATATTTTTGAGGTAATCCATGCTTATACTATTATATTCATTTTCATTTGAGTAAATATTGCATAATGTATTCATTCTACATTTGTTGGACATTTTGATTATTTGTAATGTCTTTGCTACCACAAAAACCTCTGCATTGAAAATTGTCACACATTATCTTCTAGTATACATATGCAAGATATTCTGTAGGGTATATACCCAGGAGTGGAATTATTTGGCACAAGGTTATATTCTCAAGAGTAAAATTACTTGGTTCAGATATTAACTAAGTTGCTTTACAAAGTGGCCAGTCTGTCTTTAAACACCTACTAGCAATTTTATGAGATTTAGAGTTTTACATCTCCCACAGCTAGTATTTACCCACTTGGATTTTAATTGCTTCTTATCATGTACTTCCTTGATTAATAGTGAGGTTATGCATTTTTCTTGAATGATTTTTAGCCACTCTGTTGTCCTTTGTGCGAAACGGTTCTGTGTGTTGCTTCCCCATTTATATTTGTTTGCTTTTATTATACACACACAAAATAACCCTCACACACACACACACACACACACACACACACATACATGTATTATTCTGAAGGTGAATACTTTGTCAGTTGCATGCATTTAAAATACCCATTCTGCTCTTTTCAATGTGTTTATGATGTCTTGGAATGTAGAAATAATTTAAATTTTCATTTACAAAATGTAACCTTGTTTTACTTACTGGTTTGTGCTGCTTTGTCTTAGCAAATCCTTCTTTCACCTAAATTCATAAAGACATTTTTTTATATTTTCTCCTAAAATTTTTTTGCTTTTCCTCTCTAGGTTTTAGTTAACCTGGAATTTTGTGTAGTTCTATATGTTTGTATGATGTGCAGGATGCATTAAGTTTTATTTGTTTCACACTTGAATAATTATTTTCAATAATTTGTAACTATACCTCTGACATATATATTCCTAAATTGAATGAGTCTATTTCAAAGTTCTCAGTTCTGTGCCAGTGATCAATTTGTCTATACCTGTACCAATGACACATTTTTAAATTTAATATAGGTTTAAATTGGACTTGATATTTAATACTTCCCAAACAGACACTTTATTTTCTTTCAGAGTATTCTTAACTATTCTTCGAAGTTTGCTTCTTCATATAAATTTTAGAATCTTGTCAATTCTACAAAATAAAACTTGAATATGCAGAGTGTTGAAAGAATTATCATCTTAAAATATTGAGTCTTCCCATTCATGAATACAATATATCTCGCCCTTTACTTAAGTATTATTTAATATCTTTCAACAAAGGCATATAACTTTTCAAAAATTTCTTACATATCTGTTAAATTTGACAATTTCCACATTATTTTTAAAATATATTTTAAAAATTACATTTTAGTAATGTTTTCTAACTCTTCATTGATGACATATAAGAACATGATTGTTTTCACATTGCCCTAATATACATACTCTCATTTCAGGCCTAATACTTTATAGCTCCTTCCTGCAATCATATTGTCTAGGAATATTAGCATGTTAATTTTTCAGTCTTTTATAAGCTTTGTATCTTTTTCTTGTCTTGCTGTTTTAGCAAAAACAGTGCTGAATGAAATTTATTTTGTTCCTGACTTTAAAGGAAATACTTCTAAAATAAACATGGTATTTGCTTGAGTTTGGTGTAGATATCCTTTATCAGATTTTAAAGTTCCCACTCATCACGCTGTCTGCAGAACATGGAAATCATTAAATACAAAACAAACCAGAAACAGGTATTAAGTCTTCTAATCCATGAACATATTGTAATGATTTGTCTTCTGCAGGTCCTTTCACCTACATTGTTCAGAAGTTGTCATATATTTTGTTAAATTTATTTCTAAGTATTGATGTATGGCTATGAATGTTATATTTTTAAATTTTTAAAATAATTTTTATTCTACAATAGTTTTACATCCATGAAAAGCTTGCAAAGTTAGTACAGAGTGTTCCCTTATAACCACCTGCCTAATTTCCCCTATTGTTAACATCTCACATTAGTATGATGCGTTTGTCACAACTAATGAACAAATATTTGATACAGTATTATGAACTAAAGTTTCTACATTTTTAGGATTTCCTTAGTAATTACTAATGTCTTTTTTCTGTCTCAGAATCTATCTAGGCTCATACATTGTATTTATTTGTCATGTCTCCCTTACACTTTCCTTGTTTGTGATGCCTTAACAATTTTGAGTACTGATCAGGTATTTTGTAGAATGTCCCTCAGTTGAAGATTTTTATTTGACTAGACTGGGATCATGAGATTTTTGAAGGAGGGCCAGAGAGGTAAAGTGTCATTCTCATCACTTCATATTAAAGCCACGCATTGTCAGTTAGGGTAGTGTGTTAAGCTTGATCACATGGTTGAGGTGTTTGTCAGATTACTCCATTGTAAATTTACCCCTTTTTTTCATCTTCTCCATACTGTATTCTTCAGAAAGAAGTCACTGTGACTATTCCCACACTTAAGGGTAGGGGAGAGTTATGCTCTACCTCCTTTATGGGGTCATATCTATGCATTATTTGGGATTCTTTGATAAAGGACATTTATTTATTCCTTTCCATTAATTTATTTGTTCAATAATTTATTTATATCAATATGTATTTTGGGTTGTAATTCAATGCTACGCTATACATTTTGTTGTACAAATTGTTCTAGTTTTGGCCATTGGGTTGGCTCATCTTGTTTGCTCCTGTGTCCCTTTGACATATCTGCATCATTTTGGTTTTTGTGTGCTTCCTTGGATTCTGCTAGTATAGGATATTCCAGGCTCATCTTGTATATTTCCTGCCCTAGAATCAGCAATTTCTCCAAGGATCCTCAGTTCCTTTTATTAGAGAATAGTACTAGAAACCCAGATCTTGGTACTAGGTGTGCTCATTGATGCTGAAGTGTCATTGCTTCTAGGCCCTTTCACCAGACAGAGCTCGGAAATGTGTGTGTGTGTGTGTGTGTGTGTGTATGTGTGTGTAAATGTTATAATTAAAAACTTTTTCCAATTGTTTCTATGAATCTTTAGACAGACAATATATTTTGGAATATTGTCATATATTCTAAGAACTTGGTAACAAGTAGCTCTAGTAGTTTGCCAGTTTCTTTGCATTTTCTGTGAATATGTTCATGCAAACTGTTAAGACCGTTGTACATCTTCCTTTCCAATCTTTATGCTTTATATCTCTCTTCTTTTCCCTGTCCTTCTCCTTTTCCTCCTCGTCCTCTCTTCATTTCCCCTCCTATCTTACTGCACTAGTTCACAACGCCTGTACAACGCTGAAACAAATGGATGGAGAATGGCCAACTTTGTCTTTTTTTCTGATATTGGTTAAGAAGCATGCAATATTTCACAGTTAAGAAGAGTATTACCTTTAGGTTTCTCCTAAATGATCTTTATCAGATTGAGGAAGTTTTCTTCCATTAATTGGATGCTGAGGGTTTTTTGTTGTTGTTGTTTAATTAATTTTTACTGGAGTATAGTTGCTTTACAATGTTGTGTTAGCTATTTTTTAATCATGAAGAGGCATTGAATTTTACTCAGTACTATCTCAGCATTCATTGAAATGATTGACTTCTCTCCTTCATTCTGTTCATGTTATGGACCATATACAAATAAATTAAATATGGGTTGGTTTTCAAATAGTAAATCATCTTGCATTCCTTGGATAAACCCCATTTGATCACAATTGATTACCCTTTTTATATATTGCTGGATTTAATTTTTTAATATGTGGTTTGCCATGTCCACTCTGAATATTGAACTATAATTTTCTTTTTCTACAATGTTAAGAGCAGAGTGTGGTAAAAATGTTATGATAGGGCTTCCCTGGTGGCGCAGTGGTTGAGAGTCCGCCTGCCGACGCAGGGGACACAGGTTTGTGCCCCGGTCCGGGAAGATCCCACATGCCCATGCCGCGGAGCGGCTGGGCCCGTGAGCCATGGCCGCTGAGCCTGCGCGTCCGGAGCCTGTGCTCCGCAACAGGAGAGGCCACAGCAGTGAGAGGCCCGCGTACCGCAAAAAAAAAAAAAAAAAAAGGAAAAAAATATTATGATAGTTCAAAAAATTAGGAAGTGTTCCTTCTTCCTCTACTCTCTAAAATAGTTTGTGTAAAACCAGTGTTATTTCTTCCATAAGTATTTGGTAAAACTCACCAATTGTGCTTTCTGGGTCAGTCATTTTGCTTGTTGAAAGGTTTCAAATCATAGATCTCATTCTTTGAACAAATATAGGACTATTCAGTTTTTCTATTGTGTACATTTTGCAAAAGTTTTTTCAAGGAATTTGTCCATTTCCTTAAAATTTTCAAATTATTGACATAAACATTTACAATACCTCATCCTTTCATCTGAGGGATATTTGTAATGACAGCGTTTTCATTCCTCTTGTTGATGATTTAGTTTTAACTCCTTTTTTTTCTTCATTAGCTTACATATGGATTTTTATTCTGCAAGGGATTTTCACTGCTTTCTGAATCTATGATTAATATTAATCTTCTTCTAAGAATAATACTTCTCAACTTTTATTTCTCCATTTGTTCTTTCTGTGAAACCTACTACACTGGATATTCTATACCTCATTCCCTCCATCAGAGTTTCTTTTATATTTCTCTGCTGCATATTCCCTGTCTTTTAAGAATTGTGATTAATAAGTAAATTGTAGGGAATTCATATGAGTCTCAAATAACCTGTGATTTCATGTGAATCCATTTTAGATTCCTTCAGTGCAAATAACAACTTACATAAAGACAATTCATTCACACATTATGATGATGATTTTTTTTTTTTTTTTTTTTTTCTGTATGTGGGCCTCTCACTTTTGTGGCCTCTCCCGTTACGGAGCACAGGCTCCAGATGCGCGGGCCCAGTGGCCATGGCTCACGGGCCCAGCTGCTACGCGGCATGTGGGATCTTCCCAGACCGGGGCACGAAGCCGTGTCCCCTGCATCGGCAGGTGGACTCTCAACCACTGCGCCACCAGGGAAGCCCTGATGATGATTTTTTTATGCTACTTTATTTGGCTCTGTTAGGAAGGCATTTAACTCCTTGTACTGCTCTATCAAATAGACTTCATTGACATCCTATATTTTAACCAAATTTATGTTCTATTTATCTTTTCCTTTTTAATATTTTGTTTAACTCTATGGGCATTTATTTAAAATTTTTTGATAATAGGCTCCATGGAGCAGCAGTCCACTCTGATAAATTCATCATTATATCATTAATAATTAGGATAATCTTAGCACAAAGTAGCTCTTAAATATGTATTGTTGAATATACACATACACACACACATATATGTATGTATATTCTTTGTTGCCCTATATATATATTGGCTAACCAAAAGTATTGTTTCTGAAAAGAGAACTTCGCTATTGTGTACTTGACACAAGTGGATAAACTTATGTTTACTGCTTTGCAGCATGATCTGTTTTTGCCATCTGAGTCTTTGTCACCATCTTAAGTTGGTGCTACAGTTGCTAAAATAGGAGCTAAGTAACTATTGTACACAAGTTAATGTTGGCTCATATTGTGCAAATGAACTTGGCTTTTTAATTCAAATCTTCCCCTGGGATTTTAAAATCTGTCCTCAAAAAGTGTTTTTTTCAGCTGTATTGATAGAGAGATAAATTCATTACACATGCTAAAATTTTGTGTGGGTAGTTCACTATGATAAGAAATTAGAGCTATTATATAGTGCTTATGGTAATTGAAGAATAATGTTTAAAACTCAGAAATATTAAGATGCAATTATTTCAGGTATCAATTAGGTTTCACAGTAATGTTTTCTTCATGACATTTGGAAAGAAATGTGTGTAATTTGAAGTCCATTTTTTCTCTCCTTTTGTAACCTTTTCCCCACATGAGTCATGGGTACTTTGTATCTATTGCCAAACAATTTACTTCTTGTAAAAGAACTTATTTTATGAGTGCCATAATGATATTCAGTGACTAGCTCTGTCTAATTCATATTTCTAAATTTAATAACGTTAATATAACATATGATTAGATAGATGCCATTTCACTTACTTTCAGAATAACCCAAAAACATCTTGCTATCTTTTCCACATTATATCTGTTAACATCTTATCCTCTCTGTCTTATTTTTCTTACTTTGAGTAATAGGCAAAGCCTCACCAAATATAACAGCAACATTGGTCTGAAAGATTTTTAATTTCAAGCATGAGTAACCAGTGACTGGCAGCATGAATGTGTTCTGAACTCTCATTTATAAGCATGAATCAGAAACAGGGCATATTTATGGAAGAGGTTGCAGAAAGGTAGGTATGCATGAAGGTTACACATCCTGGTGACCCCATCAGAAATAGGAATAAATCTCTGCCTGGCGTAGTCATCCTCAACACCATCCTTAAAATCACCGTATCTCAAAAAGAGACAGTCTGCAGATCTTGTTCACCCAGATAAATTTTCTTATAAAGGGTATAACAAAGAGTACAATTGTCTAGTTGTGCTACAGTGTTGTTAAAACAAACACAACGTTTGAAAGCACATTTCCAGTTCTGTGGGGGGAAAGTGCCAAAAAGAAACTGATGACAAGAAAACTCTATGCAGGGGCGGGGGAGGGGTAGTTGTCGCGCACATATTTTGCAACTTCTCTCCTTTATTTGAATATATATCTTTGTAGAGTTTCCTTTTACTCTGGCTGAGTAGATTGCAAAATTGTGTTTTGTTTAGGCATGTGAAATATTTGAGGTGGGGAGTAAATGAAGAAGATTCTAGGGGTAAATGTAGTATCAAAGATGTATGCACTTAATTTAACTCCGGTCCCTCTACCTTACTGTAAAGCTAATTTGTAATGCAAAGTGACTATTATTTGCATGAGGTCCTCTCTAGAGGAAGACATTTTTTAGAATTCACTGTTACCAGATCAGTTAAGCACTTTTGTTGGCCACCTAACAAGACGTAGAAATGATCTGAGAGTCCATAAACGGTTCAGAGCAATGGTGTTCCTCTTCATGGCCTTTATCATCATGAACCTTTTTCTAAGAGAATTTGATTTTCTGAAAGAATACACTCCAAAATGTTATCTCAACCTCTAAATACAAAATGGGCAGCGAGATGGGGAATTGTGTTCTCTAAGATGATTGGCACTAGTCGTAATTTGTTAGTCATGGATTTTGCATGTAAATTAATGTTAAATACTTGGCAATCAATTTAAATTGCAAATAGCTCTTCAGCTGTGATGCTGAATCTCCACAGATGAGTGAGTTAAAGTTAACACTGACATTCTCTAGACCAGTTAGATGACACATTTCTGTTGCTGGAATGAAACTAACAGCCTAATCTAAAAAAAAAAAACAAGCCAACTAACTATGCTTCAGGTGGGCTTCAAACAATCCAGATTGACAGGGACCTGGGGCCGTGCCGCAAGTGTCCTATCAAATACACCAGATCAGGCAACAGAGTCAGTTAGCTCATGTTGCTGGGCAGTCAATTAGAAAATGGAAAATTCCCACTCAACAATGATGTGTATAGATCCCCCAAATGAGTTTAGTACTTCAAGATTTGGTTTTTAAAATATAAGGGAAATCGTTTGCTCTCAATCTTGTCAAGGAGGCTTGATAAGGGACTATTTGTCCTACGGGAGAAGCAGCACAGATTGATTAGCACATATGTATTACTATAACCTGCACCAACTTTTAGAAAATCTCCTTAGTAGTTTCTTGGAACATTTCCAACACTCCAGAGACTAGCTAAAGCATAAAACAAATAATCCTGCCACAAAGGTATATTAAGAGGTTTAATTCACAAAAATGAACTTATAACATATATCAACATTAAGAAGATAAAGTGCAAATATTCACAATCTGTGCTGGGCTGCCATCATCTGCAAAACCCATTCAATTTTTCTGTAGATGATAATAAAGTCTTGTTTTTCATCTTAGGGCAGGGAAGACATTTGGGAGTGCTTGCTTCTTCCTTAAATCTCCCAGCCCAACTGGGACTCTTCTTTTCTTGGAATTAGTGGAGAATTCCCCCTACTTTATCCTACTGAGCTCTTATCTCCCTGTCTCTCCACTGGACTTGCCTCCATTCTCTTTAATGGTGTTGGGCAGTGGTGGTGTTTCACTTCTAGACTTCCAGGAAGTCGGGCACATGACTCTCCCCCAGAGGTAATAAGGGAGCAGCCAGATCCCTCTCCAAGCTGATGAGATGAAATTTAACCCCTTTCCTTGGTGGAAGTTATTTAGTCTGCTTTAGGTTGTTCTTTCACTGGGTTTCTCTTTCCTAGAGCCATTTCTTACCCGCATCTGGTCTTCCCATGGTTTCTGCTCATCCCATCTTTCAATAATCATTGGCCATTCTAACATACCCTGTATTATATGCTTGTTATATACACATCCCAAGAAGCAGCTACTAAAAAGCCTAAAAATTCAGATTCTGAATGTATTTTACTCTTTATCATATTTTAATGAGCTATAAAGATAATTACTGTTCCTCACCCATGCACTATAATTAAATGTGATTAATCAAAACTTGACAGCAGACACAAAATGAAATGAATATGCTCTGTATCACTTTTTCTCTTTATTTTTTTCTAAGGCAGTGTTTCTCAACCTTTTTTCCCCACTATGCCTCCTTAAGGAGCCTTTTTAGACATCTTTTCCCCTAACTGTCCTCCCCAAGAAATTTTAATAATTCAGATATACTGTATATCTGTTTATATACTTTGTGTATGTATCTGGATTATACATAAAAAGAGTAAGTTTTTTTCACCCACTAAGAACCAATTTTCGTTCCCTTGGGAACAATATTGTCTTTGTTGAGAATGTATTCTCTAAAGTATGTATTCACGGGGGTGCCCATGAGTGCACTGCCCAAGGCTAATATTTCTCTCCTAGTTGCTTGGTGGATTTGGAACAGCAGAAGAAAATGGGGTAGAAACACTGGGGATTCTGAGGGGGAATGGATACATTTTTATGCCGCTAGCTGTTTACAAAATTGTTAATACATATGGACTGGAGGCCAAACTATAGACTCCCTTTTATTAATGTATGAATTTATTCTTCTTTCAAGGTTATTTTTCAAACATGATGTGTGTGCCTGCACACACACACCCCTATACAGATTGTAAATATGTTCACATTTGTTTCAGATTTACTTTCTATGTCTGACACAAGGGCCCAATTTATTTCCTTTTCTGCTTCTGTGATGATTTTGTGTTTTGACTTCACTTATATAAACATCGCTGCATCGTATCTTTCACTATTTGATAAAATTGTTCTCAAAATATTTTCCATGGAGTGCATCCCTCATGCCTGCTCCAGTGGCGACAGATCTTTGTGAAACACACATAGTATATATGACATATAATGTTACTATCGTGGCTTAGCCAGAGGAAGGTTCTAGAAAAGCGTGATTTACTCAAAAATAAATCAATTGATAGATAAATAGATAAGCTTCTCTTTTCCTTGTTAAGGTGCTATAAGAGTAATTTTTACTAGGAAGACACTGTACCTTAGTAGATCTCTGAGGGGAAAGTTCTTTTTTTTATTAATTTTTTATTGGAGTCTAGTTGATTTACAACGTTGTGTTAGTTTCTGCTGTACAGCAAAGTGAATCAGTTATACATACACATATATCCACTCTTTTTTAGATTCTTTTCCCATATAGACCATTACAGAGTATTGAGTAGAGTTCCCTGTGCTTATACAGCAGGTTCTTATTAGTTATCTGTTTTATATATAGTCGTGTGTATGTGTCAATCCCAGTCTCTCACTTTATCCCTCCCCCACCTGCCCCCCAGGTAACCATAAATTTGTTTTTTACATCTGTGACTCTATTTCTCTTTTGTAAATAGATGTGGTACATATATACAATGGAATATTACTCAGCCATAAAAAAAAGAATGAAATAATGCCATTTGCAGCAACATGGCTGGACCTAGGGATTGACATGCTGAGGGAAGTAAGTCAGGCAGAGAAAGACAAATATCATATGATATCACTTACACGTGGAATCTAAGAAAATGGTACAAATGAAGTTATTTATAAAACAGAAATAGGGTCACAGAGGGGAAAGTGCTTCATAAGTCACTTTCAAGAATGGCCTGAAAACTTCCTTAAGAACTTGAAGATCAACCCATTTATTAGTAAAGCCTCAGCAGAGATGCCCAGGGCCCGGTCATGGGCCTCTGTCCTCCTCTCCCTTCCACCCCCATTAACCAGAATGGGGCTTAGGGGTCATCTTTTCAACAGCTTGATGCTGGTCCCAGATGCTATGTTTCACATTCCACATATTTTCATTCACAGCACTTGGAGTAAACTGTTACTCTCAGCCTCACCTATGACCCTCCTCCCACGTCTTGTCTCCCTCCTTAATGTGCCCACTGTTCCCTCTACAAGCCCTGTTTCCCGATTAACAGCTATCTTCTTCCTACTCCTACCTGCTCGTCTGCTGCTGCCTCCCCACCACACACAAACACACCCTTGCCCATGAAGAGTAGCTGCATTTTCTTGATATTACTGAAGGAGGACTTTCTCCATTACTTCCGTCACCTGTGAAGAGCAGGCCATTCAGCCTCCATCGCTCGCGAACCTCAGGTCAGGGAGTATCTCAGTGTCCTCCTTACTTCTTTATTCCACTTCCTGACCCTTCCTCTTCAATTCTGCTTTGAAGCTACTATCTTCAACCATCCACACTCCTTCCCTGCATAGGCTTGTCACACTCCAGGGCTGTGGTCACTCTACTCATGCATTTAAGACTTTGGCGGTCCTCCGTCTCCAGGTCGGCCTTAGTTCTAAGCAGGTGGAGCATCCAGCCTCTCCATGCCCCCGAGCTTACCTTCGATAAACATCTTTTTTACTTAACTTCCATCACCCATCGCTATGGATACCCAGCACTTGGTCAAAACATGAAATTTCCTCCAAAGTTGGAACAAATTCAAAAATCTCAAGCTTTGATGTTAATTTCAGATCTCTTTGTCTCCTGTCTTTTGGCACCGAGTTGCATAAAAACAAAACACACTCTAGTTATTTTATGTGGAAATGGATACAGTGCAAAGATGAAGAGAGTTATAAAAGTGTTGGAAGTGTTGGTAGGTTGATTACCGCTCAAAATTCGCATTCTCATGGTTACTTAGTGAACAGGGCAAAACATCATACTCAAATGTGGTATATGTTGTTGCCATAATTCAAAAAGGCCCAGTCAGTATTGTCTCTTTCTTAGTGGGAAGGAAAAAGCTTGTCCTTCATTTTTAAAGAGTTATCCAGTCATGCTCCAATCCCTCTATGCCCTAAAACATTGCTGAAGTCTCCTGGGGCTTATCTCCTACGCTCTGGCTCTTCTAAAGGCATCTGCTATTTTCTACTTACCTATTCTAGCAGCATGATCTCTTCAATATAGCCAAACAGTGGGATGTCTTGTGAAGCTGGGTGATCAACGTTCTCATAGACAATTATGGCACTAGGCTGCAGAATTGGATCCATTTCTTCTTTGCAGAGCAGCAGAGATATCTATACCAGATGAAAGCTAATGATCCTGATGTTCTCTGCTTTAGGATATAGAAAAATGTCTTTAATGCATCAGTCATAAACCAGGTGCTGGTGACAGTACTATTGGTTTGCTGCAATAAAGGGATTACACGTGGAACAACAGCTGTAATTGAAGAATAGCTGAATGAAGTTAAAATAGTCCATTGTCATTTTTCAAGATTGAAGTGTCTGCTGCATAGGCCAAAAGGAAAGTTATATGGAGATGTGAAGGGAATCACTACCCCACCACCATGCAAGTCTTTGAAGGAGTCACTCATTTCATTGGCTCTCCCAGGAATTCAACGCTACTCTTCATTTGCTGTATTGAGAAGAAAAGGGCTTCAGAGAATTCCATATGAGTCTTCTCATCTTAATAATTCTTACTTCACAGGTCAAAGAGATTATGTAAGAATTCTGCAGTTGGTGGGGTTTTATATATATAAACTCTCCAGCCATTCATTTAGGAAATGAGAACATAAAACAGAATGGATTCACAGAATCATTGAAACCAAAGTGAGATAAGTTCTCGTCAAAATTTAATTACTATCTAACTCTCCCATAACCTGCCACTCTGACCAGTTGACAATAGTAGTATTTCGTATGTCCAGGAACTGGGATTAACTGAGATCTGTGGTCCAACATTTTCAGAAGGATTGATCTTTGTACTTCCTGTTTCTCAGCATGCAGTCATAATACATTGCTTCTGAGTCCTGTAGGAAGAAACACAGCATGCATTTGTGATGTACTGAGGGTCCTTCTCCAAAGGAGCTTGAGTCTGTGAACTCACGTCTTCTAATTAAATGAAGTTTGTGTCTCTCTTGGTAACCTGAGTAAATTCTCTATTCGTCAGCCCTAGAGTTCTTTCGATTATTCAGAACAAGTAGGATCTTCCTTAATGAGTTACCCATATATTTCAGACTTATTGACCCCATGATCAACCACCTACCATCAAAGATCGCTGTGGTTCACATGTTCTGAATAGGCACTCCAACTCTGCTCCAGTTATGGGAACTATGTCTATTTTGCCTCTGGGATTAAGTAAGTAATGCTAAGTGATATTTGTCACCCTGGCAACTATCTCACCACTAAAATCTAGGAGCACATTTCAGTGGCAATATCTTACGATGGCAATTGCTTTCAAAGGACAGCCATCGCAGTGCTTTTTAAAAAGATGCTTTTCTGTCACTCTCCAGTGTATTTTTCAAAGCCTTGGTAAATAAGCCCTCTCAGGGTACTGAGCTGGGAGGAGTGAATAAACTGGTCACACATTTTAAATCCATTTCTATGTCTCTTATTTCCTAAGTCTTTGGATATCTTCTGTGATTGACTAACAAATGTATAGTATACCAACCTCATTCTGCACAGGTCCCTGCTGTTCCAGCTTTTAGTTAACCAAATCAGCAAGCAACCGGAACAACTCCTAGCTCCCTGAGCTAACACATTAAATCCAAAATCTCAGTAAAGGCACCCAGATCAATAAATTTAACCAATTCTAAAATTTCATTTCACACTCCATGGTCTAGTACTCTCAGAATCCATTCCACATATAAATATTTATGCACATATAAATTAGGAACATCTAGCAATACCTTGGGGTGTAAAACTTCTCCTCCTGGGATTGCCTGTAACTGGCTCACTGGCTGCTTTCTGAGATCTAATCCTAGTTATAAGTCTGGGGGCAACGATGGTTGGTTGAGGTAGAGTACAGTGAGAATAGGCATACCCCTCATCACACTGGCCAGAAGAAGAAGCTTTTGCAAACACAGGAGCAGTGGAGCTTTGCTGCTCAGGATACTTGGAGGTTTCCAAATCTTCCTAATGTTTACCATTCTAATGCTTGAAGCTTCACCCCTTCCCAGTCAAGGCCCTAACATTCACATATGTCACCCTGCAAAGAAGTGAATCGAAAGTGCTTTCTGGTTTAGTAATCCACAGGTTCATCCTTTGCATCTAGTTCTCAGCCATACAATCTTCACCCAGGAAGCTACAGAAGATAAGACACTCTGTGAAGAAGATCATGAGAAATCCCTGGCTTTCCAGCCATGCCTTCACCTAAGGATTTAAATTCCTGAACTGAATATTTTTTTCTTTAAACTCCCAGTACAATTAGAAGCAAGCAGCCCCCTTCTCTTTCCCTGAATCCTATGGCCTTACATTTTTCATACACTTCACTTTGGATGGTCCTGGTTAAAAATTTCAGTTCATTTTCCCACTGGTTTCCATGCACTATTAGTGTCCTCTCCTTTCTGTGGTTGAAATAAGCATGGTCTTCAAAGATAAACAGGCAAATTGAAGAGTCCGTGGTTTCCATTTTTTGCAACTTACTTCTGGTGACAAATACTGATCCAGTTGGTGTTCAGTGGCTGTAACAGGAACTACTTCACAGAAATGGATTTACGCCTGGGAATCAGATGCCTATAAAATTCCTGGAAAGTGGAAGAAGAATTATACTACAGATTTTGCTTGTCAGCAAAGCTGCTGTCAAGATGATGAATCAGAAGGAAGGTGAATCAGGAGGTTCCAGGATCACACTGTCTGCTAAAATGTAGGATTCAGGAAACCATCACAACAACCAAGCCACCATGAACTGCTAGATATGCACTGTTGACCCAATTCAACAAGAATGAAACTAGTGACAAAAAATGGGTACTCCACTGATACTGCTGCAGAAAAAGTCAATGCTATCACAACCCCAGAAACTCAGAATGAGCAGGTTGTGGTCAAGCCAAGAAGTGCACCTGAATGGTGAGACATAAGTGACATCAAGATGGCTAATTTTATGTTTTAATTTTTTTTAAATTTGTTTATTTATTTTTTTTGGCTGCACCATGTGGCTTCTTGAACGATCGTAGTTTCCCCAACCAGGGACTGAACCTGGGACCTCGCAGTGAAAACTCTGAGTCCCAACCTCTGGACTTCTAGGGAATTCCCAAGATGGCTAATTTTAAGTGAAATAAGCTAGACATAGAAAAACAAATACTGTGTGATCACACTTTTTTATAGAATCTTAAAAAAAAAAAGCTGAATTCATAAAAGCAGTGAGTAAAATGGTGGCTACCAGGAGTAGGCAGTGGCAGAAATGCGGAGATATTCATCGAAGGGTCTGAATTGCAGTTGTATAGGATGAATAAGTCTAGAGGTCTCTTGTACAGCACGATGACTATAGTTAATAATACCATATTGAACACTTGAAAGATGCTAAGAGAGTAGATTTTAGGTGTTGTCACCAAAAAAAGTTAACATCTCCATGTAACTTCTGTGAAGAGATATGTTAACTAGCTTGACTGAAGTAATCATTTCTTTAAGTATATGTATATACATGCTGCACATAATGTTGTACACCTTAAATACATACAGTTTTTATTAATATCTGTCTATCTGTCTAAAGATCCCTCGCTTTAATGTTCTATCTTTCTGGTGTCTGCAGCACAGGAAGATGCATTAGAAGAAGGGTCAAATGGAGGTTGAGTGTGGGTCTTCCACGCAGACCACACTGTAGTCAAACTTCCAAACCTGTCCTCCCATTCTGAACAGAGGACCTTACCTCTGTCTTCACAGAAAAAGTAGAAACCAGCACACAAAACCCCCTTATCTACCTGCCACCAAACCTAAGAGCTAGCCTGTATCCACACCAATGTTTCTGATAATATATTGAGGCATATTTCGCTCCTTTCACATAAGACTGATCCCCAATTTTTTCTAGATCAAATCCTGAAGTCATTTGTATTCCAGGACCACTTTCAATGTCTTATCAATGCATTATGATCTTGCCTTCTTTGTGTCCTCCCTTAAACTTTTCAATTTGCTAATTGTCTTTTTAAAGTTAAACCTTTCCCTGGATGACGTATCCACTTCTAGCTGTTCCCATATTTCTCTGCTTCCTCTGACAGCTGAATTACTTCAAGTGGTTGTACAAGATCCCATTCTCTAATTCCTTATCTAGTACTCTTTCCTCAATCTGGCTTCTCACCAATCACTTCACTAAAACTCCTATTTCCAGTGTATTCAATAACCGCAATAAATTGCTTAACCCTTGACTTTGTTGACCTCTTTGCAAACTGGCCACTATTGATCATGCTGTTCTTCCTGAAAACTCTCTTGCCTTGGTTTCCTGCTTTTCTGACTCTGACCACTACTTCCCAAATAAATGTATCGCCTTTTCTTCCTTCTGTTTTCCGAATGCTGGGCATTCTCAGGGTTCAATCACAGGCCCTTTCCTTGCTATATTCATCCTCTCTATGTGAGTTACTCCTCTTCCTTGGTTTTAATTGCCATCCACACATGTAGTGGTAATTTTTATCTCAGTAGCTGTAGCCTGTCTGTACATGAAAAGGATGGGAAAGCAAAGAACAAACATAAATAACTTTGGAACAGAGTATTTGAACTAGCCTGTACATATGCTGTAATAGCAAAGATTAAATGAATTGTACACAGATACTGCACTTTAGTTAATAAGTTTTTCTCAAATATCTGAACTGTGTATCTTCTGCAATTGCACAAAACCCTGAAGATCACCGTGTCTGAGTCTGCTTTGTCTCCTGAGTTGGCTATCTCATTGCGTTGGCCAGAAAACTGAGGATCCATTTCTTCCTCTCTCGTACTCCAATATCTAATGAATCACAAAGTCCCAGCAACTCACTTCCCAAATATTTCTTCAAGTCTGTTGCTTTGCCACCATTCTAGAGATCATCTATCACTGCCATGACAGTCACAGCCACAGCATCTAACTCGGCGCCTGCTATACTGCCCGTCCAGCCTCTACCCTGAAGCTACAGGGATCGTTCAAAATTCAAATAAGATCCTGTCGTTTTTCTGCTCCTTCATTGGTTCCCAATTATTTGCTCTTAGAGAAAAATTCAAATTCCTTTGACTTACTATAGCCTATATAACCTGTCCCACCCCATGTTTCTCTCCATCCCAACTCCTAACCCACTCTGCATTCCGGATAAATCATGGAACTTTCACCTTTTCCAGGCGCCATATTTTATCTTGCCTCCTTCCTTTGCATTTCTGGTCCTTCCTCAGCTATTCTTGCCTCTACTGCTACCCCTACCACCTCACTGTCTAATTTTCTCATATTTACCTCTTAGGTCACATGGCCATTCCTGAGTTCAGAAGGCAGGGATGTATAATTCCACTTCAGAGAAAGAGCCACAAAGAGAAAAGCAAGAATATTGGGTGACTAATAATAGAACATATCACAATAGGATCTATAGCATGTGTAGTTTGGTTATGAGTATGTAAAAGAAATTCTGAATGTAATTGAGATAGACCTAACTTCTTCAAACTTAAGGCTCCATTCTTCCTGTGAGTTCACTTGTCATTCTAAGGTGCTGTCACTTTTAAAACACACCATTGTTCGAATAAGAGTTTTTCAACTTAAAATTATGGAAATGCTGACTTAAGTGTAAACATCTAGTGTATGAAACATACAAATTTCAGAAATAACAAAAAGTCTTTAAAATGCCCTAGGGATCTCTGGGAATAATTTTGTATAGCTCTGACTTGTAGAACTATGGTAAGGTTTTACCTCAGCAAAAACAGAGAAATGATTGAAATCAGCCAGGATTTGGGGTGGGAAGACCCCAAATATAATGCAAACAGTAACAAATAAACTTCACTGTAGCTTCACTGTGAATAAACATGGCAGACACCACCTTAACTAAATAATCCAGCTTCATATCACCAATAATGAGGTATGTCAACATCGTCTGCCCTGATGGGATGCACTTAGAAGAAAATAGTATCCTTTCAGCGATATTCTTGTTACAAACGAACAATACCAATCTAACTGTGAGACAACATCACAAAAACTCAAATCGAGGGACTTCTATAAAATCACTCGCCAGTATTTCTCAAAAGCGTCAAGGATATGAAAGACAAAAAAGGCTGAGAGACTGTCACAGATTGGAGCTAGTGAACAGCTAAATGCAATGTGAGATCTTGCATCAGATCCTAGGCCAAGGAAAAAAAGACATTAGAGGGAAAACTTGTGAAATTTAAAATAGGTTTGTAGGTAAGTTGATAGTATCATATCAGTGTTAATTTTCTGGTTCCAAACATTATACTATTGTCATATAAGATATTAACATTAGGAGAAGCTGGGTCAGGAGGATACAGGAACTCTCTACTATTTGTGTAAGTCAGCAAGTCTAAAATTAGACTGGAGGAAATACCTTATTTCTGTATTTCCCAAAGAAATGCTTTTGTTCCACAACATACATGGAGGTTTGTATAATCACACAGGTGGTTCTTTCTTGCTGCTATGAAATGAGAAGGGCAAGGTAAAACAAAAGAGCCACAGCATGGGCCTTCAGTCATCTGCCATCTCTCTTCTATGGCATCATCCCTTCCCATCAGCTCCACTCCTTAGGATAAAGGTTGGGTTTCATAAGGACCAGGGTATCTTAAGAAGGGGAATGATGTATTCACAGACATTCTCTTCTAGTACTTTATGTCCTTCTGGGAAAGGTGATGAAATGGCTGTAAGAGCTGTCATTTGTCTGCCGTGATCATGGCAACTTTACAACTTGCAAATGACATATTGCTAGTCTGAATTACTACTTTTTTCCCCCTCTTCTCTTGAAACAGAGAGGAAAAAGCAAACATTTCAAACAAAAGAGGTAGATATTTTACCTTCTTAAATTTCTGCATCAGTTGAAGCAGTATCTTGCCCCCTACAAGCCCAGTGGCTATTGGATTTGAAATGCAATATAGTTCTGTAATCCTCTTTCTTTTCTGGGGCTTCTATTTCTTATAAGCCTTACTTATTAAGGCTAAATTGTTTGCCCTTGACAATTTTTAGTACTACAGTTATTGTGGAATACGTTATAAAACTTAATTCATTCTGACCAACTCAATATTCAAAGCAAGATTTACTGCTCTTACTCTTCAAATCAGATTTTTCAAAATATTTCATATATATTAAAAACACTGAACAATACATTCTCTTAGCCCCAAATGACTTAGATATGCCCCTGGTCAATATGAATGCAAATATGACTCAATTTTGGCTTGTCAGTCCTAACAAAAAATATTTCTTAAAATTTTAAAATATTTTCTTCATATTTTTCTCTTTTAAAAACACAGTCGCTGAGCTGTATTATGTTTTGTCATACTTGTTTATTTTTTAATTTTAGTTTTACAAAAACATGTTATGAAATTTCTAGATCATGCCGATTATGATGTGTGTTGAAAAAAGAAAAATTTTATTTATTTGGATCAAAGCTGAACAAAACTCAGAGATGAGCAAATAATCTCTTACCTCATGCAGTGTTAGATCTCTTCTACCTAGGTTCTGCATCATAAAAAGATATCATTCTTGTAGTTTTAAAGTAATACTTTATTAAATTCAAAATACAGAATGCCCTTGTTATATGGCCCTCCCTAGGTTTTTTTCTACATAGCCTTTAATTATGATGTATTTGTGATTTTTAGGATATAAATGGGCACAAGAAATCTCTGTTTTAAAAATACTTTATGTGATCCTTCTACTCGTGAGAAAGTTGTCTAAGTCAGAAAAAAGAAAAGTAGTCAATCTACTGTTTTTAAGAGCAAGTCTGATTAATTTATAAATTTTCTTTAATAATATTTTAAAAATATTTTACTACTATGACTTAAAGCAGTGCTATCTCTGTGAGGTATGCATGTTGGAGAGAAATACAGGCCAGCTTTTCCTTTCACCTGTTGTGGTCTTTTCATTATAATGATTTTCCATCTATTGCCCTGATGCCTTATGGTAGATGATTTGCAAAGATCACTGCCATAACTTTCCGTACCTCTTTGCATACTTCTTTGAAATGTGAATTTCCTGCTCCTTTCATCAAAAGGGAGAATGAATCTTATTTTTCTTCTCTTTGAACCTGGATTGGTTTTGTCACTTGGTTTAATCAAAAAGAATGTGGCAAGGACTTCCCTGGTGGTGCAGTGGTTGAGAGTCCGTCTGCCGATGCAGGGAACACGGGTTCGTGCCCTGGTCCGGGAAGATCCCACATGCCCGTGAGCCATGGCCGCTGAGCCTGCGCGTCCGGAGCCTGTGCTCCGAAACAGGAGAGGCCACAACAGTGAGAGGCCCGCGTACCGCCAAAAAAAAAAAAAAAAAAAAAAATTTAGCTCACTAAAACTTTTCCAAAGTGGAACATTTTTCTTTTAATATTCAACCTCTACCATTTCATAGTAAATAATATACAGTATAAGCCCTCATAAATCAAAAGATTTCCAAAGGTCATAAGGAGTTTTTTCAGAAAAATCACTGAAAATTTAAATATCAATTAAAATATAAAAGTGTCATATTTTAAGCCTCAGTGTTAACAATTTAAAAATACTGAAAACATTTATTAGAATAATTTGTTTACATGACTGACTTTTCTACTGAGGACAAATGTAAAAGCACACAAAATAAAAATCCTTTGCCAATAATATGCATTCCTTTGTTTTTATTTATTAAACTATGTCTTTTCCCAAATCCAAGCTGTGTTAAAAGTTCATTAAAATTATGAAGGAAAGTGTGAACATTGTTGCAAAATAATATATTAAATTTAAAAATTATGTTAGTGTATAACTAAAAAATCTGTATTTAAACTGGGAATACCTTAAGGTAAAGAAAAGATTTGCATAATTTATTTACTTTAGTAATGTTTGATGTTATATAGGTTCAGAATAAATCTTCCTTTGTTAGTCTGTTCTGTAACATTAATCCCAAATTACAGATGGTAGTAAATTAAGACCTGATCGGTGGGAAAAGACTAGCTATGCTCTGTTAGTGTCAGACTCTGCTATCATACTCAATATTAATGATATGATATCAGTATCATTGAAAAATACCTGTAACGCAAGGTGAGGCTGTTAGTCATTTATAAGATTAAATATATTCCTGAAAACTTATACGCAAGGCAGATTTTAATCAATATTTTTTCAATTACAAATTTTATTTAAGGTATCTAGTTTCAAGCCTGAAAGTAATCATTCAATTAAAAATACTGTTTTCATCTTTTATGTTCTTGTGGATTTTGATTATATATATATGTATATATATGGCATATATGGCATTCACTTCTAAAAACACATCTTTAAAATTATATCACCTTGTATGTATAATTATCTCAGTGAGACCCTTCAAGTTTCTGTAAATTAAACAGATGATGTCTATGTATTTTTAAATACACTTTAAAAACACCCATATTATAAACCTTGGGAATATTATGCTAAGTGAAAGAAGCCAGACACAAAAGGCCATATATTGTATAATTCCATTAATATGAAATATTCAGAGTAGGCCTGTCTGTAGAGATAGGAAACAGATTATCAGTTGCCAGGGGCTGGAAGGAAGGGGGAATGAGAAGTGACCACTTAATGGACACAGAGTTTCCTTTTTTTTTTTTTTTTTTTTTTTTTGCGATACACGGGCCTCTCACTGTTGTGGCCTCTCCCGTTGCGGAGCACAGGCTCCGGACGCACAGGCCCAGCGGCCATGGCTCACGGGCCCAGCCGCTCCGCAGCATGTGGGATCTTCCCGGACCAGGGCACGAACCCGTGTCCCCTGCATCGGCAGGCGGACTCTCAACCACTGCGCCACCAGGGAAGCCCAGAGTTTCCTTTTAAGTGATGAAAATTATCTGGAACTAGAAAGTGTGATGGTTGCACTATATTGTGAATATACTAAAAGTCACTGATGGTAAATGTTATATGTATTTGACCACAATTTAAATTAAAGAAAAAGACACATAAAATATAACACAGTTCACATCAGACATTCAAGGAAACACTAGTTGGAAAATCTTCAAAAAATTATTATTATGTGGTGCTATTATCCATCTTTTAAACTGTGAAGTGTCTCTCAGCTATCCTCAGAAAAGTTTTCTTCCTAATAGTGGGTCCTTAGAATTTCTTTATTTGAGGAGCTCTTATAGTATTGATTGACCATAGGATGTTCTGAAGACCAAATAATAGTTCATTTTCCAAGAGACTTTGGGCTTTTTGTGATCCAAATCATACATTCCAGTAGTGGAACAATTACTTACTGGAAGTCCAAAAAATAAATAATAAGCGGATCACTGCCCACATGTCATTCAATATACAAATTGAAAATTAATAAGTGCTATGTGTAAAGGGTTAGGTTCATTTTAACGTGTCAGTTATGTGATTAGCATTAAGTAGAAATAAACAAGTGAGCACATTCTACGTTGGGTATACATTTTGATACAAACTTGGGGTCATGAATGGAAGTAGTGACAGAATTTCCATGTCTATGCTGCTTCAACCATGAGAAACATATAAACTTCCTCTTCCTACTTGGTATAATATAAAATGGAGTGAGCAGATGTTATGAAATGATTTGGGCAGAAAGATGAGGCAGGAAATGGTGCCATTTTGCCCCCCTACCTATAGGTTTGTTGGCAAAACTTGCAGTGAAGGAGAAAAAGCATTCCACCTGACTGTTTAGCCCAGTTTGTGGGAAGCCTGAGCCCTGGGCAAACAATTTGCAGACACAGGGGAATCAAGTAGGAAGGCAGGTGAGCACCGGAGGCAGAAGGGCATCGCTGGATCGATGGAGCCTGTGGAGCTAGGAGCACATGAAGGCAGAGGATCATCTGTTACCTTACAACCAAAGAGCAACGTAAATTACTGATTTTCATTGAAAGGAAGCAGCTACTGGAAGTAGTGGTTTTGTGTAGTCTTTATCTCTAAAGCCGGGCACGCCCAAACTGGATGAACTATATTAGTTGGAGTAAACCTCCATCAACTTCGGAAGAATGGTCCCATGGACTAAGCTTCCCTCACCAGAATTTCTACCCTTAGAGTGTAAGCACAGGCAGTGTTCTAAATGAATGTAGCCTTTTATTGTTTTTGCCAGTGGTTTGATTTTCAGTCTTGCTATTGTCGGCATGTTTGTGTCCCCCACAAATTCATACGTTGAAACCCCAAGGTGATGGTATTAGTAGGTAGGACCTTTGGGTGGAACCCTTATGAGTGGAATCAATGCCCTTATAAAGAGATCCCCCAGAGCCCCTAGCCCTTTCCACCATGTGGGGACACAGTGAGAAGTCTGAAACCAGAAAGAGGGCCTTCACCCTGCTGCTGGCATCCTAAGCTCAGACTTCCAGCCTCCAGAACTATGAGAAATAAATTTTTGTTGTTTATAAGCCACCCGGTCTATGGTATTTTGTTATAGCAGCCTGAACAAACTAAGACAAATCTAAACAGAGGTTACTGAATGAATAACATAGTGTGTTAGTTCACTGACTCAACACACATGTTCTAATCGATCCTGATAAATCATATGAATTTATATAACTATTTCCTTTAAATACCTTTTTTTTTTTTTTTTTTGGCTCGGGTCTTCACTGCTGTGCGCAGGCTATCTCTAGTTGCGGCGAGCAGGGGCCACTCTTGGTTGTGGTGCACAGGCTTCTCATTGCAGTGGCTTCTCTTGTTGCGGAGCACAGGATCTAGGCACGCAGGCTTCAGTAGTTGTGGCACGTGGGCTCAGTAGTTGTGGCGCACGGGCTTAGTTGCTCTGCAGCATGTGGGATCTTCCCGGACCAGGGCTCGAACCCATGTCCCCTGATTGGCAGGATGATTCTTAACCACTGTGCCACCAGGGAAGTCCTAAATACCATTCTTATAAGAAAATACCTCTCAATTCCTGAAAAACAGGGATTGATTTTATGTTTCATTTTCCATTTATCTTTGAAAGTCGACTCAGTTCTTGGGAATTCTTAACTTAATGTTTCCAGCATTGGTACATAATTAAGTTTCCTCAAAAGTTATAATTTTAAAATAATTCTGCCCTTTTCTAGAGAATAATTAAACATACGGATAATGAAGACGTCAAGGAGAGATTTGAAATAATCTTTCTGAACCTCTAAATTGTTCTTATAAAACTGCTTTCTTCCCTGTTGGTGTAGTGAGAATGGAAAAGCACTTTCCCAATGGGCCGTTATTTCAGAATCAGTGGACCCAGACAACCACCCTCCTTGTGGTGGGGTTTGTAGAGCAGATGGTAGGAGCAACAAGGGCTGACATTACGAGTAATTACCCCACCATTGACTATTGTGTTCTGCGCTTTGTTGAAGCACAGCAACCTATGTTGTACAGTACTTCGGAGTGAGAAAATCTTATAACACTAAACCAGCGAAACATTTATTAGGAAGTTTGCACTTTATCCTTGTTTTTTGAGCAAGGAAAGTTATTTTCTGATCATTTTGAAATTAGTCAGGATCTCTGAGCACTACTCCTACAAACAGGAAGCATTCTGGGTTATTTTTTTCCATTTGTCTGTAAATCCAGTGATTTTTGCCTTAAATGTTCTACCCTCTTGAATGACTAGCAAAAAAAAAAAAAAACAACTATTGTTCTAGAAACTTCTTCAAAAAATGAGAATGAGAATGTATGCAAATCAATTTTAAGAGGTATATGTATCCATTTCCTATTGCTGCTGTAACAAATTGCCACACACTTAGTGGCTTAAAACCACAAAAGATGTATTTTCTTACAATTTTGGAGGTCAGAACTCCAAAATGGGTTTTAGTGGGCTAAAATCAGGGTGTCTGCAGGGCGATGTTCCTTCTGGAGGCTCTGGGAGTGAATTCATCCCCGTCTTCTACAGCTTCTGGAGGCTGCCTGCATTCTTTGGCACATGGCTCTCTTCCCCCATCTTAAATCAATCCAGTCCCACATTGTATCACTGACACTGACTCTTTGCCTCTTTTTCACTCATAAGGATCCTCATGATAACATTGGGCCCACCCAGATAACCCCATCTCTAGGTTCTTCATCACATCTGCAAAATCTCTTTTGCCAAATAAGGTTAACACATTCACAGGTCCCGAGGATTGAAATTTGAACATCTTTGGGTCATCACTCTACCGACTACAACATCATGTAAGATGGGCATAACAAGATGCTAATAAAAACATGTTATAAATCATAAAATATATTGCACAAAGTATATAAATGACAAAACACTACAGTGTGTAGGGTATTTCCCATGAATGAATAGGGTAGTTCCAGTGAGCATTTCCAGTGATTAATTTCATATTCAGATATAATATTTTGGTATGTAATTGCATAAGTAATATATTTAAGTGACAAGGTATAATTTAATAACACAAACACTGTGGAAACCACCACCTAATTTCAAAACTAAAATATTACCAATATTAAACATACCTGTATAATCCATCAAATCCCATTCTCCTAATATCTCCCTAGGTAACCACTGTGAACTATTTTGTGTTTATAATTCCTTTGCTCTCAAAATTTTATTAGAGAGAGGGAAAGAGAAATAGATAGAAATAGATAAATGAGAAAGAGAGAGCGGGATTGCTTGGTTTTGAATTTTATGAAAATGGTGCTATAACATATCTTTGATGCTTTTTTCTTTTTACTAAATTTAACATTTCTAAGATTTATCCTCATTGCAAATAGTAGTGTTAATTCATTTTCACAGCTATATGGTATCTGATTTTGTTGACATAATTTATTATACATTTTCCCGCCAATGAATGTTTGGATTGGTTCCAGTCTTTGTTTTGTTTTGCTTTTGTTTTTCACTATCACTAATGGTGCTGCTATAAATATTTTGTATATGTCACCTGGTGCACATGTGGAAGGGTTTCTTTAAGATTTATACTTAGAACTAAAATTTTTGTATCTTGAGTATTCACATATCAAATTTATAATACAATGTCAATTTTCCCCACTTTTTCTATTTTCAGCTGCAGTATATAAACTATCATTTTGCTCCATATCCTTGCCAAATTGCGTATCATCAAACTTCTTATTTTTAATAACCCAGTAGGTATAAAATTGTACTCAATATCGTAATTAGCACATCTTTGTTTACCAGTGAATTTGAACATTTTTTCACATATTTGTTGGACATTTGTGGTCTCTGCCCAGTGAAACATGTCTTCTTCTGACTATATTCTGCTCAGTTTTTTGTCTTTTTCTCATCCATTGGTATGAGATTTTTTATAGTCTGGCAGTAGCCAATTGTCAGTTATACCTGTGTGGCAAATACCTTTTTCCACTGTGGTTTGTTTTTCCATTTTCCTTAAGTGGCCTGTTGATGAATAGAATTTCTTAATTTTGACATCATAGAATTTATTAAAGAATCTACCCTACCTCAAGGCCATAGACTACTCTGCTATATCTTCTATTTTTAAAAATTTTACTCTTATACTTGAACTTTTACCCAAAACTTGCTTTCTTGAGCGGTGTCACATTGGGATAGAATGTGAACTTTTTGTCATATACAGAAACATTTATTAAGCACCCAATGCTAATCTGCAAACTACTTCCTTTATATATCAAATAAGGGTTGTTTTCAGACTCTTCATTTTGTCCCATTGGTCATTTTATCTTTGCACCAATATCATAATGTCTTACAGCATTTTAGTCATTTTAAGTATCTATTACAGGAAATCACTCTACTTTTGTTCTTCTTTTATAAACATGCCTTGGCTATTCCTGAAGCTTATAATTTGTGTGATTAATATAAATATATATTAAAGATTTGCTTGTCAATTTCCTCAAAAAATTTGTTGGACTTTGACAAAATTGCACTAAATCTAACAACTAATTTGGAAACAATTGCTCCCTTCATAATATTTAATCTTTTTTGTATAATCATGGCATCTCTCTCCATTTAAGTACTTATGCTGTCAAGAAATTATAAAATGTTCTGCATAAAAGTCTTTAACATATTTTGGATGTATTTCTACATACAATTTTAGTCTTAGTATATGATATTATCTTTCCAATCTTTCAGTTCATTTAAACCCCATAAATTATGTATTCATAGCAACATTTTTATATAGAGTAAGACTAGTTGAATTTATATCCACTTTAATCAGTTTCTCATCATTTCTTTGAGGGTTTTTTTTGTTTGTTTGTTTGTTTTTGCGGTACGCGGGCCTCTCACTGTTGTGGCCTCTACCGTTGCGGAGCATAGGCTCCGGATGCGTAGGCTCAGCGGCCATGGTTCACGGGCCTAGCCGCTCCGCGGCATGTGGGATCTTCCCGGGCCCGCGCACGAACCCGTGTCCCCTGCATTGGCAGGCGGACTCTCAACCACTGTGCCACCAGGGAAGGCCCTCTCATCATTTCTGTTTGCATTTCGGAACCGGATTCTGTGGCTTTTTTTTTTTTTCTGTCTTTCTGAAGTAAATTGATTAGAAGTCCACTTTATAAATGTTCAAGATTAAGCTGTGTATTTTTCTTTAATGACTTTCTTTCATCTTCAGTTTTGAAAGATTATATTACTGAGTACACTATTCAGAGTTCGCTGTAATTTTCTCTTAGTATTTTGAGTAAATAGACCCATTATATTGTGAATTTCATTATTGATGTTGAGAAGTCTGCTGCCAGTCTAAGTATTTTCCAGTATAGGTGATAAGTACTTACTGTACACATGCCATACAATTAATCTAACTAAAGTCTATAATTAAGTGATTTTTAGAATATTCACACAGTTGCACAACCATCATCACAAATATTTTTGGACATTTATCACTCCCTAACATCCATGTCACTCCCTGCTTCCCCTCAACTAGGAATCTACTTTCTGTCTCCATAGATTTGTCTGATGTGGACATTTTCTATAAATGGAATCGTACAATACATGGTCTTTTGTAATTGGCCTCTTTAGTGTAATATTTCATTCATGTTGTAGCATGTGTCAGTACTCCATTCCTTTTTGATGAATGAATAAATGAAATGTGATATTCCACACAATGAAATATTATTTGGCAATAGAAAGGTGATTTTTTTAAAAGGTATTTTCTTTTCCTTTGCTATTCTGCAGTTTTCATATAATGTCTTCATATAAACTTATTTTTACATACCTTTATTGATATATTTTGAGTTCTCTGAATCTGAGCATTAGTTTCTTATGTTTGTTCTGAAAATCCTTGTCATTTTCTCTGACTATTGGCTTTCTCTACTCTAATTCATCCTTCTTGGATCCTAATTAGATGCAGATTACTTCAGGTTTTTCCATTTTATCCTTAAAGACTCAACTTTAAAAAAATTTTTCTTTCTCCCTTTCTCCCACTATTTTAATCTGGGATATTTCTTTAGCTGTACATTCTGTTCAATTCTCATTTCAACTGATTCTTATATGCTTTTACACATTCATTAAACTTTTAATTTCAACAATTATATTTTCATTTCATTTATTATTCTATTCGATTATTTAAAAACTATTTCTGGTATTATAGCTTCCTATTATCAACTTTATCTTTTATTTCTTTAAATACATTTTACATGTTTATTTCCTATTCTTGATCTGGTATTTCCATTGAAGTCCATGTCTGCTCATGTCTGGTTTCTTTTGTCTTTAGTTAAAGTATTGTCATTGTTATGAGCTCATATTTGTTTCATATTTGTGTAAGAAAAGTGCATCATATATCCACTGGAATGATGATTAAGAGGATTACCAGGAAATGCATAAAATACATTAAGTGAAATGAAGGATGCATAGAGCAGGTATGATAAATTTCAACTGTGTGAAAATGTGTAGGAAGAAAAGAAAACAAAGGTATTAAGGTATCAACAGTGGCAGCATTGTAGATATATATTTTCTTTGATCTGTAACAATACAATGTAAAAACATCTGCCCACAACAACAAAATAATAATTTGGCAGCAGGTTTTAAAGAGGCAGAGGGGGCAGGAGTGCTGCGGGCAGGTTTGTGAGTGAAGGGGAGGAGGAGAGAGGGAGGGAAAGAGAGGGAGACAGAGACACAGAAACAGAAAGGAATAGAGAAGGAAGGAGAGGAAAGGGCACAAAAGTGCAGAAATGAGGGAGTGAGAAGGCAGGGAGAAAAGGAAGGGGGAAGGGGTTGGGGGTAGGCTTAGCTACTGGATTAGAAATTGCCTGAAAACACTAAGGAATTTAAAAATTAACTGAATTATGAACCAAAGAAAAGAGAAGTACTTAACTTTCTTTGTTAACTTTAGGTGATTCTTTCTACTTTTTTTCTAATTGGTCATTTCAGTTCATTTCTAGCAATCCTATGCTTCCCTGTAAGGCAAAATAAGACAATAATATTCTATATGTCATTTTAGCTGATACATAGGGTTGTGCTCTCTACTAAATTTGGTCTCCCACCAGGGTACCCCTAAGGACAAATGACAATGTGGCAACAATTCGATTTAATCTGGGAACACTTAGTTTTAGTGCTTGCAATTTCCCATCAGCGAGCATGTTGATCAGTAAGTCCCCAAATTCCTTACCAAAAGACCCCACCATAAACCACATAAACCAGAATCTGCGTTAGTTTATAAAATGTTTGTTTTACATACAAAGCAATCATGAGTGGCAGTGTATTATGCAGTCAGTATATCGTTAAAACGCTGAAATCAGAACTTCTGGTCTGGATTATAGCTCTTTCATTTATTAGCTCTGTAATCCCATTGAAGTTACTTAATGTGTCTTTGTTCCTTTCTCCACATCTGTGAAGCTAAGCACACACAATAATCACACCTGCCTCACAGATTTGCTATGAGAATAGTAGAAGTAACCCATGAAGCACCTAGTATAACATCTGGCACAAAGTGAAACGTGAACAGCTGTATTTGCTATGAGGGAAAAGGGCCTTATATACTCAAACAAATTTAAAATGTATATGTATGTATGTTTATATATAAAGAGGGAGGAGGGGCAATTGATTAAAGACAAAATATAAAAATACAGAAATGTTGAAATACAGAAGTCAACGATAAGCTTATCATAATAGTTCTGCAAATTTTCAAAGATATTATTCACCAGATTTCAACATTACAATTATCTGTCCCATATTCTTCTATGGCAAATTCAACTATCCCAGATTCAAATCAAAATGTCCCTAGTACTTCAAAACTAATTTAGAAACAGAAAATGCAAGCAAATTTCTATCTAATATGGCTTCTAATTTTGGGGGTCTAACATTTAATGAGTGTGGTTCTACGTACTTTATGTGGATCAATCCAATGTTCACAAGAACTCTATCAGAGGATGTGCTGTTATAACCATCCCTATTTCACAGTTGAACAAACAAGGTGCAGGGAGATTAGAAAGCTATTCACTGTGAGAGCTGACATTTGATCCCAAGAAGACTTACTTCTGAGCCTGGTATATTATAATCATTATAATATTCGCCTAATAGAATTATTATTTATTTGTACCTCATAATGTAAGAATTTCAAATACTAGGTCAGAAAATTTAGTGTGGTTCTTCTTTTACTATGTGACATACAGATGGAATTTAAACCACATATTAATGGATACTTATTTTTGAATCCAAACATGATATATAATTTTACTTGGTCAACAAAATATTTTCCTACACAATTAATTTAAAGTGATTAGAATAGCGTGATACACTCTATTCTAATAATAATAATAAAATTTGACTTCCAGAATGTCAAAATTAGTCTTTCTATATTATGAAATAATGATTACATTTCTATCACTGTTGTACAAGATTAATAATACACTTATATAACATTTAAAATAACTCATTAATTGTGTAACATGCAAAATGATGAAAAAATAAAATTAACTTCTGAAGGGTTTGCAAAAATGTATATTACTACAAAAGAAGTTTCTAGGGAAAAAGAATCATTAATATCTCTGTTCTAAAATATAATGATTCCATACACGTAAATGTCAATTCAGCTGCCTTATAAGATTTATGAATGAATTCAATACATGGGTGGATTTTAGAAATGTGAGATACAAATATTGATTTCATTCTCATGATGTATTATCTCATATTTATTCTTCTTCTTTTTTTACTCACATATAAGCTTTCTACATTTTCATCCTTATAGAAGCATAGCCAGGGCGAACAGGGAAGATTCCTTTAATAAAACACTTACACCTGAAACTAACACAACACTGTTAATAAAAATAATAAATAAATAAATAAATAAAACAGAAACCTCCCCCCAAAACAAACAAACAGAAACACTTAGTCTTTAAGTATGTCCAAGGAATGACTGAATCTTTAAACTGGCTTTAGTAAGTCCACTTGACATTTTTTTTCATATGCTGCATACACATCCATTTGTCTCTGTTTTGCAAAGCTCTTTCCTTCTTTGGTCCATGGCCTTTTATTATAAGCAAGTTATTTCAATTTGAGTTACAAGGACTTTTTTTAGAGTGGTATTATTTGAATGTTTTTTATACCCTTTTCTTTGCACATTTTCACTTATGATCAGGATTCAGAAATAATATAATCGGTTGCTGAGCACAGATGGGAAGCTTCCCATTACAATGTTCATTTGCAGGCAGGTCAAAACCCAAATTGTGAGGACTGTTGAAACCTAAGTTTCTGGGTTTTCAGGAAATGGTCATTTTTCAGTTTTGCTTTGAACCTTGGCTCTAAACCGAAGACCTCAACATGTTAGTAAACAAAGGTAGTCCTGGTTATTCACAAAAAGAGCACAATGGATACAGGATAACATTCGGCCTTGGTGACAGATGACAGTTGATGTTTTCCTTGTGTGATTTAGAAACAGAAACTGAAGTCTACTTGATGTCCTTTTTCAGCTCCTTCTTGGAGCAAAAAGCATTCCTGGAAGATCTGAGATTGTGTCTATAAAGTTTATCAGTAAACCAATCACATAAAGATGGGGAGAGTCTACCAAATTTTATCACATAGACTACAGCTTAAAAGGACTTTTTATTTTAGCATCACAGTGTGTTCTCAATCAATAAATTTGTTACAGCATAAAAATACTTCACCTTTAAAAATATGTCTTAAGAATCAGTCCAAAAGGAAATTCTTTATGAGTCAGTTATTTTTCCTGGCAAGTATCATTATAACTTGTCTTGCTTTAGTCCTCCCTAGAGGTCAGGCAGAGAGAAACTGACTTTAGTCCAATCATTGGACTAAATGTGTTTGGTGGTAGTTAGGGTGGATGCACAGATTACAGGACAGCGAGGGATGCAGGAACTGGCCACCAGCCATGGAGCTGTGCTTCTTGGGGCTCTGAACCCTAGTCTAGGAGAGGATGACCCATCCTTGTCTGGTAGAAGCTTGTTCATGTATCCCCGTTTATAAGTTCTGCAGATTCTCGAGGCTGGTGAGATTTCCACATTATCGTGAGCTTTGTGGTAGAAAGCTGAAGTGACCTCTGCTCCATTGTCACTTTGGAAAATACATGGGGCACCTAGAAAGCAGAAAAAATACTATCTGGTATGTAACCTTAGTTACAGTTAGAAGACAGGAATCTCAGTGCACAACTAATGATCAAGGCCACATATACATTTGTAACATTCACTACAAACTCTGAATCTGACCTCCTTGCAAGATAACCAATCTACGGGTCTGATATTACGGAAGCATTCTTTGTGATTGCTTGGTCACTGTATTCTGACTACTGGTAATTTGGTATTCAAGGAATGAAAAAATAGACGAAAACTGATATTCAGTTTCTCTGAATATCTCCAGCCCTGGCTATTTTTTGTGGAAATGAAGCTTTCTTAAAATGTTCACTTATACTTATAATGAAGTCTGCATGTTTATATGCTCGTTTCAAAAGTCTAAGGGGAAAATTGTATTTGTAAAGTCATAGATAGTACTTATACTCATATACTGTGTAAAAATACCACACATACACGTAGCTGTCAATCTTTGTCACTCTATACATTAGTCTGGAAATCGTGAGCAAGACTTTGAAATCATTGATTCTTCTTTTAACTTAATTATGAAAGGTCTAATTGGGAAATCTCTTAAGTCAAATCTTAAAGGATTTGTCACTTTGGAAAACACATGGGACACCTAGCAAAAGGTTTCATCCCTTATTTGAAAACCACCTTTTATTTTTACCAAATCACCAATTTCATAGAACTTACATATTATACTAAAGATGAGAAAATGTGCCTTTATTGTAAAGAAGTACATATGTTCATTTTTAGAAAATAGACAGCTTTCAAGAAAATTTCACTAAATGCATTCTGCATGCTAATGGATACCTACTAAAAGAAATGGTTCTAGAAAATAAATGCAAATCCGAAAATATTTTATTCTGAGTGTCTAATAGCAATTCCAATATTTTATTCGGACAAGCCAGGAAAGTAAAATTCTAATGGAACAGCAAAATACAAGCATGATAAAATTGTGCTCTTCTGTGGCCTTTTCTTTGGAGGCATATAGATCACAAAAAACCTGGGCAAATCCTCAGAACTAGAACGACTCTTGGTGGTAACAAGTGAGGATTGAGGGGTATGGAAAGCTCACAAGGATGTCAGTGGCTTTTGCTCTAATTCAGAGCAGCCCAAAGACTAACACATACAAGTCTAAATATTTTAAACCAGGCTTTTTTCACCCTTTCTTTCTTTTGTCACAGGATTACAGAGTGAATATCTTTCTTCGTCAGAAATGGAACGATCCTCGACTTGCATATAGTGAATATCCTGATGACTCCTTAGACCTAGACCCTTCCATGTTGGACTCCATTTGGAAACCTGATTTGTTCTTTGCCAATGAAAAGGGAGCCAACTTTCATGAAGTTACTACAGACAACAAATTGTTAAGAATTTTCAAGAATGGGAATGTTCTTTATTCAATAAGGTGAGCCATAGGCTTAAATCCCTGATTTCAGTGAAACAGAGTAGCAGGGTTTTTTTAGTTTTTAGTGAGTGTTTTAAAATGTTTGAGTAAGTGCTTTCATTGTTCCACTTAAGTTCCCACTATACCATTTCCCAAATATATTTAATCAACAATAAGACACCAAGTTCCAGATCCAAGAACTATATGAGTAACTCTTGGAAATCCACTTGTTTAACAAATGGCCCAGGTTCTTACATCAGCCAAGTTAGTGGGTGGTTTAAAGGCAAATTGAACGTAGCCTGAATCATATGTTGTGATTGTATTTTTATGTATGCATACTTCCTTTAAATATTTATACGTGAAGAAATATTTAAGTTTTCTTGTCTGGGATTCATTTCCCATAAATTATTTATCAGGTGTATGTATTTTTTAAGATGTCCTTGAGCTTCTGTGGTCATCCTTTAGAAAAAGATCTTATTTACATTTTAGTTATTTATTATACATTTCTCAGAAGACCATGTAGCCTTTTAAAGCTAATATCAAAACATAACAATAATACCAAAATATAAACACAAAAAATAACATTTCTTGACAGTTGAACTTTAGAACTCATTTAGCTTTGGCTGTTCATTTAATAGCAAACAGGTATAGATTCAGTAAATAGCTACACTAATCTACTTGATGACTTGTGTGCCATCTGAAAACTATTCTAAACATTCTAAAATAAAATGGTTATCTTAAATTTTCCATAATTATTTTTATCACTTAGTTCAATTTAAAAAAAAAAAACAGGAAGTTAGGACGAGAATTCATGTCATATTTCTTAGAGGAGACAATATGCTCTATTTATTGTAATAGGCAACTGCTTCAAAAATATTTGTATCATCAGTAACATGTTTTAAAGGTATCAAGGTAAACTTAATATTGGAGCTGTAGCCTGAATATTAATTCCTTAGATTTTACCTCTCTATTTTCCCTTTTGTTAACTTTTCTTCTCATCAGGAATGGGTATATTTGATTTTGAGTTCATCTGCTCAATATCAGGGATGGTTGCTATTTTTGCCAGGTAATAGTATAAAATAGAAATAACAGGAATGAAAATTTAATCTTAGTAGCTTAGTGATTTTGAAAACATTTTTCTACAAAGTGGTTTTGTAAATAATGCTAATATCTCTATCCCAGTATATTATATCTGTTTTGCATATTTTTCTGTTCCATGTGAACAAATTTCCTTTCAATACATTTATCATTTCCTAAGAATGACAAGGTGACATCACTCTATTGTGAATTGACACTTTCATCAGATTTCTGAAAACTAGCTAATATGTGTTAATATAATCCTGAATCATTAATTGTTGCATAATACATAAAGGAAGATTTCAGGTCTCATTCACTAATTAAGCCCTGTGCTCCCATATGAATGAATAGCTTAGTGGTGAATCCTAGGTCTAAGCAAGAGAATTTTGAACCTTTTTGGAAAATTACTAAAAAGCATAAGTATAAAAAGATAGTGGGAAGATGGAGCAGATGTAGTTTTCCCTAGTTCTTCTGCCAAGTACAACTGAAAACCCTAGACACAATGTCTATCACAAACTTGGGGAGACTCCCAATGGTAGTTATAATAACATTGACTGAGTAAGGACCTTGGAACCCAAGAAACAACATGGAAGTGAATTCGTGGGATAATTTTTTCTTTATAAATCTTAGACTGGGATATGAACTGGACTTCTACCTCTACCTGGAAGGAATAAGGTAGCACCCACACCCCCTTGCCCTGACAGAGCAGTGTCAGAGAAAACCAGTGCAAACAGAAAGTTTAAATAAGATCCAGAGTCTCATAAAATATTATAAACATGTCTAGGCTTCAACCAAATATCATTCACCATACAAAGAACCAGAAAGTCCTGAAACTGAATGAAAAAAGAAATCAACAGATGCCAACAACAAGATGATGAGGTTGTTAAAATTATCGACAGACGTTAAAATGGCCATGACAAAAATTATTCAGTGAACACTTACAAATATGCTTGAAAGCAATAAAAAAATAGAAAGCCTCAGCAAAGAAATAGAAGGTATAAAGTGGAACCAAATAAAAATTTTAGGACTGAAAAATACAATAATTAAAATAAAAACCTAGTGGATGGGCTCAGTAGAAAAATGGAGAGGACAAAGATTCAGTGAACTCTAAGAATAGTAAAAAAATTACCCACTCTGAACAACAGAGAAATGATAGATTGGGGACCAGGGGAGGACAGAGCCTCAGGGACCTCTGGCAGTATAACAAAAGTCTAACAATCAGATGGAGAGGGAGAATAGGGTATAGAGCTACAAAAAATACTAGAGGAATTAATGACTGAAACTTGCATATACATTTTGCAAAAGGCATAAACCTGCAGATTCAAGATATTGAATTAAATCCCAAAGATATTCATACCAAGTCACATCATACACAAACTTCTGAAAACTAAATAAAAATCCTGAAAACATCCAGAGAATAACAACAGCTTATCTATAGGGGAAAAATAATTGAAATGAAAAAAAATTTCTCATCAGAAATGACAAAAACCAGAAAGAAGTGACACATATTTTTCAAGTGCTGAAAGAAAGGAATTGTCATCCTAGAATCTTGTGCCCAGTGAAAATATCCTTCAGGAATGAAGGGGAAATTGAGACCTTGGATAAAGGAAAACTAAGAGAATTTGTTACTAGTAGAACTCCCCTGAAAGTATAGCTAAAGGAAGTTTTCTAAACAGAAAGGAAATAATAAAGAAGAAACGTTGGAACGTCAAGAAGGAAGAAAGGAAACTGTCTTCAGAAATATGAGCAAATATAATAGACTTTTCTTCTCCTCTTAAGTTTTCTAAATTATATTTGACAGTTGAAGCAAAAATTATAACATTGATGTAAGGGAAAATTAAAAATAAATAATAAAACATTTTTTATAAACATATTGGCAGAAATTAACAAGATGTAATAGTCAGCATTGTCTAATACCCTTTTGTAGGCATATGACTTGAAATTAACTGTTGGGGAAGATGATTTCTTAGTATATATAAAAATATAAAATACACTTATCCTTCACCTCAACAATTCTACTTCTAGGAATTTACATTACTTATGTGTTCACGTGTACACAAGACACATTTACAAAGATGCCCGCTGCACCACTGAAATAGCAACAAAAGAAAAGACCCTATATATTCACAAATGAGAACAAGACAGAACACAATGATAGCCCAACATCAAGAAGTACCCTGCATGAGATAGACCTAAATGTATTCATAAGAAAAAGACTCCAAAATATCTTTAAGGTTAGAAATGTTTCATGCTTATTTTTGTTTAAAACATTCTATATATTTAAGCCTAAAAGTGTATGGAAAGATACACGTATATCTACTTCCATACAAGAAGTGCAGAAGGATGCCCACAGTTGGTTAAGAATAACCAGTTATGGAAATGAGCTGTAAAACTTGGGTAGAAATAAAGATGAACTATAGATTTCACTATATGTAAGTTAATATTGTTTGACTTTTTCAGTAAGAGTTATATATTACTTATGAATTAAATACATATGTTTTAAGCGACAGAGGCTTTTAACCTGAAGTCACGACCCTTGACTCCTCTGTGATGTGGATTTCTGATGGCTATCAGGGGATCCATGCCAGCTGTAAACAAAGCAACTTTACCTCTTTTCCTGCTAATTTGAAAATTAACTTTGTGAAAGGTATAATTTATTTTTAATTGTAAGGTACCTTTTCATTTCAGACAGATTTTGGGTGTCATAGGTTGCAAGAATATATCACCAGGTAGCATGAAATAATCATTCTGCAAAATAATAATGTCTAGAAGATTTCCATTGATAGAATTGAAATGCAATGTGTGTGTGTATTCTATTGTATCCTATATGATTATGGCTATTTAGTTGTTTATATCAAGTCATTGGACTTGGAAAATGGTGCCATCCATTATGAATTTCCCACATTTCTTCTAACATTTTGAGAAAAGTTATAGAATAATTCAGAACTGCATTTTTCGTCTTTCAGTATGAGTTCAGATGAAACTGATGATGTCTCTTGGCCCCTGGTTTTTGTTTGCTCTATCCTGGCTCACATGATCAAAGACTAAATTCATTTTTTTGTGAGTTGTTTTTGGAAATCTCACAGGACTTTGAAATTTTCAAATGGCAAACAGTTTCTTTGTTAACAAAAGTTGTGCTAGGAAAAAAAAATCTTGTTCAGTTTACAAATGGAGCATCTGTGATGTTTCATGAGAGATCTGCTTTCCTGCCTGTTCAAAGAAAGAAGCAAAATAGCCTGGCAAACCTGACTTATTGAACTTATCCATTTCTCACTACTTCCTTCTCTTTTTTTTGTACATGTTTATTTCTTCATTTTCTCTGCCTTAAAATTCTTCATATTTCCTAGCACCTTGGTGACAGCATTTTAGCTTAATCTGTGATTACTTGAACTACCATTAGGAGGCCAATTTACTTCAATTGATAATCATCTGGAGACAGTATAATTTGTAATTATACTTTCTGAAATCTCTTTCCTCCTTTTAAAATGTTTTTCTAATTTTTTTTTTAAATTAATTTTTATTGGAGTATGGTTGCTTTACAATGTTGTGTTCGCCTCCACTGAACAACCAAATGTATCAGCCGTACACATACAGATATCCCCTCCCTTTTGGACTTCCCTCCCTAGTGCACCTAGTGCACTAGGTGAGTTCCCTGTGCCATGCAGTGTATTCTTGTCAGTTGTCCATTTTATACATAGTATCAATAATGGATATGTGTCAATCCCAGTCTCCCAACTCCTCCCACCCCACCCCTTTCCCCCTTGGTATCCATACATTTGTTCTCTGCGTCTGTGTCTCTATTTCTGCTTTGCAACTAAGATCATCTGTGCCATTTTTCTAGATTCCACATATATGCATTAATATACGATATTTGCTTTTCTCTTTCTGACTTACTTCACTCTGTATGACACTCTCTATGTCCATCCACATCTCTACAAATGACCCAATTTCTTTCCTTTTTATGGCTGATGTACTTCCTTCTTAAAGCCACTAAAACAAAGAAATAAACTGAATAAGGAATGAAATGACATTAACACACAGGAAGATGAAAGTAATGGGAAAGAAAACAGTGACAGATGAGTAATGACAAGATATTTTAGGAAACTTGAAAATGAATGCACTTGTGAAAACTGACTTCACAGAGATAACCAAAACCTAAGCCAAAGTGGGGGAATGCAAAAGGAAGAAAATAATATCCTCAAACTTTTAGAAATTTGAGGCAGGTAGGACTTCAGAAAATGGGGTCTAGGGGACTTCCCTGGTGGTCCAGTGTGCAAGACTCCACACTCCCAATGCAGGGTTCCTGGGTTCGATCCCTGGTTGGGGAACTAGATTCTGCATGCGTGCCGCAACTAAGAAGCCCACATGCCGCAACTAAGACCTGGCACAGCCTAAATAAATAAATAAGAAAATGGGGGCTAGAAAGGAGATAAAGCAAAAGAGTTGATGTAACCTAAGCAGGAATGACAGTGAGTCCTTTATCCTGATTTTCTTGCCTGTGTTCTTCAGACTAGGATCTAACTTTTTGCCTTCTGAACTGGGCAGAAAGCAGGAGAACAGAAAACCTCCACAAGTTGGGCCAAGAACTTCTGGAGAGTAGGGACTCCAGGCACACCTGGCATCTGTGGTGAAGCATCACCCCAAGAAAATGAGGGTTCTGTGAGTTCTGCACACTGAATGGTGATATTCCTATTCCCCCTAAAATGCCCAAGAGGAAAGATGTACAGACCGTTGGGGAACCACCAGTGAAAAATCTGGGCAGCCATCCTATGGTGAAGACCATTACTCAGTGAATCATCTGCTGTTAGTTGCACTCCAAATAGTTTTTAGTACCTCGTTCTTCAATATAAACAGACATTGGAGGACATCCTGCAATAGGACCAGTAATGAAAAAAGAAGCAGAGGCCAGAATACACATGCAGAGGAAATAAAGAGCAAAGAGAAGAAAATTAAAGAAACAAAGAAATGACTCAAGGGAAAATTCAGGGAGCAGAAAAGGCCATAAAGAAAAAATAAAAATCTCTGGACAGATGATGCAACAGCAGGCATGAAATACGAGACATTTAGGAAAGGAGAAACGGAGTCATTCAGAGCATAGAAAGTGCAAATAGTAAACCAAAGTGGAAAAAACATCAATCAAATATTTGTTCTTGCAAAGAACAAATGAAGTGAAGAAATCTGCCGAGAAGTAGAATCAAGATATTAAGAAATAGGAAATCAGAAGGAAAGGATATGAAAATCAGAGTATCAATACAGAGGTTCAATATCTGACCAGAAAGGGAGATGAGAAAAAGAAATGAGATTTCTATGAAAAGCAAGGAATTGATCCATTGCCTGCCCTGTTTAATCACTGAGAGGGATTTGGTTCTGAAAGGGAGTTTGTTGAGTGTGAAGTAATAGTAGGGAATAGAAACGGAAGAGATGATTAAAATGAGACAATTGTTAACACTAGGGAAAACAAAATGCTATCCAAGCACTGTAATTACAGCAAATGACTAAGCTTCACCATGAACAGTAATTACATATTCACAACATGTAAACACTGCATATTAATTTAACCATTAATGTTTACATAACTGAATTTCGAATTCTGCTGGAGAGTTGTGTACACAGAGTGTGGTATAAGGGCAGTAAATTCTTATTTTCCTTTGTAGCAATTTAATAGACACCTTCGCAAATTTTAAAAATCAAGCATAACGTGATAGCAGTTTAAATATATGAATGTAAGTTGCAGACACATATCTAAAGAAGGCTGCCTCTGAGGAGCTAGAAATGAACTGGGGATAGGGATGGGCAGGGCAAAGGTACAGCTGATTTTGGTATGTTTTATATAACTGTCTGAACTTCTAAATGATATCCATGAATTATACTGATATTTTTTAAATGAAGTGCTTTTCAAGTGAGGGTGTTGGGGTGAGACACATGACTCTAGATCGTCAAGTTTGGGATTTGATTTTATTCTACTTATAAAGTTAGCCTATTATGTATCATATGTATGTATCTATAACATGTTACGGAAAAACCTGAACAAACTTTATGGCCGACCCAATATCTCATGAGTGCTGACTGCAGACACAGGACTCCAGCGCCAGAGACAAAGGAATTTATTCCTTATTGCCAGCAAGCAGCAGAAGCCTCAGGGTCTTTGCTCAACTTCCCCATCATCCTCAGGTCTCGTGGGAACAATACATCAGGCTCAGGTGGGCACAACACACCTGCGGGTCTGCCTCACAGCTGTGGAACACTGAGTGTGGGGAATCCACTGCTTTTATATAGCAAGCTGTAAGCAAACCTTCTCTTTGTCCAGGGGAATGTTATCTCATCTCTCAAAATTAGCAGCTACAGAAACAGCCATGAGAAATGGCTCAGGTGAAAGTATTGTCAGGGCCTTACCATCTTGGTAGACCCAGCAGGAGGTAAATCTGTGATTTACTAGCTGTGATTTTGCGCAGGTCTCTTTACCTATGAAAGACTCATTTTTCTTACATGCATGATGGTGAAAATACTAATCACCTTGAGCCTGAAATAATCTATGTAAAACACTCAGGATAATGCCAGGCGTACAATTAGCACTAAAGATTTTAATTTTTATCCTTCCAAAGAGAAAACAAAACCCAAAAAAGCTTAAGTTCTGGTCTTTTCCAGAATCCATAAATTAGCAAATTTGAGGACTCTTGCAAATTACAATCTATCTAAGCCTTGGTTTTATCAATTGAAAACGGGGATGGTAACATCCTATCCACAAGATAATGGAAGCACATCACGGGCAGTTAAATATTATCTGCTGCTTCATTTACTGATACTACTAATATGTACCAGGACATCCAACCCTACTACTTACAGTGCAGAAGCATTATTGTATTAACCGTCAAATAAATACCAGGAAGAAACTTTACATCAAAAATACCAAACACGGCGAGTTGTCAAAGATCATAACACAATTTCAACTTTTACTTAAGCTAAATACAACCACTTTCTTTGAAATTCAGTTGTGAAAATAATTAAAGTTTCCTTGTACAATATGTACTTATTTTTTGAACTTTGACAGACATTAATTTTTTAAAAGACAAGGCAAACTGATTTCAACAGATGCTTTTTAAGAGGCTGTTTATTCAAAGGATATCAATTTACAATGCCATAAAATATATGTTGTAAGGAGATTTCTGCATGTGTGTGATTTTATATATTTTTCTGAAGAGGTCCACAGCTTATATCAGCTTCCTGAAGGGACCATCAATAATACTGAGTTTGCACTGTGATGGGTTAATAAGCTTTATGATCGTCTCCATCATCCGATGACAACAAAACTCCAATTAGAACGCTAGTACCAATGTTCCTTCTAGTGCTCCAACAATCTCATCTCTCCTGTAGAATTATTCATGATAAAATATCAAATCACTCAAGCAAATATGTAAAATCCATGGGCAAATTCCTTATATTTTCTAAAGTTAACTGATTTTTGGGGGAAGAATCATTTATGTATTTTTTTTTTTTTTTTTTTGCTGTACACGGGCCTCTCACTGTTGTGGCCTCTCCCGTTGCGGAGCACAGGCTCCGGACGCGCAGGCTCAGTGGCCATGGCTCACGGACCCAGCCGCTCCGCGGCATGTGGGATCTTCCCGGACCGGGGCACGAACCCGTGTCCCCTGCATCGGCAGGCGGAGTCTCAACCACTGCGCCACCAAGGAAGCCCCATTTATGTATCTTTTACTTTAAATTTAATAATGAATAGTGTGTGAGATGTATCATTTCTTGTGTTATAGAAATATATATTTTAAAAGTCATATTAATTAGATAACTCATTTTCATGAAAAATGTTCTGATGCCTTTGAAAGGCAGTAGACTTAAATGTTAAGGGCATAGAATGGACAGCTAGACCCCCAGAGCGTCTAATTCAGCTCTATCAATTTCTGCTTTGTAATATCAGGTGAGTTAACCTCTTAATATCCTCATCTCTAAATAAAGGTAATGTAGCTTACCTGTCTTATAAATTCATGTTAAGAAATAAATGAGTTGAGACAGATATAAAGTATTTAAAATAGTGCCTACCACATAGTAAGCAAAAGCTGTATTACCTAGTATGATATTACAGATAATACTTCAAAGCTGATAGCTAAGAGGCAATTGTCCTTATAACACTAAATTTAGAAATATTAAAAACTATTAAAATACTTATCTTTTGCATAAGGAACTTAAAATGGAGTCAGAAAGCCTTTTTTAATACTTCAATTAATGGTTGAGATAGACAGCATACTCTGGGAAATGTTTGTTTGAAAATGGGTAATACCTTGATTTTAATGAGGTGAATTGTTTGTCATAGATTATAGTCATCTTTTTTTAAAATTACTGCTTCACTAAGCCAAGAATTTTTAAGGGGAAAATTAAAAAAACGCACATCCTGTTTGTGTGTCTTGTCTCAGAAAAGAGAACTCTGTGTCCTCTCTTACACAAGAAGACATTTCCAAAACAGGAGAATGTGATTAATTACCTCTTGATTTAGTTTTCTTTTGATGTGGTCAGGACAGATCTTTAATTTATATGTAATGTTTTGATAAAGAAATTCAGGATCACAGTCACCAAGGCGACGCATTTTTTTCATCCTTGTGCTGTTAAAGAAGCAATTGTATTGTACCTTAAACAAAAAGAAAGTCAATAAATAGACTTTTTCAGGATATGAGTTATGACAGAAGTTCTACAAACAGTGTTTTTCTTTGCCAAATAATTCCTTCCGGGGTCTTTTTTTTTTTTTAAGAATTATGTAATATCTTTTTTTTTACGCCAGAAAAACAGCTAAGATATGAATTTGACATCACAAGCATGGCGAGATCTGGAGAAGATTCTGAGAATGCTATTTACTTCCATACAAAAGGTCACAGAATTAATTCTCTAAGCCAGCATTTGAAATTGGCTGACCAGAGAGCCTTGGATGTTTGGAAAATTAATGGGTGTACGTTCAAAATGTATTTGTTCATACACTTCTAATAAACCCTTTTATAAGACAGAGAACATTGTGTCCAGCTGATTTTACAATTGCCTTTTGAAGAGAGAACTTTGCAAATGGACAAGATCACACTTACAGGATCACTTAACCTAGCTGAGTTAGGAGAAAACTGCTTTTGAAGAATAAATTCTGTGAATTATTTTAGTGTGCTCTGGACTCTGACTTGAATGAATTGTCAGATGATCCCCTGGGACTCTTAAAAATCCAGCAGCTTCACATCTGTCCGTTTATGTCTCTCAAATGATGTCACTGGGGCCCCACCAAGAGTATTCAATGTCAAACATGCACCATTATAACTTTATGTCTATGGGCTACATAAAAATGTCACTTTGGAGAATGGGGTTACATTTAGTGGAGCTGATGGCCATTTTTTTGTTCAAACTTTAAATAGTTTCTTACCAGTGATTTAGTTCAGTCATCTTCGTGTGCATCCTATATAATTTGGGGGAGGAGAAGATGGGGAAGGCTGGGGTTGGGAGAATGTACTAGTAATCCTTAATAACTAATGTTGATTTAGTGTTTACTATGTGTCAAGCACTCAGCTGAGCGTTTTATATGTATTAACTCATGTATTGGTCACAACATGTCCCCAGAGTAAGTACTATTCTTATCTTCCTTTTGGAGATGTGAAAACTGAAATAGAGTGAAATGAAGTGATCTGAGACCATAAACTCTGTGGTCACAGAGTCTATGTGAATGACTCAGCCTAGGTGCCCACTAATATATTGCATTTCAATGGGAAGACTTTCAATAAAAGGGGCTGGCTAGAGAGTTCTCCGGAAAGAACTTCGTTTGAATAAACTTAGGTTTGTTTGGATCTGGGCCTCTTTTTCTCACGTCCGGAAACTACAAATTCTTGGTAATCCTTGAAGATATCTCAGTAATATACTTTTCGAAGAAAAAGACATTCAAGAGTAGTGAATTATCTGGAATGCCGACATACTAAAGCTTTCTGGAAGGGGGAAAAGTGGGTGGAACGCTGGGGTGGCCATCAGATCATCTCACTTTGTGGGAAGCCACATCAGAAGTTCAATTGTTGAGCATGGAATTGTGTCCCACGTTTTCGAGAGGGCTGTTTCGTGGCCCTGATAAGATCTGGTGAAATGCTCTAATTCCATGACAGGGAAGCCCTCTTTAATACCGAGAATTTTGGAGACCTCCAGATTCTGAGTGTTTTACTCTGGGTGTTCACTGAGAAGTTCTTCAGTGTAGTTACAAAGACGATGAAAATTGTCAGACACACTGCTTCCCTGCACCCAGCCTTTTGCACACTCATACTCCAAACCCTGGATCTCCTTCCCTCCTCAGGAGTGCTGTCCCAGTGATTTGGGAGAAGTGTGTCTTTGGCCTTTGGTATTCGTTTTATAAAACTCACACTCAAATATCTTTTTTAAGGGTCTCAGACACCTCTAGCCCTCTCTGAAGGAAAACATAAATAGATAAATAAATAAATGTGATTGCACGTTTATATATGCAGCTTTTCTTTCCCCCCAGACCAGATTGATGTAAAAGAATACCGTTGTTTTGCAGTAAATGACATACCCAAGCTGGAGCAAATTTTATTTGAGTAGATGTTAGTCATTACCAAAGCAACATGGTTTTCCAATTGTACCTTGAACAATAGAATATTAATATGATATTATAAATTTCTTTTAAAATTTATTACTTTGAATTCTTTCAGATTGACATTAACACTCTCCTGTCCAATGGATCTCAAGAATTTTCCAATGGATGTACAGACCTGTACTATGCAACTGGAAAGCTGTAAGTAGGAACAACTTCCTTTTTCTGAATACTTTAAAAAAAGAGAGTAGATGTATATTTGATGAGCTATATAGATAATTTATTTTGTCATTGTTTTTGTCTAACATTTACTAAATGGGCGTGTTATCCTCTACATAGTATGGAAAGGAATGATGTCTGTCAGCACATGCACTCTATACTGTGATAAAGAAGTAAATTCAGGACTAGAAATAACATTTTTTAAGCTTGAAAAACAGCTATTCTCTCTATACAAATCAAAGATAAAAAGGATGATGACCATTAAAGACAAACTACCATTCTTTTTAATGGAGTGTCTGCTGTAGTCCAAGCATTTTGAATATATTATTTCTCATACTCACAACAAAGATGTTGTTATCCCCATGTTTCCACATATGGAAATGGTCACTTTGAGTGATTTTGCCCCAATTTATGGAGGTGGTAACAACAAACCATCTGGCTTCAAAGGCTGTGCTTACTCTGAACCGTTTTGTTGACTCCTCAGTATTTACTCAGAGAGTACACTGCTGGCTGTGTTGTGTGTTATCTCCGGAGAAAAGACATTTCTCACACTTTATCAGAGATTTATCCAAGCTTATAGGCGTTTCTTTAAATTTCTTCTTTCAAAGTGGATCCGTGTGCATCACGGATTAAATGTTAACACACGAAAACTTAAGGTCCTTCTGTTTTTCTGCACTTATCTATAGAATCAGCCCAAACTTAATTGGTTTTCAGTGTTTAATGCCATACGGAAAGTAAGCATTATGCAATATTTTTCTTGTTATACTATGTTATATCAAGAAAAAAAATGTCTGTTTGACATATTCCTTGAGAAAAAATTTGCAGGTGGATCTTCAGACTTGCAGGCCTCAGAGGCCAGGTCTGTAGTGCAGGGGAGCTGCCACTAGATGGCGTGCCTATGTCGTGGGGGGATGCAACCCGCCCTCCACATTTGGTGATTCTTATTAAAGTGAGGAAGTGGAAATACCCGTTTCTCTGATAATATCGCCTTCTTGTTAAATTCAAATGCATTACTTTTATACGTAGTTCTTAAATATTAATCATACTCATGGACAAATTACTAAATTAAATGAAAGGAAAATAAAAATCTAGTTTTAGTTGGGGGAGCTATTTAGCAAAAAATGCGGGGTGGTGGTGGGGAGAAAGACAGGATTCCCAGCAGTGTGCATTTCTAACTGTTCCAGGAAGGCATTTTTAAAAATTAATTAATTAATTCGTTTATTTATTTTTGGCTGCATTGGGTCTTCGTTGCTGCGCGCGGGCTTTCTCTAGTTGCCGTGAGCGAGGGCTACTCTTCATCGTGGTGTGTGGGCTTCTCATTGCGGGGGCTTCTCTTGTTGCGGAGCGCGGGATCTAGGCACAGTTGTGGCGCGCAGGCTCAGTAGTTGTGGCTCACGGGCTCAGTAGTTGTGGCGCTTGGGCACTAGAGTGCAGGCTCAGTAGTTGTGGTGCACGGGCTTAGTTGCTCCGCGGCACGTGGGATCTTCCCGTACCAGGGCTCAAACCCATATCCCCTGCACTGGCAGGTGGATTCTTAACCACTGTGCCACCAGGGAGGTCCTCAGGAAGGCATTTTGAGGACAGGCTTCTTGGTTGCAAAATTAGGTACACGGGAGAGTAATCGAGAAAAAAAATCGTATGAAAAATAGTCTAAGCCACACTGGTTCCCTAATTACTAAACCAAGGATGCTGGATGTTATCCAATAGTGAGGAGCTATTCAAGATGTAGGAGCAAGAAAATGAGTTGGTCAATATTATGCTGTTAAAGATTCTCTCAGCCAGAGGAACCAGGGTTATTTAAGAAGGTTTCATAATATTCCAACAAAAAGAATAAAAGTAGGGACAAAAAGGAACAATGTGGAAGGTAGGAACAGTACAGGTTGATGCTGTAGAGAAGGCAAAATGTTATCTTTAACTTCTTAGGCTCTTCAGGCTGGGCCTGAAAATTAAACGGAGATAGGATAGATTAACAGAAGAAAAGGATACCCATTTATTTAATGTTAAGTTTTACATAACATGGGATCTGTCATAAGGAGATGACTAGTCAAGGAAGTGGCCAAACCTAAATGCTTTTATACCAGGTTGAACAAAGAGAAGCAATTGTGGAAAAGTACCTAGACTGTGTGGGGAAACTAAAGGAAGATGAGAATTATTTTAAAAAGTCTGTGTGTACAGAATTCTCTTGGCTTTGATTCCTGGTACGGGGAGCACGTCTTTCATGTGGGAGTTTTTATCTACAGTTTTCAGGAAGAAAAGGGGAGATTAGAATGGTCTTCTTGCATCTGCTGTTTTTCAGGTGTCTTTAGCTCAAAATAATCCTTCTACTAAAGTGGCATATTTAGGGGGCGCATATTCCACCATTCTTCATTCACTTCAATACAAAGTGGATGCAAAGGCTCTGGGAATGAGTGAGTCAGAGCTAAAGAGCTTTCATAGGTAGAATCGTTTCAGAAATACTGACAGAGAGAGAAAACATAGAATAAGTAAATGTTAAAGGGAATATTGATAAATCCAATCTTAATATATTTGAAGTTCAGGAAATTTAGGTATAAAGCAAAGGGAAGAGTGAGACCTGAAGACATACTATTAACAGCCATCTACAGAGTGGTTCAACCATAACGAAATTTTTAATGGAGAGAATGCACAGATGAAAACAAACACACAAAGAAGAGCCAACGCTTAACAATGGCCTTTATTTCAAGGTTGTTGGAAGGAATTCCAGTCAAGGGGTTTTCATAGATAGCAAATTAAAATCGCAATCATGCAATCTCAAAAGGGAAGGGGCAGCTGAGGAGATCTGTTTAAGACCATCAAGTGCTGTGAAATGGTGTTTTTTTTTTTAAAAGTACTTGAAAAAAGTCATTTTTATTGATGATAAAGACAAATGTGATTAGAATGATGAGGCTCAAAGCTGGATTCCAAAAAGTTTTAAGAAAAAGGGGGAACATGATGAGCAAGTGGTAGCAGTGAGTGAAATCCATAGTTCCATGAATGTTCGTTATTACAGATGAGAGGGTACAGGGCCTAAGGACAGCTGGCTCACTGGACTTCGTTAGAATAAGGAAAGCTTCCTGGGCTATTTTGCAGACACACATGCTCATGTAACGAGACCTTTCATCTTCCTGCCTTTCCCAGAACATTTCCAATCAATCAAAAACCCAATGCGGGAAAGCAAAGCCTCTTGTTGCCTCCGCCTTATTTCTTTCTTTCTTTTTTTTTTTTTGCGGTACGCGGGCCTCTCACTGTTGTGGCCTCTCCTGTTGCGGAGCACAGACTCCGGACGCGCAGGCTCAGCGGCCGTGGCTCACAGGCCCAGCCGCTCCGCGGCACGTGGGATCTTCTCGGACTGGGGCACGAACCCGTGTACCCTGTATCGGCAGGCGGACTCTCAACCACTGGGCCACCAGGGAAGCCCCACCTTATTTCTTAATTTCTTTATCAAGAGTTGGTAGACTGCCTCAAGTATCCCTTTCATATTTCAGTCATTAAACACTTCCTGCCCCCTTATTAGAAATTAATTTAGCTAACAATAGAGATACTGTTTGTTAAACTCTTTTAGCAGATGCTAAGAAAATCCTGTCAAAGTAAAAGCTACTGAAGTCAAATTCTTCAAGGTGTTTTTCTTAAACTGTTCTATTTATTTATTTATTTATTAGCATCTTTATTGGACTATAATTGCTTTACAATGTTGTGTTAGTTGCTGCTGTATAACAAAGTAAATCAGCCATAGGCATACATATATTCCCATATCCCCTCCCTCTTGTGTCTCCCTCCCACCCTCCCTATCCCACCCCTCTAGGTGGATACAAAGCACCGAGCAGATCTCCCTGTGCTATGCGGCTGCTTCCCACTAGCTATCTATTTTACATTTCGTAGTGTATATATGTTCATGCTACTCTCTCACTTCGTCCCAGCATACCCTTCCCCCTCCCCATGTCCTCAAGTCCATTCTCTACATCTGCATCTTTGTTCTGTCCTGCCCCTAGTTTCGTGAGAACCGTTTCTCTTTTTTTTAGATTCCATATATATGTGTTAGCATATGGTATTTGTTTTGTTTTTCTCTTTCTGACTTTCTTCTGTAGTCTTTTAACCTATTTTTAAAAAATGACCGGAGATGAAATTTTTTAAAGATGATAATGGAATACATTTGAATGATGTGTTCAAAATCAGCAAATTTGTACTAGAAAATTTGAACAATAGAAAAACAAAGAGGGACATGCTTTAACCTTGACTCACAACTGTCCTCACGTGTATTAACCCTTTTGGAGTTTGTCTCATGACCCTTTTTCCTTTACTCGTGTGTATGTGTGTGTGTGTGATTATGTATATATGTGATTATATGTGACCAAATATGATTCCAGTTCACTTTTAGAACTAAATGTGAATCTATAATTTACTAATAAATCTCAAACTTGTTTTGAACTTAAATGTATGCTCAGCCCACATTTTCTATTTAAATAAGTATTACTTTTACGATTTCCTCCTGGTATAAAGTATACCTGATGACGGGTGACCATATAATTTATCATCAAAATGGGGACACTTAGGAGAATAAATGAAGGGCACCACATGTATTTAAATTTTTATATCTTTGTAATATATATTTATTAACTGACATGATTTTTATATTAGTGGATGAGTATCGTTCTAGGTTTTTAAATATAATCCTTCCTAAATCAAACCAAACTAATTTGGAATCATCTTTAAAGCTGCAATTTTGGTACTAAATTTGAAATTGTTGACACCATTAGTGGATCTTGCTATATAGACTATAATGGTTTTATTAAGAAAATAATCTGTATGCAGTTGAGATAGCGAAAGTACTTGATAATTATAGAGCTTAATTTTACTTTTCTTTGTATTGAAGTAGGTAACTAGTTCAGCCCATATATTTTTACAGATATTGTCTCTGTCTTTGTCTTGAGTACCTTTTATCAAAAAATGTTTTTATAGAACAAAACTCAAATTAGTTGCTTTTATTTAGGAATCTTTTAAAATTCTTCACCTAATTCACACGCTGGAAAATAGGCCTTCTGAATTCCATTGAATTTCAATATAAGTTATCCAATTAAAAACAAGCAGTCCATCAATATAATTTTCTCATAAGTTAAGATATTCCAAAGCACATTTATTAAATAAATAAATAAATATTGTACAGCATTTGAGACTTCAGTGTTCTCCCTTAATATTGTAGGGATTAATCTCAATGTGTACCTGTTTAGAAACATCATATTTCTAATTCCTCTCTGATAAAAAGTTTCAGACTCTAAAATTTTAGTGCTCCATTCATAACATAATTTGATTAAATATTTCCAACTGATTTTGAACACATGCAACCGAAATTTAGAGAACCTTTTTACTGAGAGTTCAATACCATTGCAGAATATATAAGTTCATTTTTAAAGTACTTTCTAATGTTCAAATTAAAAAAAAAATTTATCTGATGGCAAACAGTAAATAGAGAAATGTGTTATGCCATGATGAAATATAATTTTTAATTCAACATCTGCTTTGTCACACAGAGAATTACAGTTCACTTAACTCGACGTTCCTATAAAAATGTAAAATTTAACAACTATCACTTCTCTTCAATTGATGGAATGGAGCAGAGCTTATGGATGTAAAATAAATCATATGTGCATCGTTACTAATTTCAAGAATACTGCATCTCCATAGATTTTTCAATTTAGTAAGAACATAATTTTTAACATGGTGATGAGTTCCAACAAATATTTTATTCAGATCCATCACAAACAAGTGACATTTATTTTCAATGCTGAACTTCTAAAATGAATTTAACAGACTTTACAATAGAATTTACAGTGACATCACATACTTCATCCTCAACACATGTAATTCCAAAAGAATTAGATTTAAAAATCAAACTCATTTAAAATCATTTTAACCAATTTTCTCTTTGAAGGAGGAAATGATACTGAAACAAAACTGCCATCATTTAATTGCTTGCAAATTTCCTGTTATGCGCTTTTCCAAGAAAACCTGAAGTCAAAAAGGAGTGAAATTAATTCAGAAAAATAATCATTCGATCTAAATAAAAATTCAGTTTTCATAGAGTGATACGTAAATGCTCCCCCTGCAAACACACTTATCAAATGATCATCTTTGGGCAGTATTCCAAAAATGACTGTATCTTTTGAAATAGATGCTGATATGTTTTCAGCTCATTTGTGTCTTGTGGCTTTTATGTGGACAGTGCTATCCTTGTAGCCCCTTTCGTGAATGGTAAATATAAACATTTTGTTCAAGTTGCACCTTCACCATCAACTTTTTGTGTGAAATGGAAATTTGGTGCTTGCTTTTTCAGTAAATATTGAATTATTTTAGCCATTGCAGCTAGGAGAGTTTATTACAAAATATGAGTGTTGCCAAATAATAAAATAAATGTTTGTAGGTTTTAAAGCATTCGGGTTACTTCCTATATGATCCTTAGCAGTACTAAGCTAGTAGTACTAAGCAGTACTCAGCTTTCAGTTACAACTAACATAATTTTCTGTGACACTTAGGCACTTTGACACTTCACACATGTCCCAGGTTTGTACACCAAGTGCCCAGAGGGGGGAACAAAGGTGAAAACTACTGCCACTACTGTGATCAGGAGTTAGCTGCCCTTGAAATGTTAGTTACTGAAGGGGTCTGATAAAGATAGAGGGACCATTGCTGAAGCGGGCTGTTTTACAGGTTTAACCTAATATTTCATAATTATACTATGGGAGAATCTAGAAGTAAAATTGAAGATATACCAAACCAATAATGATGTATTTTCAAACAATGATTAATAATGATACCTAATCTAAAAATGAAGAATCTAGAACAACTGATAAGTCAGAGAGGACATAGGGGAGAAAAAAAAAGGTAATCTAGGGCTGTTTTGGCAAACAAAGATGTATGGTTAGAATTCTTATAACCAACTGACTCCTTTACTAAGAGAAAGGAAGAAAAAGGGAAATCCTGGAAGAGTGAATATTTTTTCTCTTAAGACACTAAGTTCTCAAAAAACAACTGAGTCATCGTTTTTAAAAAATAAATTTATTTTATTTATTTATTTTGGCTGCTTCTGTTCGTTGCTGTGCACAGGCTACTCTTCGTTGTGGTGCGCGGGCTTCTCATTGTGGTGGCTTCTGTTGTTACGGAGCACGGGCTCTAGGCACGTGGACTTCAGTAGTTGTGGCATGCGGGCTCAGTAGTTGTGGCTCCTGGGGTCTAGCACTCAGGCTCAGTAGTTGTGGCACACAGGCTTAGTTGCCCTGCGGCATGTGGGATCTTCCCGGACCAGGTCTCAAACCCGTGTCCCCTGCATTGGCAGGCGGATTCTAAACCACTGTGCCACCAGGGAAGTCCCTGAGTCATCTTTAAGTTTACCCCAATCAGATGGGATGGAGGCATCATATTAAGATACAAACAGTTGTAAATAATTGAAAACAAACACCCCTCTATTTTTCACATCTGAGAAGAGTAAATATTTAATTTAATACTGCTACACCTGAATAATTGTTACAGTCTTTCCTCTGGAAGACTTTATCTGATTCTCCTTCTGCTCCTGTACTCCAGCTTAGTTTAGACCCCTTTCTGCACTCACATAGAACTCCACTTATTCTCTATCAGACTCTTCACAGTCTGTTTATCTGTTTTATTGTCAGCTGCCACTATTCTACGAGCATCTTGACTGGAGCCAGGCAGTTCCAGCCGTTTACCTAAGTACTTATATAGGGTAGGAACTCAACAATTATTTATTAAATTAATGAACTAGTTAAATTAATTCCAGGGCAACATTTCGGTGATAAAATTTTTTCTTGTTGGTAATATTTGAATATTTTTATAGATGAGATTTTTTAAAAATAGAGTTTTTAGAGCAGTTTAAGATTCACAACAAAAGTGATCAGAAATTGACAATTTCCCTTACACTTCCCTACCCACCCCGCACATGCACATCCTCTGCTAGTGTCAACACCCCACACCAGATTTACAATCCATGGACCTCCATTAGGGTTCACTCTTGGTGGTGTGCATTCTCTGAGTTTCGACAAATATGTAATGACATGTATTCCATTGTAGTATCGTACAGAATAGTTTCACTGCCCTAAATATCCTCTGTGCTCTGCCTATTCACTTCTTCCTCCCCCAGATCCCTGGTTACCACTGATCATTTTCCTGCCTCCATAGTTTTGCTCTTTCTAGAATGTCATGGAGTTGTAGCCTTTTCAGATTGATTGACTTCTTCCATTTAGTAAGATGCATTTAAGGTTCCTCCATGTTTTCTCATGGCTTGATAGCTCATTTCTTTTTAGTGCTGAATACTATTCCATCATCCGGATGTACTGCAGTTTACTTATCCACTTACCTGCTGAAGAATATCTTGGTAGCTTCTAAGTTTTGGCATGTACAAAGCTGCTATAAATTTCTGTGTGCAGGTTTTTGTGTAGACATATGTTCGACTCATTTGGTTTTCAACTCCTTTGATTGCTAGATCATATGGTAAGAGTATGTTTAGTTTTATAAGGATCCACCAAACTGTCTTCCGAAGTGGCTGTACCATTTTTTCATTCTCACCAGCAGTGAATTCTTGTTAGTCCACATCCTCTCGTCAGTATTTGGTGTTGTCAGTATTCTGGATTTTGGTCATTCTAATAGGTGTGTTGGTTTCTTGTTGTTTTAATATGAAATTCTCTAATGACATAACAAGAATTTTTTAAAAGATTATAAATTTATATCTCCTGATATCTTATACAAGCCCCCTACCATTTCTTATGTTTAATTAGAGTTTTTAAAAAACTATTTTCTTATCTAATGTCAGAGAAATTGGGAATTTGCATGAGGGCTTTTTTACAGAGGGCTGGAAAAGATCGGAAGGAAAAATTACAATTCTTTCAAATATTGCAGACTTCCACAGCATATTAACTGCATATCTATTGAACCCATTTTTTGGTGCTTCAAACTATGATTCTTTATTTAAATATATATCAGGAGTGTATTTTCTAAGATATTTGCGTGCACAAAATTATACACATTTAAAAAAATTTTGCATACATCCATTGCAAGCTCTCCACTCGCCAAAGTTGATGAGAAGTCCAACATCATAAATTCTTCAGGACTCCCCCTCTTTCATAGTGTTAGGAAACAGTGTCTGGGTTTATGTGAGTCTTGAACCAAAGTCTGTGAGGCTATTATGGCCATGCTGCCGCTTCTCCACATGGACATCAATGTCGTTACCAGATGCTGAACATTGGGCTGCGTTCTGCTATGGCCCACTCTCGACTAGCCCCAGAGGTACCACTCAAGAAGTTCAGGCTCCAGAAGCTTTTTCTGCATCTCAAGATTATACCTACGTCTTACTTTCCCGCCCCACAGGTATTCACACTGCTATGATCCACTTGATGTTCTACACCCCCCTCCCCCCACTTACAGTGCCGCATGCAATTGGCACAAGTTTTGATGTTTATACATGCTTAGATAGCTTTCTACACTTTAACTTTGATTCCTTTGATCAGCCTGTTTCTTTAACAGTAACTAATCCTTTCCTATTCTTTTTTTTTTTTTTTGCGGTACGCAGGCCTCTCACTGCTGTGGCCTCTCCTGTTGTGGAGCACAGGCTCCCAACACGCAGGCTCAGTGGCCATGGCTCACGGGCCCAGCCGCTCCGTGGCATGTGGGATCCTCCCGGACTGGGGCACGAATCCACGTCCCCTGCATCGTCAGGCGGACTCTCAACCACTGCGCCACCAGGGAAGCCCTCCTATTCTTTTTTTATAGTGTATTTTAATTAGATTTATAAGGCTATATTCAATGATATCATAAAATCAGAGGGCTGGAAAAGGCTTTGGAGTTCATCTATTTTAACTAACACAATGATTAAGGGTCTCATAACATTCCTGACAGATCATTTCCTAGCCTCTGCTTGAGGGAAACTTGTTACCTTACCAATTCCACTGTGAAATTCTTTTAGAACATTCTCACTTACACTTATTTAGCTGAAATGTGCCTTCTTGAACTTCCTGTTTGTTACTTTTCTGTCTTCACCTTTCTCTTTCCAAGGTGAAAATTCTCTGATCCCTCCTATAGCTTTTTTTCCCTTTATATATTATCTCCCTTGATAATCTCAGATAGTCTATAATTTTAATATCATCCTTAGGTAGGTGACTCTCAAACTTATAACTACAATCCTGATCTCACTTTCAATGTATAGGTCCGTGATTTCAACAATTTTTAACATATAAATCAACGTTCAAACTTGTTAGCCACACCTGCGTCTCCTGCTAGCATCTTAAATTCAGTGTACCGCCAAGTAAACCCATCAGATACAAACACACAAGCACATCTTCCTCCTTTCCCTTTATCTATTTCTAATTCAAACAGTCAACCTCCTCGTACATGTTACATACTATTTTAGGTACTGGAAAAATATGTCAGTGACTAAAATAGAATAATCTCTGCTTTTATAAAGTTTAAATTCCAGGAGGCTAGATAAAAAATAAACAAAATAAAAACTTGATGACTATATACCATGGCAGGTAAAGAGTAGTTCAAAGGAAAAAAATAAACAGGAAAGGGTAATGTAGACTCTTTGGAAGAAAAGTATTTTATAAGATGGTCAGAGAAGGCTACTCTACTGACATGACATGTAAGCAAAGACTGTGGCATAGCTACTTGTCAGTGACTTAGACTTGAAACTTTGAAAAGTTCTTTAACTTCTTATTTTCCCTTAACTATATATTTAATTAATTTCCAATTTTGACAAAATGATCTACTGAAGTATTACCTCTACCTTATATTCCTGAAGAACCATTGAGGAAGAATGAAAATTTTTTCTTTACCTTCTCAAGAATGCAGATAAACCTGTTAAAATTGAATTTATTTTATTGTGTTCAAAACACTTAGCATGAGATCTACCTTCTTAACAGAGTTTTAGGCGTACAATACATTATTGTTGAGTGTAGGTATGATGCGATACAGCTGATCTCTAGAACTTATTCATCTTGTTTGACTAAAACTTTATGCTTGTTGAGTATTCTCATTTCCCCATCCCTCAGCCCCTGACAGTCACCATTCCATTCTTTAATTCTATGAATCTGATAATTTAAGATGCCTCATACAGGTGAAGTCATGCCGTATGTGTCTTTCTGTGGCTGGCTTATTTCACACGGCACAATATCCTTGAGCTTCATCCATGGTGCCGCAAAAACTAAAAATAAGACTACCGTGTGATCCAGTAATCCTACTTCTGGGTATTTATCACAAGAATTCAAATGAGGATCTTGAAGAAATACTAGCACTACTGTGTTCATTGTAGCACTGTTCACAGTAGCCAAGATGTGGGAACAAGCTATATGTCCATTGACAGACGAATGGACAAAAAATGTAATATATACATACAGTGGGGTACTATTCAGCCTTTAAAAAGAAGGAAATTCTGTAATATGGGGGAAAAAACCCTTAGTTTCTGAAGGTGGTAGTTTCTTAAATCTTGGTTGCAGTGTGAAATTGGAAACCATAGCAATGAACTCTTCTTTTTTTGTTGTTGAAGTATAATTGATTTACAATATGGTGGTAGTTTCAGGTGTATAGTAAAATACAGCAAAATAATCTGAAAAAAATATGAATATATAACTAAATCACTTTGCTGTATATTTTTCAATGAACTCTTCATGCTCTTGTAAATTAAAATCTGTTTGTGTCTTGAACGTTAAATGGATCTTTTGCCTATGCATGATTTTTAACATCATGCTTTGATCATTTGGAAAACATTAGCTTAATGACTTATTCAGATATTCCAAACATTGACACATAACATTATACAATATTGAAAAGTCACATCTGTTAATATCACCACTGAGCTCATCAAAAAATCTTTAAGTATTGGGAAAATAATTTTTCCAAAATTTAATGTTAAATAGAAAGCTCAAAATCTACCATTGACAACAAATACTGTCAGTTGTTTCCCTCAACACGATAGGTTCACTCACTTCTTTTATTTTCAAGAAAATGATTGGCCATATACCTAATTGTAATAACTGCAGTTTGCCAGTCATTTTTTTTTCAAGTAAAAATGGTGTTTCGAGCAAAACCAGCTGGTTTACTTGCAAATCAATCACACCAGTGCTTTCCCTTAAAAGAACCATCGTGTTACAACGTGCAGCTGAAGTGCTTTATCCGTACTTCCCATTTTGATACCCAGAATAGTAAAAGGACATTTATATAAGGGTCAAAATTTACTAAGATTATAATTGTTATTGGTTCATCAAGGATTGAGGACATTCTTAAATAAAATGGCATTGTTTATACTGCAAGATACGGCAGTAAAGAATACAATAACCACTAGCACAGTCTGCAGCCACCACTTTTATTCTGAAGCACTAGAAGTTTTACTTACTGTGTTTTCACCATCTGGACCAATGTCAACACAAGGAAAAAGGCAGATAATGTCTTATGAATATGAAAGCAGTTTGGATTTTGTGAATCCCATGAGAAGGTTCTACTAGAGTAATGTTTCTAAAGCACAATTTTTGTCATGTCACTCCCCTGCTCAAAAGATTTCAATTGTTTATCATTGCCCACAGGGAATTTTAAAAAATCAAACTTTGCAACCTGGAGTGTAAATTTTACATAATCTTACATTAATTCATCTTTTCATTCCATATGCTTCTTCATGCAAACTGGCTCTAGATAAATAAAGTTATTGCTATTCCTATTATGAACCTTGGGAGTTTGTGGTTTCTTTCAACCAATTATACTGTTTCCTTTGCCTGAGTGCCTCACCGTCTCTCATGTTCTTTATATGCTGGTCTTGCCTTTCTTCAAGGTGCAACTCAAATGAGGCTTAAATGGCTATTACAGATCCCTCTTCTGAAAGCACATAGCACTTTGAACCTCCCCCGTGCCACTTATTTTCTACCTGGTAATAGCACCTCACATCCCATGAAACCCAGTAGGATGCCTTATATATGGTCTGTGCCGAACAAATACTTGTTGAAGAAACAGGTGTTTGCTTGCATTGAGTCATTTGTTTACACGTTTCCCTGCAGCTACCCTATAAGATTGTTGGCTGAAGGTAGGGTTAATGCTTTTGTTCCCTCAATGAAGTATTCCTTGTTGTGGAACTCATTATGGTACAAGGCCATTCAGCTCACAGCCTCAATCTCATTAGCCGGTCTCTTCACCTTGGCAATTCTCAGAATTGTATAAAGTTCTGCCAACCAAAAGCATAAGGATGCTAAAACACTGTGAACTGTGTAGAAAAGTACTGATTTTTTTTTAAAGTTATGTTTGAAGGCTTATTGAGGCAAAATTACCATTTAGTTAATTTCCTTGAACATCCACTTAGTTACTTAGAATAAAAGCATTACCGCCTAAAATTGTCATTTCACTATTTTCCTTCTGGTTTCAAACTTAAATACTTTATGGACCTTAAGGAAATAGCATAGCTTGACTAGGATATGCCCATGCCTAAATCACTTAGTGTACATGATTATTTGACACAAGAGCAAGCTGAGTATGCTGTCTATAAATTGCATCAGAGACTAACTAAGCCTTGTCTTTGAGGGAATTTCAGAGAGCTACTTTCTTTTCACAGAAAACCCTAAGAAAAACTTAGAACATAAAAACAAAACAGGGTTTCAGTTCATTTCTCCATTTATCTGTCTAAATTGGGAAATATCTCACATATTTTTGTCTTCGGGGATTGCACATATGGAAGAATAGGGTACTTGTCTTACCTGGAAGTAAATAAGAATCAGTGCCTATTTTCCTTTTGATCCTTGAGAAATGTGCATCTGTTTTCTCTTTAGGTAAGGTGGTATAGACAATGGATATATCAAAAGACTTACAGATAAAAGTGAAAGCCTTCTATTATTAGCCACCAAATCATTAATTGCAGGGTTCAATGAAATGTATTCCAGTGTAAGCAAGTCAAACATAAGTCCTTGCTGTGCTAAGTCCAATGGTCTAGAGGACAGTCTTGCAGGTCTTCTTATCTGTCCTGGAACCAGAATTCAGGCGTGTCCCCTTCAGTCTGGAGGACTTTACAACCTCTACCAAATAGTGCTTGCTCCGTAATGAGCCATCATACGGATGCTGCTGCTGCTAAAGCCACCTTCCCCGTAGCCAGTGGAGTGGATGTCGTGAGGTGTGCCCACGGGTCAGGAGGGTGGGCTGGGCATCTGGCTCCAGTCACTATCACCACAGCTGGATCAGATTCAGCTCTTTCAGAGATGTCTTCCAGGTATTGTGGGAGGAAGAAGGGTGATCAGTTCCCTTCCAGACACCTCGCCCTGCTCAGCCTAATCTGCCCCGCGCCAGTTGTTTCTAATCATGCACACAGCCCCTTGTCGACAACATTAGCTACCAGAGAATTTGTTTGGGACACTTTCCCTTGTTTGCCACTTGCTTCATGCACCTAGAGCTTCTGCTTCCTTTACCTGGCCCCTTGCCTTAGTTCAAAGGCCAGACTGTGCTTCCTCTCTTCCTACCTCCGGGGCAGCTGTGAACTCTGACCACCTGCAATCTTCCCCGCAGGTGAAGTTCCCTTTGACTCCTTCTCTGCAACGGCCTTCAAGTGCACCTTTCAACAGCTTCTCACTCAGAGGGAAGAAAAAGATCAAATTCTGCTTTCCTCAGATACCACTCCTATAGACAGATGACATTTTAATTTGCTAAAAGACACTGGCTTATTACAAAATATATTCGTGAATTCTAGTCAGAATTCACTCATGCTATGTGCAAGAGTTTATCCCTCCACAAACGTGGATTTTCTTTGTATACCGATTTTCCCTGAACAGCAGACATTTCTATCTAAAATATCCTTTTGTCCATTTTGGGACCCGGGACGTAGAAGCAGATGCCATAAACTGAAATAGTTAATGATTAAACCAAGAAAGGTATCAGCTCTGGTTCGTTCCCTCCATGGATGTTATAGTTTAGGTCATTTCCTAACCCGTGACAATTTCAGTTTTTGTTGAAGGGGTCCTGAATAATTTGAGAAAAGGTGAGGAGAGATCTAATGCAGTGGAACCAAAATGAATTGCTGAGTTAATGCAGTAGCTGCCCATTCCAAGGAAAGAATGTATATGCCTATTCTTTAAGGTTCCTACATGCCATGCCATACTTATTATTAGCCTACTACATTCTCTTACATTATTTGATAAATATTCTGTATGAAAAGACTTCAGTAGACTGGAATTGTGCCATGCATAGCTCAATCAATAGAGTTAAGGTGACACTGTTTGGTCTTCCCATCCTATGGGAACACTACAAGTGATTATTTTAAATTTCACTCCTTTGAATGCCCTTTTCGCTATAAATATTTTTATTATGTTTTGCCTAGTTGGGTACACAATGAATGATCTCATTTTTGAATGGCAAGATGAGGCACCTGTACAAGTGGCAGAAGGACTCACTTTGCCCCAGTTTCTGTTGAAAGAAGAGAAAGATTTACGATACTGCACTAAACATTACAACACAGGTAGGAGTTGAATGTTCTTCATTACACTTATGACTTGTGGTTTTATGATATTCAGATGTTTCTTAATTATAGCGCTAGGTTAATTATTTTAACAATTTATAGCTGAATTTTTTTTATAGTCATAGAGCAGAGAATGGATGTCTTTGAAACTTACGGAAGCTTTGACTCATCACATCTTGTTATATAATTGGTTTGTATGGAAAAAAAGAAATGCTTGGTGTTCAGTTATATTTAACTAATTTCTTTTGTTGTGAAATGCCTATAGTTATATAGTAATGATGTTTCCAAAAAAGTTCCTTTAATTTCTATGTGAGCGATAAAATGTACTTTTTAACTGTCCTGTAGCTGTAAACATTGTGTTTGCTTAAAAAATGAAAGAGGTCGCTTTATTTTTAAGGCTCCACTTGCCTAAATTTTTAGTTTAGCCACAATGTCATGCATTTCAAGATATTGTTACTAAGCACCTACTACTCACATTGACACAGTAGCGTTTTACCTTTGAGAATAAATATCAGATACAGTCATCAACATCAAAGACTGCAAGATTTGTACGTTCATGTTATTTGTTCACTTCTCTCACAACTGGAACTGGCTATTTCCGTAATATCTCTTCTAATTGCCTAATCTGCAAGTTCCCTTAAACTGCCCACAGATGATGCATCACTCCAAAGTGGTGAGCGCGTGGCCTCCCACTAGCATCTGTGGCTGCTCTTATTATTTCCATATAGTAACTATGATTTTTCTTGGGCTCAACATTTCCAGAATTGTGACCTGGCCTTTCACTATATAGTCAGCCCTCCATATCCATGGGCTCACATTCAAAGATTCAACCAACTGGGGATTGAACATATTGGGAAAAAAAATTCTAGAAAGTTCCAAAAAGCGAAGTTCTCCCTGTACCATTTGTTAAGGAGACCATGCTTTCCCTGTTGAATAGTCTCAGTCCTTTGTCTAAAGTCAATTGACCATAAATGATCAGTTCTTGACTTTCAATTCTATTCCATTAATCTGTATATCTTTACTTATGACAGTACCATATTTTGTGATTATCGTAGATTTGTAGCAAGTCTTGAAATTGGGAAGTGTGAGTTCACCAAATTTGTTCTTTTTTTCCCTCAAGGCTATTTTGGCTATTGTATGTCCCTTGCATTTTCATACTAATTTTAAGATCAGCCTGTCAGTTTCTGCATAAAAGCCAGTTGGGATTTTGATAGAAATTGCAATAAATTTGTAGATCAATATGGGAAGTATTGCAACCTTAACCATATTAACTCTTCTGATTAATGACTACAAAATGACTTTCTATTTATTTTGATCTTCTTTAATTTTGTTCAACTGTGTTTTGTAATTTTTAGTGTAGAAGTTTTATACTTTTTTGTTAAATTTATTTCTAAATATTTTATTTTATTTGGTTCTTATAAATGGAATTGTTTTCTCAATTTAATTTTTGGATTTTCCATTGCTAGTGTACAGAAACACAATTGCTTTTTGTATACTGATAGTGTATCCTGTAACCTTGCTGAACTCTTCAGCTCAAGTAGATTTTTAGTGAATTCTTTAGGATTTTCTAAATACAAGGTAATGGCTTCAACTTATAAAGATAGTTTTACTGCTTTCTTTTCAGTCTAAATGACTTTTATTTAATTGTTTGCCTAATTACCCTGGCTAGAACCTCAAAGTACAGTGTTTAAAAGAAGGCATAAAAGCAGACACGAATCAAGTGAAATAATAGACATTTTAGTACTTTGCAAGTATGAAGTGCTAATCAAATGTGAAGTAATAAGATTATATATTATTTCCTGAAATAGTACACTGTTCTATTACATTGCTTCTAGGTGCTAACAGAAAAATGAGAAACAGAAAACAATTTGCATATATGATTTGGGATCCCATTTCATTATAACTTTATAATTATACAGAAATAATAGTTATATAATTTCATTATAATTGTATAATTATACAGAAAGGTGTAGGGCAAAATTATGATGAAAACAAAATTGTGACATTTGCTGCAATAACAAAGACCTATTTTTACCAATTACTGCATTTATTTCACAACCAATTAGGAAAGTTTACATGTATAGAAGTGCGATTCCATCTTGAACGACAAATGGGCTACTATCTGATCCAGATGTACATTCCCAGTCTCCTGATTGTCATTCTCTCCTGGGTTTCATTCTGGATCAATATGGATGCTGCTCCAGCCAGGGTAGCCTTGGGAATAACCACCGTGCTGACTATGACTACACAGAGTTCAGGATCACGAGCTTCCTTACCAAAGGTAAGTGCGCTAAATGGGCACACACGCATATTTGCACTAATATGTATATATATCATTATCCATTTTGGCCAGATCTTTTTCAGTAGTATTTACAGTTGGTCCCTGATTTACCATGGTTCGACTTAACGATTTTTTTGACTTTTATATGGTGTGAAAGTGATAGGCATTCAGTAGAAACCACACTTCGAGTTTTGAATTTTGATCTTTTGCTGGGCCAGTGACGTATGGTATCTGCTCTCATGATGCTGGGCAGTGGCAGCTACAGCTCCCGTCAGCCACGTGATCAGGAGGGTAAACGATGATACACTCACAACCCTTCTGTACCCAGACAACCATTCTGTTTTCCACGGTCAGTACAATATTCAATAAATTACATGAGACAGTTAACACTTTATTATAAAATATACTTTGTGTGTTTTAAAGATGTGCTGAAATAAAACATAGGAATACCTTTTTATGCATTTAGCAACATAGCAATAGAAAATTATTTTCTTTTTCTAAATGAAAAAATTTCTAAGAGAGAAATTTCTACTGTCTAAATTAAGTAATCCTGTCTGACCTCCAACAAGCTTCACTATTCTTTTCATTACAATGATGTACGTTAATGTAATAAAATCATATTCACTTTCCTGGTGCATTTGATGCTATCTCCCTGCCATGCCAAGTAAATTATAAATCTGCTGTCATGGCTTCCTTACCCCTTACTATGAATTGCATCCTCTGGCTCAATTTATTCAATTAAAAATGTCTAAATAAATAAAAGTTGATGGCAGGATATTTTATCACTAAAAATGTTACTTACTATCAGAAGAACTTGATATTTAACGATGCTCACTGTGCCTTGCTAAGATTTAATGGTTGTCTTTCAAAATAAGGTTTACTTTTATTAACACATAATTGTATTTTCAAAATGATCTATATCAACTAGTGTTTTATAAAATATCATCCAAATGAAAATTGTAAATCTGTTTGTAAGATTAAATGCTTTTCTATATACGGATAAATGTCTCAAGGGCTCTGAGTAATAGTTGAAGTTCCATAGTCAATTTGTAAATGAAATTGCCAGTTTACTTATTGATTTTTTTCTCCACGAGCTAAACAGAAATGAAAGCTCATTCATTCCGTAAGTTGTTATCCAGATAGTGGGGCACTTTAGTGATTCATTTAAGGAAATTACAGTTTCTGTGAGGCAGAGCAAAAAGACATCTGGATACAGAGATGAAAGCAGAATTGGGAGAGCATGAAGGTTTGGGTGGAGGAAACAGAAATAAAGAAAGCAATAAATTAAAAAAACAGAACAGAGACAGGAGTTTTTTTTTGTTGTTGTTGTTGTTTTAAGGAAAGAAAGGTCTGAGATGACTTTGTAGTTTTTCTCAAGAAGTTTTTTTTAAAGGCATTAATTTCACTGTGATCTCAGGGAAGGAATAAATTTTCAGTCATTAGCTCAAATACACACATAGATATATACAAAACCTCTCCATCTCTCAGATCATAGAGACACTGGAAATATGATAACAGATTTAAAGAATTGATTAGCAAACAGATATCTTAAGAGTTGGTGATTATATCATCTTAGGCTTTGTGATAGTTAAGGAATGGGTTATGTACAGACGTTATGTACATTAGAATTCAGGATGACAGATGCTGAAGTCCCAGAATAAACAAGAATTATCCTATTGGATGAGATCATTCAAAAGAGTAGAATTCTCTTGAAAAACGCAATCTTGATTCTGTGATTTGGAAAGGCAAGGGGCGAGGGCTCACACTTGCATTTAGGAATAGGAGTCTGAAACCACGCACCTTAAGATCTGCTATTCTCAACCTCACAAAAGAACCCTCAAATGCCTGAAAATCTTGCCACAGAAACATCCACCATTCTCATACTGACAAAAATCCAGGAAGGAGGAAAACAAAATTAAATTCAGGAAAACAATAGGGGATTATCAGACACAGGAGGAAGAAACAATAAATCACTAATTTATGATAATCGCTTAGTGTTCTGTCCAGGCTCTCTGCCAATGCATCTCTTGTAGATAAGAAGGAGCTTGGACATTGGTCAAGTAAGACCCAAAGTAGAAAATCTCAGAAAATGTACTTGAGCCAACGCCTTGTGAACTACAGACCTGAGATTCCTCGCTGATATTTCCTGTTGCACTGGATTCTGCGGTGTCATAGATCAGGCATGTAATAGCCCACAGCAAGAAGGCTCCTGTGATTCATTTCTTGGAACTTGGAGCAATCTGGCATTTCCGCAGTGCCTGCATTAGGTGACCAGAAGAGGGTGACAATGCATCCCGTGGCCAGCATTTTTTCAAAGTTGCAAAACTTAGGAACACTTCCTAACATTGTGTATTTGGAGGAGAGTGAGTGAGAAAAAATGGCAGTGATCATAGAGCCATGTCGTGGAGGATTTTATAGAAGTTAGTAAGGATTAAGTTTATTTTGGATGGAGTTTGGAAGACTCTTAATAGGAAGAGGTAAAAATGGAAGCAGAGATACTACCAAGAAAACTATAGCTCAGAGCAGAGGATGGTCTGGCTAGATTGGTAGTCGCAGAGATGGAGAGTAGCAGATGGATTTAGAAAGAGGTAGATTTTTTTTTTTTGAGAAAATCTCAAATAGAGATGAAATAGACAGCGTTTGCTTATGAACTGGACTTTGAGGAGTAAGGGAAAGGTGGGAGTCAAGGGTAGCCTTAGGCTAAGTAACTGGGCAAGTAGTGGTAATAGTTACTCATGGGGAAGGCTGGGGGAGGTAAGAGTTCTATGGTTGAACATGTTAAGTTTGAGATGTTTATGACGGTCACATGGAATCATCGGAAAGGACACCCAAGGCTCAGACTTCAAGGAGCAAACTACAGATGCATAGGGAAGCAGACCAGAGATGGTTCTTCTAAGAGTAAAAGAAAGTCCAGAAAGAGGGGGAAAGAAGATGTATTTGTGGTTGGCCCTCCTCCTCCAGTTGGAAATGGACCTGCATATTCAAAGTCCCTTCTCTCCTTTCCTCTTCTAGGTCCATCTCTCCCCCACACGCAGAATAGGTTAGACAGCTCAGTTAAAAGCTAGACGCACTCACCCCAAAACTTTTCCCCCAAACTCGTTGAGATTCCTAACATTTTGTGATTTTTTTTTTAGATGTGAAAAGCAATCCTCCTTGGGAGAATTAGATTTTAATCAGGGGTCAAAGAGAGGATAGTATTAGTCACTGAACTATTTTTGAGTATATATTTGATTTACACTGATACATAGTTAAGATCCCGGCACTGAGGGAATTATATTTTTTATTAAGTGTAGGGATGGGTAAGAATAGAGAAAATCATAGGAGGGACAAAATATCATTTTAATTTGTAAACTATGATTCTAGAAAGAATTGCTTTAGAAAACTCTGGGAAGATCTGGGTATACAGCAATATTTTTCCCCATTCAATTTGTTTGTGAAACCCACCAGGAGTAGCTTTTTGAGAGGACAAACTATCTCTTACATATTTTTATCCTCAGAGCCTAAATCAGTACATGATATAGGTCTATTGAGTAAATGTCATGCAGATAACTTAAAGACAGTGTGAGCTTTTAAACTTTACTCCATAGTTAACTTGAAAAGCAAGAATATGCCATTTTTTCATCTCTCTCAAAAAGAATGTAAAAACTCAATTGAATTACTCTTATGTAGAATCATATATTCCCCTGAGAATCACCAAATTAATGAAAAAGAATTTAAATATTGCCATGTATCTACTGTACAGTATAATAAAAACATTGGTTCTTAGAAAACATAATAGCTTTCACATTGTTTTTTTTTAACATCTTTATTGGTGTATAATTGCTTTACAATGAATGGTGTGTTAGTTTCTGCTGTATAACGAAGTGAATCATCTATACGTATACATATATCCCCATATCTCCTCCCTCTTGCGTCTCCCTCCCACCCTCCCTATCCCACCCCTCTAGGTGGTCACAAAGCACTGATATTAAGTTTTTATTCTTCATAAAGACACGAACTATAGAAGTGATTACAGCTGTCAGAACATATAAATCTAACTGCTATATTTATATTTGGATGCCATGATTGTGTGGGCACGCAAAGATCTACATGACATTACACTGAAAAGACGGGATGGGAAGGAAAATGAAGTATTTGTATTCACTACTCTGTTCTTTTCTAATTAGCTCTCATTCTTCTAAAAAAAAATACCCTGCAGTTTTAAAGGAGAGTAAATTGTAAATATCAGCGGTAATTAAATTGGGCAATGGGCAATGGATTCCAATCTTTATAACCAGGATAATTAATCATGATAAAATCCAATATACACATATTCAGGACACCAGAAGCAGACTTTCTCTGTTTTCTAATAACATTGCAAAGTAGAATAAATGCAGATTTTTCTGGAAAAAAAAACTTTCTTCTGGAAAGAAGTCTACAGAACCTATGATGCTTATATTCCTTTCCCTACATTATAAAACTTAATTTTTAAAAAAATTATTTATTTTTGGCTGCGTTGGGTCTTCATTGCTGCTCGCGGGCTTTCTCTAGTTGCAGCAAGTGGGGGCTGCTCTTCGTTGCGGTGCAGGGACTTCTCATTACGGTGGCTTCTCTTGTTGCGGAGCACGGGCTCTAGGCGTGCGGGCTTCAGTAGTTGTGGCTCGTGGGCTCTAGAGTGCAGGCTCAGTAGTGGTGGCGCACAGGCTTAGTTGCTCCACGGCATGTGGGATCTTCCTGGACCAGGGCTGGAACCCGTGTCCCCTGCAATGGCAGGCAGATTCTTAACCACTGTGCCACCAGGGAAGTCCCTAAAACTTATTTTTTAGAATGAAAAAGATAAAGCCTTGCAGTAAACCAGCTCTGCACATTCAAGTGGTAATTTATCAAGCTAATCTGGTCCCAGATTATCACATGGCAAGTAGTCAATGGTCTCCCAGCTCATAAAAACACTTCATTATAGTTAATGTGAGAATGTTGCTGGGGAGACTTTCATTGTATTTCTGAGGATACAATGTTTCCCTGATCTAGTTTTGCTTCTGCAGAGCAACTATTTTATTTTTATGCGGTAATTACAGTGCTCATAACTCCTTTTCTACATTGTCTTTTAGGAAGCTGATTGCTAGATTTTCGGATCAGAACCAACAAACATATAGGACCTTACAGCATGTATTTTATGTGCTGACTTCACTCTTAACTCTCAGATAAAAGTTGAAGAGGCTGGAATATTAAGATACAGAGAGTTATTTCTACTTAGTGTGTTCACAGTTGTTAACTTATGGTGGTAGCTTCAATAGAAGCAGCCTAATAACCAGGTGATATATTGATACAATAGTAGTTGAGTTTATGGCTCTTTAGCCAGATTAGCTGTCTTTCGATCCTAGCTTTGCAGCTTGGTAGCTGCCTTAGTCTGTTCAGGCTGCTATAACAGAATACCATAGATGGGCTGGTTTATAGACAACAGAAACTTATTTCTCACAGTTCTGGAGGCTGGGAAGTTCAAGATCAAGGTACTGGCAGATTCAGTGTCTGGTGACGGCCTGCTTCCTGGTTCATAGCTGGTGATCTACTAGCTGTGTTCTTTCATGGTGGAAGGGGCAAGGGAGCTCTCTGAGGTCCCTTTTTTTTTTTTCCTCGGTACGCGGGCCTCTCACTGTTGTGGCCTTTCCGGTTGCGGAGAACAGGCTCCGGACGCACAGGCTCAGCGGCCATGGCTCACGGGCCCAGCCGCTCCGCAGCATGTGGGATCTTCCCGGACCGGGGCACGAACCCGTGTCCCTGCATAGGCAGGCGGACTCTCAACCACTGCGCCACCAGGGAAGCCCTCTGAGGTCCTTTTTATAAGGGTCCTGATCTCATTCATGAGGGCTCCACCCTCATGACCTAATCACCGCTCAAAGCTCCAGCCTCCTAATACCATCACTTTGGGGGCTTTAGTTCAACACTGGGACTTTGAAGGGACACATTCAGTCTATAGCAGTAGCTATGTGACAAGTTATTTTACATGTCCCAGTCTCCTCATCTTTGAAATGGGAATAGTTTCCTCAACTATTCTGGGGATTAAAAGTGTTACTACTAAGAATACTCAGTAGTTTTATGGACACTACTAAGAATATTCTTGGCATGTTAGTTATTATAATTATTTCTGTAATAATAAATGGCCAATGATGGCAAGTCACTTCACATGGTTCAATCAGTTGAACATTATCTGAGAGCCCATAGTATAACGAGCACTGTGTTGGGTCCTAGAAATACAAAGGCAAATAAGATCTGGCCCTTGTCTTAGCTCACAAGATATATTAGCCTGAAAGGAGAAAGATATGTAAATAGATAATGTTGATACAGTGGGGCCAGGTCAATAATAAGATGAATTGTTTGTTGTTTGCTATCAACACATAGTTTGCTAAAATATCAATATAGATCTTTCACCTTGAAATCCTCAAGAACATACTCATTTTTGAATCCTGCTAACCAAAGTTTTTGGAAAATAGCCCTTAGGGATTGTGGAACAGAGTCATTGGCTGAAGGGGGGACATTTAAATGATGCTATCCAGCAGTCACCTTATAAGGACTACCCACAGATAAACATCGTTACAACTGTGATGAGTGACCTGAGACAAGGGTTCTAGGAGCAAAGCAGAGGTAGGAAGGCAGGAAGGGGCTGTACGGTTCTGGGCATTTGTAGAAGGTTTCCCTGAGAATGTCATTTTTAAGCTGAGACCTGAAGAATTAACCAGTAGTTACACAAAGGAAGGAATGTTCCAGACAGAAGTTAACAAGGAGTTCAAAGCTGCTGAGTCAGGATGGAGCTTGTCAATCGCTTTCAGGTGCCAAGAACTGAAGGAAGGAAAGTAGAGCACAGTAAGCCAGTAAGAAAGTGGCCTGAGATGGTAACTGTCAGATCTGCAGAGAGGGCTTTGCAGATCATCCCCAACTAACACAGCCCCCCTCGCACTGTCCTTCTCTTCCCATTACCCTATTGCAGTTTCATTCTTGCAGTTCTCTTAAATTATCTTTATTTATGTGATTATTTTTTACTGTATGTTTTCCCCCACTTGAATGTAGGTTCAATTAAAGATGTATCTTGTCCGTCTTCCTCATCTCTGTAACTTCAGCACTAGGAGAAACTGCGAAACAGGTTATTGTGGTGGAGATCAGTGCAATGGCAGTAGGAGAGGACAGAAAATGATACATTTGAGAAATAGCAAAAAGGTAGGATTCCCAGGCTTGGGTCTTTGTTATGAGAGAATCCTAGATTTGGAGGTGAACAACCACGAACAGCATACCGCCTTTTCACCAGGAGGAAGTGGCCGTTGTGTGTGTTTGCTGTTCATTTGGCTGAGTCTGGTAGGGATTCATAGGTTCTTTTTAAGTCAGATTAAGTCTGAGGTGCGTGTGCCATCCAGAAGGTACTGTCAGGTAAGAACGTGGTTAGAGAGGGGTTCAGTCAGGAAATGGAGATTTGCAGGCCCAGAGCACAGAGGAGGAACTGAATCCATGGAAACAGGTAAGGGCTAGAAGTGAGAAGTGTCAGTGTGAGAATAGAAGGGGCACAGGCCATGTCTCTGAGGATCTCAGAAAGGGGAGGAAAGGCCCGCGGAGCCAAGTGGGGTTGGGTGGAGGGAAGAAACCCGGAGAATGTGGGTCAAGGAGCCACAGGAAGAGCGTGCTTTGAGAGAAGGAGGTGGTCTTCCACACGTGGCTTTGGATTGGTTTCCAAGACAACAGTCTTCCTGCCTGGTGCATCTAATTAGCAGATATTCAGGTTTCATTTTCTCATACTCATATGTCCAAGGAGTCACACTGAGGAGAGATGGTTGCTTAAAATAGAGTCAGGGTTCCAACAGCACGGTGGACAATGGGACTTCAGCAAGGTGGTCCAGAGGGATGGGCTGGCTTAGAGTGAGACTGCCTCAAAGGACAGAGGTGACAGCGGGTGGAAAGAAGGTGATATTCTGAGTCACAGAGGGAGTGAGTCGTGTGTTGTGAATACATCGTGAACGTGTTGGCATAGGAACTGCTGCTTTATTTTGAAGTTACTAGCGCTAGAGTTCCAAACTTCCCAGGGCCTGTGCTTGCTGTCCGTGGAGGGGCAGAGACGATGGAGGAGAAAGAGAGTTGAAGTTGGTGATGGGAGTCAGGAGAGGATGAGGAAAATAGACTTTTCAGGCTCAACGCTCAGGTACGGATCACAGGCAGCGGAAGGCTGGCTGCACAGATGATGTTTGCATAGGTCTATTGTCATTGAAAACAGTCATCGGGTTCATTTGGAAGTTAAATATCTGATTTAATCTCTTTGGTCATGTTATTATAGATCCAGGTTGTTAAAAAATGCACACACACTCTATGAGTTATATTCTTCCAGGAAGGGTGTAGCTTGAGACTGTGCCTTTGAAAGCTGTATTATATCTTCCAGGACTGTATGTATTTGAGGGCAACCAGAAATTTCTGACATAATTGCAGAGCTCATGAGATTTAAATCTACACTTTACAAAGAGCTGGACACTCAGCACAGCACTAGAATAAATTGAAGGCATACATCTCTTTGCTCAGTAGAGGTCATTCTGATCAGTAGAAATCACACTTAAGATGCAGGAGGACTGACATGGCCCGCCTGAGCTGAGGTGTTGGCAGCAGCCATTCCGCACTAGTAACTCCGGTCAGAAGAGCTGGGTGCAAGGCCTCTGCACGTGGCCCCCTGTGAGCAAGTGAAACCTGACTAAGCACAAAGGGGGGAAAAAAAAAGCCATCACAGAGCTGTGACTATTTTCAAGGCTAATCTTTTTCTCTGTGGAACACTGCCTTTGGGGCAAAACAAGGAAGAAGCAGGTGATTCTAATGTGCAGCGCAGGACAGCCACTGCAGGCCAGCTTCTCCAACTCTGAAGGCATGCCAGTCATGTGGCTGACAAGGTCTTGATGATCCGGCTGGGTGTCAGGCCTGAGCCTCTGAGGTGGGAGAGCCGAGTTCAGGACATTGGTCCACCAGAGACCTCCTGGCCCCATGTATTATCAATCAGCGAGAGCTCTCCCAGAGATCTCCGTCTCAACGCTAAGACCCAGCTCCACTCAACAACCAGCAAGCTACAGTGATGGACACCCTATGCCAAACAACTAGCAAGACAGGAACACAACCCCACCCATTAGCAGAGAGGCTGCCTAAAATCATACTAAGTTCACAGACACCCCAAACACACCACCGGACACAGTGCTGCCCAAGAGAAAGACAAGATCCAGCCTCATCCACCAGAACACAGGCACCAGTCCCCTCTGCCAGGAAGCCTACACAACCCACTGAACCAACCTTACCTACTGGGGGCAGACACCAAAAACAACGGGAACTACGAACCTGCAGCCTGTGAAAAGGAGACCCCAAACACAGTAAGGTAGGGAAAATTAGAAGACAGAGAAACACACAGCAGATGAAGGAGCAAGGTAAAAACCCACCAGACCAAACAAATGAAGAGGAAATAGGCAGTCTACCTGAAAAAGAATTCAGAGTAATGATAATAAAGTTATCCAAAATGGACAAATTTATAGAAAAGCACAACCTTCTAAGACTGAACCAGGATGAAATAGAAAATATACACAGACCAATCACAAGCACTGAAATTGAAACTGTGAATAAAAACCTTCCAACAAACAAAAGCCCAGCACCAGATGGCTTCACAGGTGAATTCTATCTAACATTTAGAGAAGAGCTAACACCTATCCTTCTCAAACTCTTCCAAAATATAGCAGAGTGAGGAACACTCCCAAACTCATTCTATGAGGCCACCATTACCCTAATTCCAAAACCAGACAAAGGTGTTACCAAAAAAGAAAACTACAGGCCAATATCCCTGATGAACATAGACGCAAAAATCCTCAACAGAATACTAGCAAACAGAATCCAGCAGCACATTAAAAGGATCATACACCATGATCAAGCGGGGTTTATCCCAGGGATGCAAGGATTCTTCAATATATGCAAATCAATCAACGTGATACACCGTACTAACAAATTGAAGGAGAAAAACCATATGATCATCTCAATAAATGCAGAAAAAGCTTTCGACAAAATTCAACACCCATTTATGATAAAAACTCTCTGGAAAGTAGGCATAGAGGGAACTTACCTCAACATAATAGAGGCCATATATGACAAACCCACAGCCAACATCATTCTCAATGGTGAAAAACTGAAACCATTTCCACTAAAATCAGGAACAAGACAAAGTTGCCCACTCTCACCACAATTATTCAACATAGTTTTGGAAGTTCTAGCCACATCAATCAGAGAAGAAAAAGAAATAAAAGGAATCCAAATCGGAAAAGAAGAAGTAAAACTGGCACTGTGTGCAGATGATACGATACTATACATAGAGAATCCTAAAGATGCTACCAGAAAAATACTAGAGCTAATCAATGAAATTGGTAAAGTAGCAGGATACAAAATTAATGCACAGAAATCTCTTGCATTCCTATGAAAAATCTGAAAGAGAAATTAAGGAAACACTCCCATTTACCATTGCAACAAAAAGAATAAAATGCCTAGGAATAAACCTACCTAAGGAGACAAAAGACCTGTATGCAGAAAACTATAAGACACTGATTAAAGAAATTAAAGATGATACAAACAGATGGAGAGATATAACATGTTCTTGGATTGGAAGAATCAACATTGTGAAAATGACTATACTACTGAAAGCAATCTACAGATTCAGTGCAATCCTTATTTAAGTACCAATGGCATTTTTCACAGAACTAGAACAAAAAATTTCACAGTTTGTATGGAAACACAAAAGACCCCGAAGAGCCAAAGCACTCTTGAGAACGAAAAACGGAGCTGGAGGAATCAGGCTCCCTGACTTCAGACTATACTACAAAGCTACAGTAATCACGACAGTATGGTACTGGCACAAAAACAGAAAGATCAGTGGAACAGGATACAAAGCCCAGACATAAACCCACGCACATATGGTCACCTTACTTTTAATAAAGGAGGCAGGAATGTACAGTGGAGAAAGAACAGCCTCTTCAGTAAGTGGTGCTGGGAAAACTGGACAGGTACATGTACAACTATGAGATTAGATCACTACCTAACACCGTACACAAAAATAAGCGCAAAATGGATTAAAGGCCTAAATGTAAGGCCAGAGACTATCAAACTCTTAGAGGAAAACATAGGCAGAACACTCTATGACATAAATCACAGCAAGATCCTTTTTGACCCTCCTCCTAGAGAAATGGAAATAAAAACAAAAATAAACAAATGGGACCTAATGAAGCTTAAAAGCTTTTGCACAGCAAAGAAAACCATAGACAAGATGAAAAGACAATCCTCAGAATGGGAGAAAATATTTGCCAATGAAGCAACTGACAAAGAATTAATCTGCAGAATATACAAGCAGCTCATGCAGCTCAATATCAAAAAAACAAACAACCCAATCCAAAACTGGGTAGAAGACCTAAATAGACATTTCTCCAAAGAAAATATACAGACTGCCAACAAACACATGAAAGGATGCTCAACATCACTAATCATTAGAGAAATGCAAATCAAAACTACAATGAGGTATCACCTCACACTGGTGAGAATGGGCATCATTAAAAAATCCACAAACAGGGCTTCCCTGGTGGCACAGTGGTTGAGAGTCCGCCTGCCGATGCAGGGGACGCGGGTTCGTGCCCCGGTCTGGGAAGATCCCATATGCCGCGGAGCGGCTGGGCCTGTGAGCCATGGCCGCTGAGCCTGTGCGTCTGGAGCCTGTGCTCCGCAAGGGGAGAGGCCGCAACGGTGAGAGGCCCGCGTACTGGGAAAAAAAAAAAAAATCCACAAACAATAAATGCTGGAGAGGGTGTGGAGAAAAGGGAACCCTCTCACCCTGTTGGTGGGAATGTAAATTGATATAGCCATTATGGGGAACAGTATGGAGGTTCCTAAAAAAAGTAAAAATAGACCTACCATATGACCCAGAAATCCCACTTCTGGGCATATACCCTGAGAAAACCATAATTCAAAAAGAGTCATGTACCCCAGTGTTCATTGCAGCTCTGTTTACAATAGCCAGGACATGGAAGCAAGTTAAGTGTCCATCGACAGATGAATGGATAAAGATGTGGCATATATATATAATGGAATATTACTCAGTCATAAAAAGAAATGAAATTGAGTTATTTGTAGTGAGGTGGATGGACCTAGAGTCTGTCATACAGAGTGAAGTAAGTCAGAAAGAGAAAAACAAATACCGTTGGCTAACGCATATATATGGAATCTGAAAAAAAAAAAGTTCTGAAGAACCTAGGGGCAGGACAGGAATAAAGATGCAGACATAGAGAATGGACTTGAAGATACGGGGAAGGGTAAAGGTAAGCTGGGACGAAGTGAGAGAGTGGCATGAACATATATACACTACCAAATGTAAAATAGATAGCTAGTGGGAAGCAGCCGCAAAGCACAGGGAGATCAGCTCAGTGCTTTGTGACCACCTAGAGGGGTGGGATAGGGAGGGTGGGAGGAAGACACAAGAGGGAGGGGATATGGGGATATATGTACATGTATACCTGATTCATTTTGTTATATAGCAGCAACTAACACAACAATGTAAAGCAATTATACTCCAATAAAGGTGTTAGAAAAAAAAGATGCAGGAGGAGACCCAGAGGGTCCCTTTGTTGGCATATTTCACATGTAAGTTGACACCTCTTTTGAAAAGAAAATCAATTTATTCCAAGGTATTACCAGCGTGTCACTCCAGAAAGTGAATTTCCATATGAATCATCACCTATGGCTCACTTTTCCCCATGTTTTGACATTTTACACCTTCATTTATCTGCCCATTCACTCACACATGGGTCAAACAACACTGTGGCGGAGAATAAAACAGATGCCATCTGTCCTCAGAGACTTCACACTCTAAACAGAAAGAGAACAAGAAACAAGCAATTACAATGCAATGTGTTCAGGTAAGCACAGGTTTCCTGGGATTCTGAACCGGATTTGGGTGAAGTTTAGCGTGAGACCTGAAGGGTTAACTGGGTGTAGGAGAGTGTCCTTTTTTTTTTTAGAAAAAACACATAATGTTCAGGGCATCATGTCTGCATATTACACTCAAATAATTCAGGCAGAAAAGCATATAAAGATGGAGATGAGAGAGAGAGAGGGAGGGAAGGAGGGAGGGAGGGAGAGAAATGTAAATGTTAACAACTGCAGAACTTGGGAGTTCTTTTTACTGTTCTTGCAAAGTGTCTGTAGGGTTAAAATTATTTCAAAATAAAAAACATTTTTCATGAAGAAAATAAGGAGCTACAAGTTCAACAGCATTATCTATGTTTCAATATTACTTCATACTTTTTCAAGCATTCTGCTACCCTAAAGGTATATTTCAATGTTACTGCACACTTACCAAGCATGATACTATTCTACCCTGAAGGTAAAATTACATTTCATCTTATTTTCTTTCATCATACATTTGGTCTAGCGCTTCATTTGAAAAAACTTATTAGGAAAAAATACACATTTTAATGTATGACTAAAACATAAAACTTGCAGAATTAATTTCTGAAAAATTTTTAAGTAAAAAAAAAAGAAATGTTACTTCATTGCTTTTTTTTTTCCAAGCTGGTATATAAATAGTATAATTCATTATTGTGCTCAATGGAAGTGACAAGTCAATTTTCTCGCTGTTTCTTTCCTGGCTAGGTTTCGTATGTCAAAGCTATTGACATTTGGATGGCAGTGTGTCTCCTTTTCGTGTTTTCAGCACTACTGGAATATGCAGCTGTCAATTTTGTATCGAGACAACATAAAGAACTTCTGAGATTTCGACGAAAGAGAAAGAATAGGGTAGGCGATTAAATGCATTAAGTTCTCTGGGATACAATTCTCCCTGGAAACTGAATTTGGCATATTTAATAGGGAGGTACAGAGAGGAAATGGGGACAGGGACTAAATGAAATGGTGTCCCTTTGGTTTTGTCCAGCTGAAACTTACATTGTCAAAAATAGCCTCAGGGAGAAAATGGTAACATCAAACTATACACAGCAGATCTGGTGACATGAGAGTTTTATCAACTTCTTTCTAATGTATGTCTTGGAACGACACCATTATTTGCTTCCACTAACAAAATCTATCATTTCTTATTGGCAAGGTTGCAGTGTCTCTGATGGTTTTACTTGACATAAGTCAACAAATATAGCTATTAAAGTTGTACCTTTTTTCGAACTAATTCCTTTAATTGTTTCCATCAAATATCACCTATTTATTAATACTATGATGTTGATGTAAAACTCTGTGGTCTCCTTTTTATGTACACTTTTATGTTTTTAAGACATTTCTTCTGAATCCCCACTCGAAACACAATAAGGTGTATTTTTGCCTTGCTATCACTTGATAAGTCAAACCCAGAAGAAATTTTATTTAGAGCATCATTGGGATACCACATGAAATTGTAGAAGTAATCTCCTAATTGGATTTGTAAGTACAGGATGGCAGTTGTTCACCTCTATTAAGACTTGTAATGTCATCTCTCTTTATATTTACATAATTTCAATTAGCCCCTTTCCTTTTCTGCAAGGGAGAGTCTCTATCAACCAGCATATCTTTGAGTTTACTTTTAATGTGAATGTGCCAGCTGACATTTTGAACGCAAATGGTCTCTTAATCAAGAGAAATATCAAAGTTGTATATTACAGGAGAAATTGTGGCCAGAATCCAAAATACTGTAATATTTAAGTCAAAACATTCTCAACTCTTAAAAGTAATAGTCTGGTTTATATGTAGTGTGCATTTTTAAGGATTTAATTTTTTAAGGAATTTCTTATGGTTTCTGAATGACTGTGATTTATATATTTTATAAATTTTTTTAAGAAGCTCTAAGCCATGATCTCCCAGTGCTAAGCCTACTCAGTATTAAACATATTCTAAGGCAGTAACTTATCCAATCATGTCTAATTGACTCCCCAGAATCATCACCTGCTCCAATAAATACCCCAATTCACTGTAGCATGGAAGGAGTTTCAGCATTGCAATACTCTGGGTAACACGGTGGACAGAAGAAACAATGCCAGGGCTTGCATTTGATCAAATTTTTATAAATATGAAAGCACATCATTTATACATTAACATATATTTTCATGGAGAGATTAACTTTTCTTTATCTCCTGCCCCCGACCTCTCCCCGTCTGCTGGTTTCCTTATACTTTTCTCACTCTGCCCAACCCTCCCTCTCTCTCTTTCCTCCTTCTCTTTCCCTCCCTTACTGCCTATTGCTCCTCTCTTTCATATGATACCTGGCACAGGCTGAAGCACTGTAACAGAACAAAGCGTTCTGTATCACAGGGTGAAGCTGTTGTCTTTTTTTCCCATTAATGACTGATTAAGACTATTTTTTCCTTCTAACATGAATCAGAAGTAAAGCAACACTTATTTCCCCCTCTAATTTTCGTTCACTTTTTTACATTTATTTTTCATTTCTGTACCTTTTTTCTCCTTCCTACATGTAGGATGTATCAGCCACGTGCTGCAAACACCAGAAATGGGAAGTCGTTCACATGTGGTGTCCAAAGGGAGGTCTGAGAGCTCAGACATTTTCTGCACCCATCACACATCCAGCAGTCAGAGTAGCTAATGGTTAACATAACAGGCTACAAGTTTAGATACTCAATTCTGATTTCTCCTTAAAAAAAAAAAAAAAAAATCCTTACCAAAGCAGCTCTTTATCCAATTTTACCACCTGCAAGTGTATGGGGATAAAAATATTTGACACCCCTTATTCTTTGGCTCACAGAAAGACAGCAAGATTAATGTTTCTAGTGATTGGCACTCTAGAAAAGTATCAAAATGCAAAAATAGTTACACCTGATTATTTTCTAATCACTATTTGAAATATTCAGGGAGCAAATATTGTAATTAACATTTAGTGCAGGAAAAAAAAACCAGTGTTTTTTTTTTTTAAGTTCACTTCATACTTTGGGGGGTGGATACCTTGCATATGTGAAAATCTATTAATTGATACATATGTATGTTAAGATGATCTATGCAATTAAAACCAATTGTGCAATTATATTTAATCATCTATGACTTTAATCATCTATCTCTGGTTTCTCAATCCTTTTTGGTCCACTTTACCTTCCCACAGACAGAAGCTTTTGCATTGGAGAAGTTTTACCGTTTCTCAGACACGGTAAATTCACTTTCTTAACTCTAAGTAGAGGAATGTGGTCATTGGTAGAAATGCAGCCAGCATACTGTGCACTCAGGCAGTGTTTGGTGGGGAAACACAGCCCCTTGCACACTTAGAGCTGAACAACCACCAACCCCCTTCAGCTAAGGATACTCTCTTTTTCTAACAATTCACTTTGTCTTCCCTCGCTCAATCAAAAGATATTGAAATATTATCTTTCATCCTATTAACCAAACTGGTCAAAATGATTTTAAAATATATATTAAACAGAAATATCACATGTATCTTATAATAGTCTCCATAGAAGAAATAATCATATGCCTTGACAAAATTAGTTTCAAAATAAATGGGAAATTTATTTATATAAATAAGTTCTGAAAACAGCCCCTCTTGCCAGAAAATAGAGACCTAAAAATAAGGCAAAAATAAAATGCTTTGTCCGGCCTGTGTATCTTAAGCATCCTTTCTTAATGTTAAAACATGTTGAGATTCTTTAGAGTAAATGAATGATTTTGGTTTTGATAGCATCCTCGGAAGTGTTCGATTAAAAAGAGGTCACAAGGACACATGTCCAATTATAATGGCTAAATATTTAGAAATGTAATCTACAGTAGAGCATATCAGTAGCTTGACTTGGAGGTCCATAATATAGCACTCAGTGATTAAATTTTAAACATACCAAAAGCCAAGAATTTAGCTTGGGAAATCATATACAAACAGTCCAGTCTACTAAATTAAAATTTCTGGGATACAGTGTATTTTAAAATACCTCCCCAGGAACTTCCCTGGAGGTCCGTTCAGTGGTTAAGACTGCGCCTTCCAATGCAGGGGGTGCGGGTTTGATCCCTGGTCAGGGACCTAAGATCCCCCATGCCTCATGGCCAAAAAAAACAAAACATAAGACAGAAGCAATATTGTAACAAATTCAATAAAGACTTTCAAAAAAAAAAAAGCTCCATATCAAAAAAAACAAAACAGAAGAACCTCCCCAGAAGATTCTACTACACACCTTAGTTAAATAATCACTGAACTATTTTTCTTTTCTACTAAAATTGCATAGTTGTTCCCAATATAGCTAGCTACTTCTTCAGTTTTCATCCCTGGTGGAAAAAAAATTCACATGATCCAATTACTTTTACTTGATTATCCTAACGGTAATTTTTAAAAAATTAATTGCCTTGAATTTGCACAATAGCCCATAGTAGCCTCTTTGGGAAAGGTACATATTTAAATTTTCGGTAACTAAACAGTTCATACATATAGTAGCATTAGTATAAAATACATGTATTCAATTAAATATTGCCTTACAAAACAATGCAAAAAGAGGTCTGATGAAAAAAATCAGATTTCCTTCACCAACAGTCAATAAATACTTATTTTTTAAAAAAGAAACAGTATGGTTTTTTACAATATCGTTTAAAATGCAAACACACTCTAAAATACAATAAATGCAAATACATTGATTAGAAATCCGTGCACGCCATTTAGTTTTATAATATTCTAATCATCATGCAAATTTGGGGTTGATCATTTTCACTCTTTGAAAACGATTTTTGTCAACCTAATAGCCTTCTGGGCTGAATGAATTCCTCATTTTTTTTTTTTTAAACTATGCACTTTGCTTAGAAACAATCTGAGCAATCAAAATCTTTAAATCAATATAATGAAAAGGAGGCTCAAGGTGGATGCCATGCCCTTTGTCATGAGTACTGACTTGCATGAGTTCTTCTTAGTACTTTAGTTTGGCAAAAGGGGCAATAACTAAAATCACCCCCTTAGAGAAAGCTTGATCACAACAGAGGGCTGTACACTGATGTACATGGTATTCCAAGGAAAGTTTTAAGTTGGTTCAGCATTGGCTTAGGCATTGCATACAATCTTTTACACCTTACTTTTTCCTCTATGAAGGTACCAGGGAACCTTTTATATGCTGTGAAAGGATGCACATTCACTCTTGTATCCAAATTTCCCCACCCCACACTGTCGTAGCCTGCTGCGTGCTGATCACCCACCGCTGCACCTTGTCATAAATGCTTATCCCCGGGGCTGTGTGTGTGTGGGTGCATGCATGATATGAAAGTATTTTGGTTGGAAGTTGCTCTTCCCATGTATGATATCATTACTTGAGTCCTGGAGGGTTATAAAGTCTTCAAAATATTTCCGAACATATGTTATTTGTTGAGCAATATGGATGATATGGGATTGCTTTAATGCATTTCATGCAGCTTCTGCACTGCAGTAGAATACTGCAATGGTTTGCTGAGTGAAAACACATACACACGGTGTTCTAGTACCTCTATCTTCCTACTTATTACTGTACATTAATTATTATTTGTGTACACAAATGAAATAAGAATGGACCACTAGTTCTAGATTCAAAAAATAATTACCAAGTTTGTATTTTGTTAGGCGTGATAGTTATCTTTTTTAAATAACTGACTGCATTTTGACTATCAGTACAAAAACTTCCATTTATATATGTATTTATATCCTATCTTACTTCAAAAATAACTCAAGGTAACGTTTAAGAATAACAAATAATTGATTTTTCTGCCTTGAACCTTTTGTCAGCTCTACAGTCTTAGGACAAATGCAAATATATACGTGTACTATTTTGGTTGAAGGGATGAGGCTCCATGCTTGGAAGCAACATGGTACCCATATACACTAAATTATTCAATAAAGTTTCCATTTGAGGTCAGTTTATGCTATATTCTAGAGTAGAAGATATTCTTTCAGTAGGTAAGCACTTCCTACAAATTTCTTTGATACATACCTGAGAAAAAAGTAGGTTCTCAGTAATTTCAAAGTAAATTCTATATGAGTGACTCTGATACACAGGGGTTAGAAATTTCATTTTCTCAAGTAAAACAAAAGTTGTAAGAATTTAATTATTTCCTGCCAACAAATATTTTGAGTTTATGTTAAACACAACTATTTCTTAGAACTATATCCCCTCTGAAATATCTCTTTAGGAAAATAATATTCAATAAAGTAATATAATCTCTACTTAATTTAGTGACACTTTAGTGACTTCCATCACAAAGTTAACTAAAAAAGATACACTGCTTTTTATATATGCTGTCCACTGTAATATAGTATCTTATTTTGCCCCATAATTATGAGTTGGCAGTGAAAGAATCTAGCACATTAAATAGAAATAGATGTACAGATTTTAAAAAATATTTCATTGACTTCTCAGCAATTCCCCAAAATATATGTATTACATTTTCATAATATTTCATCTAAAATATTCATCTTTTTAAGCTTACATTTTACCATTCAATAATCTCCAAACCATTCTGAATCTAAATTCAATATGCCAAGCATAAACTTGGCTAATTCATAATTAATTCATGTCATCTATAAGAAATGCAAGGTTCCCCTCGGATTTCAAGGAATTTTATATTGACAATAGACTTGCAAGTCTAAAGTATTTTTAACCTCATATATAGTTATATTTTTTTAAGCCTTCCATTTTTAAGTGATATAGAAATGTATATAGTTGTCTAAACTGAGGGTTTTATGTTAAGCTGATTCTTATTTCAGAAAAATAACTTTTAATTCATTCACATACTTCGTCTTACCTTAGAATTTTCTAAGTGATGTTGATTTTTTCTCAACAAAACCAAGCCATTGTTTTGTTTATTAATAATTTTTTCAAAATCTACACACTTTGAAATCATATAAATGGGAATTAATAGCAATTCACTTTTCCTTCCTTTGTCATTTTCCTACTTGACAATGAAAAGTTACAGAAAGTTATCTAAACAAAAAAACCTTTGGGATAATTTACTTAGCATCTTGATTGTATAAAGAACATCTCAAAGGTATCCAGTAGGGAAAAAACATTAGGATGAAAGTAACATACTTAGTGCTGTTGTATCTCAGACCAATTCACATAATTAATCATCACTCACGCTGTTTTATATAATTAATGTTTTGTCACTGCTCACTAGCAATCTTCATGCTTTCACCAAGCCTGCAAACAATATTTTTTGTTATTGTTATTTTTGAAGACTAAGAGGATAGGAAATTAATTCTTGTTTCATATGTATGTTAGTTTATTATGTTTGATGATAAAGATGAAGCAATTCAACTGAATGACTATATTTACCCTTGGGCTTTCTTTCTGTAATAATTCTAGTTATAATATGCATGTTACATGAGTTAGTCTTTGGCATAATTCTCTAATTAAAGTGAAAAGCACTTAGAATGTTTCACAATATGGTATTGTTGCTTAATTACTGAAACATTTTTCTCACTTCCATATTTAGTGAAAACAGGTCCTCCTGTAGAAAGAATTATACACTAACAAAATGGCTTTTTATATTTTTTATTGCCTACCCTTCTAACTTGCTTGAAGCATAAGAGGATTGACTTGTGGGTAAATGAAGCTGTTTCTTCAATTTTACTTTTTTAATCAGCCACGTTCTTTGGTTCATTTTAATTCATTCTATTTAATCTTTCTTATTGTCTGTATTTTGAGTTGCAAAGTGGCTTAATTTTATGAACGTTGAGCACTGGCTAACGTATAGTGCCTGAGTCAAAAGTTTTAGATGTTTGTCTAAACCTTGCTTTTGTGGCCTTTAGTCCATTAGAAACCCAAGCTAAAGACCTCACCAGAAAATTGAATTATCTCAAAAAAATATTTGAGTGTTAATTTGAATAAAGAATATCACTGCACCTCTGAACATATATAAACACGGGATAATTTTATGACTGAGTTTTACAAAACAGAGAAATTAGTTGAGTCATAAAATAATTTAATGCACCTTCTAGTATAGCAATCTATTACTAATGATGAGCTAATAGAAAAACTTCATTCATGCTTAAAATTATTATTTTAAGTGTAGCCCTTCAAAAAGATCCCCAAAGTCAAGTCATTTTAAAAAAATCATAAGATCGTTTTGGAGTTCAGGGGTCCTTGCTTCTCTCATCCTCTCTCCGGGGTAGCGACTGGAGTCTGGTCCAGTAGAGCTGAGATCCTGTTGCTGAAGAAATAAGATGACTCCATGTGCCTCATCTCATGGGCTCACCCCAAATACCTGTGCTGTTTCATGGAACATACCAACAACACTAAAGCCTCCTTGATTGCAGGAATTAGATCTGCAAGAATCCCAGCAGATGTAGAGCAAAGCCCATCCATCACAACAGTAAGACAGTGAGGCAGCCAAGTGATCCTCCTAGTTTTATGCTGTCAGTTAATTTTTAGTGAAAAGTCTACAAGTGTGAGGCCATCTGGGGAGTCAGCAATTGGTAGGCCTATTTTATACAGAACTTTAGTGCTCGCTTAGTTTCTGTAGATTTACAATATCTAATGGTAAAATTGTTTAAGCTGTATTTTTCTTTCACATTGTGTATTATGTGATGTCTATAATAATACAATTATAACAAACAAAATATTGATAATACGATAGCAACAATTATCGGGGGTTGTATGTATTTTTCTCACCCTAAAAAAATCTGCTATGTAGTGCTATCATCATCTTTTCCTAGAATAAGAAACCAAGAATCTGAGAATTAAATAACTGGAACTATCCAGACCCCGGCAATAAATGATGAAGCCATGGAATTGCTTAACTATGATAAAAACATTTGCATTTTCAATGTCAATCTTGAGTCAGATTTTAAATTTGGACCATCGAATATATTTGTGTGACTATATAAAATAGTTGAAAACTATTTCCTATAGCACAGACATTTTTAAAAAATAATGCAGATGCCCAATTTATTTTCATTTTTTAGAACAAGAATCCTTGAACATCTTGCTTTCTATTACCTTTGCCAGGAAATAAATATTTGAATGAGACATTTTAATAAGGGAAATATTTTTACTTAAAATTAAAGTTTCTATTTTTTCACCTCCAAAATTAACAGGAAAGCCACTGGCGGTACATTTGTTAGTGAAATCATATTCCAGATGCTTTTGAAAAAACAATACTGCACCAAGTCACATTATATAATGTAATTGTCCAAAGTCTATTCCTAAAGTATTCCTAGGTCTGTCATAAATTTAAAAATGAGTAGAGATACAGGTCATATAAATAGCCTTACAGATAGCCTCTCCTAGAAACAGCCTTACTTAAAAACAGGAATTATTAAAAAATAAAATAATACCTCCATACTAACACAGAAGTCACTACAGAGTATATTTTCATAAGCTACCACTTAAAATTTAAATTAGAAAGTGTTAGAGGTGTTCAAAAAATTTTATATCACCATGAATTCAGGCTAACTAGGATAGCTGCATTGTGCCTCTTGGAAATTTTTGTTTCCACAAATTGTGCGTTATGATCACCTGGAGAGCTTGGAAATGCAAATTACTGAGACAACCTAAATGTTAATGAGTACAGATCTCCGCAACTGAGATCCAGAAAACTGGATCTCAGCAGTCCCTCCCAGCGATTCTGAGACAGCTGCTGAGTGGACCACAGTGTGAGAAATATTGTCCTCGTCTGGACTGTCATTATTGCATGTACATAGAATGTGGTCATTTTACACGTTGCCAGCTTTTATGATGGACGAGTGCTGTATGAAGGTGATGAAGTTTAAATTGTTCCAAGTGTCATTTTCTATTTAAACACATATCCAGAGTAAAGTGGCTTTGTCTGTATAACTCCATAGCTCTGATTACAGGTTGAGGAGACCAACTTACTTGCACGACAGAAATAAACTTTAATCTCATATGTCATTTGCTCAGCTTTACAGTAGGATAAAAAGCAGGAGAGAGAGCAGATAAAGCGTCTTCATCTAAGTGCGAGGCCTTATAGCTTCTCAAGCACACAGGACTCTTAGTTCCCTCACCTACAGAGGGCATGAATGGCTTCCTAGTCTAAAGAAACAGGTACAGTATCCTAAGTAGCAACGATCCTTTCAGCTAGACAATGCAAATGCAGTCGTGGACCCAAAACCATGCTATCAGGTAATACAAAAGAAAAACCTGTGAGGTGGGACAGAGTTAAGTCACAGCCTTGCTCTCTATCCCCCGACACTTCCACTACCAGAAACCAGAAACCTCTGTAAAGGTGTTCCCCCTTACTGTCGCTCATACCCACGTGGTCTGTGCACTCATCCAGTGAACCAACCAGCCCTTCATGTCCTGGCCATCCTGTCTTTAGTAGTAATGTTTTCATTGCTCCTTCCAATTTCTGTTTAAACCTCAGCTCTGTGAGATGCCCTTACTATGTTGTGTTCTTCGGCCATTTTATACACTAGCCATTTGTAAATGTGTTCCTTTCTCCAAAGGGATCTATTCCAGGGGCCCCGACTGATATAAAAGTGCCTGTTCCAAGCCATTAATAGTATTTTCAGCTATGGCTTCTGTTACAGTGTAAACAAGCCCAATATGGACCATCTATTTCTGCTAAAATCCATTGAATCCTCCAAGAGACTTGGGCAAAGACCCTAAGCATTCTATCTGCCAGCTGTGTGTTAGCTCTTGTCCTCGGGAGATTCAACTCAAAGGCGATTTTCAAGCAATTCTTTATCTTGTTAATATTCCAGACAAGCTCTGACCACATCAGTGGCTTCATTGGGCAACAGAGGGACATGTTCTGTCCATTGCTGCATGGCCTGGACACCACCATGACTACATCAAAGACCAATCCAAGACATGTGCCTTGGCGCTGTAGTCCCCTTCTGAGCTGGTAATTAGATGGGGACTACATGACCTAATTAATTCTACCCTGGGATTTCTATAAGGAATTGCATCTCCCACCTTGGAATGTTCCTTTTTTTCAAGAAGAAATTGTTTTTTCGTTTTTCTTTTAATATAAAATTTATTTATTTATTTATTTTGGGCTGTGTTGGGTCTTGTTGCTGTGCATGGGCTTTCTCTAGTTGTGGCGACCGGGGGGTACTCTTCGTTGCGGTGCACGGGCTTCTCCTTGCGGTGGCGTCTCTTGTTATGGAGCACGGGCTCTAGGCACACAGGTTTCAGTAATTGTGGCATGCAGGCTCAGTAGTTGTGGTTTGCGGGCTCTAGAGCGCAGGCTCAGAAATTGTGGTGCATGGGCATATTTGCTGCCACAGCATGTGAGATCTTCCCGGACCAGGGCTTGAACCCGTGTTGCTTGCATTGGCAGGCGGATTCTTAACCACTGCACCACCAGGGAAGCCCCCTTGGGATGTTCTTAACTGCCCAATTAAGGGCTCATTTGCCTGACCATAACGCAAGACCACTGGCCAGGACCCAGGAGTCTCTGAATATCCAGATATAAAGCTATAGCTTTGAGATCAAGAACCGGTTCTTGTGATACTGCCACATTCACTGCTTCTCAAATCAGCCCATTGTGTAGACTTACCTACTCATTCCACTGCAGGTACGCTGTGAGTCCTGACCATCCATATGAGAGTTTCCATTGGTGAACGAAGGGACCTGTTTTTCCTCAATGGGAAGAGAAGCATGAGGTTCATACCACTCTGGGTAGCTTCCATCATGGGTCCATTGTCGAAAGGATACATTTTCATATGATGTACTTCACCCAAGTTACTCCTCTTAGCTTGTTCCTGAATATGTCATTTTCATTTTTATCAGGGAACTTGAATGGAGATGCCATTTTGACATCACGCATGACATGGTAGATATCTTAGACCTAAATAGAGTCTGGTATTCTTCAGATTCCTTTAGTCTAGGGACTGTCTCTACCAGAGCCCAAGAGAATGCCAGTAGCTGTCATTCAAATAGGTTAATCTGCTCACGGCATTAGAGCGTTTTCTGGTATAGAATCCTAGCAGCCACCTTAGGGTGCTATTATTGAGCTTTTCCCAGAAACTCCAGTCTGCATGTTTTAGTAGCAGATACCTCTACAGTTGATGACTTTTAAGGCCTCAGAGAGGCAGCTTGGGTTATTGCCTGCCTCAGACGTCTTACAGTTGGCCCTTGTTCCCCTTTCGAATTCAGTCTGTCTTGGGACTTCCCGGGTGGTCCAGTGGTTAAAACTGCGCCTTCCAATGCAGGGGGTGTGGGTTCGATCCCTGGTCAGGGAGCTAAGATCCCACATGTCTCGCGACCAAAAACACCAAAACATAAAACAGAATCAATATTGTAACAAATTCAATAAAAACTTAAAAAATGGTCCACATCAAAAAAAAAAAAATCTTAAAAAAAAAATTCAGCCTGTCTTTCTGTCACTCTGTACACCATGACCAACAGAAACCCGGAACGTATCTGCCAGATTTCAAATAGTGCTGAACGCTGTTTTCCTTGTCGTGGGATCCAGGAGAATAGCAGTGTGTCCTTTACTGTTTGTGAATTGTCTCGAGTGGTTTATCCAGGATATTTCCAGAAACTTCACTGATGGCACTGGGCTCTGACTCTTGGCTGCCTCTAGTGTGAATCTTAAGCTTTACCTAGTCACGTGTGCTACTACACTTTCCAAACCTTGCCTGACTTTCTCCTCCAAGAGGAAAGTTCTCATTCATCATTAACCAGCTTAGTCTGACAATGATTTGGACCAAACTGTTTCCAACCAGGTTGTGACACATGTTGGAGAAGTCAGGTTTCCTTAAGGGACAAAGAGTAAGGTGACAGTCTACCCCACATGAAGACTCACTGTGTTTGAGGGGTTTTTTGGGGTTTTTTTTGTGTGTGTGCGGTACGCGGGCCTCTCACTGTTGTGGCCTCTCCCGTTGCGGAGCACAGGCTCCGGACGCACAGGCTCAGCGGCCATGGCTCACGGGCACAGCCGCTCCGCGGCATGTGGGATCTTCCCGAACTGGGGCACGAACCCGTGTCCCCTGCATCGGCAGGCGGACCCTTAACCACTGCGCCACCAGGGAAGCCCTGTTTGAGGTTTTTTTAGATTGGGATTGAGAGGAAAGATGTAGCCAAGTGGACCAAAGCATACCAGCCTCCTCTGTCCTGAAACTCCTAGAGAGGTTTTACCATGTCCACCTCGTGGAGGCAGTTGTAGGGACTTCCTTAGTGAACCCATGTAGTCAGCAGTCAGCCTGCAAGACCTGCTTATTTTTATCATAGTCCAATCAGGACTATTCCAGAGAAAATTAACGAGGGGCTAGCACCCCTGCTGCCATCACGTCCTTAATCAGAGCTGAGTTTTCTTTACCTCCCTGGAATCTTGTGCTGTTTAATAGTTACTACAGCGGAAGGTTTAGGCAATTCTAAGGGCTCCCATTTTAGTACATCCAATTACAACTGGGCTAAGGAACAGCAGTCCAAGATTAGGCTCACGCCAGAAATGGCAAGGTCCTTCATCCACAGTCACATCCTTCCCAGTTATACATTTAGCCAGAGGTGATACTGCCTACTGGCTACGTCTTAGTCCCTTCTTTTCCTATCTGCAGTTTTCACTACAACCATGATACCTACGAATGCAGCGTCACTCTGCCTCCTTCTCTGCTCCACCAGCTTTTTACCATTGCTGTTAACTTCGCCTTCTCATTTCCCAGCAGTCTTACTTCTCATGGTGCACTGGCTTCCACAATCTCAAAAAGCTGTGTTCACCACCCCTGGCCATTCTCCATTAACCATGGCACACAGCCTGGGACCCCACTCAGAACTGGACAAGGAGACCCTGGCCTTCGTGGGCAGGCTTCTTTGTGTCTTCGCAGATGCAGTCAATTCAGCCACCGCGTCAGCGCCTTTTGTTTGCATTCCCATTGGCACCACTGGATTAACTTCCGAGATGAGAGTGTCAGATTTAACAGGGTTCCTTAAGGGAAGCAGCTGCCGGAACTAGAACAGATTTTCTTCCCCCCCAGCTGGCGACAACGTGTCAGGAAATCTTTCATAGGAATTCTGTCAGTTTTCGCTCTTTTCACTCTGTGTCTTGAAAGCCACCTAAAGAGAGCTGATAGAGTCTTCTCTGGCCAAGTTCTTTCTTCTGAATGGCCCAGATTTTTTTTCCTTCAGTGAAACCCAGCATGTCAGCTGCAAGAGTAAACGTGTCCATGAATTGTATATACTCTCCTGCCTCTCCCTAAAGAGAGCCACCTGGGAACCCAGGCCTGGGGGACTCCCCGAATCACCGTGTCTACCAGAGTTTAGCTCAGAGCATGTGGTTTGGGGAGGCTCATTTTTTTTCTTTTTGCATTATTATTATTATTTTTTAATTACTGTATGGCCAGCCCAGGTTTGCTACATCCCTTAAGAGAGCTGCGTCTTCTTCAGGGCTGTTCCAGTACACAGCAGAAAGACAACAGGCGGCTTTCCTTCTCAGCATAGATTCACATCACCCAAGGCTTCACCCACTCCAAAAGCGTCCTTGAATTTACGCCTGCCAGCAATTCCCAAACGGCAACATTGCAGCAAGTTAGGAGTTCGCATTCACATCAAACGTTGTTTTTCAGCTGCAGCATGCAGAAAAATGATCAGCTCTTATGTCAATTAACCTAAAGATCCTGGCAAGTGTGAACCGCCCAGATATCTGCTGGTTCTTCTCAGCAAAGCGGCCCAGCTCCTATTTACTTTGTCCCGTGTGGTGTCTACTAGCCCCATGAGGCTGTTGAGCCCTAGAAATATGGAGTCTGAATTGAGGGGTGTTACAAATGTAAGGTGCACACTGATTTCAAGGACTTAGTATGCAATAAAGAACACAACATTTCTCCTTTAATTTCTACTTGAGTCAACGTTTGAATAATATTTAGGACGTATTAAAATTAATCTTGCCTATTTCTTTTAATTTAAATGTAGCTAATGTAAAGTTTAGATTTAAAATGACACACATAGCTTTCGTTGGTGGTTCCCATTATATTTCCACTGGCCAGGGCTGCACTGTAGTCACTAGTTTCCAGTGTTATTTGCCTGGGGTGGCAGAGGAGTGACATCAAGATGAAGTGCAGTGTCCCTCGAAGTCCCCACTGGACTTGTGCTTTCATCGTGAGCACAGGCTGCAAAGCTGCTTGATGTACGTGCTCTGGTTTCTCTTTCCCCCAAGTGGTTTTAGCTGCACAAAGCTAATCGGTTACTAGGAGACAAAGCCGCTTTCTCCTCAGTTTTATGACCCTGTTTCCCTTCGGTTTTATCTCACTCATCATCCATCTGCCAGTTCCACAGGGCATATGTGTGTGTCATCCATATCCCAACAGTATGATTTATCCCCAGTATTTTCTGTGGAGCTTTTGCAACCTCAAACCCAGGGAGGGTCAGGGTCACATTCTCATCAGAACTCCCTCCCAGAACCTTTGGCTGCATTGAGTCTGAAAGGATCTGAAAGCCAGGTCTCCTTCCGTCACCACCACTGAGGTTTTAGGTTCAAACTGTCAATCAGACCCTCCAGACACAGTAGGCTTTAACCTAATATTGCATTTACTTGGTCCTCTAGGAGCATGCGAGGCAGGTGACACGCCAGACACAGCATCTTCATTTCATGGGGAGGTCCAACAGCGACTCAAGAGCTTCTTCCCCCCGCCCCTCCAGGCTTCAGGCCACTGAACTGCTCCCCCAGGGCAGGTGCCACAGTAAAGGGAGAAGACTCCACATTCCTGTTTTCAAGGAAATCATGCTGGAAGAACTAGGTCTTTCTCTGCAGTTCTCAACAGCCAGGCTTGGTGTTACCCCTTTACTCACAGTTTGCTGGAAAGATCCAACTGAGAAAATATAGTTGTTCACTATGTATGTTAAATCTTAAATCTCAAATCTCTGTTTTGAGACAAGTGTGTATGTGGGAGGCTCTCTAAAGGTCTGAAAATATTCAATTCTCCAGAACAGATGGACAGTGGAGGAAGGTGGTTAAAATGTACAAACTTCCAGTTTTAAATAAGTTCTAGGGACATAATGTACAACATGATGACTTGAGTTAGCACTGCTGTAAGATATATCATGTATGATATAGTGGAAAGTTATGAAGAGAGTAGACCCTAAGAGTTCTCATCACAAGGAGAATTTTTTTCTTTTCTTTTTATTGTATCTATACAAGACGATGGATGTTCACTAAACCTATTATGGTAATCATTTCACCATATGTGCAAGTCAAACCATCATGCTGTATATCTTAAACTTCTACGGTGATGTATCGATTATTTCCCCATAAAGATAAAGACAATAAAAAGAAAACAGTTACTTAGCCTTAACATTTCCATGGTGGCTAAAAACATTGGCAGTATAAATGAACATCCCTATTAAAGACCACTAGAAAACCAATTTCCAATTTTTGTAAGACTGCAACAGTTACATGTAATTTGGATCATCAGCTTTTATTTTAGACTTGTTTCCTCAAAATTCAATTGCTTATACATCTTACAGTTGAGATATATTCCAGTAATTATATCTTTCTGTTTTTCAGGTATAATTGCCTTATTTCCTAATTCCCCAAAAAACTGTTTCATACATTATTACATCAACTTTGATCATCCTCTCAGTTTTAGAATCCATTTAAATTTCTATTTTTCGCTTTCATATTTTGTAATATACTGTTCATTAGGCCTGTACTATCACAGACCTAAAATAAATTTTCAAGAGTTTGAGCCAGTTAATTACTTTTAACTCTTATGTTACCATCACAGAGTACTTTCATAAAAATTGAGCTGTAACAACTTTTTAAGATGTCATCTTTTAAACACTGAATTTTAGTAGCAAAAATCCAATTAATTGGCAGTTATCTACAGTTACATTCCAAACAAATGCATTAAATTATTCATTAATGAATTTCATTATAAAGGATTAAATACCATATTTTCCTATCATGAACACATTTCATTTATCATTTGTTAAAATTAATTTATTTATTTTATTTTTGGCTGCGTTGGGTCTTCGTTGCTGTGCGCGGGCTTTTCTCCAGTTGTGGTGAGCAGGGGCCACTCTTCATTGTTGTGCGCGGGCTTCTCACTGCGGTGGCTTCTCTTGTTGCGGAGCACAGGCTCTAGGTGCGCGGGCTTCAGTAGTTGCAGCGGGCGGGCCCTAGAACGCAGGCTCAGTAGTTGTGGTGCATGGGCCCAGCTGCTTCACAGCATGTGGGGTCTCCCCAGAGCAGGGCTAGAACCCGCGTCCCCTGCATTGGCAGGTGAACTCTCAACCACTACGCCACCAGGGAAGCCCTATCATGTTTTTATTAAGTAATTTTTTCTTTAAATTTTGTTTTTTTCATATATATACATGGAGAATTCTCTTCAATTTGCAACATTTTAGAGAAAAATAACAATACTTTTAGGACCATGATAAGTTATAATTTTCTTTAACATGAAACTTCTGCCAGATTTCCTTCATAATTTCAACAAAACCAATGTACCTTATAAGTAACAGTATATGAACTAGAATATCTGGCCATCTGATAGTATGCCAAATGGGTTAGTATAAAACATCAAGTGAGAATAACAATAACCAAGCAGTGTTGTCGATCTAGATTGTATTTCCCAATGAAGTAACATGAAATTGTAGGAAACAGGCATTAAAATGTTTGCCTCCATGAAAAAGAAAAATTCAAACTATGATCATGGTATTTTCCCTTTGACATCATATATGTACACATTTAAACACATGATGTGAAAAAAATCTAGTACATGAACATATATAATATCCAAATAGATTTTTTTCTTGCTCAATTTATTTAGATATTCTAGCAATATGTAGACAATACCAGAATATTTAATTTTTCTATTAAAACATAACACTTGAGTGTTTCATTGAATGAACACGTCTGTATGATGCAGCGGGATAAATCAATAAAACTTGAATAGGAAAGAAAAGCAACTCACCTTTATATGTTTTACCTTTTCATTATAATAATGTTATCATTTATCATGATAAAGCTTAAGTTATGGTTCTGAAATGCCTGGTATACATGCCCTATTCCATGACTAAAGTGCTTTCTTTTTTTTTTTTTAACATCTTTATTAGAGGATAATTGCTTTACAATGGTGTGTTAGTTCCTGCTTTATAACAAAGTGAATCAGCTATACATATACATATGTTCCCATATCTCTTCCTTCTTGCGTCTCCCTCCCTCCCACCCTCCCTATCCCACCCCTCTAGGTGGTCACAAAGCACTGAGCTGATCTCCCTGTGCTATGTGGCTGCTTCCCACTAGCTATCTATTTTACGTTTGGTAGTGTATATATGTCCATGCCACTCTCTCACTTTGTCACAGCTTACCCTTCCCCCTCCCCATATCCTCAAGTCCATTCTCTAGTAGGTCTCTGTCTTTATTCCCGTCTTGCCCCTAGGTTCTTCATGACCTTTTTTTTTTTTCTTAGATTCCATATATATGTGTTAGCATACAGTATTTGTTTTTCTCTTTTCTGACTTACTTCACTCTGTATGACAGACTCTAGGTCCATCCACCTCACTACAAATAACTCAATTTCGTTTCTTTTTATGGCTGGGTAATATTCCACTGTGTATATGTGCCACATCTTCTTTATCCATTCATCTGTCGATGGACACTTAGGTTGCTTCCATGTCCTGGCTATTGTAAATAGTGCTGCAATGAACATTTTGGTACACGACTCTTTTTGAATTATGGTTTTCTCAGGGTTAAAGTGCTTTCTAATGTTTTTCTTATGACAGGATGATGAGGTAAGGGAAAGCCGATTCAGTTTCACAGCCTATGGAATGGGACCGTGTCTGCAAACAAAAGATGGTGTGACTCCAAAGGGCCCAAACCATCCTGTCCAGGTAATGCCAAAGAGCCTGGATGAAATGAGGAAGGTCTTCATTGACCGGGCCAAGAAGATTGACACCATCTCCCGAGCCTGCTTCCCATTAGCCTTTTTGATTTTTAATATTTTCTACTGGGTTATCTATAAAATTCTTAGGCATGAGGATATTCATCAGCAACAAGATTAAGTCTCTGGGGGTGTGCAAGTGTGCAAACTGTCAACTCAGAAGGAAGGTTTTTTGCCATAGGGTTGTGTGTGTGTGTGTGTGTGTGTGTGTGTGTGTGTGTGTGTGTGGTGTACAAATGACCATTTGTCATATGTGGCATATGGAAAGGTATTATTATGATTTGCTATGCAAAGTCATGAGGCAGTTGAGTACTTTAATGGATACAAAATATATATATTATAGGGATTCTATTTCATATTAATTTAAGATTATCTGTTTTTTCACAGTAAATCGTACAAGTGGAAGTATTACTGTCAATGTGTTCGTATCTAATATATCACATAATATAGTACATGTGAAAACTACTTTGGAATTCTTTGATTTTTAATTCAATATTAAATATCACAAAAGTAAAATTTGCACAGAAAACTTTGGAAAAGGAAAAAGGGGAAACGTTGAAGATAAAAAATCAGTAGTTTGAGGCTTTAAAATATTTTCTTATACTGTAGTTACAAAATAGAAAAATAATCAGATAAGTCAGTGGGAAACTCGCTCAATAATGATAGAAGATTGTACATACACATGCTATAGAACCAATTTAGGGAATAAAAAATTTAAATTAGAAGATTAAAATTAAAAACTTTGTTGTTTAGATACTAAATTTAGTTGTTTAAAATACTAAATTTCCCTCTTTGGAAATTTTTTTAATGGCCTAAGCGATCATATTATATACAAAATCTACTTTTCATAACTTTATATCTCTATGAATGAATGTAGGTATACTGAAAACATTATTGTTTTTAAAAAGTGTTATAGCTGTGTATTTTTAATTTTTTAAATAATTTTAATTATTGCCAAACACTGAAAAATTCAAGCCAGCATCTTTGTTTTGTTAGATTTTTAATAGTTGCTTAATTGTCTGTAAGTAATTATGTTTACTGTTTTGATATAATTGAATAAAGTTCAGTAAGGCTTTTATATTTTAGCTTAGAATGAGACTTTAAAATTCAATGGGATTATAGTATTTACATTTTGATAAAAATGAATTTACTGAAAACAAATATGGATTTAGAAAGAGTTTTTCATAAGAACAGTTTTCACATCAAAGTTATATGGGTTCCAACTCCTAGCTCCAAATGTAAAGATGGAAGATTTTAATTCTAAATTATATAAACAAGTCATTTCTACAAAGTGAGGATTGATTATTTTATATTTCTGAATTAATGATTTCAATATATAAGCCATCCACTAGATGTGAATAATTCTAAATAAAATTTTTACTTAAAATTTATCAGCATCCCCATGGAATTATTTCAACTACAATGGGGCATTAACTCATTTCGTGCAGTGTAATTAAGTGCAAATATATGATAGAGTTCTAGGTTAAACTGAACCAGATTCTGATTCTTTTCCAGTTTTGCCACTTTTGCATTATTTTTGTCATTAATGTTGTATTTTTAAAAAGCTCTAGAATGCTTTTTAGGAATGTTTAATTACTGGTCAGATTCACTAGATGGAAACTCGTACCAGATTATTGACAGAGAAAAGTTTAACCGTTAAGAAAACGATTAACTCAGATTTAAGAGGGAAAAAAAAGCCAGTTCTTGAAATGGATGGTACCAGTTACTGCCCTTTAACCACTATCAAACTAAAAGTAAGAACTGCCATTTAAAGCTAACATGTCTCAATGTTATTGAACTTTGGTCTGTCTAATTGTATTTTTTTAAATAACTTTAAAAAATAATGTATGTTTAGCAATTTTTGCTAGTAAAAGACCAAATTACCCTCCTTTATAAGTAATTTAAAACTATTAGGAAAGAAAAATGTTTGGCATTAAATGCAAATGCCACAGCCGAAAGCAGTTATTGCTATGTACTTTACTTATTTTGAGGACTGTTCACCCCAGAGTTAAACATGTCCTTCTTCACTGAGGATTGTATGAACCAAAACCATGAAAATATATTCTTGTACTCAAGATAGATTAGACCAAGATATGCTGTTGGTGTTCTCTGAGGGTAAGCTAGTTGGTTTGAATTAATGATAAACTACATTGTCTCAATGTGTCTCTGAAATACTTGAATACATTTTTCTGTACTTCACACATCTTAGTTTTAAAGTTCTTCATCATTGCTTAAATTAAGTGAATTATGCCAAAAGCAAACACAAATACAATGGACCTATGCTCCCAAAGAAATTCATGGACATCACTTGTTTTCATATTTGAGAATATTAAAAATGTCTCTTTTTAAAGCCTGAAACTTGGAATATAAGAATACTAGCCACACAACAACTTTTTCAGCAGGGGCGTTGGTATGGTAGAAATCTCCCTATCTCAGAAGGATTACACTTTGCTTAGGTATATATAGTTGTCTCACTATACTAAGAAAATACATGGACATTTCACTCATATGGCAACAGTGACATTACAAATATAGCTGAATTCAAAATGTTTAAAGGAATCTGTCCCCTCTAATGAACTCTCATAGACCCTTTAAAATGGGAAAACGACATTATAATTAACATCCCGAGATGGTATTTGCCTAAATAAGCCCTGTGTCAAACCCTAATATTTCAAACTAAACCAGACAGAAATCTATTAACGATGAGAAAATTAAAATGTGTGCATGTACCGTGAGTACCCACACATAAGCTGGAATTCTAGTCTGGATATTCTGAAGCATTTTGAAATAGTCACATTAGAAAGTTTGTAATTTTTCTACATGCCGTTTACTTCACTTTTTTTTATAATTATGTATCTCAACCATTGACATCTATGGTTCCATATGAATTTTTAGGAAACCTTGTACCTTAGTATATATGTGCCATCCTTCTCTTTCTTTCCCAACTATTAGAACTGGAGTTCAATTACAGTGAGGACCTAGAACTTTCTTTACTATTTAAGAGATTCCAGAAAGTTACTGTAGAAGCAAGAAAGCCAAGGGTCTTTAAAACTTCTCCATACTTTCTGGATGTTTCTGCATAACAGTGACTCACCTGGAGAGCCCATCCAACTCCCAGTTGCTGTATTTAAGGGACTGTCATGACTACTTATCTTATCCTACAGTCAACTCCTATTCTATGGCTATATTCTAACAATTTTTACTTTAATTTTGATTTATAAATGCTTTAAATCTGTATACCCCTAAAATATAGATACATACACTGGGTTTATAAACTCCCAGGATCTTATGGAAGATACTGGAAATTTTAGGGAAAAATGTGAAAAAATAAGCCAACATGTTTTATAGAAGAGAGCAAGATGTTAACTACTTCAGCACTCTGTGCGACCTAAGTGGTTATAATTTTAAGAGAATAATACGTGTATCCTCCATACTATACATTCTCTTTTCTGAATGTCTTTCATCCCATTTAAAAAATATACTTTTCTATTCTTAACATGATATACCTCACCTGCTAGTCACTTTGGAAGACTGAATGTTATACTGGCAGCTAAATTTTTCTTTCATCGATAAAGTACACATTCCATGAAATGGACCGGAGGAAATATGGGACTTGCCAATATTAAACATAGAAAATACTCTCAATATTAAAAGTAGGAAGCTGGCAATACTGACATCCACAGGTGTCCCCTGACAGCCACTTAGAGCCCTCTCAGAATGAAACTCAGAAGGAATATAAGCCACAGTTCTTAGACCAATCAATCATTAACAATCTTTGAGGTCATGTGTCCGACTCTAAAATAGATTTCACAGACCTTGAAATATAGACAATAGCAAAAGCTCTCAAAATTTACGGGGGTATACCATCTGTATTTCTCAGCTAGTTGATGCTGACCTAGTAAAGAAAAGCAGACCACTCCTAGGACACAGCACTAACTTTTATATAGTCTGTATTCATTCATGCTGACAAGGTGAAGACTGCAAAGTAATGAACTTGATTGAAACACATTAAGAGAATAAGTATGGTTTCCACCTCAAGGCACTTTAATTTTAACAGTCTATCCAAGGCAAATATCATCAATGGAAATATAGTCTATGCACTTATAATTATCTTAGTTCACTGAAGGGATTAGTTGGAAATTGTCTTAGTGACTCAGAGAATAGTTTTTGCACCTTTATAATTGCAAGCTTGCCTTTTGAATTATACTTACCTTTTAAGCACATTTATGGTAACGACAGTTTGCTTGTTCATTTGGGTATTCAGTTTTTGAACTCGATAATTTTATTGCCTAGCCTTGGCTTTTGGACTGAGTTACACGCTATTATAGCAGTGTTGGAACTTTTAGCACCATCAGCTCTGGCAGACTATGAAAACTTGCTGGCATCATATGCATTTCAGAGAAGAATTTAGTGGCAAAAACTGCACAATTTATTAAAGTGACAAATTTCAATATTTCTTAAAACTGTATGCAGAAATGTCTAACTTGTTCAAGCAACATTAAAGGACTTTCTGGTGCAGTTTTTCCAATATTTTTGACAAGGCCACTTTCCCTAGCTGAACCTATCTGAACAATGGGCAGTGGAAAAGTACGACCATGAAGATTAGAATTCTATAAAAGACTGAAATTTTGAATATAATGGCGAGCAAGTATTGTTCTCCACAATGCCTCCGTAATTCCTTACTGTATCCTCTGCTTGGGACCATTCATAGCAGTGCAGAAACAATCATGTCCATCCCAATTGAATTGAGCATTGAATATCAACCTTTAACTAAGCAAACACTCACCATCTCTCGTTTCCAAGACATATTTTAGACCTTAAAAAATGAGGTTAAAGGGATGCTAAAAATGATAAGAAGAATTACAGTTTGTGGCTGTAAGACAATGGGGTGTTTTCAATGAAATATTTTAGAAAATACAGTGTATATGAACACACACATTCCCTCTTGATTGAATACAAACAAAACACCCATAATACCTGAGCTGTCTTCCTCAGCAGATGCATTGATTTTTATTTCCTGGTTCATATACTACAAAGAGTGATAAAAAATAACAATCCCATTTTATTCTCATTGCTATATAAATTCTTTGTGAATAAATAGGTAGCACACCATAGGAATTGTGTTAAGTTAATTAACTTTAAATTTAAACTTTTATCCCAGCCCCTGTTCCTCTATAAGAATATACTGAACTTCCATAGGGAAACAGCTGTTGTTCTAATTACTTAAAAAGTAAAGTGATGCATATTCTTCCATAACCAGGATGCTTAGAGCCCATGCATAAAATAGAGCCCCCTAGGATTTGAAAATAACTAGGGCAGGGAAAATATTCTGGAGAAGCTTCTACCAGAAATCAGCCCAAAAGACAGAGTCCTGAGCTAGTTGCTAGGATCCTCTTACTCATTTTTTCTTCCACCTTTTTTATGTTGCCTTAATCTCTTTCCTTTTCCCTCTCTTACACATACACACACACACACACCCATACACACACGTGCACACACACTTCTCATTATATATTGTTCATGGGGTAAATTTCTTCAAATTGGAAATGCAAAGGAAGTCAACTTTTCTGGGCAAATGTCCATAATCCTGTGACGTGTTTTGCAATATCAGTGATTCCTGGTGGGAAATATGAGCTGTGCAGTCATTTGATTTGGCCATCCCTTATTTATGAAACCATAATACTTTGTTGCAACAGCTCATGAACAAAGCTATGTGGATCAAATTTTCTCCAACTATTAATGATAGAATTCTAAAACACTGCTCGGACTGTCTTTGAAGAATGACTAAATATTTGTCAAACAGTGCTTCCAAAAGACGATCAGTAATAACTAGTACTATTGGATGATTTCACAGTGTCTTAACAGGCAGTTTTCTCAGTATTTTTTATGGCTCACACATAAACAAAATAAGAGAATTTTAAAGGTGGTGGAGTAGTATTTTAAAAAATAGTGATTCTGATTCCTACCTGTACATCAGAATCCCTTACACACATTTTTTTTTTTTTTTTTTTTTGCGGTACATGGGCCTCTCACTGCTGTGGCCTCTCCCGTTGCGGAGCACAGGTTCCGGACGCGCAGGCCCAGCGGCCATGGCTCACGGGCCCAGCCGCTCCGCGGCATGTGGGATCCTCCCGGACCGGGGCACGAACCTGTGTCCCCTGCATCGGCAGGCGGACTCCCAACCACTGCGCCACCGGGGAAGCCCTCTTAAACACATTTTTAAACATGTATACATACTAGTGTTCAGCATAAGAGATTATAATTCAATCAGTGATTCAACAACTATTCCTTAAGCACCTTCTAGGTACCTGGCACTTTTCTGAGTGAAAAGTGAATAAGGTATGTTCAGAGTAAGCATGACATTCTGGATTATTGATAAAGTTCCACAAGTGAGAACAATTGACATAAACATACACAAACCTATTCTAATAATACTTGATTTAACACTGAAAGCTTTTTAATCTTTTCTTTCTTCAAATTCATTTTAACTATTTCTCTTTTATGTCCTTAAAATTAAAAATAAATCTTTGTTTCAGTTCAGCTTCCCTTCCAATGTCAGAATCTTCACCATCCCTGGTACATTCCTGATACAAAATTATCCACATTCTCCTCAAGCTCTTAGAGCAACAGGTAGGTCATTATTCTGAAGCCAGCCTCTTCTGCTGTGACACAGCTGTAAGTGATTTAAAAAAAAAAGTTTATCTTCATCAAGAAATGACTTTTACTCAATAAATTCCAACTAAGTCTCCTCCATTCCCTTAAGGGCAGCTCATCGTGTGTTTTTCCATATCTGCTGCCCGTGTGCAGGCTCCATCAATACACTTTTTCAATCCCTGATCATTAGCTTTATTCTCATTTAAGGCACTCATCAATACACATTGTGTTAAACAATGATGAGATGTTTTCAGGTTCATAAAATAATGAAATATAATGTTTATGTAAATCATTTGCAGTAAGTTTATTTTTTTTCTTTTTTAAATTTTATTTTATTATTTTTTATATAGCAGGTTCTTATTAGCTATCTATTTTATACATATTAGTGTATATATGTCAATCCCAATCTCGCAGTCATCTCACCACCACTCCCCCCTCCCCCGATTCTCCCTCCCCATGGTGTCCATACTTTTGCTCTCTACATCTGTGTCCCTATTTCTGCCTTGCAAATCGGTTCATCTGTACCATTTTTCTAGATTCCACATATATGTGTTAATATACAATATTTGTTTTTCTCTTTCTGACTTACTTCACTCTGTATTACTCAGCCATAAAAAGGAATGAAATTGGGTCATTTGTAGAGATGTGGATGGACCTAGAGACTGTCATTAGTAATTTTAAATGTCTTCCTATAATGACACAATAATTTTAAATTAAGTATTTAACAATCTATTTCATGATATGAATATATTATTTAAAAAAACCTACAAAGTAATATGAGTTAAAGAACTATCAGCCACACATAATATTTTTAGAGTAAAGCTATAATAAAAATATAGTGATTTAAGTTGTTTTATTTTAATAGATGGTTTTTCTCTGTGGTGGTTTTAGCCAACGTGCCTTCTGGCAACCCCTCTACAGACTCATTATCCAATCTGGTTTGTAATGTAAACAAAGAGGAAAAAGCTGTGGGTCAAAGGCCAGGAAAGGATTCGGGCATGAGACTGTATTGAACGTGCCTGAATAATTTTGCACGCCTTCACTTTCATCTCTATGAATTATGCAATGGCTTTTCCTTCAGTTTGTATTTTAATGTATGATAGATGATGATATTGGGGAAAAATAGAGAGAAGTAGCCTGTCCTTCTGTGAATATTATATAACCTGCTGTGGAAAACAAAATGAAAAGAAAATGTGCCGTATATTTTCAATGTACTATGGTAATGTCATACACAGGGATTTATTATTAGTGAGTCAAGATGTTTAAAAGACTACCAAAAAAAGTATTGCTATTCTACGGTGTTAATTATTTTTCTGTAGTTTTAAAACACGTCTTCCTGAGTTTGATGTCTCTCTGTCTTCCTGTCCAGATGATGTCATATTTTTCAGGAAACTATGCTGAAAATATATTTAAAATTGTATGCATGGTTTTATCAACTTGTTTCTCTCTGTATTACCTTTAGTTCAATTCTGCAAGTGACAAATTCTCAAGTCAGAGTCATTAACTCATATATAGTATATGGTATTTATCATGTAACTGCAGATTATTTGATCAAAAACAATAAAAATGAACACTTTTCAAGAATATGAATAATTCTTTTGTCCCATTTTATCAAATTTTATCAGGGGGTCGTGTTGTTTTCCTGACAAAGGTCATACATTTCTGTTCTGATGGAAAGGATTATACTGAGATTACAAACCCAGTGATATATCATTCAGAGAAGCCTTAACATACACCTTCCATTATAGGAAAAGTACAGTAAGGAGGCTGGTGAATGGAACTTTTCAACTCAGAATAGAATGAGAGAAGATGTGTTACTATGTAGAAAAATAATTTCACATTCTTTATAATTTTTGTTTGCTTGGAAGTCTTTTCCTTAAAATCTATTTATTGAATAAACCACTTTTAACTTGCCCATAGAGACCACTTCAAGATAGAATGTTGGTCTTTTTTTAGAATTTAGGTATGCTTTTTTTTACTTTACACAATTAGGCTGGAGTTTAGTGATGGTACAATAGTTGATAAAGAAATAAGAGAAAAATTAATGTATAGGAAATTTAAGAAAATATTGCAGTATGGTCTATGATAACTTGCTTCTCATTTTTGGAGTACCTATAATTTATATGTCTTTATGTATTTATTGGCTGCACAAGGTTCAGGAAAATTGATTGGAAATTCCTTGCTAAATTGGCACTGTGTTTTCCTTGATGAGCTGGACTTCACCAGCTTCCTAATTTGCACTTGAATGGTTCATCCCATAATGTCAGTGGAAACTCCAGACTGAAATGCTGCCCTAGACTCAAGCAAGGTCATCTACAAGTGCTAGAGGTATCAACAGGTGAAAGATGCTTAACCAAAATGTATGTGAATAAGCATAATGTGCATAACTTATTGGTAAACTATAACTTTAAAAAATCAATGTTTATTTTCATGGTTTAAAATATTTTCATTATTCTCATTCTATTCACCATTTCAGTACCACTAAATTAGTTGTTTTTCTCTAGGTATTTTATCCTAATTTACTCTTGCTGTCTGTTGCTTTCTTCCTCGATAAACTTATATTCTATGTATATATTCCTTGTTTATAAGTTTGTACAATTTACATTGTTAATTACCCATTCGTGGAAAACTTAAATTGCAATTTGACCATAGTTACTGAACTATGGTATACTATAAATATGTAGCTATTTTGCTTTTCTCTTTCCCTATATAATATTTGACCCCATGTGTTGTCTTATCAAGTTATCTCAGTAGGCGGTCTTTACCCAACAGTGTGTTGCTCCAAAAAGCCCACTCAGGACACTGGAAACTGGAGGCTGGGCTCACTCATCATCCTTGCTGTGACATGAGGCAAGAGGGTCTGAAGACTTGTTCTCCAAACAATGAATCCTAGTTAGAAATCAAATGACAACATCTGCTTGTGTAACCTAATGGCTCCTGTTCTTCCAAATGGGTCTCTGTGTCTAAGTCATCCATAAAAAATCATTCTTTCAATCTTTTGAGACGATGTTAGATTCAATTTTCTTTGGAATACATACATACGTACATACATAAATACATACATAAATAAAAAGACTTCCAAATAACTAGTTACAGAAATAATTGTATTTCTAGACTTAACAGGGTCTTTTTTGAAACAGTTACATTTCTTCCAAAAAGTAATTTCATACAGATTGACCTAGCTTGAAATACTTGTTCTATGCAAGATCATTCAAAGTGTAGCCTTGTATTTGCTAAGTGACTAACCAAAAAAACATGGAATGAAATATAAATAGGAAACAAAGTGGATTTTTTTCAAATTTCCAAATTATTTGAAACAGAGTAGAAAATCCAAAAGCATAGATTTATTTTTTTTTAGTTACCAGAAAGTTGCTGATAGAAGGTTGATAATGGATTATTAAACCCCTTGAAAGAAATATAGTTTTAATCTATTACAGTGTATTTAATAAACACCAGAATGGGCACCAGAAGTCTACCTGGAGATATTATCTCTGGGCTCTTCCTTTGTTCCCATCATTACCACCAACAAATCTTTCTGAGTCCCTCCTGCAAGGGGCGGCAAATAGAAAGCTTCCTACACCTTCAGAAGCAAAGCAAAGGAGAAAAGAACATCTGCAGGAACCATGTGTCGTGGACAAGAGGCTTATTTTATGCACACTTTATGTGAGTACCATTTCTGAGCAATCATTAATCTCTATACAAGACTCAACCTTTTCTAAAATTACGGAATTTAAATTGATGTGTTGCATATAGCAAGTTAAAATATTTTTGCAATTCAGGTTATTGATTCAGTTTTTATCCATGTTACATGAAAAAGAGGAAGAATGAGAAATAAATGGAAATAATATATTCTCTGTAATTTACTTTGAATCTGAAAAGTCAGCACCCATTTACTGATGCTGAATTGCTTATGTTAGAAATGTCTTTTTGCATATTGTCTGTGAAAGTTAACTACTGAAAATATTGGGATAAATGAAAAAAGTTGTTTTATTTATATAAAGAAATGCACCTAGGGAAAATATGTTCATACGACTTATTTACCTAACAATATAAATTAGTTTCTAAAAGGAAACTTTAAAAAGTAATATTAATGTGATAGTATTTAATATTATTATCATATTTTTATTAACTGCTACATTGGTGTTATTTATGCTAAACATGCATACCTTTTAGTATGTGTTATATATTGTATTATTAAGCAACAAAATATGGCGATCTCACATGCCATTATCGGCATGTTTAACTCTCTAATTGATCAATTAGAGAGTTAATGTTTGATTCTAGAGATCAATGTTTGATTCTTATGACTCAGAAAAGTAATTACAGAATATAAAGGTAATATGCAATTGTCTTTTTCATATCATTATTCTGTCTTCTGCATTACTTCCTAAGTGAGATGGGCCAAACCCCTTTGGCATCTTCAGTAAGCATTACAACTACTAACTCAGTACCTACTGAAACATCTTCATTAAACAAGAAAATAAATCACAACATGGTATGTGCTATATACCCTTAGTTTCAAACAAGTTCCCAGAATTGTCTAAAGAACAATTACTCATACCCAGAATTGAAGGGTTTTTTTAATTACCTGTAAGTTAAGACTTTAGATCACATTCATAAACTATCTATCATTTATTATTATATTTATTATATTATATATAATGTTATATATAATATTACATTTTCAAAGGTTTCACATTCTTTTCTCTTCTAAATGTAAGCTGCGCTGGGCCTAAACCACAAGATGGCTCCCTCCCATTGGTTTGGGAATTTTAAATGTCATTTCACTGATGACTTAGGGCAATATTTTGGCATACAAGAGTGTATTAAAGTGAAAACAAGTTATACATGTCAGTATAATCCTACTCTTTAACAGTTTTATTAAACAGAGTTTTGAGGGATGACCTACTCAAAACCCTCATTTTTCTAGTGATGAAATGGAGCCTAAAGATACAGGCAATCTTACCCCATGCTTCGGACTGCAGGGCTCCCCTCTCAGGTGGACCCTGATGTTGATCTTGATTGAGGTAAGAGGGCCCTGGTTTGCTGGGATCAGAAGTTCCAAGAAAAATATTAACGTCTTTCTAGAGTGACAATTTCACTATAAAGTTTGAGAAAACTATATCATGAAAGAAATATAAAGTTAAAATAAGTAACAAATAAAAAAGAGAAACAGAAGAGAAATTTCAGTGTTATAGAGGGAAAGCTGCCATGGTGCCCATTTTGGTTTCTAATTCCATTCCAATTGCATCAGGGATTCTTGCTGGGAGCCGTGCAGTTGCTCCTGAGCTAATTTAAGAAGTATAAATACAGAGTCAGCACTGCTGAGGATATATACTAATTCTGAAAGCGAGAAAACATATGCAGGGCTGTCATCATCATCTACATCCCAGCAGTCATGTTCCATTTCTCTGTGCTTCGTTTCGTGTCAGCTTAACTCTTCCACAATCGACTGGATCCCAAAAGGTTGGAAACGCTACATGTAGAGACAGAAAAGGAAAGGAGAGAACACAAAGATTCTTACTCTGTCTCTCCATCATCCCAGCATACGAAGAACCTCCATCTTAAAACACTGACACGACTGGTTTAAATTCTCTGACTGGGTGAACTGGCCACTCATACTGTAGAAGATGTAACCCCACAAATATTTAAGAGATATGATCTATGGAAAATTAAAATATGTCTTGAGATGACCAAGTTTTAGTCCATCAGTCATGTTATTTGCCTGTTTCAATGTATGATTTAAAATCTATACTTTCAAAATAGCAATAGTGTCCTAAATTGTTCCTTAAACCACAAAAAAAAACTTCATTAATTCAGATGTTTCCTTTTACTGTTTCTTTCTGGCTTTCAATACGTGGATAAATTTCATTTCTAATTTCAATTTCTATTTAATAATTAAAAGAACTACTTTAATTAGACATTAAAAACATTCATCTCATGCATGAATCCCTGGGTTTGAAAAGCATTTAGATAAAATTTCTTTATTCATCTCTGCTCTATCTATGACATCCTAAAGAAAAATAAAATATATTGTAAACCACTACTGTACATGGTAAAATTATAATTTAAGAAGAAAAATTACAGATAATCTACTCCAACTTCAGACTAATTTAAAAACATAGGAATTGACAGCAGCCTTGAAATACTATGCTAAATCTGCTAAAATTGTAACATACAGAAGCATGCATTGGAGGAAGAAAGCAAACATGAAATTATTTGAATTGAACTAGTGTTTGAAAGTTAATTTGGGTGTCTCTGTGCTTTTTATTATTCACCCTTATGTCTTTCTTTAAGTATGTATTTATTCTTCAATAGATCTATGACATTTTTATTGCTTGTTTAATGGTCAGTGTAAGATTGAAAGTATGAGTTTACTCTCACTTTCTGTACATTTATTAATAAAATTTCCTTAAGATATTGTTGCAGTTTATAAACTCTGCTTAGCTGCCATTTTCAAAAACGGAAAAGCAAGCACAAAAATCAAACCATAGTCATGGTTTAAATAAATCAATTTTTATTGAATTTTCAATGAATAAAATTTTCAATGAATTTTCAATGACTAAAATATTTTTTATATGACTCCTTCTGGCAAGTTACAAACCATTACAATAAAGTCAGGTTGAGTTTCATTGAAATGTTTCAAAATAAATAAGTTGTCTGCCCCTTCGATATTTATACCTGCCTATGTCATCATCAGCTATTAGAATTTAGGGGAGAGTAAGAAGGCTCAGGGTCCTGCTCAATATGTACCACAATAATGAGATCACTGGTCCACGTAAAAGCAACCTAAACCTTGGGGGTGGCCAAGCAGTAGTCCGGCCACCTCTGAGCCAGATTAATTTTCTCTAGTCTTCTCTAGTGAAAAAAAAACAAAAAAACCCACAAATGGGTGTGAAAAAAGAGTGCTCGAGGGCAAAACTATGTGGATTTGCCTTTGTTATAAATGCTGAAAACCACAGCCTTCCACCTAGTATTAGATGTGTTTCCCTACGACCTTTTCCTAATCCTAGTGTCATTCCATGCATGAAACCATGAGCAAGCTATTCCTCAGATATAACAAGACTAATATTCTTTACAATCTGTTGATGGAGTTAAAAGTCTAGTAATGAGGGTCAGGATCAATAGAACACACACATGTTCTCCCCAATTCATATGTCTAATACCACGTGACTATAATTCCTCTCTTTACACGTCCCTGTTAGAATTGCATTCTTTAGGGACCATAGGTTATTTTTGTAACCTCAACATCAAGCACTTACTAGTAAGTGATCAATCAATATATGATTGTTTTATAAATAAATTAATGAACTAAAGCAAAGTACCAAATGTTGGTTATTATAGAAACTGAAGCATGTAATGAATTGTCAGAATGCTCCTAGCCTAGCTTCCTTAATAATTTCCTTTAAAAAATTAAATATAAATATTCTGACTATATATAAGCACCAATCCACAAACTGGGGGCACGTGCACAAACCGGGGGACACGTGAAAAAGCAAGTCGGTAAGACGTTTAGTAACATTTGCCAAAGGTTTCCTTGGTTAACAGGTACATGCCTCAGGGAATAAATCTGAAAGTCACCTGCAGCATTTCAAACATTTTAAGCCTTTTGTGCTAGTGAATTTCAAGGGCATATGTTCAACTTTGAATTTCAACAAACGTTGCTCCACTGGGGCTCCTAGGTGTATATCAAAAACATTTGTGGTAGATTTGGGAATCTTGGTGAATGACACCGAAATTCAATAAATCGAAAGAAAAATGAGAAGATAGATGATATTCAAAATATGTTTGTAAGTAATTTAGTGTGAACATAACAGTCTGTGTTCTGGGTCAGCACTTCTGTAAATTGCGGAGTCAAGAGTGAGGCCAACCGGAGTTGTGTAATCATTCCAAGCGTCTGCATGTTTTCAACCATTTCACATAATTCCACAGAATAAAAGTATCTAAAGAAGAGGCAAAAAATAATGGTACCTGAACCAGTAGAAGTTTACCATGTAGCAAAGGTGAGAATCCTATGGAAAACTTTCTCAATGATAGTTGTGGTGCGTGGGCTTAGTTGCCCTGCAACTTCTTCCCGGACCAGGGCTCGAACCGGTGTCCCCTGCATTGGCAAGTGGATTCTCAACCACTGTGCCACCAGAGAAGCCTCTAGGAGAAAATTTTAAACCTTGTTTTAGGTGAAAACTTTAAACCTTGTTTTCCCCTTCATTGCCTCTTCTGTAAAATTGATACTTTTAGAATTATCAAGAAAGTTTAATGCATTAATATTTGTTTAAAAAAACCACTTTAAAATAATGCCTGTGAAAATGAAACAGAAAGAGATAGCATTTTTATTAGACTCTTTCAGACTACAAGGGAAAAAGGCACACTTGCATTAATTCAGGTGATAAAGGTTTATTATAAAGATATGGAGAAAATTATGAAAATAATCTTATCTGCTGGAATATAAACTCCACAGGGGTGAGAGCTCGCCTGTTCATTAATGAATATGCACTTGGCATAGAGCAGTTGATAAGTATCTGTGGACTAGATAGTGACGAGGCACTGCCAAGCCAGTGTTCCTAGACCTTGAGAAGCCATCTGAAACACACAGCAGAACACAGGCCGTAAGTCACTACCTGGTCACACCCTCAATGACAGGCACACGCTGCTTCCTACTCTCGGTGGCTCACTTATTCGAAGGCTCCGAGTTTCAAACATACTCCAGCTTTACTTCAACTCCCCCCATGAATAACGACTGAGTCTCCCCTAACTTTTTCTCCATGTATAATAGCTGCTCCAGACTTGTCATGTCTCCACACTGTTTTTCAGCTTCTGCTCCCATTACCAACTACTAACTTCCTCATTTGATCTCCTAGTTACCATTACCAACTACCAACTTCCTCAGTAGGTCCCCTAGTTCAACCGCCCCAAAAGCAAGAATTTAACTGGTCCACCTCGTCACGTTCCAATATAGTCTGCTTCTGGCGGCCAGAGTTTTGCATCTCTGTTAGGTCTTAATTTGTCACCCACTTTATTACTTCGACCTAGTTTGGTTTAGGTAACCATTTCTGGTTTCATTAGTTGTGGTCGAGATAAGACAGTCATCTAGTATAGAGATAGTAAAGATAGAACATGCAATCTGTGTATAAGAAAACCTTGAGGAGACTAAGAATAACATTCATTTGGAGGCTCCCGGAAAGGGACCATATAAATAGCAAAACGCTTACTTACCCTATCCAAGACAAATTCATAAAACATTATGGTTTCATTTGGGAAAGGGGGGAAACCCAAAAGTATACTAAATGATAAACAGCATCATTGGTGAGATGCAACCACGTATATGTAAAGTATAAGTATAAGGAGTGGTTTATAAATTATTACATCCACCAGGAGTAGTTTTAAGAGGAATGAAACATCCATTTAGGAGGACTTATCCCGTTATTCACCAGTTGTGTTGCCAAAATAAAATGGGACTAGGTAGAAACTTGTGGAAATAGCATCAGATGTCAAGGGTTGGCTGTTCCTTTGCTGACCCACTCTTGTACATATGCAGATCCTTCAAGCAGAGCCAACTGCAGAATGTGGAGTAGTATTTACATAGACATGGGACATAAACTAAGTCCAGCTATGGCATACATTGGTCTACTAAAACTCCCACCATGGTCACTTCATACAGCACTTCTATTTTATTTTGCACATGAACATAAATCAAATCATTAACCATACATCACATCACTAATAGCACTTACTGAAACAGGTCATCATAACCCAAAACTACCACCGGTATCATTCCTGGGGTGTGTCTCAAGTTCAGTTTTTCCTCAGACTACATCAATTATAGCCTAATTAAAGGGTTTACAATTCACACCACTTTAGTACTACGATCTGCACAAGAAAAACATACTTTTTCGTCTGTTTGTTTGTGCTGTCCTCCTTTCTTCATGTATTTAAAATTTTTTATGGGCATACAGTTGATTTACAATGTTGTGTTAGTTTCAGGTGTACAGCCAAGTGAAATCAGTGCCCTGGATGTTTCTGATTTGAGCAGAGAAGTTTTAATATGAGAAAATAAAAGACACCTACGCTCTAATAACTAAGATGGCATTTTAGAAGCATAGAAGAAATCCCCGCATAATCTTCCTATTTCCTTTATATTACTTTTCACCAGGTTATTCACTGTTCATGTATCTATATTTTCCCAATCCTCCAGCTCCAGTTTTCTAAGCCTTTCTTTTTTCTTTTGTCTTACTAGATTCTTCCCTCACCCCCAGTTTAATTGAAGTATAAAAAGTGTACAACATGATGATTTGATACACATATACATTGTGAAAGGATTTCCACAATGGAGTTAATTAACACATCCATCACATCACATATTTACCTTTAAGAAAAATACTTTTTTTTTTTTTTTTTGCGGTACGTGGGTCTCTCACTGTTGTGGCCTCTCCCGTTGCGGAGCACAGGCTCCGGACGCGCAGGCTCAGCGGCCATGGCTCACAGGCCTAGCAGCTCCGCGGCATGTGTGATCTTCCCGGACCGGGGCAGGAACCCGCGTCCCCTGCATCGGCAGGTGGACTCTCAACCACTGTGCCACCAGGGAAGCCCGAAAAATACATTTTTAAGAATAAATTGCAAAACAGGCTAAAAATACACTTTGAATTAATCCATGCTTAGTAGTCAAAAGGTGAAGACTTAAAGATGTAGCTAATTTTTATAAATTTGAATTGAAATATCATTCACATACCACAAATTAAACAGTACAATTCAGTGGCTTTTAGTATATTCATGGTTATGTCACCACCATCAGTATCTAATTCCAGAACATTTCATTGCCCTAAAAAGAAATCCCACACCTGTTACCCATCACTCCCCCATTCCCCCTACTCCTCCCCTACCTGTCGGCAACCACTGACCTATCTCTATAGATTTGCTTCTTCTAAACATTTCGTATAAATTAAATCTTACAATATCTGACCTTTGGTATCTGGCTTTTCTTATGCTCATCATGTTGTAGCATGAATCAACATTTTACTCCTTCTTATGGCAGAATGATAGTCCATGGTATGAATATAAGAGTTCTTGTTGATTTTTTGTTAAGAGCATTTAGAAATACAATGAACAGAATTGCTGAGACCACATAGTACAGAGCACTTTTCAGTCCAAGAATAGCTGGTAAAAATGCCATATACAAGCAAACATGGCTCAACTGTTTGGGCTAAAAAGGTCAGTCAATTCAGTTAACAAGACTCTAAAAATAGCAGCTCAAAATTGGATTCAACTGAGCACACATCTCAGAAATGCATTCAATATGGGTATGATGTCTTCAAAAGGTAAGATCTGCAGTAATAGTGGATTCTTAACCTCCTCATATTTTTGAAAATTGTGTTCTGTTGTATTTTCCTTGTTAAACAGAGCCTTTTAGTTGATAAGACGACAATCTAAGATACTGTGGATCTCACATGTCTTCCCACTTGTGATCTGGACATAATTCAGTCATCAAGCGCCTCAGATTCTTTGGGATTGAGTCTTATCTGCATTATTAGTCAAATTACAAGACTGTAATATTTCAACTTTTTAAAAACATATTTATTGAATCCTGGGGATGTACTAGACTTTGTCCATGATGTAAATATATCCACTGCTACTTGATATGGCCATTCTAAGGCAGTGACATATGATTGTCATGTATTAAAATTATTACATACTTTACTAAGCAAGTATTCTATATACACGTCATAGTTAAATTGTAATCAATCTATATGCTTGGAGGATGAATGTTCTTGTTATTTGACTTTTTTAAATTGAGTATTAATGTAAGGACCTATTCAATTTGAGTACTGCTACTGAAAAATTTTCCAAAACTTGGTAATTTACTTTTCTCCTGTAGTAAGTATAATATAGTAAGAAAGTAAAATTATGTTGTTTGAAAATATGATAATTTAAATATTGAAAAGCAATTATTCCAAATACAACTTCTGTTGTGCTTAGAGAGAGATACAGAAGTATACAGGTCACAGATATAAATGCTTAATTTATTTTTCCTCTTGAACATCAGTCCAGAAAAGTAAATCCAATTATATCCCATTAATTAAGTCTTCTTATTACTTGGTTACAGGTTACCTTAGGTTATTTATAAACTTTAAGTTTTTTGGATTCAATCTTTTATTTTTAATCACCTTGCCCTTTCTTGCCATGCTACTCATGATATGGTGACTATGGTAACTACAAAGATTTTTTTTTTCTGTGAGAAATTTGTTCCATGTATCTGTTCCGGTATAATATCCAAAATCAGAAAAAGCAGAACAAATAAATGATGGAAGGTTCTAAGTGTACAAGACATTCACTGAGAAAATAAAAGTTTCCATGAAAACAGATGCTAAAGTCAACTAAGAAAGATATGCTTAGAACAAAGAATTAAGACAACAGAAAAAAAGTGGAATAAATTAATTTGAGACTTCGAACATAGTTATTGCTCTCGGATGTTTCATGAAGACAAACAAGAGTGGAACTCAAGAAACACAACCAGCGGGCTTCCCTGGTGGCGCAGTGGTTGATAGTCCGCCTGCTGATGCAGGGGACATGGGTTCATGCCCCGGTCCGGGAAGATCCCACATGCCGCGGAGCAGCTGGGCCCGTGAGCCATGGCCGCTGAGCCTGTGCGTCCGGAGCCTGTGCTCCGCAACGGGAGAGGCCACAACAGTGAGAGGCCCACGTACCGAAAAAAAAAAAGAAACACAACCAGCAATTACACTCAAATTCTTTTTTTTATATAAATTTATTTATTTTTGGCTGCATTGGGTCTTCGTTGCTCCACGCGGGCTTTCTCTAGTTGTGGTGAGCTGGGGCTACTCTTCCTTGTGGTGCGTGGGCTTCTCATTGCGGTGGCTTCTCTTGTTGCGGAGCACGGGCTCTAGGCGTGCAGGCTTCAACAGTTGTGGCACACAGGCTCAGTAGTTGTGGCGCACGGGCTCTAGAGCGCAGGCTCAGTAGTTGTGGCGCACGGGCTTAGTTGCTCCGCAGCATGTGGGATCTTCCCAGACCAGGGCTTGAACGCGTGTCCCCTGAATTGGCAGGTGGATTCTTAACCACTGCGCCACCAGGGAAGCCCTCCACTCAAATTCTATGACTGGAAAGAAAAAAATGCCTCATCCACTTGAAAATCTATTAACTTTTTCATTGGTCAGGAAAGCTGATGAAACTTGCTGTTCTTCTGGAAAATTTTTACTTCTTTTGGAGCAGAGACCTCTTCCACCCAAATCCTTATGAGAACTCTTGGATTTTGAAGTTAAGTCCTCTTGCTGTAATATAGAGTATCTCCAAAATAGCGTGCTTTGTCACTTCTCAAATCAGCCAGTGTGAGTTCACCACTCATATACTGATTTACGTTTGGAAAACTTCTTGTCCCCATATGACTAATATGTTTTTGAGAGTCACTCAGTTATTTACATGGAGTATGATTGGGTGATCTCTAAGACATAAAGCAATATCATTGTCATATTTATGCATATAATTTACTCACTTATCAAAATGGCATTGTATCCCCTTAAAATAAAAGATTTTAAAAAATGATGGTTACATGTCAATACATTATTATTATCTATATCACACTATGTCTGGCTCTAACCCCACATATTCTAACTAAATTTATCTCCCAAAGGCAACCTTAATATGGTCAACCCTAATGGACACTTCTATGCCTTGATTTTCATGGGCTTCTCAACAGCAGCTGTCTTCAATTTTAGCTCTCGCTCTTTTTTTTTTTTTAACATCTTTATTGGAGTATAATTGCTTTACAATGGTGTGTTAGTTTCTGCTTTATAACAAAGTGAATCAGCTATACATATACATATATCCCCATATCTCTTCCCTCTTGGGTCTCCCTCCCTCCCACCCTCCTTATCCCACCCCTCTAGGTGGTCACAAAGCACCGAGCTGATCTCCCTGTTCTATGAGGGTGCTTCCCACTAGCTGTCTGTTTTACATTTGGTAGTATATACATGTCCATGCCACTCTCTCACTTCATCCCAGCTTACCCTTCCCCCTCCCCGTGTCCTCAAGTCCATTCATTCTCTAGTAGGTCTGCATGTTTATTCCCATCCTGCCCCTAGGTTCTTCATGACCATTTTTTTTTTAGATTCCATATATATGTGTTAGCATAAGGTATTTGTTTTTCTCTTTCTGGCTTACTTCACTCTGTATGACAGACTCTAGGTCCATCCACCTCACTACAAATAACTCAGTTTCGTTCCTTTTTATGGCTGAGTAATATTCCATTGTGTATATGTGCCACATCTTCTTTATCCATTCATCTGTTGATGGACACTTAGGTTGCTTCCATGTCCTGGCTATTGTAGATAGAGCTGCAATGAACATTGTGGTACATGACTCTTTTTGAATTATGGTTTTCTCGGGGTATATGCCCAGCTCTTTTCATCTCACACTTTGTGTGATTCTCAGACAATTTCATCCAAACAAAAAGCTTCAACTATCACCCATGTGATAACTACTCTCAGGTCAATATCAACAGCCCAGTTCACTGACCTGGGTTCCAAATTCATTAAACTCGTTTCTAATGCCAGACTTAACTAACCACAACTTCCTGTGTTCTGTCTCTCAGGAGCATCATTAGGTTTTGCCCTAGACTTTCAAGTTATCTGAAATGTCTTGCTCTCACCATCCACCCTTTGATTTATGGGTCTCTATGTGTTCTGGTAATTTTGTATCTGTTCCCGCTGCCATTATTATAGTTCAGATCTTAATCTTTTCTCATATGGATTCCAAAGAATTTCCATACCGCAGGTTTTAGTTATCCTCAACCAGTCCAAAAGGCTAATTCTAAAAAGAAAGATACACTTTTGATCATGTCACATCACTGCTTAAGATTCTCTAGTGGAACTCTATCACTGACTTTTGCAGTCTGGAAATCCTACTACTCCAGCCATATCCCTCAGCTGGGACCTACATATATCTTTTGCTGCAAATATATTAAATTACTGAAAAATTTCTAAATATTACCATATGTCAGGGGCACCTTTATACCTGTTGTTCTCTGAGTTTGGCATTCTAATATGTGCAGTTAATATCATGTCATCATCTTACAATACTCAGCTCCCCTTGGAAAACAGTATCAAGTAGATTATAGAAGCATGTTGACTATAGTAAACTCAGACTTTCCTTTGAGTCACTTTTTCTTGACTTCCAAAATACTCTGTGTATACATCTATTAAAACAGCTATTCTCTATGTTATTATTGTTTTTCCTGACCATCTTCCCAAATTTACTGAGTTCTTTGAGGTGAAACTTTATTTTTTATGTCTGTGTACCTGAGACTAACACATCAACTAACAGCTAGTTATACTCCATAAATATTTCTGAAAAGTAAAATGGTGAACATATTAGAGACAAGCATAGTAGGCCCTCAGGAAAGGCAAAAGTATAACATAAAATGTCCACCTCACTCACCCTTATAGCATATAACCTATATGTTAAATAGATATATAAAATACTTATATATTTATATTATTTTATATTATAACACTGATCTTAAGGTTGAGTGAAGTAGGCATTTTATATTATACTTTTGCCTTTATCTATAATATTTATAGATATTAAATATTTATATTTAATATTTGCAGCAGAAAAGAAAACTTTCCATATGTTTGAAAGAATGTGCTTCCTTTTTAGATTTATTTAGTATATGAAAGCATTAAACAGGCTAAACATGTGTTAATGGCATTTGTTAATCCTTCCAGCAGCATGGAGACCAAATTTAAGGAGAATATAATAGCAGAATAAATTATAAAACCAATCTTCCAATGATGGTACTGTCACAACACCCAGTCTCTATTGTACAGATTTATTGTACTTTCATTTGGCATTTCCTTGTCATTAGAACATGCCCAGTGGGGTGTAAGCCTCCAGAAGCTCATTACTTTAAACAAGCTGACAAGTTATTATGAAATTTACTGTGATCCTGTTTGAAATTTAAAGCAGGAACTTTTTGTACCAAGTTGAGACAGTCTTAAGCAAACAATAACTCTGGTGTACACCTTAAAGGAACTTACGACATACTCTCTTTTAAAATTTATTTTAGTGACGTATAGTTGATTTACAATGTTATGTTAATTTCTGCTGTACAGCAAAGTGATTCAGTTATATACATGTATATATTCTTTTTCATATTCTTTTCCATTATGGTTTATCACAGGATATTAAATATAGTTCCCTCTGCTATACAGCAGAACCTTGTTGTTTATCCACTTATGACATACTCTTGTTTTCAATATTTAAAATCAAAAGTGTATGTTCAGTACTATAACATTCCATGTTCCTTTTTTTTTTTTTTTTTTTTTTTTTTTTTTGTGGTACGCAGGCCTCTCACTCTTGTGGCCTCTCCCATTGCGGAGCACAGGCTCCGGATGCGCAGGCTCAGCGGCCATGGCTCACGGGCCCAGCGCTCTGTGGCATGTGGGATCTTCCCAGACCGGGGCACGAACCCGCGCCCACTGCGTCGGCAGGCAGACTCTCAACCACTGCGCCACCAGGGAAGCCCCCTTTTTTGTTTTATAAATGGGACATTGTTTTCTTTCATAAAAATCATAATACATTGAATGAATATTAGGCCATTCGAGTTTTAATGTATAGGTATGACAAAAAACAGTTTTACTGTAGCTCCAATCATTACAAAGAGAGACCAGAAGACTGAACTTAGAGACAGTTGAGAGAGCAAATGATTGAAAACTCAGACGCTGAAGTCCACCAAGATCTGCAAGTGACCATTCAGGCCTTGGTTTCCTCAACTATAGATAATAACAACATTTTTCAGAGGGCTGTGAAGTATAAATGAGATCATGCACATACAAGCTCAGTCCAGTGCCTAAATGGTAGCGTTGCATTTGTTTTTGTCTGTTCATTTTATCAGATAGATTACAAAAACATACTAAATATGCATAATACAGCTAGAAAAAAATTTTTTTATTTAAAAACTTCATTAACTTCTTTGGTCATTCTTTCTAGAAACAGTTCTGGGAGTCTATTCTGTGCCCTCTGCTGTACTATTACTGCAAATGTGATGACAAGTCAGTTCCTGCCCTGCAAGTAGTTTACAACTAGTAGGGGACACAAGCAATAAACGATGAGGTTGCACTGCAACTGTGAGCTCCTTGAGGATAGGGACCCTTGGCTTCCATTTAACACACCATCTGGCACAAAGGGTACACTCCAAAAATATTTGTTGTGATGAAAGCAATTTTCACATATTGAGGTCTAGGGAAGTCATTCTGGCTTATACACAATTTAAGTTGAATTTTATGCTAACTAGAAGAGCCTGTTTGTGGACTATCAGACATACATTGCACATCTACTTTAATTATTAAAGAAAAGGGTGCATGGACCAGAAGTAAAGAATGTCCATGTTAAAAATAAAAATTAAATGTCTCCCTTCCTGGAACACCAATGCTTGTACTCCCTCAGTGATAAGACTTCCTTCCCAGGTGCCAAGGCCATACTGACTTGCTGTGTATGTGCTGAGCTGTTCTGTTTTTTTTTTCTTTTTCGAAACCTTGAAGAAATGTACCCCTGACTTGTTTGAGACTCTCTGTCCTGACAAGATCTAACACTGTCCTGAAAACCGGGCTTCTCTGGAGCGTTTCCTCAGAGTCATCTGAGAGGCTGTCTCCCGGGCTACAGTCCTCAGCTGGGCTCAGATAAAACTCTTTTCTATTTGTATTATAGATTGTTTATTATTTCTGTCTACAGTTGAAAGAATAAAGGGAAAAGAAGAGAAGGGGGAAAGGGAGGAGAGGAGGGTAAGAGCAACTATCAATGAAGGTATAAAGAAAATGCATTAAACGTGAGTGAGCATTTCAGAAAGTCAGTGTGGGAAGAAGAGGTGATCTTTGACAGTGAGCTGTAAAAGATGAAGTGAAGAAACGAAACTACCCTGGGCTGAGGGAATATATGTGATGTTGACAAATCAGAAAATAACACAAGTGGTTTGAAGAAGTACTGTTAGATGGGAGTCTAGGTCCCCAGGGTGGAAACAAGAGTGATGGGTAGTGGGCGGTGAGGCTTGAATGATGGTGTTGGAGCAAAGCTGTGAAGATCCTGATAATCGAGCTTGGACTTCGTAGGGATAAGAGGGTTTTCTCTTAGATAATGGAAAGCAAGAAAAGAGTGTCATTGGAGGAGAACCATACTTTTCTTACATGTTTTTTTTTCTTGTGGTAAAAGACTCAATATAAAACATACTCTTTTAACCATATTTAACTGTGCAGTTCAGTGGCACCAAGTACATTCACATTGTTGTACAACTCTCACCACCGTCTCTCTCCCAAATTTTTCACCTTCCTAAACTGAAACTCTGTCCCCTTTAAACACTAACTCTCCATTCCCCCTCTCCACTCCCCTCCCCACAGCAGAAATAGAGACACAGACATAGAGAACAAACGTATGGACACCAGGGGTGGGAAGGGGGTGGGATGGATTGCGAGATTGGGACTGACATATGTATACTCTATGTATGCAGTAGATGGCTGGTGAGGACCTACTGTATAGCACAGGGGGAAAAAAAAAAAAAGAACATACTTGCTTTGTTTTAAGAAAGAATCATCAGGGCTTCTTTGTGATAGACAGATGAGCTACAAAGACTGGCGACAGAAAGGTCACTTGGGAGGATAGTACACAAATTCAAACAAATTATGATCAGCCAGGCTAGATTTGGATAAAAGTATGTAAGAGCCGAAGGTTTGGGGAAGCAGTTACCTTCTCCCTTTAGCAGACGCTTCTCCTTCTTCATTCACCCCAGGGACCGCGCACACTACTTCTTGGTTTCTTTGGGCTGCCCACGGCAGGGCTTGAAAAATCCACCCATCCGTGTCCCACGATCCAGGAAGTGAGTCATCACACAGGCAAAACTTACGAGTTGAAACCAGCATCGAAGGATGAACATAAAATCAATTTCTGGATAAACATGGGAACAAAAGAAGATGAGAAAAATAACTAAACTGAAAAGCAGGCAATAATATGAACGGACAAGAAGAAACCAAGAGAAAATACGTACGAAATGAAATTGGTCCCTGGAAGATACGTCAAACACTCAAACATGCAGTAGGAAAGTATCCAAGCAGATATGGAGAAATAAAGGGAAAAGTAAATAAATAAATGAAAAGAAAAATAGGAAATCTATACAAAACTTTGGAAAATCAGACAGCAAGTGCATCAAGCATCAGTGACTGAGGTTTTAATGACTGATAGTTCCCTATATGTTTCAGTCTGACTTACCTATTTGCTTACTGCTGGGATAAGTGTCTATCTCGTCCAGGTTCTTGTAATGCACACACCCACATCCAAACACCCTCACATTCAAACACACACACACACACACCACCACCACCACCACCACCACCACCACCACCACGGCTTACCCATAAGAGGAAGTAATAAAACAACAAAACCTGTTTCAAGGAATCGACTGGAACACCTTAATCTGCTTCTCTTATTGTCTCCTTTGTCCTGCAGGGCTTGGCTCTGAACGCAGGCTTTCAATACTATTTGCCTCTCTGGCTCTGTGGTTCCAGGTATCTTTCACCTTCCTGTACGGCTTTCACAACCCAGGAAGGTCTCCCTGCAAAATCGAGTCCCACAGCCCCTTCTGGCTGAGCACCCCTTCCCAGCTGCTTCTAGTGTCTTCACTGGGAAAGTTCTAGAAGGACAAAGCTAAGTCATGAATCTGGGAGCAAGAATGTGAATGCAGCTGGCTCAGGTGAAGGAGTGGGCCTTCCGGAAGGAAAGCGTCCATCAAGCATATCTGGACAGTTCAGCCTATCGCTGCTGCTCGAAACGATTTGCACTTGTTTCTACATTTTTTACTTGGCATGTTTTAGATGACTTTACATGGAAGCCAATGTCTTTAATGATAAACCCATCTACTACGCTAATCTGTAATAACCCTAGGAAACATTTTATAAGCCACATAGAAGGAATGACCTTAGGACAGTCGGTGGGAAACAGGAAGTTCAGCTCCCAGCGTCCCGTCCTCCCACTTCTCCACCACCCACGTGAACATCGGTGAGTTCCTGAGGCCTAGGTGCCTGCCATGAGCACTGATGTTTTATGAGAAAATGATGTTAGTGATATCCTTTTTCTCTTTTCTACTTAGTCACTGTGTCCTCTGCAATACGATTTTTAGTGCTCGCTTTGGCGGCACATATACTGAAATTGCCATATGATTTTTAGAGAATTGAAAGAAACAGTTAGCCTAGAGACAGAGGACTGTACTAGGAATGCCACGTATATGCTATATTTGCCAAAGATTTTATATGAAAGACGGCTTATAAGGGAATCCAGCCACCTCTAACGTGGTTGACGAGAATTCTGCCCAAAAAAGACACTCTATACCAGAAGGCCAGAAACAATTACAGTAAGAATGATCATTTTTTAGTTCCCACTATTGCAAAGTATTGTACTTAGTTTTCAAAAATATATCTTCTCATTTAATCTTCCTGATATCCTGTGAGGTAGGTATTGGCTCCAGTTTTACAGACATGATAATGAAGGCTTTCAGAGAAGTTAAGTAAGATGACTGAGATAACATAACAAGAACACATATAATAACATACTGATAATCAATACGTGTAAAAAGTAAGGTGTAGTTCTGAAAAAAAGAGAACTTATAAATTGTTCATGTAGATCGGCCTTTCATTCATTTAAGTTCACAGTGACAGTCATAGCTCTGCTTGGCCGTAAGTAGGCATCTAACTGGCAACAGACCTCCTTAAAAATGAGAAGCAAAAAGCTCATGTTCCACTTTCTCTTGTCAACTTTTTTCAAAAAAAGTGAAGAAGACGATAATATTGAGTATTGTCGCCTCAATAAGTATTAGAAGGTTATCCTTCTCAAGTACAGATTCCTGATATTTACAGTTCAATTTAGTCATTCTTTTTAGCAAAATATTTATTGAATTCCTCCCATGTGGCCCCCATCAGCCTATACCCTGGAGATGCAACGGTGAACAAATAAGCTGGTGTCCCATCCGTTGTGGAGCTTATTTTCTAGTTCAGGAGATATGCCTAAATGAAATAATTCCAAGTCAGGATCAGTGATAGGCAGGTTACAAAGGGCTTAGGGAGAGAATTAAAGGATGGGGGCGGGTGTCAGGAAGGATACCTCTGAGCGACTTTGGTGGACTTCAGAGGTTTTGGTCTATCCAGCCTGATCTGTGAGCTATTCACTCTCGGCACTGAGAAATTTTGGACAGACCGTTGGCCAAGGTGCCTATAGTCCACCTACCGTGGAGATAAGATTGTGTCTTTTCCTCTATAACAGGGATTGGTTTGGGGATGAGCACATAACCCAAAGGAGGGCAGTCAGAATCTGGTACTTTAACAGAGAAAAAAAATTCCCATCTCGTGGAGTTGCTAAACTTTTGAAAAGCTGGCCGCAGTCACATTTACAACCTACAGGGAATTTGTCCAAGAAGTGAAAGAGAAAAAGAGGAAGCCCTCAATTCCAATCCCGGCTGTGACTAAAGCCACAATCACCTCCGCATGTTTCAGTTTGAGGCCAATGCACTGCCCCTAAATTGCTTAAGTTACTTAGCTTGTCGTTGGTTCCTGTAGCATTACTCATGAGATAATCATCAGTTATTCACGGGTGAGATTTCAGCTTTGGCATGAGTGACCTAAAGGAAAGAGTAGGGAAGAGTTGGGAAGAATATGGACGAAACAGCATCTCTGGCAGAGGAAATGGTAGGTGAAAGTTTCCTGAGGTAGGAAATAATTTTAATTTTTCTGAGAACAAATAGCTGTATCACCCATTAAGAGAAGAACACACAACAATGTCTATTGTGATTGACAAAAATCAACATCATATTGGAATTCCTTGCCAATAAAAGAAAGAAGTATCAGAAATAAGAGCAGGGAAGAAAGGAAGAGACAGAACTGTCATCTGTAAACATCTGCCTTCACAGAAAAAATTTAAAATATATATATAGACAACCTGTTAGAACAAATAAGAGGGTTCTGCATGAAATCTGGGGGAAAGATCAATATGGAGAAGTGAGTGGTGTCTTTACACACCAGCAATAACCCATTAGAAAATGCCCTAATGGGACTTCCCTGGCAGTCCAGTGGTTAAAACTCTGAGCTTCCAATGCAGGGGGCGGGGGTTTGATCCCTGGTCAGGGAACTAAGATCCCACATGCCGTGCAGTGTGGCCAAAAGAAAAAAAAAGAAAAGAAAAAGCACTAATATAAAAACAAACATGGTGATAGCAGCAACAAACATGGTGCTTCTAGGAACAAAATTAATAAAAGGAATGTAAAACTGCTATACAGAAAAATTATAAATTTTCATAGATGGATATAAATAAAATTTAAATAACTGGAGAAAGACATTATTAATACTGAGTGGGAAGATTCAATGTTATGTGTATCTCAATTTCTCCTCAAATTTATCTGCAAATCTAATGTAATTTCAACCAAAATATCCAGGGAATTTTTCATGAAGCTACCGCAAGGGGGTGCAAAGCTTTACCTGGACTCTCCTTGCGTCTGTGATTGGGCCTGAGACGACAGATTCACAGAAGAAAAGCATACAGATATTTCTATGTACCTCACAGCCCCACAGGAAAATAAAGACCCAAAGAAGCAGCAGCAAGACCCAGATGTTTATCTAGTAGATTGAACAAAGAGTGGCAGCCGAAGAAAAGTAACTAAAACATAGAGGGAGGCGAAAGGAAGATAAGAGTTATTTTTCAAAGTCTATTTGTACAGGTTTTTTTCAGGCTCAACTCAGCATCTCTGGTGATAAGAATGTTTCTTTTCTCCTAGGACAGAGAAGGCAAATCTCACATGGAGTTTAATCTCCCGCTTTCGGGCAGAAAGCAGGCAGGCAGAGTATCCCTTTGGTATCTGCTGTTTTTCAAGTGCCGTTAACTCAAAATAATCCTGATGCCAAGTGGTATATTCTGGGGTGGCATTTTCTGCCACCCTTAACTACGTAAGCGAATTCTAAAATTCGTTTGGAAAAATACAAGTCCAAGGACCCCCCCAGGACAATTTTGACACCCAAGTAGGCCAATCAAGTCTCTCTGAGAGCTCTTCTTTAGCGTCTTGTTCAAAGGTGGTCCATGACTACTAAGGCCATCAACTGTCCCAGGGGCTTGTGAGAAATGCAGAATCTCAGGCCCTGCCCAGACCTACAAAACCAGAATCAAAATCCCCAGATGATCTGTATTCAAATGAAAGTTTTCAACACAATCATCTAGTGTTCATCATTATACCTTCTCCCCATGGATTTAATCTGTTGACTTTTGATTGTAAATTTCAGCATAGGCTATTAGGCTCAAAAGCCCAAGACTTAGATAATTTGGTTTGCTTTCATTCTATAGGTTTCAAGACCTAATCTAAATTTTCTCGACCTACTTTCTTTGTATAAAGACCACAAGAAACATCATCCCAACTAGCAATGTATACCTAGTGTCCTACCATCCTTAAGGAATACCATACATCGAATTATTCTCTCTCATAAGTCCCTCTGCAGATACAACATAGAGAAACACATGAGTAATGTCACTGGTTGTAAAGGAAGCTAAAATATTCAGGGAAGTCTTGGGTGCCTTCAGTACTTCTGCTGTGACATTGCACTTCCTTCCCTTCTCAGCTGGATTTAATGCTTCCTTTTCATGGTTGACTTTCTTGCTCTGCTTTATGGCAGCACCAAGCCCTTCCTGGTTTTGAAGTTTTTCCTGCTAAAAGTTCCACCCTAGAGCTCCCCAGTGAACTTTCACCTCTGTTATCAAAAGATGAAGACCCTGGGACCTTGCCCCTTGCCTCGCGGCACGGCCGCCTCCCCAGCGCAGCTTGGTCATATGTATAGGACGGGATGAATGTGCCTTTTCTCCTTTGCGTTTCCTTCTACCCATCTCATCTCCATTCTACCGAAGGCATGCTTTTGCCTCAAGGTGGCTCAGGATTGGTGATAAAAAAAGAAAATGTAAAGAAAGTGTTGTCAATATTCAGATGTTGAGATTTAAGATTTTTGAGACCCCAATAAGCCTACAGACTTAAATAAATAGCTTTGCCAAAAGAAGGATTTTCTAAACACTTTAATCTCCCCAAAATAAAACAAAGCCCAGTTTCTGGGCAAACTGACTATTAATATTCCAATAATGGAAGCAACTTAAATGTCCATCAAGAGATGAATGGATAAAGAAGACGTGGTACATATATACAATGGAATATTACTCAGCCATTAGAAAGAATGAAATAATGCCATTTGCAGCAACACGGATGGACATAGAGATTGTCATACTGAGTGAAGTAAGTCAGACAGAGAAGGACAAATATCATATGATATCGCTTATATGTGGAAACCAAAAAATAAATGATACAAATGAACTTATTTACAAATCAGACTCACAGACTTAGAGAATGAACTTATGGTATGGCAGCAAATAGATGCAAGAAAAATTGATAAGAGCACAACCCAACCCTCCTATGCTGTCCTTCAGATAAAAACCCAGCAAGGTTCAAGTTTATTGAAATTTCATGGCATGCACTCCAGAGAATCCTTTGCAAATAATACAAAGCAGTTACTTTATTAGTAGGAGTAAGTTGTTGTAAAATAAAACTTTATTCTATGATATTGTAAATTTTGTGAGGTAGAGAAAATGTTTTATCTCCATTGCCTAGACAACAGGGTCTCAGTAAATAATATTGAAAGAATAAAATGTGGGGAAGATTAAATACAAAGTAGTGCAATGCAGGCAAACACAAAAATAGGAACGTTCATTGTACATGAGGTTATGTGCTAGTAGCTCTAGTTGACGACAAAGGATAATCAGATGTGGTAACACTCTGAAGCCACGTACATTCAGAAACAGCTAGAATACATGGCCATGCAGGGCTCTGCGTCAAAAAGAGAGTCCATACGCTAACCAAGTGACATCATCACCGAGTGTGTGAGGAAGGATGTATTTCAGCACTGAGGGCCAGCGCCATGATCTCTGGTGGTCAGAAAAGACTTTAAGGATCTGATAGAAACTTGAGTTCTTGAAGAACGGAAAGCTAAGGAAACTAACGTTTAGTGAGCCTCTATATCGGTTACTTTCCTAGGAATTTTATAAGTCTTCTCATTTTCGTCTCATAGCAATTCTCTGAAGCAGTATTTTTATGCACATTTTACATGTAGGTGAGGTAACAGCCCTAAGGAAGCAAAAAAAAAAAAAAAAAAGTTTGGACCCAGGTGTACAATGTTCTCTCTATTCCCTTTCGTGGGTGAGATTCAAGTAGGTGAACAGAAGGCTTGGGTCACAGAAAATACCCTATAGGTAAAAGGGAGAGGATTAGCAAGAAGGAAATACAGGATATGACTTTAAGAGTGGGTAAGTGAGTAATATTCCATTGTATATATGTGCCACATCTTCTTTATCCATTCATCCGATGATGGACACTTAGGTTGCTTCCATGTCCTGGCTATTGTAAATAGAGCTGCAATGAACATTTTGGTACATGACTCTTTTTGAATTATGGTTTTGGCCTGGACATATATACACTACCAAACTTAAAATAGCTAGCTAGTGAGAAGCAGCCGCATAGCACAGGGAGATCAGTTCGGTGGTTTGTGACCACCTAGAGGGGTGGGATAGGGAGGGTGGGAGGGAGGGAGACACAAGAGGGAAGAGATATGGGAACATATGTATATGTATAACTGATTCACTTTGTTATAAAGCAGAAACTAATACACGATTGTAAAGCAATTATACTCCAATAAAGACGTTAAAAAAAAAAAAGAAAAGGGAAAGAAAAAAAAAAAAAGAGTGAGTAAGTGAACCAGTCGAGTTGGAGACTGAACAAAAGCAGGATCGCCGGACAACGTGCATGCCCTTCTCATTATCACAAGAATTAACTTCCCAAAGTGTGTATCTGTTCTTTCATTCACCACATACTTACTGAGTATCTTCTCTGAACCATGCACATACTAGCCATTTGGAAGCCTTATTTTTTAAAGTCAGACCAAATATCCTGTTCTTGTGGACTTGAAAACAGATAGTAAATAATAAACTCAGTACATAAATAAATTGCATAGTCTTTTAGGAGGTGGTATGGCTTAAGAAAAAAACAACTTTTTTTAAAGTACAGATTTAATCTTATCATTCTCCTCACTCCAGATACCTTATGATTCTTCTGGAAGCAATGGAATAATGTCTTAACCTCTGAGCATGTTTTCAGGGCTATGACTAACCCAAAATAATAAATACGTCTCTTCACCAACCACTACAACAACCCTGGAGACGAATCATACCAGGAAACTTGATATCATACCAGGAAACTTGCCAAACCATCATACAGAAATTTGTTCATATTGTTTCTTACTCCTGGGATAGTACTAATCCACCGAGACTTACTGAAATGTCAGTCACCCCTTAAAGCCCAATTCAAGTATCACTTCTTTTTCTTAGTCAGTCTGAGTTTTCATCTGTATCTTCTATTTGTATTTATATCTGTCTCCTCAAACAGACAGTGAATTTCTCTGTAAGGGAATTGGGAAGATGACCAGGTTGGTGTAGATCAGATTTTGAAGGTCCTTAAAGGCCCCAGTTAAGTGTCTAGGTATTTCCCACCTGCAGAGTCACTTGATATGACTAAAATTTATTCCTTTGTGGTTTATAAAACTGTATTTATATGAAGTATGAAAACATAAAGTCAAATATTTATATTCAAATAAAATCCAAAAATAAGTATCGGAAAAAAGAAGACATAAAATATGTATGTGAAGAAGACTTACATAACACACTAGAAACAGATGACATCATTCCTCAAAGGCTGAGAAAGAAGAAATAAGAAAGGTAGGAAATGTTCACAGAATTCTGATAAACAGAGTTCAAACTATTGACCCCCACACGGTGTCCTCCCTCAAGACCTGATTTAACCCTGATCTCTCTTATCAATGCCCTCTTTTCCCACTCCTTCTCATCTCTAATTACTTTTTCTGTTCTATTAAGTGTAAGAAGTCACAGTCTGAAATGGATAGACTAGGAATTGAAGGGCACACATTCCCGTGGAAACTGTAGCCCAGAGTCCCAGAGGCCTGCTGCCCCCAACACTGCCCAACTGGGGCTTGTTTCCATGTTTGAAAAACCACAACAATGAGAAAGTTTATTAAAAATATCTGTGCTTCCTAATTTGGATTTCAGTAACACCTAGTTGTCTTCTTTAAATTGTGTTTATATCCAACTTCATAAGGCAACAATAGTAGAATATGGTTAAGGGCAGGAGGGAAAAGATTTCAAGGGCAGAGATAAACTAGAATATTTTAAGTAATCAAATTAGAGGACCTAGCTGATTTACATCACATACAATTCTAATTCTGACTTCTTTTAGTTATAACGTGTGCTGAATAACAGAGCAATGAGAAATAGGACAACTGGGAGAAGTCTTCAGGAAGAAACTAGATTCCTTAGGTGGGAGCAGGGGCGGGAGTCAAAAGCCCAGAAGATGCTAATATTCAATGTATTTGAAATATATTTTAAAAAGTGTCAAGATGGCAGAAGGAATGAAGCAAGGAAGGAAAGAAGTGAGCAAAAGAATGGAGAGACAGAGGGAGAGAGAGTAAGAGGGAGAAAACAAGACTGAAAAAAAACAACCTTCTTGGCAGTGAAAATTATTTAAGCTTTTTGGGTCTTTTCAGCACTGACCATACAATTTCACTTTAAAGGTTGATTAGAAAATACAATAAAGATATAAAGCATGAGAAACTAAAAAAGCATTAGATGAAGAACCCTGAAACTAAGCAGAAGCTTTTTATTAACAATAAAGTGGAAAAATTTTTATTGAAAAAGAAGTAAAAACATTGCAGTTGTATTTTTAGTCTCAAACCAAAGCTACGGGTCCAAATCCAAGCTGTCATGACGCCCCATGAATCCAATACCATAAAAAACATTGATGGGTACAAGACCCTCTCATTAGCCCCATCCTTTATGCACAGAAAGAAAACACAACAACTAATTTGGATTTTCTGGATTATTTAAAGAAATTATTCCCTAACAACAACAAAAAAATTTTTTTTGTTTCTGAGATTGTGAAATTCTACTGTTGTGTCCAAATGAAGAATAATAATAATAACTATTTAAGGATTTATTCTTAAATAGTTGGGGGTACTAAGACCATTCTGTGGACCAAATGTTGAAAGACAAAAGGGAGATTTAAAGACATTACCATAAAGGGCACCAGAATATGCCACTGCAAAATATGCCTCTTTAGCATATAGATTATTTTGATCTAAAAGCCGAAGAGAATCAGCAAATCCGGGAAAAGCTCTAAAAATGGGGTTTCCTTTTGTAAAGGAAATTTCCATTTGTAAAGGTGTATCCCTCTCCTGTACCAGGAAGAAGAGGACTCTTAACTCATCAGTGGAGAAATCTCTGACTTAAATCTGTCCTAAAAATGCTAAACAACCCTTGTTTACCATACTTTTCCTGGGCATATTCCATTAACTTGTGTCCCTCACTCAGAATTCCCAACCCTCAAAAGCTTTCCCTTTCTGTAGCCTTGGATGGTGTATAAACCCAACTTCTAACCACCCTTTTGTGTTACTCATCACTGAGTACTCTCATGTGTACATGCGTGATGCACGTTAATAAAATTGTGTTCATGTTTTTTCTTGGTAATCTGTTTTTTTCAAGTTTAATGTATAGGGCTCCAGGCAACGAACCCAAGATGGGTAGAGGAAAAACAAAGCCAAAATGAGAAATTCCACAATTGTGTAGAATTATGTTTAATTCTAAAGTCTAAAAGAGTTCATACTATGGATTCTAAATTTAATCTGATCCTTAAAATTAAGCCCTGTCTAGTGGTAATTTAGAAACCTTCAGAGATATGAAATTCAGTTCCTGATTGAAAAAATGCTTATGTCACCCTTAGCCTTATAGAGTTATAGCAAACCCTGTTACAATACTTATTTTATTCATAAGGCTAGAAATTCTTTGGATAGGGACCACTTATTATATCAAATAGGCAAACTAATTTTATTGTCATAATTACCCTCAACATATTAGTGCAGTTTAACTACAGAGGGTTGCCAGTTGGAGCAGAAGCAAAAATAAGTAATAACACACTAGAAAAATAAAAAGGCAGAGAGTTATTTCTACTTAAGCACCATGTCTGACAAGAAAATAAATTAAATTACAAACCATAAAAGAGGTAAAATTTAACAAGTGGAATATTTAACTTCTACTTATGGAGGATATTTTTGCTTTTTATTGTATTTTCTCTCCAATTTCCTTTCACACAGCTTTTTCCTTTGTATAATTTTAGCACACCTCCTAGGAAAGTTCTTTGCAACATTAAAAAAAATAGTATACAACGTATTCATTCTAAGTTTGCAAAACAGCCAAGTTTTTACCTTTCTCCATGGTCCCCTGGAACTCTAAATTTGGAGTAAACAAAAGTCATCATAGAATGCAGTTATTTTTGAAATTATTTTGGCTCTATTTGTTAAGCAACAGCCCCTAAATTCTCATTTCTTTGGTCTCCAAGTTTCAGTCAGGGATTTCCCTTTAAAGTTTTGCAGTGTTGTTGACTCTGGAGCAAATTCGTGAGAATAGTTCAGCAAAACCTTCTTTCTTTTCCAAACTATCAACTGTGTGTGAGTCCGAAGGGAGCATGGCATAGTAGAAAGAGCACAGATTTAGGAATAACACAGATTGAGGTTTACATTCCATATTACAAAGGCTTTCTGAGTCTCACTTCCTTCATTTTGAAGTTGGAAAAGTATTGCCTACCCTGCAGTTCTGTTGTAACGCTTAAATATAAACTACATAAAGTTTCTGACTCCTAGTATGTAAATAATAAATAATATCTGTTATTACGGTAAATCCTAAAACTTAAAAGTTCTATTCTGCTTACCTCCTTACCAAAACAAAACACACTCAAATGTGTTTTGACTTACATACATACTACATAAATATTCTGCTTGGATCATATTATTAAAAATTGCAAAACGCATGTATTTATATGTTGGCCGAACAAATCTCAGTTTATTACATTTAGCAATAGTTTCTCATTGGGTTTTAGAGATGAAATAGTCAGCCTAACTACCCTGTAACTACAATAAATGACCTGCACAGTCTGAACATTTAAACAATTGGCTTCAAAACTAGGAAGTATTTACAGACCTTAAAACCATGTGCAGAACAACTTGATAAATAAGGTCAGTCGGGGGTCCTGCTCATCACCAAATGGGAGTGAAATCATTTTTACGTCCAATAGTACAGAGTTCTGCAAATCCATAACTAGAAAGTTTAACTAGACTAGTAATGTCTGGATGACAGGACAGATTTAAAACTGTGGTAATCGTAGACACTTGTATATGCAAAGGACCATGAAATAAATAGAGGGCAAAAGGGAGGATCTCTCTCAGTGGATCCTACCGTTAACCATACACAGCAATTCAGCAAAATGTTTTCCACGACACAACAGCTGTCTGTCAGAGATAAAGCTGGATACTAGTTCAAGGTGGCAAAAGTGTTTTGTTTAGTGATACTTCCTGTAGTAGGAAAGAGTGCAGAGTAAACTTAGCCCTCCTTGGATTGGTGAGGGGGCGACTGGGGCTTTAAAGGAAGAGTGGGGGAGTGGAGGGCGTGGTGAGCAGAGGCCCAAGCACATTCAGGGAAGTGAAACATTACAAAAAACGGGGTAAGAGGTCAAGGTCAAGGCTGCCTCGAGGCCAGCTGTCCCTTCCAGCTAGCCCTTACTGAAGTTAAGATTCTGTCCTCCCACAGAGAATAGGAGACAGGGGCCCCATCCTTCCTGCTGATTACATTTCAAAGGAATGGCTTTCAAGTCCCTGAAAAAGACACCCTTGGTTGTAGGGGATACATACACATCCCAAAGGGACAGAGGAAGAATTTACAATAGTAAGTTTGTTTGTTTTTGTTAATAAGTGCTCTAAGACAGAGATGTGAAAACCATTCTTTGGTTTGCCTTTGGAAATACCACATTGCAGTTTCCAGTATTACAACTATGGTCACCTATCACGTGCAACCTAGGTTTGCATCCTCCTTGAAATATGAATATTTTTCAAACTTCAGCAGCAGCACGAGTGTCTAAATTCTCTTAGGTGGAAGTCTTCCCAGTCTATTTTATGTAAAATCTTGTTATCCTCACCTGTGTGATATTTTCTCTTGTAGTTCTTGAATTTTAGTTCTAGGATCAAAGTCTTTTCAGGCCATTCATTTAGTATTTTGACTAGATTTTTAGTGGGAAAAAAACTGACGTCACTGTTAGAAAAGACTTGGTATTTAGTGCCTAGTCATCATGAAACCGTGTACAAGCCCCTGTGTCCTTGTCTTTTGAAGTAAAATGCTGACTCAAGAGTAATGATTGAGAAATGTGAAGATGGAGAAACAGAGAATAGCTGTTGGGCTGGGGAACCGGTAACAATTTAGACTATAGATCTGCCACATCGCAGAATCACCGAACTCCCAGTTCCCTGAAAGACATAGATAAAGGCCTGACCTACATTCCTAAGTTGTTGGTACAGGAAGCCGACCCACCAGCTGAAAACTGCTGACCACAAGCACATTGACCCTAGACTGGTTGGAACCAGAAGGTTGATGATGCTTGAAACTTCACCTTGATGGCAACCAATGCCAGAATTGTCCACAAGCTGATCACGCCCTGCTCCTTGAACACTATGAAACTCCTCACTACCCCCTCCAGGGTGGGTCATACAGTCTTGAGGACATTAGCCCGCTGTGGCCCCCTGTGCCTGGTAAAGCAATAAAAGCTGCTCTTTTCTACTTCACCCAAAACTGTGTCTCTGGGTTTCTATTCGGCACCGGTGAACAGAGGCCGAGTTTCGGCCACAATCCTGACATATATTCTTCTCCCGTTTCCTTAAAGCAAAACAGAGTAACACTAATTCTTTTCTCAGAAAATATAACATAACATATATTATGTATTAACTTGAGACATATAACATGTTATGTTAATACATATAACATGTATTAACTTGAGACAACAGCCAATGGAAAATTAGGAAATAAGATATGCAAAAAGTACTCCAAAGAGTAAATACTAAGGACAGTATTAAAACATTTTTTTTAATGCCTTTTCCCAGGGTAGATGGCCTTTATTGGCAGGCACTAAGAATGCAAAATAGTAACAAATCCACAGGGGCATGGCTCTCCTCCCCCCAGGCAAGGTCCCTGTAACTAGGCCAGTGGGCAGGAGCACGTGACTTGGCCGTGGCCACTTTGGGCCCAGCACTCTCCAAAGAGCAAGCTCTCAGGCTTGCTCAACGGGGTCCTCACAATATGGGGGGAAAGAGCAACAACCTGGAAGGGGTATGGGCTGCGTCCCACTCCAGGCCACTTGGCTCCTGTCCACTGCACACCTCAACCCTTCAGGAGGAAGGCTTCATAGCTTGGAGTAGGGGTGTTTGGGGACTGGGCTAAACCTATCCCTCTCCAAACCCAGGTAGGTATCTGCCTCTTGCCTCAGTTTCCCTCCTCCCAGTGGTTAGCCAGCTTGGACAAATCTGGAAGAAACCATAGGAGAATGTCTTTTTGATCTGTGGGTAGATGCAGATTTCTTTAGTATGGCATAAGAAGTAATAACCATCAAGCAAAATGATTAATAGACTTCATCAAAATTAAAATCTTTTCATCAAAAGATTCTATTAACAAAATGAACCAGCAAGCCACAGAATGCGTAAACATATTTATAAAAACCCAAACTGAAAAAAAATATGATATCTAATCTATATAAAGAACTCCTACAACCCAATAATTAAGAAGACAAAAAATTCCATTTTTAAGTGGGCTAATAGATATTTCAAAAAGAATACTGTGTATGAATAGCTAAAAGGCACTTAGGAAGGACTCAAAATCATTAGTTATCAGAGAAATACAAATTAAAACCACAGTGAAATACCACCACGCACTGATGAGAATTGCTAAAATGGAAATCCTGACAACATTTATACTATGTTGGGAGCAACCAGAACTTTTATACATGGCTGGTAGGAATGTAAAATGGTAGCATCAACTTGGAGAAAGACTTGGACATTTCTTATACAATTAAATATGCACTTACAACGTGACCCAGCCATTGCATCCCTACACGTTTACCCAAGAGAAATGAAAACACACGTGCACAATAACTAATATAATATCATAGCAGCCTTATTCATGATAGCCAAACACTCTTACAGCCCAATGACCATCAACAACACATCGCATCAACAAATGTTAGTATATTCATTCAATGGAAAATTCCTCAACAATAAAAAGAAACAAACTACTGCTGCATTCAACATCATAGACGACTCTCCCAGAGACTATGCTAAGCGAATACTAGACACGAAATGGACTAGAAGTCCATTGATTTGCAGTTCTGGAACAGGAAAAACAAATTAGTGGTAGAAACAACAACCAAAACAACCAAACAAACAAACATAACATTGGTTGCCCCTGGTTGTGAGGAGGGGTGGTAACTCTCCAAGAAGAGGAGTGGGGAATTTTCCAGAAATAGTACCATCCTATCTTGATAAGGTTATGGTTGCAGGAGTGTAAGCCTTTTTCAAAACTCGTAAGATGGCATACTTTAACCTTTGGGGAAATTCTTTTCCTGAAGAGAAGGAATTCTCTTGAAAAAATAGGTGGGAACTGACAATCAGTGTTACAGTGTACAATTTGCGTACACTACAATTTCTGTAGTGAACATAAAACACCCCAAATCATAAATTCCATGGAAAAGAAATTTTCCATGGAATGGAAATACTTTAATTATGTACTTGGCTTTGTCTCAAGCATGGTTTATAGGCAGCAAGCTCTTCTGCTAGCTTGTATTCTATCAAATATGATTACGATAAGGCTGTTCGGAATCATGAAAGGAACATCAGCAGAGACCACTAAGTCTGCTGCAGCAGAAACTGTTTTCCCTAAAAATCGAATCTCATTTCATGCTTTCAACTTGTGACTACTAAAAGTCAACAGTTAGAGCTCAGAAATGACTCACGTAATGGATTCTTCTTACTTCTGCATCTCTCATCCATGGGGAGAGAAGAGGAGGTGCTGGGACAGGGCCTAGGATTCCATTATCCACTTGAGTTTGGTTGGCACTTGTTTGATACTAAATGTTCTCAATTTGTTCCTGGTAAACAATGGTGCACAGTACAAAACCAAAGCATGATTGGCAGAGAAAGCTGAGAAAGCCCAAAGAAAGGGCCTAAGGCATTTACATCTTAGATACACTGGCTGAGCAATTCAAGAAAGGAAGGCATGAGGCCAATATCCTGGTCTGAGCAGTCCTATCATATTATCGTTTCATGGGAACTTGGCATTATATCATGAAAAAGCCAACATCTAAAGTTGGAACTTGTCTTGGTAGGTAATAATGTTCATATATCTTTAAAGATAGAGTTGCACTGACTGTCTCCTATGAATTGACTACTTTTGTTTTCTCATATTAAATAAGAGAGAAATCTGGGATTGCCCAAGGTCTTGCCATATTTTAGAGAAGGCAGAATAGCAGTAAGGAGCTCTTGAATGACACCAGCATGTGAGTGGATAGTGCCTTAGGTCTGGCTCCCCAGAAGCACATGCTGAGACCAGGATTCACTTGCAAGTGATTCCTTAAGGAGGGATTCCTGGGGGAGATGGGTAAAGAGATGGGGGAAGCAGGTCAAAGTAAAAAGGCGAAGCCAAGCATTGAGGGGACCACAGGTATGAGTCCCACTGCTGGGTAGGCTTCAGCCTGATTCCATCAACAAACGGGAATGAAAGTGACACCTCAGAGGTGTTCCAACCCCAGGTAAGGAAGCCGGGCTTTCGTAAACTCTCCTACTCAACAGCCATCGTTTACCTGCAGTCAGGGCGTAGAGTAGGAAGCTTCCAGGCACTTCTGCTCACTGCGTCTGCTGGTAAATGAGCTCCAGAGGCCCCAGGGCAGTTCTCTGAAGAGGGACCCCGGCCACTGAAAGAAGATCTCAGGGCACGCTACCAACCCTCATAGAAGACAGAGAAGGGTATCCCAGAAATCTGGGTGGAACAGCAACATGGCCCACTAAATCCAGGATATTTACAGCAAAGATTGGCCAGGAAAAGTGGTGAGTTGGGCGACAAATGCTCATCAATTGGCAACTTCCCTTTTATTCTTTTAATTTAATTTAATTTATATTTTTATATAGCCGGTTCTTATTAGTCAACCATTTTATACACATCAGTGTATACATGTCAATCCCAATCACCCAATTCATCACACCACCACCACCACCCGCTGCCGCATTCCCCCCTTGGTGTCCATACGTTTGATCTCTACATCTATGTTTCAATTTCTGCCCTGCAAACCGGTTCATCTGTACCATTTTTCTAGGTTCCAAATATATGCGTTAATATACGATATTTGTTTTTCTCTTTCTGACTTACTTCACTCTGTCTGACAGGCTCTAGATCCATCCATGTCTCTCCAAATGACCCAGTTTCGTTCCTTTTTATGGCTGGGTAATATTCCATTGTATATATGTACCACATCTTCTTTATCCATTCGTCTGTCCATGGGCGTTTAGGTTGCTTCCATGACCTGACTATTGTAAACAGTGCTGCAGTGAACATTGGGGTGCATGTGTCTTTTTGAATTATGGTTTCCTCTGGGTATATGCCCAGTAGTGGGATTGCTGGGTCGTATGGTAGCTCTAATTTTAGTTTTTTAAGGAACCTCCATACTGTTCTCCATAGTGGCTGTATCAATTTACATTCCCATCAACAGTGCAAGAGGGTTCCCTTTTCTCCACACCCTCTCCAGCATTTGTTGTTTGTAGATTTTCTGATGATGCCCATTCTAACTGGTGTGAGGTGATACCTCATCGTAGTTTTGATTTGCATTTCTCTAATAATTAGTGATGTTGAGCAGCTTTTCACGTGCTTCTTGGCCATCTGTATGTCTTCTTTGGAGAACTGTCTATTTAGGTCTTCTGCCCATTTTTGGATTGGGTTGTTTGTTTCTTTAATATTGAGTTGTATGAGCTGTTTATATATTTTGGAGATTAATCCTTTGTCCATTGATTCATTTGCAAATATCTTCTCCCATTTTGTGGGTTGTCTTTTTGTCTTGCTTATGGTTTCCTTTGCTGTTCAAAAGCTCTTAAGTTTCAATAAGTCCCATTTGTTTATTTTTGTTTTTATTTCCATTACCCCAGGAGGTGGATCAAAAAAGATCTTGCTGTGATTTACATCAAAGAGTGTTCTTCCTATATTTTCCTCTTCGAGTTTTATAGTGTCCTGTCTTACATTTAGGTCTCTAATCCATTTTGAGTTTATTTTTGTGTATGGTGTTAGGGAGTGTTCTAATTTCATTCTTTAACATGTAGCTGTCCAGTTTTCCCAGCACCACTTATTGAAGAGACTGTCTTTTCTCTATTGTATATCCTTGCCTCCTTTGTCATAGATTAGTTGGCCATAGGTGTGTGGGTTTATCTCTGGGCTTTCTATCTTGTTCCATTGATCTATGTTTCTGTTTTTGTACCAGTACCATATTGTCTTGATTACTGTAGCTTTGTAGTATAGTCTGAAGTCAGGGAGTCTGATTCCTCCAGCTCCGTTTTATTCCCTCAAGACTGCTTTGGCTATTCAGGGTCTTTTGTGTCTCCATACAAATCTTAAGAGTTTTTGTTCTAGTTCTGTAAAAAATGCCATTGGTAATTTGATAGGGATTTCATTGAATATGTAGATTGCTTTGGGGAGTATAGTCATTTTCACAATATTGATTCTTCCAATCCAAGAGCATGGTATATTTCTCCATCTGTTGGTCTCTTTAATTTCTTTCATCAGTGTCTTATAGTTTTCTGCATACAGGTCTTTTGTCTTCTTAGGGAGGTTTATTCCTAGGTATTTTATTCTTTTTGCTGCAATGGTAAATGGGAGTGTTTCCTTAATTTCTCTTTCAGATTTTTCATCATTAGTGTATAGGAATGCAAGAGATTTCTGTGCAAAATTTTGTATCCTGCAACTTTACCAAATTCGTTGATTAGCTCTAGTAGTTTTCTGGTGGCATCTTTAGGATTTTCTATGTATAGTAACATGTCATCTGCAAATAGTGACGGTTTTACTTCTTTTCAAATTTGTATTCCTTTTATTTCTTTTTCTTCTCTGACTGCCATGGCTAAAACTTCCAAAACTATGTTGAATAATAGCAGTGACAGTGGACATCCTTGTCTTGTTCCTGATCCTAGAGGAAATGCTTTCAGTTTTTCACCACTGAGAATGATGTTTGCTGTGGTTTTGTCATATATGGCCTCTATTATGTTGAGGTAGGTTCCCTCTATGCCCACTTTCTGGAGAGTTTTTCTCATAAATGGGTGTTGAATTCTGTCAAAAGCTTTTTCTGCATCTATTGAGATGATCATATGGTTTTTATTCTTCAATTTGTTAATATGGTGTATCATGTTGATTCATTTGCATATATTGAAGAATCTTTGCATCCCTGGGATAAACCCCACTTGATCATGGTGTATGATCCTTTTAATGTGTTGTTGGATTCTGTTTGCTAGTATTTTGTTGAGGATTTTTGCATCTATGTTCATCAGTGATATTGGTCTGTAATTTTTTTTGTTGTATCTTTGTCTGGTTTTGGTATCAGGGTCATGGTGGCCTCATAGAATGAGTTTGGGAGTGTTCCTTCCTCTGCAATTTTTTGGAAGAGTTTGAGAAGGATGGGTGTTAGCTCTTCTCTAAATGTTTGATAGAATTCAACTGTGAAGCCATCTGGTCCTGGACTTTTGTTTGTTGGAAGATTTTTAATCACAGTCTCAATTTCATTACTTGTGACTGGTCTGTTCATATTTTCTATTTGTTCCTGGTTCAGTCTTGGGAGGTTATACCTTTCTAAGAATTTGTCCACTTCTTCCAGGTTGTCCATTTTATTGGCACAGAGTGGCTTGTAGTAGTCTCTTAGCTTGCTTTGTATTTCTGTGGTGTCTGTTGTAACTTCTCCCTTTTCATTTCTAATTATATTGATTTGAGTCCTCTCCCTCTTTTTCTTGATGAGTCTGGCTAATGGTTTATCAATTTTGTTTAACTTCTCAAAGAACCAGATTTTAGTCTTATTGATCTTTGCTATTGTTTTCTTTGTTTCTATTTCATTTATTTCTGCTCTGATCTTTATGATTTCTTTCCTTCTGCCAACTTTGGGTTTTGTTTGTTCTTCTTTCTCTAGTTACTTTAGGTGTAAGGTTAGATTGTTTATTTGAGATTTTTCTTGTTTCTTGAGGTAGGCTTGTATAGCTATAAACTTCCCTCTTAGAACTGCTTTTGCCACATCCCATAGGTTTTGGATCGTCGTGTTTTCATTGTCATTTGTCTCTAGGTATTTTTTGATTTCCTCTTTGATTTCTTCAGTGATCACTTGGTTATTTAGTAACTTATTGCTTAGGCTCCATGGGTTTGTGTTTTTTATGGTTTTTCCCCAGTAATTGATTTCTAATCTCATAGTGTTGTGGTCAGAAAAGTTGCTTGATATGATTTCAATTTTCTTAAATTTACTGAGGCTTGATTTGTGACCCAAGATGTGACCTGTCCTGGAGAATGTTCCGTGTGCACTTGAGAAGAAAGTGTGATCTGCTGTTTTTGGATGGAATGTCCTATAAATATCAATTAAATCTATCTGGTCTATTGTGTCATTTAAAACTTCTGTTTCCTTATTAATTTTCTGTTTGGATGATGTGCCCACTGATGCAAGTGAGGTGTTAAAGTCCCCCAATATTACTGTGTCACTGTCGATTTCCTCTTTTATAGCTGTTAGCAGTTGCCTTATGTATTGAGGTGCTCCTATGTTGGGTGCATATATATTTATAATTGTTATATCTTCTTCTTGGATTGATCCCTTGATCATTATGTAGTGTCCTCCTTTGTCTCTTGCAACATTCTTTATTTTAAAGTCTATTTTATCTGATGTGAGTATTGCTACTCCAGCTTTCTTTTGATTTCCATTTACATGGAATATCTTTTTCCATCCCCTCACTTTCAGTCTGTATGTGTCCCTAGGTCTGAAGTGGGTCTCTTGTAGACAGCATATATATGGGTCTTGTTTTTGTATCCATTCAGCAAGCCTGTATCTTTGGTTGGAGCATTTAATCCATTCATGTTTAAGGTAATTATCAATATGTATGTTCCTATGACCATTTTCTTAATTGTTTTGGGTTTGTTTTTGTAGGTCCTTTTCTTCTCTTGTGTTTCCCACTTAAAGAAGTTCCTTTAGCATTTGTTGTAGAGCTGGTTTGGTGGTGGTGAATGCTCTTAGTTTTTGCTTGTCTGTAAAGGTGGTTTTTTTTTTTTTTTTTTTTTGCGGTACGCGGGCCTCTCACTGTTGTGACCTCTCCCGTTGCGGAGCACAGGCTCCGGACGCGCAGGCTCAGTGGCCATGGCTCACGGGCCTAGCTGCTCCGCAGCATGTGGGATCTTCCCGGACCGGGGCACGAACCCATGTCCCCTGCATCAGCAGGCGGACTGTCAACCACTGTGCCACCAGGGAAGCCCTGTCTGTAAAGCTTTTGATTTCTCCATCGAATCTGAATGAGATCCTTGCTGGGTAGAGTAATCTTGGTTGTAGGTTTTTCCCTTTCAACACTATAAGTATATCATGCCACTCCCTTCTGGCTTGTAGAGTTTCTGCTGAGAAATCAGCTGTTAACCTTATGGGAGTTCCCTTGTATGTTTTTTTGCCGTTTTTTCCTTTCTGCTTTCAATAATTTTTCTTTGTCTTTAATTTTTGCCAATTTGATTACTATGTGTCTCGGCGTGTTTCTCCTTGGGTTTATCCTGTATGGGACTCTCTGTGCTTTCTGGACTTGGGTGGCTATTTCCTTTCCTATGTTAGGGAAGTTTTCGACTATAATCTCTTCAAATATTTTCTTGGGTCCTTTCTCTCTCTTCTCCTTCTGTGACCCCTATAATGCGAATGTTGTTGCGTTTAATGTTGTCCCAGAGGTCTCTTAGGCTGTCTTCATTTCTTTTCATTCTTTTTTTCTTTATTCTGTTCCACAGCAGCGAATTCCACCATTCTGTCTGCCAGGCCACTTATCTGTTCTTCTGCCTCAGTAATTCTGCTGTTGATTCTTTCTAGTGTACTTTTCATTTTGATTAATGTATTGTTCATCTCTGTTTGTTTGTTCTTTAATTCTTCTAGGTCTTTGTTAAACATGTGTTGCATCTTCTCGATCTTTGCCTGCATGCTATTTCCGAGGTCCTGGATCATCTTGACTATCATTATTCTGAATTCTTTTTCTGGAAGTTTGCCCATCTCCACTTCATTTAGGTGTTTTTCTGTGGTTTTATCTTGTTCCTTCATCTGGTACATAGCCCTCTGCCTTTTCATCTTGTCTATCTTTCTATGAATGTGGGTTTTTTTCCACAGGCTATAGGATTGTAGTTCTTCTTGCTTCTGCTGTCTGCCCTCTCTTCTCTTTTATTCTTAAGCAGTAGTTGCAGCACTCACTCCACCAAAAAACAAAACAAACCAACAAAAACCATATATATATATATATACATATTCTGAATATTTATGTATTTAAGTACATATAGATCTACTTTTTTTCTTCTTAATGATTAGAAAGGATTCTACAACGTGTATTAATTAAACTTATTTTCCCATTCACCCACTGATGGACATTTCTATTTGACATCTTTATTGCTTTCTTTAACAAACTATGTTCAATAAATATCTTGTACATGTGTATTGGAAAATGTCTCCATGTATGTGCACAAGAAAAATTGCTTACAATGAGATTGTTGGATGAAAAGAAATGTACATTTTTAATAATAACTATAAATAGAGTATAATCTATAAAAACTTTGAATCACTATGTTGTATACTTGAGACTAATATAATATAATTCAACTATACCTCAATTTAAAAAATAAAATACACAGACTTACAAAACAAATTTATGGTTACCCAAGCAGAAAGGGGGTGAGAAATTAGGAGTTTGGGATTAACATATACACGCTACTATATAAAAAATAGATAATCTACAAGGACCTACTGTATAGCACAGGGAACTCTCCTCAATATTCTGTAATAACCTAAATGGGAAAATAATTTGAAAAAGAATAGATACTTGTATATGTATAACTGAATCAATTTGCTGTATACCTGAAACTAACACAACATTGTAAACCAATTATACCCCAAGATAAAATAAAAATTTTAAAAAATCTGAAAAATAATAATATCTGTCTATATATTTATATATATATACATATATAAATATACAATATATACATATATTTGTATAACTAAATCACTTTGCTGTCTATCTTGAAAATTGTAAATCAAATATACTTCAATTTTTAAAAAAAGGTTGAATTAAGGAAAACCAGAATACTTCTACAGTCTTGAGCAATAAAACAATGAAATCTTTTTGGTAATGGTCAGAAATAAGAGTTACAGTGTCTGCATTATTTGGAGAATAATACAGGAATTTGATCACAAGCTTTTATATGTAAATACCAGTCTCTTTCAGGGCTTAAGTTATATAGGTGGTAAATGTCATTGAATACAATAGATGACTTAGTACTTTGTCTGGAAACTATTTTAATCAATATTAGTATGACGATTCAATATTACATATAACCAAACATGAAAGGTCTTAATGTCTTTAAAATGTTAATGCCTTCTACTTTAGAGGTACTAAAGTGAAGAAAAATACCTTAAATAACCCAGCTTGTCTCATGAAAATCTGAACAACCAACCATAAAACATAAGGCTGCTTAATATAAATGAGGAAATAATATAAAGGGCTAGACTTAGTAAGGAGGCAATATGATGTCAGCTGCAAACAGATGCTCAACATTTTGTAACGAAGAAAAAAGACCAACAATGCCACATGTCTGCTTGTCTCAAACTGCCCATGTTTTAGAACTCTGGAGAGTACCTCCCTTCTTGTTAATCCACATAGATGCTGAGTTTTGATTGGAAACTCATTCTGAAATCTCTTGGGACTCTCAAGCACTGTAATTTTGACTTTTGCAGGATGGAAAATTCTAGCAACAGAATGACCATCAGCTAATGACTCACCCAGCACAGCTTTGTGCCTCTAGTCATGTGGTGAAAATAAAAAGTAGAAGCTGACCTGGTGGTAGGTGATAGCTATAGTCCCTGGTCCAGGTTTATCCTAGAGAAACAGGCCCCTGGATTAGACCCCCAAACTGGGCAGGAAAGCCACTGTGTGCCAGGATTCCTTAAATAACTTACAATAAGATAACTGATTACTAGAAAAAAAAAAAAAGGTACTGTTCATTCTTATTCATTCATAATACATGAACATGACAAATCCAAAAAATTTGGAATAATAAAAAAATATTAATAATAAGCTTATCATCTTATCATTCTACTGGTAATCCTCCTTTGCATCCAGTTTTCAGCTAGGACTCTGTGTGTTCCTTCTCACTTCAATATATTAAGCTTTGAAAGGACTTAGTTACTGTGGAGTTCAAGGTATTAAAACAAGACTAAAGACATAAATGTTCTCTCTCCAAATTTAAGATCTAACCCAGATGCTTTTCTTTAATTTGGTAACAAGAGAAGCTTTTTTTTTTTCCCATTTAAATTACTGTGTGTGTTTCAACTCTTCCCCTCTATTTTCCTGTACATCTCTTCTCTAATTTCTTAATTCTACATAATTATTGGATTAAATTGCAAGAAAGTGCTTAATTTCTCTGTATCACAATTTCTTTTTGAAGGATAATCACAAAACTGTGGACTGCTGTGCACCAACCACTGTAAATATTAATGAAGAAACAGGTAAATTCTTGAAAACAAATCCCAAAGTTCCTCACCCAAGATAAGATACCATTATTATTTTTATGAAAGTACACCAAAATGGCACTGGCTATATACCCTCTTATAACAGCTATGATGCTTTTTGGTTGCAAATAATAAAAACAAAAATTAATCCAGGGAGTTTATTAATTTATGAACCTGAGAGCCCAGGAGGACAAACTTTAGGCATGACTTGATCAAGGTTCACACTCTATTTCCTTGTGATTGATTCTCTAGGCTCTGTACTTCCTGGTGTGCCGGCTTCATCCTGGAAGAATATGGCACTGCTGGGTATATTCTACCTCATTTACATCTCCTATTTTCTTGCAGTCATCAAAAAAGTTCCAAGTTTGATTCTAATCAATTCCTTCTTCGTGAGACGCTAACTAACTTCAGATCCAAACCCTGGAGTCATGTGTGGATTTGTTTCTGTCTGGATGGCTCAGCCATCCAAGAAAGTATCACTGTGGCAAAGTAAACATAGGATTGCTCTGATTGCCTTGGAACAATCAGGGCTCACCCCTAGAGTTGGAGGGAGGATGACAAAACTCAAATCACATTGCAGCTACACAATAAAGGAAGGACAGGATGGATGCTGCGGTGGCCAACACAGGCTCCACTGTAACTCGGTTATAGCCATCATTTCACGTAAGTCAGCTGAGTAAAAGGAGTATTTAAATATGGAAACTGCTGTAACTGTAGGGTACCCTACTAATACTAACAGATGAGAGATTAAACAATAACGTCACCCGCATTCTTGCTCTACTGTCCTATTAAGAAAAAAAATCAGTCAAATTTCGTTAACTGAAAGATAACCAACATATTTTCTAACATTCTTTTCATGCTATCTGTCAAATATTCAAGTTTGGACCTCCTGTATCATAATAAACAGCTTGGATAAATTTCAACAAACTCTAAAATACTTGCTTTTTTGTAAGAAAACTCTCACTAATTTGCGAGAGGACTGTTGAGAGCTTTAGTCCCTCCATATGCTCCAACAGCCTTCCCAAAGCCACTGAAAGCAAACATAAAATGTCAGTAAAAGCAACATACTTTCTAGGCAAACACAGATCCAAGATAAATTTCCTAGTCCCTGCCTTCAAAAAGATTACTGCATGGACTCTTCTTACAAAAAAGTCTGGAATTGTGCAAAGCTGAGGGTCAGGGATTACACGAAATGCTTTCACATACATTATCACAAACATAAGTTTTAAAAAAAGAAGGCTGAGGAATTGGCCCAGATCAAGGGAAGATCACAGTCCCAGAGAATGATAAGGAGGGACAAATAGGAGTAGCCATGGACACTCAGCTAGGAAATTTGGTGAGGGGTGGGGAGCCAGGAGGGAGTCACCCAAAGAGGATAAATGTCTTCTCAATTGGTTGGGAGTGTTTGCAATTTTCTCATCTAGAAAGGAAAGAAAAGAGATCGAGGGACTCAGTGTCCTACAAGATACAGACTTTAGATAAATATTATTTCTAAAGATAAAGATTATTTCTTTCTCTAGGGAGACAAATTTTATCTACCATAGGAGTTCTTATTGTGCTTAGGTATTCACTTACTTTGAGCCTCCCCCAAATCTCTAACTTGTATTATGAAAGAGTACCTAACAACTCAAATGTCTTTAGACTACACAAGCATTTAGATACAAATGAAGCACAGAAACATTAACAGGGAAATTTGACTAAGTGTTTGCAGTCATTTGCTATGAGATTTCAGTGTAATTGTTCTCCAGATTTGATGAGGATTTCATATATGCTCTCCTCCTTCCTGTATCACACTGGTATCTCTTACTGCAAAGCCACATAAGGATGGTGGACAGCATCCTTGTGGAAAATATCACAGGACATCCCAGAGCTTTTAAAACGGCAAGGTCCACACGGGCCAAAGTGCACTGCATTACACTCCGCCTCCCTTGAGCCAGATCTATATTGTGGAAAAGTTTGGTACAATATTTTTAAAGTATAAGCTATGAACCCAAACAGTCTGGGGCTTAAATCCTAACTTTGCCGCTTGTTAGCTGTGGAAGAGTTGGCAAATTGCATCCTCTCCTGAGCCTCCACTGTCTCATCTATAAATTGCAAATGATACCAATTAAATGATACCTTACTATCAAAGTGTTTAGTGCAATGCCCAGCACTTAGCAAGTTCTGATAAACAGTTACCATTCCACTAAGAAACCAGGGAAAATGTCCCTTTGACTGTGTAGGGCTAGGTCGCAGGTCAGACAGCACACTTGCCTTTTCATTTTCTCTTTTCAACTAGCTTCTTAAGTCACCTGTGAGGTGATATGATGATATGATATATGGTGATATGATAATCTCTTGAGACGTGTACAGCTCCCAGACATCCTCAGACATAACATGATTTCTGTTTAAGAGGCTGAACCAGCCCTCATAAATAAAATCCATAGTTTTAAATTATTGAAAACCGCAGCTAGAAAAACTGAGGTTATTTTAAAATCTGTTTGTAACAGAGGGACACACTACAAGGAGTACTGATCACCATAGCACGTTAGGTTAGAGCCTGACCACCTGAGTTTGCATCTCAGTCCTGCTACTTACCTTCTGTGTGACCTTGAGCAGTTTACTTAAACATCTTTGAGCTGAGCCTCTATTGCCTCATCTACAAAATGGGGTAATAAAGCTCCCTACCTAGAGTCAGATGAGGTACTCAGCTGATGATGCTTGGTGTACAATAAGTGTTACATAAGTGTTCGTTCCTTATCATCGTTCTTGTTATCATCTAAATCCTATACCTATAGGTTAAATAAGTGTCTAGAGCAATACTACCTAAAAGGTCTAATGAGACAGTGAACTGATTATATCTGGGGAAATACAAGAAATTTAGAAGAAATCCCCTATCAGTGCCTCCTCACGTCCCCTTAAAACACACACTCTTGCTCATGATTGTATCCCACCACTGGAGGAAAAAAAAAGTGTATCACCCTGCCTCAGTGAAGGGCTCCATCCTGGCTTTTGACTTGCCATCAGTGGAGCACCAGAGAGGGCAGGGGTCCAACTCAACGACTGGTCCATCCCTGTGCACACCCTGAGCAAGGACAAGGTTTCATGTGGCATGAAGGCGGTCTGCTCTGTGCAATTGCAGCAGGGATGGGGAAAATTAATACCAAGTCAAAGTGTATGTTACAGCGACAGAGGGGCTCCCCTTTATGAATGGAATAAAAATTTACAGCAGTCCACTGAGTTGGCTTAAAATGCCCTTTTTGTGTCACTAGTTGAATAGAAAGATTCCCTTTAGGCTTTTCTTAATAGAAGAATATTCTAGTCAAAACTACATTGAGGTAACAAAGTGGTATTACTTAATATTATCTTAAACAATACTAGTTACAGTTTACTAAAAATTGTAAAAAAAAAAATGTATATACACTGCCAATTAGAGTAACAAACACCCTCTGAAGGATCAGGTTTCATTTGATGCTGATGCTGAGGATAACACGTAACTCTGGAACGCCTCATTCAAAACTCAGTTTTCCGTGGCAGCTGTTTTAGTGAATGTTTTATTTGCGATGATAATTGGTTTTGGAATACATGGCAAACACCATGGTATAAGAGGTCAAACTAAGTTTCAATTTTCGTTTTGGAAAAGAGTCAAGGGAAGATCAGGAAGAATATCTTAATAATGTTCTATTTTTGTGGTCACAGTTATGTTTATTTTCAAAAAATCCATGGAAACCCTTCTTGGAAAAGTCCAGTCAACAAATTCAACTTATTTTAAAAATGTATTCAGTAACTGGAAGTTTTTTTAAATCTATGTGAGACATATGTATGTTATAAGACCAAACTGAGGTTAAAGGGTGTATATGTTTATATTTAACTTAGAGTTAAAGCTGACCCATAAAATTCATAAAATAACATTTTGGCAGTTTGATTCAAATTGAGCTAATGAAAAATTGGGAAAAACAGATTTTTGTTGCTCCCAGGTCACTACGAAGTAGCCAAATGTCTATTTTAAATAGTCCCCACTGAATCAAAATGAATTTTTCTTGGACTTAGACAAAATATACTACCTTTCCACACTCTGCATACTTCCACGGCAGTTGGAAATGCTAAAATGCAGCCAATAATGTCTTCGTCCTTTTCTTCCTTTTGCTTCCTTTCACACCATTCTGGTCATGAAATCTAAGAGTCTCTGAAGAAAAATTTCACAGATTTTGTTTTTCTTACCTCAGGCTCTCTCTACCTTCACTGGAATTTCTTGGGTTTTGTTTTATTTTTCTTTCCAACTCATGTTAAGCTTATACAATGAGCCTCCAGTGTCCGGTCCAAACTATCCACCATTTCAAAGCCCACCTGTTTCCAATTTCCATGGAGGCCAGATCCCACCTTATGTAGGGGTCTCCACCAGTCAAAGGGGGAACTATGTAGAGTCAGAAACTGAAGCCAGGAAGTAGAATGCCCCTGAAGTGCTTCATGCTCTTGTCCTGTAATTCTCTTAAGTCATCCTTTAAAAAGCACCAGCTCAGCTAATGTAGATTAGAAACTCTAGCTAATGTGTGTTGGCTAATTCCATTACTACATTAATGAGTTCCAAGCCATAGCCTTCATTCCCATATAGGTTTTTTATCTTTGCTGTCTTTGGTAACAATTAAAAACTACAAACCCCAAAAGTGAGAGAATAAAGGTATTCGTAGAACCATTGCTTCTAATAGAAAAAAAAAAAATGGTAACTTTGTTTTCTAACAAAGAATATTTATATTATACCATATAATTATTATAGAATATATACTACATATACTATATTACATGTAAAATATATGCTATATAGTTATGGTATATGTTATATTGTCATTAAACGGATATTTACATAAATTTTTATTCAATAATTTATAAACTATTAAAATAAAAATATTTTCACTAAGGTTACACTTATGTAAATATATATATGAAAGTAACCTGGAGGGAAACAACCAAATAATAGTAGGTTACTTCCTGGGATTGCCGGTGATTTTCCCCTTCATTTTTATGTATCCTTCTGTGTTATTTTACTATAAATGAGCAAATAAAGAAATAAGAAGAAGTACAACTGACTTTATGTATTTGTAGATCAGATATAAACAAACAGTCAATAATCTCATTTAAGATTAAGGACTCATAAATCACAAAAGTTTTCGGTAAGTAGAAGGCATTTTGCTGACTTGTTTCAGATAACCAGCTGGTGGTCAGGCCTGACATTTACGTTCTTGTATTTATTTATACATTCCCTGATCCACGTAATCCTACCCTCCTACTTCAGGATTTCTAAAACCTGGGTAGGGTTTCCTGATAATTTCCAACCACAAAACAACTCTTGATTATTGACAGGTTAGCAATTAGAACATGCAAATGGAGAAGGAAGGCTTGAATCCTTCCTAGTTATTCGTTTTCTTTTGACCCTGGGATTTGCTCCTCTCCCTCACTCTGGTTTTGGGACAGTGGTAGGTTGTCTGGTCATGGAAGGTGCAGGCACAACCCAAGTCTGCAGCTGTACAAGGCCTCATGGTTTCATGTGTCGCACTGAGAACAAATGATGCCATAATTGTGAATCTGCTAGTAGTTTACAACTATAATTCACTCTGCCAATAACTGCTACACAGTCGTTACAGAAACACCCATATCGTGTGTGCTGATTTCTGACTTGCAAGATTGCAGATGAGGGAGCACTGAGAAAGATTTAATAAGACAGAGTAGTCTTACAAAATTCCAAGGAAACTATTTTAAGCTCTCATGAAGCAACTGTAGTACTATATAAATATTTTTATTATTTTTGCATCATTTTATTTCCTGATTTCTCTGTCTCTGGATTTGTGAATATCTAAATATAACCTTCTTCTTAGAAATGAAAAATAATGGGAAATCACCTGATTTAGCTCAGAGGCAAGAAAAAATATATAGCATTACAGGGCACACTTTACGTTTATTCTTAACATGGATTTAAATATAAAAATTGAATACCAAAGTGGAGACTCACAACTACAAACTCACATTCTGTGTCCCTGCTCTTTCCTTCCTGCCACTGAAGCCACAGCATGCCCCCAGAAGACCAGATGCTGCATTCATCAGCTCTTTCTCAGAGCTTAGAATGTGCCACAAATCTCAATGTGTACTGATAAGTGTTTCCTCATTTCTTAATGTCTATATCTCATTTACGTTATTTTCCCTTAACCAAACATCTTACTTCAAGGCTTACTCTCTTGTGTTTCTCCCCTCTGCAGGTTTGCATAGGTTTTGCAGCCTATTCCTATGTTGTTGACTTGGTAATAAGCAGTTTCTGGGCAACAGTACCCACAGGATGCTTCTTTCAGCTTTCTGCTTGCTCTCTTTCCTGTTCTTTCCTTAACGCACAGTGGCCTATGTCAACTGCCAGAGAAAAGGTCATTTTAACCTGCCTTTCAGTGTTCTGTGACCTAAAATTCCTTCCCAGCGTGGTAAGCATTATCAAACCCAAGAAATTTGATCTGGTCCTTCAAAATACCGAAATACTACAAATTAAGGCTAAGATTGGTGGGCCAAGTAGGGCATAGTGCTGGAGAAGCTGCAGCTGCAGCTTCGGTCTGGTACTGATCAAAATAACTCTTTTCCATCTGTTCTTCAATCATTTCTTACAGCATCTTGGTCACTGAGGTGGATCGTATGAGAGAGGAAGACTGGGTCTGGGAAAATTTAACACAACGCCTGGAAGACTGCATCGGAAGGTCAGTGGTGTTGTTTTATAAGTGAGTAAAATATCATTGTGATTTAAATTAATGACTGTCAGTTCTAAGAATCTCCTAGGTGTCTGACATCCCAAACCACAGTATTCCTCTGAGCCAATGAATGTAAAAACACTTCCTCCACTTTGGATTTCTCCCTAAAAATATTTTCATTCATTACTTCATTCCCAAGCCATCAAATTTTAATCATTTCTTTCAAAGGAGATGGAAACTGTTCTGTCTTATTATAATAGTCTGCTCACGCTGCCACAACAAAATACCCTAGACGGGGTGGCTTAAACAATGGAAATTTATTCCCTCACAATTCTGGAGGCTGGGAAGTCCAAGATCAGGGTGCCAGCATGGCCAGTTTCTAGTGAACTCTCCTTGGCTCACAGACAGCTGCCTTCTCTCTGTGTCCTCACGTGGCAGGGAGAGAGAGGAAACTCTCTGTGTCTCCTCTTAAAAAGGCACTAATTCCAGAATGAGGACCCCATCTTCATGATATCATTCCACCTTAATTACCTCCCAAAGGCCTTATCTCCAAATCCCATCACACCGGAGGTTAGGGTTTCAACATATGAATTTTGGGGGACAAAACAATTCAGTCCATAGAACCCATCAAAACTCCGGATTTTAGTTTTGCCATTTTTATCTTCTCCACTATAAAAGGTGTTATACTAACATATTTTACGTATCTCAAACTATAAAATGCAAATCTAACCTAAAGTTTTCTGCACATTAATAAATGTCAACTCTCTGGCCCGTTTTTTGTAGTAAGCATCTGGCCCTTTATTTTCAATAAAGACAATATGATCATATTTTCTGCAACTGCCTTTTTCTGAGTACATCAGTCAAGGTCTGGTCTGGAGAGAGAAATCTCACCAGTTATTTAAAGGGAAAATAGTTTCATATACAGAATTGCTAACTAGATATAAAGTCGTTAACTAGTTAACAAAAGGGTAAAAAGGGAATTGGAAGGTAACCACTGGGGCAGTAACTGCAGGAAACAGTTTATACCCTTAGGGCTGGGGAAACAAGGAGAAAGGTTAAGATTATTGAAATGTAGAGACTTATAGGAGGAGCCCCTGGAAGTGACAAACTCCTTAGGGAGAGGAGCTGGCTGCCAACTGATGGTGGTGCCCCTGAGCTTGGAGAAGGGCTCCTTGGAAGTTGGAGAAGCACCCCAACTTCTGCAGAGGCCACCTGCTCCCAGTGGGGCAATCAATAAGATGAGATGTGATGGAGCTGGTTCTGCAAGTTCTGGAAAAGCTGCAAATGGGATTCAGCTGCTGCTATGAGGAAGAACTGGTGCCTGTAGGCACCAGTGGTTAGGATGACACAGGAAAGGCAAGGGGACAAGAAGTAGAGGGTTGACTCCACACGGAAATTAGAAGGTAGTTGAGTTCTCTCCTGCACACAAAATAAATGAAAAGTCAAGACCACAAAGTTCTAGAACACCAGCCAAAGTCGACATGGTTTTGGCCCAGACTTCCACATGGAGAGTTACCAATCCACCATCATGGTCAATACAAATTTTCTTTTTAAAAAAACCACTAGAAAAGATTCTCATTAAATATCTCATTTTGAGTGAGGCAGCTTCAGACTGAATATTTCCAATGGCTTAGATTTTTATGTGCTGTAAACAGAAGTCACTTAAAAGGCAGGATTATCAGAGAAATACAAGTAGAAATAACAAAGTACCATCTTCAAGTGTGAAATTATTAAAGTTTAAAAAGCAGTACTCAGTCTTGTAGGGCTTGGCATTAATGGGACTCATATATTGCTGGTGGAATCTAGAAAATAATTATATACATATATTTAAAGAAGCTCAAAAATGTTCAAACCCTTTGATCTTCAATTCAGTCGGTGTAGGTATACATTCTAAGGCAACAATAATAACTGTATATATTGATTTATGGGTAAAGAAATTTCTTGATGTGCTTATTATAATAAAACCTGGGAACTATATAAGTGTTCAATGATAAAGATGTGATAAAGTATATGGTGTTACAACTATATGATAAGTTGTCTTCCACAATTAAAATATATTTGTTATAGCCTATATTATTATACACTAATGCTAATGTATAGTATTAAACTTAAAAGTAGGATAAACTGCATACACATAGTATGATCTCATTACTAAATCAAAATATACTCTTAAGAGTTTCTACTCTTAAAGTAGAAACTAGAAGAATAGGCATCAAAATTCAAAAAAAACTAGTATTGTTTTCTGAATTCTTGGTGATTTCAATTTCCTTGTTATTTATTTTATGTTTTTTGTTTTTTAACAATAAGCTTTTACTATTTTTATATACTATCTATTTTGTGTTATTACAAATAACATTTGAAGTGACATTTTTATACTATTCAAGAATGGCTGTTTTGATTAGAGCTTGTATAAAAGACTTGGCTTACTATTTTTCATCCTGTAACAAAGGAAAATGATGAGATACTCACATAAATATGGTAACATTAATAGAAAGGAGGATTTTCAAACATTAAAAAAAAGAGAGGGACCAGTAGCTTACATTCAATTGATATACCATTACATTCGTTGTGTTAGTATCATAAGTGACAATACTTTCATTATTAAATTTCAAATATATTATGATGGGGCTTCCCTGGTGGCACATTGGTTAAGAATCCGCCTGCCAATGCAGGGGACATGGGTTTGAGCCCTGGTCCGGGAAGATCCCACATGCTGCGGAGTAAATAAGCCCGTGCGGAGCAAATAAGCCCGTGCGCCACAACTACTGAAGCCCGCACACCTAGAGCCCGTGCTCTGCAACAAGAGAAGCCACCGCAATGAGAAGGCTGCGCACCACGACGAAGAGCAGCCCCCGCTCACCACAACCAGAGAAAAGCCCACGCGCAGCAACAAAGACTCAACACAGCAAAAAATAAAATTAATAAAATTAAAACAAAACTAATATATTATGATGAATGTTTTACCTATCAGAAATTTGTTGTAAGACCTTTCTGCCACGCCTGGCATGTATTTTATTACATACGTACAACATATTTTTCTTGTCTTACTCTCAGCTGAGCCTCCACAGTGGAGAACAAAGAATTTCAAGGGCCCATACAGTCTAAAGAGAAAGGAGGAGGGGGTGGGGAGGGAGGGGTTGGGAGTTTGGGGTTAGCAGATATAAACTATTGCCTATAGGCTGGATAAACAACAAAGTCCTACTGTAGAGCACAGGGAACTGTATTCAATATCCTGTGACAAATCGTAACGGAAAAGAATATGGAAAAGAATGTATATATGTGTGAATCACTTTATTGTACAGCAGAAATTAACACAACATTGTAAATCAACTATACTTCGATAAAAACTAATAATAATAAAAGCAGTACAACTGACATATAAAAATAAATAAAGACAAGTTCCAGCATCTGTGCAAAACTTACTAATAAGATGCTAAGAAAGAAGTCCCATGACTCTTAACTTCTTAATTTGTTTTCTCAAATGTATGTAAAAGGAGGCTTGAACATTGAGAGATAGCAGACCATGGATTTCTTCAGGAGTTTCCAGCATGAGAGCACCTCATGGATGACTTCCTTCCCACCCAAGCCCCCAACCCCCATGCTAAGTGAGAAGGATGAATTAGGGATGATCCTTTGACCTCAGGAAATTGAGGAATGCAGGTCTGGTACCTGACTCGTGTCTGGGGAGTCTAGAGGCACGAGGCTTACTAGAGCAAACTATGGCAACAAGCCCAGAGGTGGAGCCAGGTCTCCACTTCCAGAGCTGCAGGTCCTGTTTCATAGACCAGGTAGGGGCTGGATGAAAGTCTCTGAGCTTGTGTCACCCTAAAAAGGAGACACCCGAGAGCACTGTCTAGAATTAAGTGACCCAAGAGATGCAGTCAGTGTGGGGTGGCTGCCAGAAGCCAGGGACTGAAGCCAGCCTCCTAGGGAACCATCTGGGATACATATGACCCACCTCAGGAAGCTGATGGGGCTTCCCTATGGGGGAACTTCAAAGAACCCACGAGTCTGCTAATAAGAGAAATCATCAGCACTCGGAACCTGCCACACCAGAGGGTCCATGGCAAGATTACAACTGCACCAGGCAAGTAAGAATTCGTGCACCCTTTGATGCTCTCACACGTGACATCTGAAGAGTCAGAGGTCCCGAGGTGAGTGGAGCAGAAAGATGTAAAGGAAAAGATGGGGAAACAGTGCAAAAAAAATTCAGTATCCTCCTTCCTACCACAGATTTTTCTGCAGCAGGACTGAACTGGAGGAGGAGAGAAAATTTAAATACGATGACATCCTGATGGTTTGGGTTGGATTGTACTTTCTACCTGCTAAAAAAAAAAGTTACTATTCATTAATTCCTAAAAGTGGCTGGAGAAGCTGTGGAATCTTCATCCAGGGATAGAAGGGAACGATTTGACAGATGAAGTCGAAAGGAGCATTTAGGGAGAAAGAACAAAGTTGCTTCATGTTCATACCTAATCAAACCCTGCCGATGTCATAAACTGGTTACCTAAGCACTGCCAACAACAAAACATTTCAAATTACAGAAATGACAGAAAAGAGGGAAAAGAAGCTGGTATTACAAAATGTTAGAGTTTTCTCCAAGAAACCACTTTTTTGGACAAAAACAGCAGGAAATGTTATCAAGGGAGCCCTATATTTTCAGAAAAGGTTGTACTCTGCTTTCAGAAATATTTGTTTACAATACTGCAAGTTTTTTGGATTTATCCTATAGAAATGTGATGGAAAATGAGGGTCAGCCATAAAAAAGCTAAGTTTCAGAGACAAATTACAACCTATTCACACAAAATGCACGACGTATACATCCGATTTAAATGGCCTAGGGAAATTTTATGTTGGATGACTGAAGAGACCCACCAGTGTTTCTTATTTTCATCTGTGGTTTGAAGAGTACCTAGATTATTTAATTGCAGGAAAATTTATTAAGCCAGGAGTACAGAATATCAAGGAACTGAAGGTTTTCTCCAGTTCTTCAGAGAAGACTGAGGGGTTCTTGTAACTCCTGAATGTCGAGAAGGAGGGAGGCTGGGACTCCAAGTACCCCAACTTTGGAAAAAGTCAGCAAACCAGGACTCTCAAAAGCAGCGAGGGAGCCTGTGTCTCTGAAGGAATTCAAGCCTGGGGTCTCTGTCCCTTTAAATGGAAGGAGAATGGGGGAGAGGGGTGGGGGAGGGGTGAAATAGGTGATGGGAATTCAAAGGTACAAAGGGCCCGTTTTAAAATAAGTAAGTCGTAAGGATGTAACATACAGCACAGGGAATATAGTCAGTGTTTTATAATAACTTTGCCTGCTGTGTAATCTATAAAAATATCAAATCTCTACGCTGTACACCTGAAACTAATAGAACATCAACTATACTTGAATGAATGAATGAGGGAATAAATAAATAATAAATAAATAAATGGAAGAAGAAAAGGTCTGTATTTGACTGTGAGACGTGAAGCGGACCCATGAGATGAATGACCCCTAACCAGCGTGGTGGTAATAGTCACAGTGGTGGTGGTCGGCGTGCTAGTCATCAACACTGTTGAGCCATGCGCTAGAGACCACGTAAACCTCATCTCAGTCCTCACCCCAGTCCTACGAGATAGGTATTATTGCCTCTATTTGGCACGTTAGGAAACCAAGTCTTAGGCAAAGTAACTGAATTAAATTTTCCAACAGTAAGGGACGGATCTTGCATTTAAGCCTGTTTTTTTCTCGCACCGGAATCCAAACTCTTTATCCATCCTCTGCACTGGTCATTACTGCATTTGTTTAACTCATTCAACAAGCACGTATTTATTATGTATCTAGAACTTCTTTGTTTCTGTCGTAGTGAGGAAGCAAAAGGAGAATACTTGGGGGAAATGAAAGTTAAGTTTTGTCCGTTCTGCACGAGAAAGATTCACAAGAAGAACTGGGAAGGAACATGCTGCTCTCCGCTGACACTACCCTCCTCATGGCTTGGGTTGTGCTCTCTCTTCTCTCTCTTCTGCCTCCATATCCCTAGTGTGCCCTTATCTGCCAGGTGATCGATCTTTCCACAACACCTCCCATTCTTTTATTCAGCTGCAGTTTGCTTATGGTTCATGCATGGGATTCAATAAATATATACCAAGATTACCATTAGAAGGTATTCCCCTAGGAAATGAATGTTTAAGCAGCTATGGATGTGCTGGTGTTGTTATGCACAGAATTGATACATTTTGGGGACTTTGATCAACTAACTTAGGGAGGACCGGCTAAGCGGTGAGTGTCAGGGTAGGAATGGAAGAAGGATGAAGGGCAGGCACTAGCATTGTTTGAAAGTCTGCTGTATTCAAAGCAAAGTGATAAGTGCCTTATACTTTATATAATCGAGCCATAACTCCATGCTCTATATCTGAATATCGTCTTTAACACCAGAGTCAAAGAGGCTCATAGGACAACTTGCTTAAGTTCACACAGCTAGTAAGTCTGGGAACCTGGGTACAAAGGCAAATCTGTCTGATCCTTCTCTCCACTACATGAAAAATAGCATGTGTTTCAAAGGACTTGTACTCAAGTTTATAGCAGGAAGGCCAAGAAAGAGTCGCGGAGAAGATATAAAGCTAAGCGTTGTTCTTAAGTTAAAAAATAATAGTAAAATCTGGGGAGTTTTAGGAAGAGCCAACAGAAGACTAGAAATCTGTCTCCAACCAAACAAGAGGCCAAGACCACATCCCAGGAGCAATGACACATTATACGCTTAGTATGATCATCAATATCATCGTCATTATCATGACTATTAGAGTTTCTGATAATGATACATGGCTGAGTCTCAGTGGTAACTTCTTTCTTTCCTGTTCTGAGATAAAGGGACCCCATAGTTAATAGCTTGGTAGTGATGTTCCTTCTCTCTACTACGATGCTTTTAGTTTTACTGCATCCTAGAAAGGCAGCGTCCCAGGGCACAGGATGGAGGAAGGGTGTGGGTATTGATTCGGATTATCCTAAGTGCTAACAAGCATGAAGCATAAGCCAAGGCAAAGAGGAAACATTTAAACTTTAAAGCAAAGCCAGGTCCCAGCCAACTGCTAAGAATTCAGACAAAAGACACGAGCTGGAGAGAGCACACCAGAGAGAGAACGTTTAAAATAGAGTGAAGGAGACAGATTTACAGCACGATGACCTGACCCTGCGGAACAGTGATTTTGCACAAGCTGACACGTGCATCTGGGAGTGTTTGCCCGGAACAGCCACATTTGCTTCTCCTCCCCCAGCTGGGATGGGAAGAATGCAGAGACCCCTGATCCGAGCAGAGGCTCAGGAGCTCTCCAGTGGGTCACCTCAAAGACATCGTCACTATTCACCAGGTAAATCAGTTGTCACGTGTATCACAAATAATTTTCTATCACTGAAAACAAATGACTAACTTTGTGGATGATTTTGTTTAAAACAAACAAACAAACAAAACCCCCAAAACCTTTTTACTGACATAATAATCTGCACAAAGAAATGTGCACAGATCAAAAGGCTGTACACAGTGATTAAAATACTGCCTACTCAGTCAAAATGGAAGAGGGGGGCAAAGAGTCAGTAATCAAGACAATTATCATCTTAATGCAAAAAAATCCAGGATAAACAAAATATCCAAACGTAAAAAAAAGGCCGTACAGCATGGCGGTTTTCCAAAATCAACACACCCATGTAACCGACATTCAAATCAAGAAATGGAACGTTTCCAAGTCCGCTGCCTCCTCTTGGATGATGACCTTGATCTCTCACCCTGATCTCACCCTTGATCTCTCACCCTGAGATTCATTCTGCTTGTCTTTGAACTTTAATAAATGGAGCCATCTAAAATGTAGTAGGTTGTCTGGCTCTTTTTTTATTCAATATTGTACCTCACAGGGTTATCAAAGTGTGGAGTACAGCAATCATTTGTTCTTCCTTATTTGATATTCCGTGTATCATTATACCATAATTTATTTGTCCGTTACTGTATTAATAGACATCTATTTTGTTTTGCTTTTTGAAAATAGTTTTGATATAAAGAATGGTGTGGTGAACGTTTATGTACATATCTTTTGGTGTATTCCTTAGGAATTGCTGAGTCCTAAGACTTACTATCTTTGGATTTAATAAATATTCCTAAAGAGCTCCCCCAAGGGGTTTGGTACCAACTGCTACTCCACACAGCGGTGTTTGAATGTTCCAGAGGTTCCACATTGCCACCAACTCTTGATAATGCTAATCATTTCTATTTTAGCCTTTCTTCTTACTGTTACCAGATAAAGTATAGGACTTCCACTTACATTTGAAATATTTGGGACATACTTATATCAAAAATATTATTCACTTTATCTGAAATTCACCTATATCTGGGAATTCTATATTTTATTTGCTAAACTTGGCAACTCTATCCTGGTGCGTGTGTAGTGCTGTCTCACTGTGGTTTTCATCTGCATTTCCCTGGTGGTTGATAGGTTGATCATTTTTTCATAAGTATTTTGGCTGTTTGGATAACCTCTTTTGTGATGCTCCCATTCAAGTCTTTTGCCCACTTCCTGTTAGGGGTTCAGCTTTTTCTTATTGATTTCTAGGAGTTCTTTCAATATCCTCTTTTTGTATTCTTTGTCAGATAAATAAGTTTCAGATCTTTTCTACCAGTCTGTCTGCAGTGTATCCAATCTCATAAAGGTGTCCTTAAGTCTTTAATTTTAATATAGTTCCAATTTCTCAATATTTTTCTTTACACACAGTAGATTTTATGTCTCGTTTAAGAAATCTTTTCCTCTTCCAAGGATATGATGAAATTGTTTTATATTTTCTTCCAGAAGCTTTATTGTGTTGCCTTTTATATTTAGATCAACAATCCATCTGAAATTAGTTTTGTGTTTGATAGGAGGTAGGTAGTCATTATTGTCCCCCAAACAGATAAATTATTTAGTTTAAGACACTAATTTTAATACAGTAAATTTATTAATAATATTACTCACAATCATTTGCATTCAGATGTGCTTTTCAGGGTGAGAGAGAAAGGGGTAAAGTTCCTGCTATTTGTAGGACAGTGCAAATAACTCTAGGTTTGCACAATGGAGTGTTTTGTACATGTCTATTTGATTAATTATGTGTTGGGACAAATGGCGTTTAAATTGTACGTGATTCTTCATTGTTGCATGCTAAGGGAACTTCAAACAAAAGTTCTAGGGAAAATTTTCTCATATTCTCTTTAAAATTAATCAGATGCTGGCTGGCTGTTTACAAAGACTTTTATGTCCAAAGCATCTTCATTTTATTAAGTCCTGAAAATTTTCAACGTCTAGAGATAACTCTCCATTCTAGAAGTTATATACAGAAGTCGTTTCACGTTAGACAGTTATAGGATAAACTTAAGAATAGTGTATTAAGCTCCTCTTATTCCAAATACAAAACTAAAGTGACAGTAAAGTACCAAACGGGGCATTAATCCACAAGGCTAAAGAAAAATGAAAGAAGAAATAATAGAGGATGAGATTTGAAAAAATATTTATGAAATTAAAAGTAGACAGAGATTGGTCACTGATATGGGAAAAATGAGGAAGCTATGACATAAGAACTAATGAATTTGCCCCGCAGACAAGCTAAAGATGAGTACTCATGGCAGCAGGTATTAGGGCAGGGGTGTGGCATGGATCTGAAGGTGGGAAAAAATATATATCGATTAAACAAAGGACAATCAGAGAAAAGAAAGGGCCCTTGGGAATTAAAAATATAATGAAATACAAGTTTAATAGAAGAATAGAGGTACAGTTAGGGAAATTTTATGAAAGGCATAAACAGACAAACAGAAGGAAAATAGGAGAGAAAAAATAAAAGGAGAGTATCAGTCTGAGAGGTACAGTGTCTACCTAAAAGGAGCTCCAGAAACAGAGGGCAGCTAAGACAGCAGGGGAAAATAATAAAATGATTAATATCAGAACATTCCCATCACGCGTGTCCAGATTGAAACCCATCAGTCGCAACACATCCACTCCAAGACTTTTCACTGGGAGAGCTTAAAACACCACAGATCAAAAGAGGATTCTAATAGTTTGAGGAAAGTACAGATTGAGAAACTACTCGAATAGAAGAAGTATTTGAACAGCCACTGATTGTTTGACCATTAACACTGGATGCTGGAAGACAGTAAAGCAGAATATTCATCATTCCAGGGGATAATGATTTTCGACTACAATTGTACCCTCAGCTAAACTATAAATCAGTGTGAGGATACAATAAAGATAATTTTAGATAAAGAAAGCTTAAAAAATTGGAAACACTTAGACAATATATTTCAGCAAAATAAACGAGTAAATCAAGAATGAGGAAAACGTGAGATTAAAACAAAAGGAGATTCAAAACAGGAAAATGTTTGAACTTTTTGCAAATTTATTGATAGGTGTTTGATATATCAGGTGGTACATTTGGGAAAATATTAGAGATTGTTCTGTTGACAACTAAGCACCAGGAAAAGTGAGGCAATTTAAGTCCAAGACACACAAAGTGTTGTATGAAAATGAAAAATTAACGTCAAGGGTTATATAACAGATCTAAATCCCTAATATCATGAAGAAGTCAGTGTCTGTCTATCTGTCTGTCTCTTTCTCCCTTAACAGTAGTAGTATAATATGTATGAATAAAGAAGAAAATGTTTTAAAAATAGCTAAAAGATTTGACAACACATTCCTCTGAGGAATGGGCTTGAGTGCAGAGAATACTGGGGCAAGAAACCGTTTATAATCAGTACTTTCTCGATTTTTTAATTTGTGCACGTGTCACTTTGACTAAAACAGATGACGTTAACGTAAAAAAGAAAATCCTAGCAATTATCTAAACTTATAAGGCATTTCTTGCAAAAAATTTAAACCTAAACGTAATCTTACCTTTTACCTTCTCCTTAGATTCCATTGCACCACGCTAGATCTTATTCACCTGGATTAAACAGAATGTTTTTCTAGATTTTAAATGAAATATTTGGGGGGGGTGTCTTGTCTATGCTCCTATATTATTGATAAAATAATATCTACATTTAACAGTTCCTCAAAATGCATTTAGAATTGACTAGAAGTATAAGGGAAGATAGAAGAGTTTGTGAAGATATTCCCGATCTCAACAGTTTCCATCTCCGCCCCATCGTCTAGTTTTAAATGCACAGTGGCATGTGTGAATGCAAATGACTGTATCTATTTTAGGAGGGATATACTGAACAGTAATAGTATCTGAAATGTTCAAGGGGATGGGGACTTTATTTATCATGAAATAGTTAAATCTTTTTTACCTAAATGCCTCAAAAAAGGAAAAATAAATGGTTTCTTGAGATCAAAACATGAAACAAAGGCAGAAAAAAAGCTTCTACCCTTTGCCTTGAATAAGGTGGCAAAAACACTTTCTCCAAGGTTTCCTCAGTTATTTTAAAGTTCTTTTAATTATTCTTCAAAGTATATTTGAAAAAAAAATTTTTCTTAAAAAATGTTTTGATCTTGGAAAAACATAAAGGCAATATAAATCAAACAGTTGCTATTCAGTGTCAAGTATCAGTGGCCTGGGGAGCTATTTTCACTTATCATTGGCTCCCACTTACAGTGGTTGACTTGGCTTGGTTTCTAGAATTCCTTGGATTTATGTGGAGGCGCCACAAATCTCTTTCCATTAATTGAGCCCTACCCTTGAACTCTGGAGCAAGATGTCGCCTGTGGCCCATTCAGTTAGCTACAACTCAATAGGGCTGAGGCCGGTAAAAACTCTACCAGGAGAGAAAACGTGAAGATATGATCAAATTTATAACAGATCTCCAAAAGTACGGCAATCCCTGGTTCTACCCGAAGACAGGGACTCCTCAAATAGAAGTTAGAACACAGAGCTACCCATTTACTGCAGGGCGTTCTCTGCCTGACATATCTCAACCTTCGACCTGGCCTCCCTTTGACCTGAAATGCCCGTTGCATTCTTAGTTTTAGGGATGCCGGACGTGTGGATGTCTGAACAAAAGCTGGCATCTCTTTCTTATTACAGAGGAATCTGATCATCTCAACCTCCCCTGGACTTATCTCTTGAGTCTCTCTCTTCTTTCCCCTGACCAAACCCCACTGTCCCATCTGCCTTCCACAGACACATCATCCAAAGTGTCTGAGAACCCACATTGGCTCCAAACATTGTCTGTAGATGCATAAAAAGTAGCTTTTACACATTTTTATACATGCATATAACTACTTTGTGTATGAGGATTCATAAAATATTGATTCATTTAAAATGGTTTTTGGATTCATAGTAAAAAAAAAATTGTCAGATTTGGATTTTTTTAGGCAGTTGACTCTGAAGTGTTTTGCATACGTCAAAAAGATTCTGAAACTTACATTACTACTATGTTCAGACTGTCTCACCCTAACAATAATACATCCGTTTCAATACAATGAGGGAAAGTTTGAATGTAACATTTGAAGTATGCACTCAAGGGAAAAAGGCTGATTTATTATTTCCAATGGTTGTTTTACTCTCAGGTAGAATTTTATTTGATCTGTGTTTTAGTCTGTCTCACTTAGTTGAAAGTCTCTACAAATATCATGTTACTCTGATTATGAACCCACACTAACCTGAGCAACCGGGTTTGACTTTCCTCCAAAACACCATGAGAGAAAAAAACTTAACTGCTCATTACGTTTACACACGTGTTTGTTTGTTTCTTACAAAGGGGCACAAGAATTCAAGGAAGAAGTGAGGCCACCTTCCCACGCTTGCTTAGATCATAGTGAAAGAGGGAGTAACCTGAACAGTGAGTGGATGTTGCCCCCCTACAGAGAAAAGCCTAAGAAAGAAACGCAACTGAGTTATTTATACAGAGAGAGCTAACGGCCAGAGGCAATGTCATAGAAGACCATCAAAACTGTTTAATTGACATGATGGTGTGAAAAAGACAGCGTAGGTGGCAGTGTTGAGCATGGTTGTACATTAGTGATAAGGAATAAATAAAGAGGTAATTAATTTAAGGTACTAAGTGTTTAAGGGAGTTTATACCTGAGCGTAATAAAAATAGCAACAGTAACAGCAAAAGAGAAACAAGGATCTCTTTTCGTATAGTTAAATGATGATACCAGAGAATATGCCAAAAAGAAATGAAACTGTAGAAAATACGAATAACATCAGAATCAGGTACAGGGTTAGGGTTAAACTTGCTCGCCAGAGTCCAACGTCAACAAAGCTAACATGTATTTTGTAATGCTAAAAAGAGATAAATTTAAGTCAAACAAAAATAAATAATATTTATACAGCATGCATGATATTCCACAAATATGGAGACTTTCCCCCCAGGGGTTTATACAGGTTAAAATGTAAACATCTTTAAAAATATTTAAACAAGTCATTCAACTTTCAGAGTGACTGTTTCAACATGCTTGTTGCTCCTCTGCTTAAAAATCCTTCAATATCGCCCATTGCTCACAGGAAAAAGATAGATTATCTTCTAGAAGCCCCTATGACCAAGGTCTAGACACATATCTCCCTTCTTAGTCCCCGTATCCAAACCATAATTTCTTATACATCTTTAAATGTTTAATCCTAACTCACACTCTAGTGCTTTTGTACTTCTTTTCTCTCTGAGCTCACTTGTTTACCTGATGTTCACATATTTACCATAAGAATCAGATGAAAGATTACCTTCTCTTCAAAAACTTCTCTGATACTGCAGGCAGAATTTAGGAGCCTCTCCTGTGTGGGCTCACAGTCCTATTATAATGATTGGTTTACGTGTTTGTGATCTGCATGGAAAATAAAGAAGTTGAAGAAGTCCTAAATAAATGGAGAGACATATCTCATTCATGGGTTGGAGTCTCAATATTGTTAAGATGTCAGTTGTCCCCAAATTGCTATATAGATTTAAGGCAATCCCAATCAAAACCCTGATAGAAAATTTTGTAGAAATTAGCAAGGTGTTTCTAAAATTCTTATGAAAATGCAAAAGACAGCATAGCCAAAGCAACTTTGAAAAAAGCAGAACAAAGTTGAGAGTAAACACTATTGGGTTTCGAGACATATTAACTTACTACAATTAAAAAATTATACTTATGGAAGTAAATAGAGATAAATAGATCAATAGTACATAATAGAGAGTCCAGAAATAGACCCACACACGTATAGACAACTGAGCTTTGACAGAGGTACAAAGACATTTCAGTAGACAAAGAACAGCTTTTTCAAAAATGGTGCTGGAATAATTAGATGTCCATATGCACAAACAAAAAACAAAAACAAAAGCTAACAAAAAAACCCTACTTTGCTCAATATCTTGTACCATATGCAAAGAACTAACTCAAAGTGGATTTTAGGCCTAAATGTATAAGTTAAAACTATACTACTTCAAGAAGAACACATTGGAGAAAATCTTTGTGACTTTGAGTTAGTGAAATTGTTCTTAGATATGACACTAAAAGTACAATCCATAAAAAGAACAAATCGATTTTTTAAAAGTCATCAAAATGATACATTTTTGCTCTTCAAAAGTAACTGGTAAGAGGATAAAAAGATAAGCCACAGGCTAGAATAAAACTTTTGCAAAACATATATCTGAGAAAGGATTTATATCAAAATATACAAAGGACTCTCAAAACTCAATAATAAGAAAGCAAGTAACCAAATTAAAAGTAAAATTTGGACAAAAAATTTGAACAGACACTTCACCAAATATATGGATGGTGTAGGGGAGAAAAATCTTTTCCTTCATGCTCTTAGGCACTGCATCTATGGCATGAGTATCACACTGACAAAAGACAGATTAACAAGAGGAAAAGGCATATAAATTTTACTGATGGTTTTAATTTTATCTGCATGGAGAATTCACAGGAAAGGAGTGCAAATCCAGAGGCAGTTAAACTCAGAGTTTATATATCATTTAACAAAGGGTGATACCTTGTAGAGAGGTGAATAGATAAAAGAAGGTTTGGGCTCCTGGGGTTGGAAAAGCTGACTAGGAAACTCTGGTAGATAAGGATTGTTTAGTAAGGTGTGTTATGCAGATAAGAGTTGTTCTCCGTTTCCTGGTACAGGAGAGAGGAACGCCTTCACATATGGAAATTTATGTCACCTTTACAAAGGGAAATTTATGTCCTGCTTTTTAGGCAGAACAAGAGAGGGCAGAGAGTTCTTCCTGTGTCTGCTACTTCTCAATTACCTTCAGCTCAAAATAATCCTTATGCCAAAGTGGCAGAGTTTGGGGTGGCATATTCTAATGCACTTCAACGGCAAGTAAGTATAGTATAACACGTTCAATATCATTATAATTAGGGAAATGCAAATTAAAACCACAATGAGATGCCACCACAAACCTATTAGATTGGCTAAAATTAAGAAAAAAAAAACAAACCAAACATACTATACTAAGTGCTGGAAAGGACGCCATACGTTGCTAATGGGTATTTAAAGTAAAGCCACTCCAAAAAAAGTTTAGCAGTTTATTAAAAAGTTAAGCTATGCCTACAATAGGAAAAGAGAAATAATTTTCCTCTACCCTTCTGAGTTCTTAGCTGAGACTTCTGTATTAAAAGACAAATTAAGAGGAAAACAAATAGAAGTTTACTAACATGTACACCTCAGGAATACATGGGAGATACTAAGGAAAAATGAGTAACTCCCCAAGGTGGCTTAGAACTCCAGCTTGAATATCATCTTTAGCTAAAAACAAAAGAAAAAGGGGTGTGTTGCGGGGCAGGGGCAGTTATGGGGAGGTACCTGGAGAAGCATGATAAACAAGAAAGTTTGTGATGTAGATTTGTCAGTACCTTCTCCAGTGATAAAACTCTCTTGGAGCGTTCCTTTATAAATGTAAATTTCTCTCACGAAAAAGTAACTTCTACTCTGTTTTCAGAGCTTCTCTTCTGTCTGCTCTTTCTCAAAACAATCAGCTCAAAATAATCCTAATCCTTTTAGGGCGGCATATTCATTCTGCTACTCTTCACCCTTCAGTCACCATTCAGTCACTTCACTCCTAGGTATTTACCCAGGAGAAGAGATCATCTATGTCTATCCAAAACTGGTCACATACTGTTCATTGCAGCTTTATCTGTAATAGCCCCAAACTGGAAACAAGTCAAATGTCCATTAATAGGTGAGTGCATTCGCACACTGTAGTATATACTAAAAAGAATGCTACTCGGCAATGAAAGGGAAGACCTACTGTAACCTGTGACAACATGCGTGAGTCTCGAGACAACTACCCTGAGTGAAAAGCCAGACCTAAAAACGTACCTACTGAATAATTCCATTTATACAGCACTCTAGAAAATGAAACTAATTTATAGTGACGGAAAGTAGAACAGTGTGTGCCTGCAGAGGGGGGAGCAGGAATGGTGGAGAGAACGAATTACAAAGCAGGGGGAGAACACATTCGTGGATGATGAATAGGTTCACTGTCTGGATTGTGGTTGAAGGGGATCAGAAGGAACCTCTCCAAAATGTGTCACTTTGGCACGTGGATTATACTGCGCTGAAGACAATCAAGGCTTAAAGACTGACGAGAAGCTTTTAACCTCCTCCTTAACTACCTAAAAGAATTTGGATAGAGGGTCTAGTCTAGGAAGAGGGTGATCACCAGGGATAACTACAAAGAATGTGAGCAGGTGTGGTGGCCTGGGGGAAGCTCAGGACAGCCTGTTTGTTCAGATTCCTCTCTGTTCCCCTTGTCTCCAGATGGCATGACCAACATTTGTTTACCAAACATTTGCTCCTCCCATCTTCCGGTAAATTGTCTTCTTCCCTCTTTGAAGTCCCAGACCCTTACCCCTTCTGCTTAACTCAGGATGGTGTACAAGCCTCAACTGCCTGACTACCTGTGGGTCTCCTATCCTCATGGGGCTCCCGTACATTCATAATTAAATTTGTTTTTCTCCTGTTAATCTGTCTTATGCCAATTTAATTATTCGAACAACCAAAAGAACCCAGAAGGGTAGAGGAAAACTTTTTCTTCCCCTTTGTGGTCACGGTTTCACAGGTGTGTACCTATGTCAAAATATCAAATTTTACATTTTAAATATTGCAGTGTATTGTATGTCAATTATATCTCAATAAAGCTGTTTAAAAAAATAATTAGCACCTAAGGAAAGCTCTCCAGATGATGGAAAAAGGGGGAAGGGAATTATAATGAAATAATACTATTTCTCTATTTCTGTGGGTGGTATCAAGGCAAATATGAATTAAAAATAAGAAGATTAATTCTCCCTCCCTCGCCCTTTGGCTCCAGAATTTTTTTCCTCTGTCCTTTTCAAATGTTCGTAAATCTTTATAATGACTAAGTAAGTCTCTGCCAGCCTCACAACTAGGGAATGTTTCCTCAACGTTCTGTGAGCCATCTTTTTGAAATGCAAACGTTTAGGGAGATAGCAGCCCTATCTGCTCAGTCCTGCGGGCAAGAGTCTAATTTCCCTGCAGCCTCCTGGACTTAGTAGAAGTTTGTTTCTCCTCTGGGTAAGGTCAACACAGGGGTTCTCCCCAATTATCATGATAAAGTTAGGGTGAATCAGGTGTGACAAAAGGTGCTATCAAGTCCTCTTCCTTGAGGACTAGTGATGTTTATCGTGAGAACATACATATAATGGGTTATACATCTGCTTGGGGTTATACATCTGCTTGGCGTTATAGAGAGGTGAGGTTTCTTGCCGCCTTGGCAATCTCCAAAGCCAATTGCCTGTGATGTGTATCACATTCTGGTTTAAGATTTATTCACTAATAGAACTGATTTATTTTCCACTACCTTTGTCAAGAGGTTTTCTGGGTTAAAGATTTTGTTTTTAATCATATTTCAACAGTTGATACACCGACTCTTTTAAGTTTGAATTTTTAACTTTAATGTTTAATTAGAATTCAAGCAAACTTAGTCATTTATCTGGGGCTTTGTGTTCCAGGGTTAAAATTATAAAGCAAAAATAGAATTGCATTCTTTTCTCATAGAACATAATTGCCAAAGAAGAATCAGGTCTGTTTTAAAAAGGGTGGTGATAGTCTTGAAGATGTGTAAACACATCCCCTTTATCAGTTAATTGCATCCCTTTAGAATCACGAGATTCATAGAACACTGTTATCTGATTTCAGCAGTTTTCTCTAGTGTTTATTCTTGATATATAAATATTTTATAAAAGAAAATGCCATAGAGAAGTTGAGTTTATTTTAGCTCGTTTAATCTTTCTACTTCACCTTCTCTAAAATAAATCAAGTTCTGTATAGAATGACGTCTTTTGAACAATTGTTATTAGAGTGATTACTGTTAAAAAGTTATACTTAATGGATTTGCTTGATCTCACACAATTGCTATATGTGTCTGACATATTTGACTTAAATTCCAATTGAATTTTGCCCTAAAGTGAAGACTGGGAGGTAACTAAACTCAGGTAGCTGAAGTTCAAAACTAATTTTTACAACAAACACGACCTCTAGTAAATACTTTTGAAATTATTTTTAAAGCAATTGTAAAAATAAAGTGGAAGGCTGTTCTTTGTTTACATGTATTCAGAAATAATCTCTCACCATTGACAATAATCATGTACTCCATTTTCTAGTGGTGACTTGTACCAAGTTCCTAGCTGATTAAATCCCTCGATAAGATTGGAGCAAAGATGAAGAACAGTCCAACTGATTTAGATTGAACAGCAAGCAGCTCTTCACAGGTAAGTATCAGAGCTGAAATCTGCATCAAAACAACCAGATGGGAAGAACATTCAGTCAAACAGTAGTTGATTATTTCCTCAAGTTTGATGGCATATTAAGTTGCTTTAAAATCTAAGAGTCTGAATATTACTATTAAAGAAACATGGGACATAAGAGTTAAAGCATAGAAAAACAGAAACATTATTTCCTATTGTGACTGATTTCACCATAGTTTTATTTATTAAACCATGAGCTTCCGACGACTGTCCTAATTCTCTATGTTGCATTTTAATTAAATTAGAATAAAAGTATTTTTTAAATCCATGCAAGTATAATTGGATGAAATTTAGAAAAAATATCAGTTAAACCTTTGTCTTCTCTTTGGCAACATATGGTTAGAGTTCATTCAATCCAATTCCGTAAGCATACAGTTAGTTCTTACCTGCAACAAACAAGAGTTGATTAATAGTAAAAACTAGCTACATACTTAATAGTTCATGTTCTCCAATGAACCTTGGTCAGAATTAATGATCTCGTTTTCATTGCATTGTATATTATTTAACTTCCATAAAAACTGGCCTGTCATAGTTTGCATATCCTCCTGACCACACTCTACTGTTGAAGCAGGAGATATTCAAATAATGAATAAAATTTCTATTCAAAAAGTGCATTTACATCTCTTCTCAGAGTGAAATAAAAATATTGCTATTAATGGCTCCTTTCAAAAGTGTGGTCATTCAACATTCAACGAGACACGGAGGAAACTTAAATGCATATTACTAAGTGAAATTAGCCATTCAGAAAAGGCTATGTGCTGTATGATTCTAATTATATGACATTCGGGAAAATGCCAAACTATGGAGGCAGTAGAAAGATCACTGGTTGCCAGAGGTTTGTGGTTGAACGGGTGGAACACGGGAATTTTAGGGCAGGGAAAGTATTCTGTATGATACTATAATGGTGGATACATGTCATTAGACATTTGTCAAAATCCATAGAAAGTACAACAGGAAGAGTGAACCCTAATGTAAACTATGGACTTTGGGTGATAATTTTGTGTCAATGTGGGTTCATGGATTGTAACAAACGTACCATCTTGTGGGAGATGTTGATAATGGGGGAGACTGGGGGTGGGAAGGGCATACAGGAACTCTCCTCACTTTCTGCTCAACTTGACTGTAAAACTAAACTGCTCTAAAATGATTGTCTATGAATTTATAAAAGACCCAATAATGTCAATCAATTTTCCCTACCTTCCCTCACCACCGTCAAGGACAATTGTGTGTTCACTCACCTTGTACTGGTTATGTAATCTTGGGTAAGTTGTTTAGCTTCCAGGAGTCTTCATTTCCTCACCTATAAAATAGAGATAGGAATAATTATGACCTCAAGGGTAGAATCAAATAAGCATAGACTGAAAGCATTTTTAACAGCACCAGCAGGTGTTGGCAGTGGCGGCTTTTGTTTCTGTGTCCATTCAGCCATCCATCTACAGATAGGCTGTAAAGGTCTCTGGAATGATGTTCACAAATGGTAACAATGGGTGTTGAGTTTATTATTGTTTTCTTTTACTTGCTTTTCTGAATTGCTAAAACTTTTATGAGCAGTTCAATTTTTTATAAAAACACCTTTTTATTTTAAAAGACATGAAACCTGTGAATTGGAGTGGAGTTGACTATAAGGAAAGTGTAAGAGGAAGGAAACAAGAAAGGTGGTGAGAAAGAGAAGGACGAGTGGAGGAAGGAAAGTGGAGGCTGCATGATGGATAGGATAAAAAATAGAAGTGATGAAAGGAAGAAAAAGACCCATGGTCTATGTGAATGGACCTGCACTGGAATACAGAAGAATAAATTAGAAAGTTGGAGGTGAGAATTTAATGTAGCTATTCAAGCACCTATTTTTTGTATTGAATCAAAAGTATATATATAAGACCTGGACACTACAGGACAGTTAATACAAATACAAAAGTAACTGGAGCTTCCCTGGTGGCACAGTGGTTAAGAATCCACCTGCCAATGCAGGGGGCATTGGTTTGAGCCCTCATGCGGGAAGATCCCACATGCCGCAGAGCAACTAAGTCCGTGCACCACAACTACAGAGCCTGCGCTCTAGAGCCCGTGAGCCATAACTACTGAGCCCATGTGCCTAGAGCCCGTGCTCCACAACAAGAGAAGCCACTGCAATGAGAAGCCGGCACACCGCAACGAAGAGTAGCCCTGCTCGCCGCAACTAGAGAAAGCCCATGCGCAGTAACGAACACCCAATGCAGCCAAAAATAAAATTAATAAAAATTTTTAAAAAAACACTAATAAACACAAGAGAGAATATGGTAATCCATAGAGGAGTTAGAGGTTAAAAGATGTGACAGTTTAGAAGAAGCAGCATGACAGTGAAGTTGTAATGTTATCCCATTAACCTACTCCCTGACTTTAGAACCTGGTCATCATCTCATCCACATGCATAGATGTGACTTCACTGTGTCTCTTGCCCTCTTCATAACACTGTTGGCATGAATAAAGCTTACTGTGGAAACAGAAATGTAGTAAAATGTACTAGGAAACAGGACACTTTTTAGTCTTCCATTCATCTCCAATTCACTGCTAAGAATTTTGTGCCTGTCTTAAACCAAGACTGGTTTGAATAGACAGACATATGCGTTGTAGATCTTGCTTTAGATTTCTTTTTTAGTCAAGCTTAGTATTATAGTTTCCATATTTTAGTATGTATGCAAATAGTAATGTACTTGTTATTTTTATGCACAAAACCATGTTCAGTGTGCTTCATGGGCTTTTTAAAATATTCTCAGTAATTTTCTGTGTGTGTGACTTTTGCTCTGCAGGCTAATTGCAGAACATACCACTTACTTAAGGTGTGAATCATTGAATTTACAGATGGAGGGGAACCAGTCAATGAGGAATTCCCATGGTTACCTAAACCCATGGGTATAGGTTACAGCAGCAAGCATCACTCAAAGATCAACCAGGGGGCTTCCCTGGTGGCGCAGTGGTTGAGAGTCCGCCTGTCGATACAGGGGACGCGGGTTCGTGCCCCGGTCTGGGAAGATCCCACATGCCGCGGAGCTGCTGGGCCCGTGAGCCATGGCCGCTGAGCCTGCGCGTCCGGAGCCTGTGCTCCGCAGCGGGAGAGGCCACAACAGTGAGAGGCCCGCGTACCGAAAAAAAAAAAAAAAAAAAAGATCAACCAGAAAATCTAAACAAAATTTCTAAATCAGCCGTGGAACAAAATAGGTTAGATCTGAGAGTAGACTTTTGTGTGAAGCAGGTGCTGAGCTGACCTATATAGCAATGATCACATCACTCTGATATTACTGGTACTCTAATCGTTAATAGCAGTCAGTTGGAAATATTTTTTTGAGTAGCTGTTTTCTGAGGTAATGAAAGTCCTGTGATTCAGGCCTCATATTTTGTAAATAAAGAATAGACTGTGTTTCCATCCCGACAGTAGAAAAGCTCAGTAGTGTATGAACCTTCTCTTTAAAAGCACTCAGCTTTATTCCACACTATTTCAATTCATCTACGTTACTTTTTTGTCCTGATGTCTTAGAAAATGCAAAGGGAGACGTTATGAGGCCAGTAGGTGGAAAGAGCTCAAAGGTATCACAAGAAGAGAAATCTTGTCAAGAAAACCATAACTAGGAAGTCAAGGTGGTCATTCATGTCAGTGATAACTAGCCCTAGTTTCTGAAGCTGAGGAGAAGCAGAAACTAACACAACATTGTAAAGCAACTATACCCCGATAAAAAAAAATCTTCATGGTGATGAAAGGTTTGATTAAAAAATAATACAGTGATGGGCTCCAGCAATTATAATTAACACTACTATATGTAAAATAGATAACTAATAAGGACAGGGAACTCTACTCAATACTTTGTAAAGACCTATATGAGAAAAGAATCTATTGATAAAAAAGAGTGGATATATGTATAACTGATTCCCTTTGCTGTACACCTGAAACAAACACAAGACTGTAAATCAACTATACTCCAATAAAAATTATTAAAAAAGAAGCACATTTGGAGGATAGAAAAAAAAATAATTCTTCACCCAGAGGAGAAAGAGAAGAACCAGCCATCTCGATCAGACAAACATCTGGCACACATTAGGGGTGGACTAATGTAACCCAAACCTGGGGACAGAGCCGAAAGCAATAACTTATCATAACTTAGAGTAAAAGGAAGACAACTGAAAAGGAAGGACGAATGATTGGGCAGTACAGTTGCACAGCTGAGCAAAATAGAAACGGTTGCTGAAGAGTGTGTAAAATCCCCTCCTCGTGTCTTTTGCACAATCATACTTTCTCTCACTTCAGTTTGTTTCAGATGTGGTTCTCTCTAAAGGAACCACGAGGAAGCTTCCAGAGCCACGATTCTTTTATGACATTTATTACACCAGCTAATACAGTTTAATGAGCGTTCGATGCATGCTTGAGATGAACACAAAGAAAACTACTTAAGTCTCTCCAATATTTATTCAGTGTCTGTTTGCTTTTTACTTTGCTTTTATCATAATATTTGACATAAAACAACTTCCTTTACCTTTCTGAGTTCAAAGATTTTGAGGTACTTCAAACTATGACTCTTCTGGAAATAATGTCTAAAATTCTAAATAAAAAGAATAACAGAGTAATTAATGTACTTCATCGCAGAACAAAACCAGTGCAACTCCAAACAAGAAAATCATGTACCGTGCATGACAAATCTAAAGGTCATGTGTCAACTTCAAGAAGCTGTGATAACCTCTGATTATTATTTACAGAAAACATGGTGTGTCCTTCACATAACATTAAATCCATGACATTTTTCTTTCTCTGCTGTTTCATGGTGATTTGAATATGTTTCTTTTCTCTTTAACAAGGCCATCTATATTTACAGGTATCATGATTTAGATAAAAATTATTTACTACTTTTGCCTTCTTTTCTTTAAGTAATTATGCTGAGTTAGTAAGTCAGTTTGGTGATCTTTAGTCCACTCTTTTTATGCTAGAATGTTTAATGTACTTTAAAAGTGTTCTGGGAAAAAAAACACACCAGTAGCTAGCTGATACTCACCTTTACAGTGTAATTCACCCTATAAAATGAAAAAACCATAAGGTAATTCAAACCTCAACAGGATAAAATCCCAACGCATCTAGGCTGCTCTCATAATGCGTTAGGCTCAAAAGACAAAACTGAGATAAAAGGATTCAGGTCTTTATTCTCTTAGTAATTCCAATGTTCTGTGTAATTGTTCAATCTGAATAGAAAATTACATTTATTTCCTCAGTAATAAAAAACTAGAAGTTAGAGTTCTATCAGGTAACACAGATATTGTCTAAGTGGTATTTATAATCCAGATTAATAAGCATATTATTAACTGACTTAGAAACTAGATGTAATTTTGTAAGGACTGAATTACAAGCATCTCATGATTCAGCCTCCATTTTTACTCTGCCTACACAATGGTGCCTCAAAGTTATTTGTATGCTAATCTCTCGAAAGTACATGTAGTCTGGTAATTAACTTTTGGGGATTTTGCATAGTGGTTTCACATCTATCCTTTAATACAAGTTTATTATTAAAGGATTTTTTTTTTTTTTTTTGACCATGCTGCACAGCATGTGGGATCCTGGTTCCCAGACCAGGGGTCTAACCTGTGCCCCCTGCAGTGGAAGCGTGGAGTCCCAACCACTGGACCAACCACGAAGTACCTATCAAAGGATTTTTGCCATCAGTGCCTGTACAGATTTTTCAATAAAGAAGAAAACATGCTATCTATGGATATCTATTGTACTAACATTGGTCATATTTTATAGCTTTTGCTTGACTGTTATTTTTATTTTCTTCTGGATATTTTTTCTTGCTGATAGTAATAGACATTACAGTAAATATGAGCTACTCAGAACAAGTTTTTTATTGTTATTAAGTCATTTCTTATAAAATCAAATATTCATTTTTTAAGAGGAATGGAGGTAGTCCTGTCTAAACAGTCTTTCAAAATATCCTCTCTCCCAGTTTTTTTTTTGTGTGTGTGTGGTACGCGGGCCTCTCACTGCTGTGGCCTCTCCTGTTGCGGAGCACAGGCTCCGGACGCGCAGGCTCAGCGGCCATGGCTCATGGGCCCAGCCGCTCTGCGGCACGTGGGATCTTCCCGGACCGGGGCACGAACCCGTGTCCCCTGCATCGGCAGGCGGACTCTCAACCACTGCGCCACCAGGGAAGCCCTCTCCCAGTTTTTAATGTGGGCCTTTGCCATTATCTACACAATCATTTACTTTGTAGGTTAGCCCCTGCAAGTTAAAAATCCCAGCCCTGGTAAGTGCTGATCACTCAGCAAATTCTCTGCTCTTGAATGACAAAATCAGTTTAATATTACTCTAAGCTAAATATAATTTTTAAGGTAAATCTAATTCAAAAATCAAGGTCTTGTGACAAACTGCAAAGTCAGGATAACACTTCTCTGAACTGTCTGTTTTATATAATAAAATTAGGTACAAATGTGAGAGTCCAATAGAAGTAAGACTCTGTCCCACCCAGGCCTCTTATTATCTCTCTTGCTGTGAACATAATACTTAACCTCTTTCCTCCTGTTTCCTCATGTACAAAATGAAGATAAAGTAGGGCCTACCTCATAGAGAGGCATAAGCATTAAAGAGATAATATGTAAAGCCTATAACATGGGTCCTGAAACACAACAATCACAAAACACTATCATGTTATTTTATTATATTAAATATATATGTCTTGTAAATAGTATCTATTATACATTATAAAAAGATGTATTAATATATATGTATTATAAATATTAAATGAAGTGTATGTAATATATTTATAGGAATAGTATATATTAAATATTTATTACATTAAATATTAACATTTATTATAAAATGTTATTTTTAGTTTTATCTTAATCATTGCTGTTTGTCTCCTCTCTGTAGTACCGTACGTCCCATCTTAGTTACATATTTGAGAATTGTATTGGCAATCATGTAAAATATTTTAAGATTTATTAATAATGTTATCTGAGTTCTATGTTTATTTTAAAACTTCAGTCACAAGATAATGTCAAAGGGAATGTAAAATAGTTTCTGATTGAAAATATTCTTCTATTATGATCCTTTTTAAAGAATTTTTTGACTTCAACTACAACTTAGTGAGCAAACTCCCTATGAAGAAGAATGCGAAATAAAGGGGAAAATAAAACTATAAGACTGATATAGAGAACAATTATTTATCAATTTCTTCTTCCATAATTTACATCCACATTCGGCTACTATTATAGCACTATATCTGCTGCTTTATAATGATAAACTGGTTTTGAGTGTATATATATGTGATAATCCTACATTTATAATACATATGGAGAGAAATTCAGAATTATTATTCCATCTTACCTTCCTGATTTCCAACGTCTCTAATATATTTGGTACAATTATAAAACTGTAACTCAAGCTGTCATCGTATAGTGATAAAAGGTGCATTTAAAACTCTCCCTGAACAGGAAGACTGAAGTGGAATACACGAGGAAATCCTCCTTTTTAAGCATATTTATATAACTCCAAACAAATAGAGTGGACCTCTCTTCTATCTTTTTCCTTAAATAAACAATCGGCCTGGGAAAGGCACGCGTCTTATGGATGGCAGATCCAGCACCTTCACTGTGTGGAGCTCTGAAGGCAGAAGGAAATGAAAACAAACGAGAAGTAAGCCCTGATGTATGGCAGTAAAACGATGTAGCCGGATTCAAAACTGCATGAAGGACAGAGATCGAAAGAAGACAGGGACGGAGAAGCATTGCGCTGAGAACATTATTTTACGTTTTCACCAAACTACCCAGAAAAAACTCAACACTCCAAAGAACACACATTGCTGAAAAGAGATGCACTTTAAAGAAAAAACATCAAATACATGTACTCCTGAAGGTTGGATAACCTGTGACTTTTGTAACTATCATCTCTTCAAAAATAGATATATTGACTAATTAAAATCATTTTTTCCAACTCTTTACTTAATGTGGACATTATAGACAATATAGCATTTATAAGTTTATTTTCTCCATCATGTCAGAGGAGAGCACATGTTTCTGATGTTTTATGTTAAATCTAGCTCTCAATCTATGCTCAATTCCTTTGATGTAGATCTAAAAGCAGGAGTGGGTGACATCCAAAATATTTAAGAACTGGTCTGGCATCAAGAAATCAGAAGAGGCACCAGCCGCAAGCCTACAGTATAACCTGACAGATTGTGTGAAATGGATGAAGCATAACCAATGCTTCTATCATTTTCAGATACAAAGGAAAACCAAATTGCTATAAGCTGATCAAGACTGACAAGTTTTTGCATGAGAAATTTGACACCCAAAGTATCCTTGGATGGTGACATTATAACAACAGATTTCACAGAGTTAGTAAAATTCAAATATTGAGTAAAAAGAAATAGTTTTAAAAAGTACAATACAGAGAAAGAGGTAAGATAATAATGTATCTGAAAAATAGTTGACACTTTCATTTAACTGTAAGCATCATAGGAATCATACCATCTGATGGGACTACTCATTACTACACACAACGCACATATCATTAGAATTTCGTGTTCAGATCTGGGAAATGGTCTAATTCAAAATAATGGCCAGAGAAAAAATGGCGAGGACTGTAAAGAGACTTGAAACCTCATGATGAACAAGCTATAAACATCTGTGATGAAAACAAGAATATTTGGGCAAAATATCATGGTTGCTTCCAAGTATTTGAAAGAATAACAGGAGGAAAGGGGGAGCTGAGTGGGTCTCTGTCGTCCCAGGGGATAGAATGAGAATAGACCTTTTTCTAGCTAGGAAATATTTTGCTGTTCAACGTAACAAACAACTTCATAACTGCGCTCTTCAACAAAAACGCAGACGCCTGGGGTAGGGAGTGAGTTTTTCATCGTTGAAAGTGTGAGAGGAAGCCTGGGCGATAGTAATGAGGGTTGCAGCCCAAGGCATGCCAATATTGGATGAGGAATCTTACAAGATGATCGCATTAGGATGGTGATGGTTTATCACTGATTACTGCAGCACTGAGACTGATTAAATCCTGAAAGTAGAGAAATGAGCTGGTTTGATGCCACAGCTGGGTGACTAGCTGTGAGGTGCACCTCTCCTAATGAAGGCTTCTTACAATATTCAGGGCCGCTTCTGAGAACCAGCGGGGCCAGCTAATTCTTTTCTCTGCCTACCTGTTTAGTCAGTAGCTACACCCATGAAGCCATTTCCGAACATCTTGCAAAGCCTGTTTGAGTTACTGCTAAACAAGAAACAAAGACTTCATAATAAAGCAGACAACACAAGAGGTTCGTCACAATTAGTCCTGATTCAGAAATAGGTTCCTACGTAGTAACCTACTTATACATTCCTCAGGAATCATCTTGGTAGATCGTAGAAGAAAAGACAGCATATTATTTTAGGAGTTTTTATTTTAAAGTTTTGAGGCAGCTTAACTCTAAAGTTCTCTCAAGTCAATTTTTGGTGGTAAATAAATGTTTGTTGCAGAAAACTTAGAAAACATTAAAGCATAAAGAAAATAAAAGTCACTTCAAGCCAAAAAACATGTCATCCATCAACTGCTCTCACAGCACTTCGCCCAAGTTGCTATTATAGGGAATTTTCATTTTACCTACAACAGTTGTAAATGATCTGTTTCCTCAACTAGATTCTAACCTTTTTAAGGACAGGAAGTCTCTCTTCTTGGTATCTCCGGATGTTGCCTTCTCAGATTTGCTGAATGAGTAGCACAGTTGTAAATGTAACTCCACTTTTCAAAACAAGTCAGGCAAAAAACATATTAAGTGTTACATGTTGTATTCTGTTTCTGCCCACCCCCTGCCTCCAGAAAGATACGTTGAGGTTCTGATTCTCAGTACTTCCAAATGTGACCTTATTTAGAAATAGGGTCACTGCAGATGAAATTAGTTATGTTTGGATGAGGGCCTACTGAACTAGGGGTGAGCTCCTAACCCAACATGACTGATGTCCTTTTAAGAAGATGGCCACGTGAAGACAGAGACACACAGGAATAATGCCCTGTGACCCCGAAGGCAGAGATTGGACTTATGCATCTGTCAACCCAGGAACACCAACAATTGGCAGCAATTCACCAGAAGCTAGAAAGAGGCGAGGGAAGATTCACCTCCAGGTTTCAGTGTGAGCATGGCCCTGCTGACCGCCTGATTTCAGATTTCTAAACTGCAGAACTGTGAGACCATACATTTTGGCTGTTTTGTTTTTTAAAATTTATTTATTTTTGCTACTTCTTTTTTACAATTTTTTATATTATATTGGAGTATAGTTGATTAACAATGTTGTGTTAGTTTCAGGTGTACAGCAAAGTGATTCAGTTGTACATATACATGTATCTATTCCTTTTTCAAATTCATTTCCCATTTAGGTTATTACATAATATTGAGCAGAGTTCTCTGTGCTCTACAGTAGGTCCTTGTTGGTTATCTGTTTTAAATGCAGCAGTGTGTACATGTCAGTCCCAAACTCCCAATCTATCCCTCCCCTGGTGGTCCAGTGGTTAAGACTCCTTGCTTTCACTGCTGGGGCCTGGGTTCAGTCCCTGGTAGGGGAACTAAGATCCCACAAGCCTAGCAAAGAAATACAATAAGCTGTTTTTTTATTAAACTCTCTTCCTTATAGCTTAGTTCCTTGGTCCAGCTGTTGCTGTATTTTATTGGTTTATTGGCATCAGAATAAGGGAAGAAATCAATTAGATGTGCGTTTTGGTTTTTTTGTTTTTTCCTTTCTTTCTATGGTTGGTTGAGCTTGAGAAACATAGCTGTTACTAATTGGGAGCTGCACAATGTTAGAGGGAGCTCCCGTCTCTGAGTTAGACAATACTTTCATTCTTTTAATCTCTGTGAGATAGTACTTTCATGATGCTGAAAGAAAGTGGTCTATGGGTTTCACGTGCTCATTCGTTTCTTACTACTCATTTATAAATGCAATGCTCTGTGAATATTTATGTTTTATCCACAATGCTTCCAGCCTTCTGTTTGAAGGTGAAAAATTCAAGTGTCTGAAGAGTCCTATACCCCAAACTGGCATTTCTTGCTCAGGTTAGAGAACAGATAATTTGGAGGGCTTTGGTGGAACATCCCACAGTGAAACTACTTTGAAGAACTTCCAGACTCTCCACTCCAGAAAAATAGATATTCTGAACTTTTACTACTTGCTTAGGAGGCAGAGGGACAAATGTGTAATTGATAAAAAGAAAATTACAGTCTCCTTAGGGCTTAATCCAATCTGCTCTTGTATGGAGCAAAGTCCTAGGTGAAACCTTAAAAAGAGGGACAAATTTCTCCCTAAATATATGAGGAAGAGTTAGAATGACCTAGCATGGTCCCTGAACAAAAGAAATTTAATCGCAGGAATCTACAAATATACATATCCTTCTTTAATGTGTAAATGCAGATATCTTATAATAAAAGATGGTAAACGCTTTAGGGAAACATACTAAGAGCTGAGCACATAAATGCATCAATATTCCCATTAGAAGGAAAAATATCATGTGAATGGTGGACAGAGGACTGGAGCTTTCCCTTTCCATACACCCAATTCCAAAGAATGATTAATTTGTGACCTTATATTTAAGTGCCTAACCGATTAATGATGATTTTGTATCTCTACAGACACACTACAAAATAAGCAGGATTTAATTTGATTCATGCTACAAATGATGCCACGTTTCTAACTTAGAAAAACAAAAGACAAAACTGTTGGGCTGTTGCAGAAATTACTGATTTTTAATTTTTAAATATTTCCAAAGTCAGGAGCTAATGTCTGCTTTATTTTATGTTGATATTGTAGATTAAAGTACATTATTTCCAAGGCTTTTGCAAATAATTGGCCTTGGAGCACATGGTAGTTTTTAAAGTTACAAAAAAAACACAAAAAATGGGAAATTTTCCTCTTTGCTTTCCATTCACTCAAGATACTCTCTTAATGAGTATGATATTTTGTAAGATGTTTTCAATATTTCTAATGTTAGACTGCAGTAATTTACTTTCATATCTATCAAAAGGCTTGATAGAAAGTGAATAAATGTGGGCTTCCCTGGTGGCGCAGTGGTTGAGAATCTGTCTGCCGATGCAGGGGACACGCGTTCGAGACCTGGTCTGGGAGGGTCCCACATGCCGCGGAGCAACTAGGCCCGTGAGCCACAACTACTGAGCCTGCGCGTCTGGAGCCTGTGCTCCGCAACAAGAGAGGCCGCGATAGTGAGAGGCCCGCGCGCCGCGATGACGAGTGGCCCCCGCTTGCCACAACTAGAGAAAGCCCTCGCACAGAAACGAAGACCCAACACAGCAAAAATAAATAAATAAATAATTAAACTCCTACCCCCAACATCTTCAAAAAAAGAAAAAAGAGGGTCCCAACAAATGCGAGGATATTGTTTCATACAGCAGGAATTCTGGAATAATGTCTAGTCTTTTATACCAAAGAGGCTTCTTGCAAATGAGATCTGGCCATGGGGACATTCATCCCTTAACTTACACAAAGGGAAATTTACCCACTGGCCACGGCCAAAGGAATTTTCTAAGAGAGTGATTAATGAAAAAAAATATGCAAAAAACCCTGACCAGTATTCCTCAAGACTCCCAAGGTCATCAAAAACAAGGAAAGTCTGAGAAACTTAACACCCAAGAGGAGGCTAAAGAGACATTGACAACCAAATGTAATGGAGTATCTTGGAAAGGATCCTGGAAACAAAACAAAAAAAAGGACATCAGGCTAAAAACTAAGACAATCTACATAACATACAGGCTTTATTAATAATAATAGGTAATATTGGTACATTAACTGTAACAAATGTACCCTACTAATGTAAGACGTTAATAATAGGGGAAACTGGGTGCAAGGGATAGGGAAACTCTCTGTACTGTCACAATCTTTCTTTAAATCTAAAACTGTTTTCAAAAATGAAATTTGTTTTAAAAACAACTGTTTAATATATATATGCATATATGACACTCTAGCAAACGATGCACCTGAAATCTTACTCATATGAAGTTTAATTCATATAACACACACACATCAATGTGTGTATGACAATAAAATTTCTTTTTTTTTCCATGCAAAGGCCCTAATAAAATGAAGAAATACATTTCCTGAACTGCATTATTGAAGACAGTTTGTGATGACCTTGAAGGGTAGCAGAATACGCTACCCCAAAATATATCCCTTTGGCATAAGGATTGTTTTGATCTGAAGGCAACAGAAGAAGAAAAGCTCTCTGCTCTCCCATTATTTGCCCCAGAGCAGTACACAAATTTTTAAAGGTGCCTCCTCTCCCCTTTCTACCAGGAAGAACAGGAAATAATCATCGGAGACAACCCTAGACCCATATCAGCCCAGAGGCAGTACCAGAGGAATCTATATAACAAACTTTGCTAAAACTAGCTCTTATCTACCATCATCTTCCCATATATTTGCCTTCCCAGAATTTGCTGCCCTAAGAAGCTCAAAGTCTTTTTCTTCTGGTTTGCCATTTCTCTCTAATATTATCGTTCTTTTGTTAAGATGCTACATAAACCCAAGTTCTAACCACCCCTTTGAGTTACTCATCACTGGGTGCTTCCGTTTATATGTGCAATAAAAATGTTCATAAACTTCTGTTGGCTTTTTTCTTGTTAATTAGTCTTTTGTCCATCTAATTGACAGAGCCCTAGCCAGTGAACCTAAAATGGGTAGAGGGAAAAGATATTTTTTCTTCCCCTACAACCTTAACTCCCACTGATATACCTAGAGTACCAGTTCTTAAGAAATTTCTTCCCAGACCTGGACACTCCTTGTATCTCTAGCTAGGAAAGATAAGCCCGTGAGGCAGAGGGGCCCTTGTGCAGCTGTTTCTGTGATTATAAAACAAACAGCTATTCTACTGTCAATGAGCTATATGTTGAAGAGAAATTACAAGTGACTCACTTGCTAACAAAAAGACTTGGGTTTTAAAAAGCAGCTTCCCTCATGGTCTAGGGAACCAGGAGACGTTCTTTAACCCAAGCGTCCTACAGCCCTGGTGTGTGCATATACGTAGGTGTTCAATTCATATGTTTAGAATTTAAATGAAGAGAAAAAAATGTGTTTTTTCCCAAACTTGGCTGCAAACAGATAATTCTACCATATCATTCACCCTAAAAGGTTGCTGTGAGTTCTATTTTTCCTATATAAAGATTGAAAAAAGGCCACAATAATAAGACAAGGCCTCTCGTGATTAGCATACGCACTGCAGAATAGCAGATGTTACAGCGTATCCTAAGGACAAATTGAATACGCCAGCTATAACAACCCTGGAACTCAGTTTTGCCAAATGTTTGAAGCACAGGAAATGACTTGAGCCACTCTGTATTTCTTTTTATTTAAAGCATGACTAAAGGTTGAGTCTTTCAGATCCGAGGCAAACAGCCCATTAAAGCTATGCCCATCATCTGCAAATTTCTCCATGAGATTGCCGTGCACATTAACCCCAAGAGTTATTACTTCAATTACCTAAAGTAATAGGTTGTTGATAAGACCCCTATCTTATCATCAACTTACGACTGAGTTATCTGCAGTCATCCAGACTGTATGGTCTAAATTAGAGGGGCTGAATAAGGAATTAGAGGAAATATCAAAAATTTAAAAAATCTCAGTGTGATATTGTTTCACATTTTTTATTCTCTGGATTATAAACCTTGTACTCCTGCTTTCATCCTACAAATATTTATGAGTGTTTTCATCCAATTCTCATTCGTAATTACAGACACCCCAAACATACTAAGGGGGCACAGAAAATTTTTTTTAAAAAATTCAAGTCATCTATAATCATTTAGTGGATTAATTTTGTCAGAAATTGTAGAATTTTGTAATTCTGTAGAAATTTGCCTAAAGGAAAAATCAGGAATATTGTTGGACAGATATTGTACCTATATGTGCATATATTTATTTCTGAACAACCATTAAATCATTTGACAGTTTATGCTGGCACAGGACTGAAGGTCATATGTTTAGCCTCAGTGTGTGACAGATGACTTTCTTGTACAATCTCTGACAACACCGTTAAAGGATTCCAGCTGTATTGGTCACAAATTTATCATCAGTGTCAGAAAAACAAGTCAAAGTACAAGCAGATTGGGCCAATAACATCATGATTTGCATATGCATGGCAAGTCTTTTAAATCCTGCTTCCTTGTTTCTATCTGTCATGTGCCCAGATTACATTGCCACTATAATCCTAAATCATATCAAGGATATACAGAAAGGGAGTGGCTTTCAAGTGGTTGTATATATGAAATATACTTAGTGTAAACGGCTCCCGGAATTATCAAAATAAAGAAACTAAAGATGGATGACTCTTTTGTTCTGGCCAAACTTCATCCTCTCAGAACCCAGCTTAGAAATCATTTCCTCTGGAAAACAAATAAACTATCCTCCACTTACCCACCTCCTCAGATAATCCGTTTCTATTGTGCTACATGGGAACTCTGTACTTTCTGTTCAGTTTTTCTGTAAACCTGAAACTGCTCTAAAAATTAAATCTGCTCGGGACTTCCCTGGTGGTGCAGTGGTTGGGAATCTGCCTGCCAGTGCAGGGGACACGGGTTCGAGCCCTGGTCCGGGAGGATCTCACATGCCGCGGAGTAGCTAGGCCCATCCGCCACAACTACTGAGCCTGCGCTCTGGAGCCCGCGAGCCACAACTACTGAGGCCCGCGTGCCTAGAGCCCATGCTCCGCAACAAGAGAAGCCACCGCAATAAGACCCGCACCGCAACGAAGAGTAGACCCTGCTCTTCAGAGCTGGAGAAAGCCCGCACGCAGCAGCAAGGACCCAATGCAGACAAAACAAATAATTAATTAATTTAAAAAAATTAAATCTGTTCACTTTAAAAATGTATTGCAAAATAAAATGTTTAGGGGTCAAGATTTTGTTTCATGTGACCGAGCAATATCAAATTTTTTCTCAAACGTTACAACTGCCATTAGCGTATTTAAAAACTCTAATGTCAGCATATTAACATTAATTTGGCCAAGCTGTAGTTTGAATGTCTCAGATTCTTTACATTTCTGACACGCTGCCAGTAATCATTACTTGGCAAAGCAAGTCTCTCCTTAGGGAATCTTCCCTATTTCTTCTTTTTTTTTTATACAGCAGGTTCTCATTAGTCATCTATTTTATACATATTAATGTATATATGTCAACCCCAATCTCCCAATTCATCCCACCACCACTCCCTGCCACACTTTCCCCCCTTGGGGTCCATAAGTTTGTTCTCTATATCTCTCTATTTCTGCCTTGCAAACTGGTTCATCTGTACCATTTTTCTAGAAGGAATCTTCCCTACTTCTAAACATACTTTTCTATCTGTCAGCAGCCTGCTAATGTTTAAAGTATATTAGGTAGAGTTCCCTGTGCTATACAGTGCAGGCTAACACAATATTATAAAGCAACCATACTCCAATAAAAATTAATAAAAAAATAAAAATATAAAGTATATGTGCACACAAGGGAAGAGTTTCATGTTTAGTTATAGTAGTATTTATTTGAGGATTCTATGTGAAGTTTTTATAACTTGTATAATAAACTTATTACACTAATAGATTATATTCAAATAGTATATTTTTGACTCAAATCTATAATGCCGAGATTATTTCCTCGATCAAGATAAATCTTTAAAAGACTGCCCCAATATATACTTTCAGCTATTGTGTACTCAATACTATTAAACTCAAAAATACTGAAATAATTAAATTAATTAAAATTATAATTTATCTAGAATCTCTTATCCTTCCAAAAATATTTTAAATTACACAACTTCCAGACCAGGTGTGAGAAGCTGAGAAGATAACAGAGAACATTCCTACCATTAAGGAATTTACACTTTCTTGAGTGAAAGGGACCAATGAACAGACAATTATAATACAGTACAATTATTTCTACAGTAATGGATAAGTTTAAGATTTTTAGTGAGTAAAAATTGTTCACATACTTATTGCTTTTATGCCAGTCTGAAAGATATTGCAGAGTTAAAATAGACAGGATAAGAAAAATGATTAGGAAAGGAAAGAAAAGGTGGAGGAATAGTAAGGATATGATGATGGTCTCTGACTTGGGGAAGTGGGGAGATGAAGACATGGTGCATGGGAGCAGGACCTGATTCTGGGGCCTGTTGGAGGTGAGAAGGGGAGAGTGATCAATGCAGATGGAATTGCAGATGCAAGAACTGGGCTTTAGATTTGAGAATGGTTTGCATTTAGATAAAACTGACGCCAGGAAACGAATGTGCATAACCAGCGAGTCTGTGTAACGTGTGAAAACAAGAGAAGGCGTTAGCATTTAGAAGTTGACATCAACAGGTTAACAGAAGAAGACCTTGCAAAGAATCCTGAAAAGACTCAAAAATTAGAGAGAAAAAAGTATAGAGTGCAAGGTCAGGAAACTCAAGGCAAGAAAATGTTTCAAGAGGTAAGTGATAAAGAGGGTTAAGTGGGGAAGAGAAGTAAATGTGATCAAGACCGGAATGTGCTCGGGCCTTGCGGTGTGGGTACTATTATCATCTTAATGGAAATTTAAGATGGTTCTGTTTCACCTGCCCACTCTCAGTGCCCAGCTCACTAAGCACCATCCATTCACTGATTCAGAAAATATTTATTAAGGGCCTATTATGTCCCAAGAAATGCAGTTCTTTCAAAAGAAAAGGTGAGCTTTTTCAGGTTTGGAATATATCAAAGACAAAACACACCCAACTCTTTGCCCTTGTGGTGTACCCATTCCAGAGGTAGGGAAGACAGACAATAAAACATATATATATTTTTTAATGGATTGAAGAATGAACAGAAAGTGATGGATTTAAGATAATGAATATATACCAATATGAAAATACGTTAACTAAATATGACAGCAAGAGATTTTTTTCTAATTCAACAGAAAAGAAACTGGAAAATTTTCGCATAGCATTGATGCTAGCAGAGAAAGAAGAACTGAAAATAAGGGGGAAAGGAAGCAGATAAATGGTGAATTAGCATTGCCATGAAGAGGGAAAGGACTAGATTTCAAAGTACAGATGGAGAGATTAGACTTACACCAAAGTGACTTTGCTAGCATGATCTGGATACAAGGAGAAAGGAAGTAAAGTCACAGGTAGGTTGATAATAATAGAGGAAATTCCATTTTATACTTTCAGGGAAAGTAAAAGGTTTCCTCCTGACAGTGAAAGGAAAAGAATAGCGATAAAGGGGTTAGAAGAGAATTCGAACGCTTGAATTATATAATTACCATCGGGCATGAGAGAGAGGACAGCATTGTTAGAGTTTATGATTTGCCCTCATGGCACCCTAGCTGCCTGAATTTGAAAATAGAGAAGTTGGATAGTTGTGTCGTTATAGGTCCAGTAGACGGACAATGGCGCAAAGGTTACTGGCAAGAAGGTAATGCGCTAGTGGGTTGTGGGTTCTAGAAAAGACGAGGAATGGGGAAAAGCAAGAGAGGCCGGATAGGCAAGAAGGAGAATGCCCAAAGACCTAGAGGTGCAAGTTTGAAAGCCTCGCGAAGTCCAGCTTATCGATTCTTTCTTTCATGGATCATGCCTTTGGTGTTGGATGTACACAGTCACTGCCAAACCCAAGGTCAACCTAGATGTGCACCTATGTCATCTTCCAGGAATTTTATATGTTTGCATTTTATACTTAGGTCTGTGGTCCATTTTGAGTTCACTTTTGTGAAGGGGTACTGTGAAAGTCTGTGACCGTTCATTATTTTTGCATGTGGATGTTCGGCTGTTCCAGCACTACTTGGTGAAAAGACTATCTTTGCGCCATTATATTGCCTTTGTTCCTTTGTCAAAGACTGGCTAAATATAAAGATCTTCCTCGACCTATGATGCTGTTACATCCTGATAAACCCATCATAAGTGGAAAATATCATAAGTCAATAATGCATTTAATACACCTAACCTACACCTTAGAGGGACATTTTTCCCTCCTCTCTGACCCCATTTTGGCCAAGAAGGCCCAGTCTGAACCTGCTGTATAAAAAAATAAATAAAATAAAATTTTAAAATTAAAAAAAAAAAAAGACCCAGTCTGGATATTGCTGGCAACTTGCAAAGAATTTTTTCTTCTCCCAGTTTTGATCTACTTTGCATTGCTGACAAATGCCACCTAGGAAAGACTACAGCACTTTGTGGTTCTCTTCTGTGGCCTGGATGCCAGGGGTTTTTGAGGATCCAGAAGTCACCCTGAGGAGGGGGAAGTTGTCATGACAACCTCTAGTGGTTTGGGGAGAAGGATGAATTGACTCCCTTTTTCCCAAGAGATGTCACATAACTCCCAGCACATAGAGGGGGAGCTGTTCCCAGGTACTACAAAGGAACATGCGCCCTGATGTCCAGAATTTGGTTTGCTAGAGTCACTTGTGGTAAGACTACAGGGGCCAAGCTGAAACCATAATTGGTACAGAGACACTGTGTGTGATACGAATCACACAGGGTCTGGAGGAGACTGTACCGAACTAGAGACACAGTGCCTTTACTGAAGGTGCATCCCCAGATGTCTTGATGACTATGGTTATAAGAGATGAGTGTGTACATATCACACTGGGGCTTTTCCTGGAGTTGAGGTCATTGTCAGAGCAAATAAGGGTTTGTTTACTCCTGTAGCCTAAGAACTGTTCACCTCAAGGCTATTACTGCACAGACAAGAAAATGAAAATAGAAGAAAGGGGAATCCTATAGTCTTTTATCATCCAGCCAGAGTTTTGTCGACTCAGATAGAAATGATCTTTACTGCTTACCAATGTTGCCGGCCACTAAGGAGGGCTACCCTTCCCAAGGCATGGAGAGACAGAAGGTCAAGTCAATATAAGCTTGAGAAATCTTCCAGTTTCTGGAAAAAAAAAAAAAAAAAAAGAAGTAGATCCAAACTTTTACTGAACCACTTTTTAAAAAGTTCTACTGACATCTGACAAACTATAGACTGCACATAATTAAAGTGTACAATTGGATTTGTATGATGTACATATAAACCCATGAAACCATTGTAACCATTCTAATGAACACTTCCATCACCCCTATATTCACCCTGTGCCCTTTAGTAATCTCTCCCTGCCCTCACTGACCCTCAGGGAAACCACTGATTTACTTTCTTTGACAGTAAATTAGTTTGTATTTTCTAGAATTTCACATGACTGGAATCATAACATGTTTGCTTTTAAAAAAAAATCCTGGTTTCCTTCATGCTTCATAATTATTTTAAGATTCATAAACACTATTTTTGTGAATAGTTCATTATCTTTATTGCTGAGTAGTATTCCACTGTATGGATACACCAGTACTTGTTTATCTATTCAGCTGTTAATGGACACTGGGGCTGTTTCCATTTTGGGGCTATTACAAATAAAGCTGCATTTTTTTTTTTTTTTCGGTAAGCGGGCCTCTCACTGTTGTGGCCTCTCCCGTTGCGGAGCACAGGCTCCGGACGCGCAGGCTCAGTGGCCATGGCTCACGGGCGCAGCCGCTCCGCGGCATGTGGGATCTTCCCGGACCGGGGCACGAACCCGTGTCCCCTGCATCGGCAGGCGGACTCTCAACCACTGCACCACCAGGGAAGCCCTCAAGTTGCAAATTTTAAACGTACAATTTGATGTTTTGATACATGCTTAAACCCTTGACACCAAAGGTGTCCTCTGGCCTTTTTAATCCATCCTTAGTGACTAATAAAATTATTGGTACAAGGACATATCCTAGCTTTTGGAGGATATTCACATGGAGTGGATAGTCACACGTCCATACAAATAGCCAGGAATGTGCTATGAAGGCTTAGTCCTCACTGCATCTCACAGCCATTCTTGCTTCACTGGTGTCCACCACGTTACGGGGTTATTTTACTTACAATTCCAAACACCCTGTCACTTAATGCATAACCTCTTCAGAGTGCATTTCTAAAATATAATTTCATAATCTTTGTAACTATCACACAAAATAAAAATATTTAAACTATGATCAGAAATGGATACGGTGAAGGAGCTGACAATTCATAGAATAAAAAAAAGTGACCAGTAAACATAGGAAAAATATCCAACTACACTAGCAATAAAGATATACAAACTCAAATACAGCCACCTATTTAAATTTTTTGCCCACATTTGGCAAGCCAAGGAGAGTGCCTCAGAAGAAACCAAACCTGCCAACGCCTTGATCTTAGACTTCCACCTTCCAGAGCTGAGTGAAATAAATATCTGATGTTTAAGCCACCGAGTCTATGCTATTTTGTTATGGCAGCTGGAGCAGACTAGTACGCTATGAAAGGTTAGAAACATCTCACCTGTATTCTGGAGCCGAAAGTTTACCCTCATCAGCATTGTTTTTCCATTTTTACCTGTCTTTTATCTCTAAATCCAGAAATAAATATGAACATCAAGGAAGAACCTAATAACAAGGATTCATTGGTCAAAGTATGCATGGCAGGTCCTGTAATGGGTGCTTCACAGAATGCCAGTTTACTCTGCACCTAACAGTCCAGGGCACTTTGGGCCATAGACATTGAGTAACCAGCCCAAGATCATACCATCAGCACAAAGGTGGGGACGGCATTTGAACGCACATCTGTCGAAGAGCTGAGTTTGCTGGAAGGAGCAGAGGCTTGGGTTTGAATCCAGGTGTGTTGCTAAAATCTCAAAGTCTGACCTTGGGAGAGATTACTTGTCTTCCATGAGCCTCAGTTTCTTCATCTGTAAAACGCGGGGAGTAATATTTACTTTGCAGGATTGGAAAAGGGATTCAGTGAGATAACATGCAGAAGAATGAGAACATAGTAGATATCCCAAAGTGGTCAGCTCCTCTGCTGTAGCTTGCAGAGGCAAAGCCGAGACAAGAATCCTTGACCCTGGTGTTAGCAGAAACTGCCGTATGTCAACAGGGCTTCTTGGTTTCAATAAGGAAAAAGCCTATTTCTGTGTTTCTTTATATGTGATTGTTTAAAAATTAAACAAGCTTTTATCTATCAGGTGACTGATCTGTCACAGGTAGATCAGTCACCTGATAGACTGGGGCCCTCACAAGCTGGGGCCTGTGACTAGGTACATTTTGGGATGTCTGTGCTCACCCCTGGGCACAGGACAAAGGAAAATCAAGTGGAGACTGGCCTGTCTTAACAAGTCAGGGCTGAGCTACAAGCACTAGTGTGTGTGTGAAAATATAATGTGATCAAGGAATTCTGATTTGAATTTTAACTTGAATTTAAGTCTGTTTTTAACTTGTGTTTCTTAAAGAAATCACTATTCAATCATGGCGAAAAGTACTGCTCAGCTACAATTATCTCAAAAAATAAAGAGTTTAATTTAAGAAAAAGAAGAAGAAGGAGTACCACTCAGGAGTCAGCCACACTTGGAGTCAAAGCCAGCTCCTTCTATTTTCTAGATAAGTGACCTTGGCCAAATCCCCTAACCTCCCCAAACCTGTTCTCCTCATCTGTAAAATGACCACAATAATAACCACCTCACAGTTTGGTAGTGAATAACAAATTCAATTACATATGTAGTATTTATTTAATTCGGTATAGTCTTTGCAACGACTTTATGAAATAGGTACTATCATCATCCTCATTTTCCTGATGAGGAAGCTGAGATTCAGAGAAGTTATGTCACTTGCCCAAGGTCACACAGCCAGTAGGCGGTAAAGCTGGATTTCAGAGGCTGTGCTTTTAGCCTTTACGGGATGACTGTCCCTGAGTAAATATCAAACACCTGCAATTGCATCAAAGGAAAAATAATCCCTTTTTTTTTAAACATCTTTATTGGAGTATAATTGCTTTACAATGGTGTGTTAGTTTCTGCTGTATAACAAAGTGAATCAGCTATACATAAACATATATTCCCATATCTCCTCCCTCTTGCGTCTCCCTCTCACTCTCCCTATCCCACCCCTCTAGGGGTGGGATAAAAATAATCCCTTTTAATTCGACTGTTAATTAATTTTTGTTTTTATTTTAAGAGAACTTTGTACAACAAACTAAATAAAACATAACCTATAAATAGGAATGCTTTCACAAAATTATATGAATGATGGTTTGTTTCAGATTTAACCTAGTTTTAGCTAAGAATTATGTTTTTAATTACACAAATTACATTGACGATAGAATTATAGAGTTAATGTAAATGAAATTAAATAATGTTATGAGCACGGAAGATGAGAAATGTTTATCAAAAAACCACAGAGGAATGGGGAATTTGTTTATTGGGTAAAGAGTGCTTCTTTTGGTTTTCAAATATACTATACATAATATCCTTTAGATATTAAAATCAAAATGTACATTTAATATAAAATATCAAAACGTTCTTCTTCCAAACCGCCATACCCACGTATTTTTTCCAGTCTTACTTTTAAGTTGTATAAAAAGGTAATCACAGTATATGGGAATTTTCACCATTTTCCATCTTCTCTCAAACACATATCTTATATTTATCTGTTCTTTTCTTTATTCAACATGTATTAAGCACAGACCCTGCCATGGGTGCTCAGGACACAGCTTGAAGGCACTCAGGGACAGGAAGGTAATTACAATAATGTGAGTGAGAAGTGTTTCCACTGTAGAGTTCTCCAGCTCAGTGGGAAGACAGGTGAAGAAAGCAGGAGGGGACTATACTCAGGTGAGCAGATACTGTATGGCAAAGGCCTGAGCCTGGACAGTGGGATAGGTTTTAACAGATGTGGCTTCCCAGGCTGTAAAGAGGGGTTACAAGAAAGATATGGGGAGTGGCATGCCCCCTATGCCATGCCCTGGGGTTGAGATAGTTTAAGGGTTTTAAACATCAGAATGTCTAAACACGATCAGATCAGTGTTTTAGAACTTCTATTGGGAGGAGTGTGGAAACCGAATTGGATCTAAGAAATCTGGGGGCAAGGAAATCATTCAGGAGTCTAACTGCTGCTGCTGTCACAGGAAAAAGTATAAGGGTCTGAACAAAGGCAGTGGCCATGGAAACCAACGGGAGGGAAAGGGGTTGGGGGTAGATCCCAGTCCTCCTTTGTGCTAATAAACCTGTTTCTCACATTTTTCTCCATCTCATGTGTATTATTTGTTAAGGACCCAGCAGTAATTAGTTGAACTAATATTGTTATTATCTTGTGCCAGACGTAATTTCATTGTTGCAAGAAATCTGAGGCACAGAGCGGAAGCGACTTGCCCAAGATCCCACAGCTGGGCAGGAGCAGAGAGAAAAGACCCGAACCAGCTTTGTGTGAATCCACAGCCAATGCTCTTCCAGTTCACCCACCCACCCCCGTACTGCTTCCTGTTTCCGGCTTTGCTCTCGGTGACTGGCAGCCTTTTAACCTGAATCCGTCCCCTTCCTTTCTTAAAGGAATAACTTATTGGCTTACTAATCTTTCCAACTACTGTCCAATCTACTGCTTTCCATATCATGTTGGTCTGGAGCCTCTGCAATGTTCATCTTCTCATCATTTTTTTCCTTAAATTTCAGCCATTTGGTTTCTGTACCATCTAAATTTACTGACGTTGACTACTGTCTGGAAAAATTCAAAGTATTTCTTCATCCTTCCTTCCCTGCACTTATCAGAGTACTTTGTGTTAGGAACAACTCCTTTATTCTTGAAACTCCTTTCCCCATATGTGCTGCAACACTTTGCTTTCCCAACATGTCCCTGGGTCACTCCAGAGGCTCCTTCTCTGGCTCTTAAGGTGTTCTTTCTTGATAAAGAAAAAGTTCCTTTTCTCCTTCTATGTTCTGTGCGTGCCCCTAGAGGTGTTGGGTTTTCTTTGGTTTCCTATGTTTGTTTGAATCCTCTGCTGTTCTCTTTCAACGTGAAGACTTGTTTCAGTGATTTACTGACAACATACGTTTCACACAACCTCCCCAAACATTCCTGCCCTGTCAGTCACCTCGTCTGCCGGTGACAAAGAAGTACACAAAGGATTCATTCTGCTGTGTAAGCTTTCTGCCTGACCCCCACCTCCCCAGGTGCTTAAATTTCTTTGATCATGAAAATAAATGCCAAGTAGGTATTAAGCTTACAGAATTAGAATTGAAGCCTGCGGGCGAGAGAGAAAGACAGACAGACAGACAGACTAGGTCAGCTGCATAATCCCGGCTGAATGCATCTCAGTTCACAGCTCAAGCTCAAGTTCCTGGAGGACCAGGAACCTCTGTCCCATACTTAACTCAGAGCCTCCAGAGCTAGTATGACTCAACCAGCAAGTATACAATTGAACCAGCACGCCACCAGGCTGACAGCGAGTCTGGGAGTCCCGTGCAGTCAGTGATAACAATTCTTGCTGGGCACTCTCAGGATGACCCAGGATTGATACTGATCTGAAACATAAGTGCCAATAAGACTCCTATTTCCAAGATTCAAGAGTTCCAGCCTTGAAATGATAGGATCCAGGGGTTTCTGTTCCGAGCACAGTGCACCTTTCATCTCCAATATCTATACAGGTTTGTCCAAAACACAATTAAGAAAGAAAAACAAAAACCCCCCAAAACCCACAACGGTGTTCGTGACCTCTGCTCCCTCCATCCCCACCCCAATGTCCAGGATGGGAATTCAGACAAAAACTTAGACAAAAAAGCAACATCCCTAAAATTGTGCTTTACAGTTTGCTGGGTTTGTTTGTGGGTTTTTTTCCCGGTTTTATTTTTCTTTGGGGTGGGGGGTGGGGGAGGAGAGGGGAGGACCTGGGCGCAGAGGAGGAACCCAGGCTCTCAAGCCTCTCCTCCACCATTCTTTTGTGGGGTGGTCTTCAGCGCACTGAAGGGAACACTTCTTGGGGAACACCCTTTCTGCTTGGTGCCTCCCACCACCAGTCAGGCAGCCACAGGCAGAGGGGAGGCGCTGATCTGGGCTTGGCTGCGAGTCAGGAAGGCAAAGATCGCGGAACCGGAGCGCTCAGGGCCAGGTGACACAATCGTGGGTGCCCGGCGCTGCTTGACAGCTTCATCCCCGCCCACTGGCAGGAGAACGCGGACGGGCAGCACGCGAGCGCGCAGGGTCCTTAAAAGCCGCGGCCGCGCGGAGACGCCGAGCTCGCCCACCGCGCGCAGGCGGCGACATGCACGTGAACGGCAAAGTGGCGCTGGTGACCGGCGCGGCCCAGGGCATCGGCCGAGCCTCCGCCGAGGCGCTGCTGCTCAAGGGCGCCAAGGTAAGCGAGGCAGGGCGCACGGCGCGAACCTCGCCGGCCCACCCGCGACCCGCTCCCCCAGCCGGGGCCCTGGGGGATGGGGGCAGCGACCGAGGCTGAGCCCCCGGTGCCCGCCGTGCAGTCTCCAGAGCTGCCCAGGCTGGCGCGCTCGAGCGGACCTCGAACGCTCCGGGAGAGATCCCGAACCGTAAACTGCCCCATCTCAGGTCCAAAAGAGGAGCGTCCTGTGGTCTCTTTATTGTTGGTCTATTTCAAGAGCCGCGCAGGATCTCGATTCCTCTCCTCTTGTCTGTAGGTAGCGCTTGTCGATTGGAATCGTGAAGCAGGTTTAAAGTGTAAAGCTGCCCTGGATGAGCAGTTTGAACCTCAGAAGACTCTCTTCATCCAGTGCGATGTGGCCGATCAGGAACAACTAAGAGGTAAGGGCAGGGAATCCATCCATCCACGCGGAGCGTACCTTGAGTAAGCAGCAACATGAAGGCAACCCCCGGCCAGAGATCCAGCCTGGGGCGGGCGGCCGGCTACCTCCTGGAGAGCAGCTACCTCTGAGCTGCAAGAGATAGCTGGGACTGTTACGTTTCCTCTGACGTCTCAGTAGCCCTAAAAGCTAAGGGGCAAGAAAAGCCAAGCATGCTTGAGAAATCCTTTTATTTTAGTCACGTGGCCGCACAGAATGTAATCAAGATTCCTTGGTGTATTCCAAGACGGTGCTGCTACAGTAATTATTAAATGATTGAACCTGCAGATGGAACTGGGCAAGACAAAGTAGGCTAGGCGAGTATGGCAAACAACTCCCAGAAAGCTGGAAGTCACAGAGTCCAATGACAATCAAATGTGGCAGTGTTTCTCTTTGGAATGGACTAGAATGAAAGGTCAAGGGTTGTCATCACAGACGTACTGGATACTTTTAACCACATGCTCTCTCTGGTGTTTCCCCTATGAAATGATATTTTAAAAACAATAACAGCTGTACTGTAGTCTTAGAATTGCAGAAGAAAAGTTTCTACCAGACTTTCCTCAATGCTTTCCTGTTTCCGTCTACTCACTTAAAATAGACCAATCTAGTTGTGAAATATCAGGGACAGAATTGGTGTAGACAATTAACAGATTTGGTCATATAGAAACCCAATAGATCTATATGAAAAACATACATATTTTTCTGGGAGAAAATGGGAAAATAAAATATTTGTATTTCACAAAGTTTTTTTGAAAGACTAAGTAAATTATTAGGCACGTCTTTATTCAAGGGACCAAAAATATCTTCATAAAAGTCACTCTGGTACTTCTGTTCTTAACGTCGATGTGTGTTTTTTCGAAAATGTTGGGCTGTTCTGTGAGAGAGTGAAAATGGAGCTATATGTTAGAAGGAAGCCAACTGCTGTTCAGGGAAATTGTTTTAAAGGAAATTATATAATTAAAATCCGAAAATGTTATAAAGACCTATAACATGGATTACAAGCATGAGTAGAAGAGACCTGTAAACATAGTGCTAGTTGCTAGAGGATAAAGTTTTGCTGATTGCACAGGATAGTTTTCATCAGGGATAAAGTCATGTCAAATACCAACAGCCATGCTGATGGAACAGGGAACAGATTCCCTACAGATCATCTGAAAGCTATTTCTGTCTGAATTTATGTAGTTTCACACGTGACATTTAACCTTAATTGTTTTGCTTCCCAGTATTTAAAATTAGTACCTTGACTGTAAACACATTCCTTAAGGATAAGTGATTGTGAAGGAGGAAACCAGACACGTAAGTGACCAGCAGAAGGCATGTTGGTCGTGAGAAATCCACATGTTGTCTGGACATCAGCGTTTATTTGCAGTTTAGGAAAACATGGCATTGGCTCTTCCAGTGTCAGGATTTAATGTTGCCTACAACTTTTAAAACTGCTTAGACATGTGGCCAAAGAGACTTCATTGAAATCATAAAAATACAGAGGTGAAAAAGTTCTTGGAGATGACTTACAGATGAAAAATGCAACCTGAAGAGTTTAGGCAAATTACAAAGAGTACCACAGCATATAAATGTCAGCAAGAGTTACTAATAGACTGTAAGTTGCTTGAGCCCAAAATTCAGTGGTGTGTTATAAAGAAGAATACACCAATGTATAATTTGGTGTGTTATACATCAGTAAGGGCAGAGTATAAGGAATACAGTGGACACCGAAAGAGGAAAGAAAAGTAAAGAAGCAAGTAGACGTCCATATTTGACAACCTAATTTCCTGTAAGGTGGATGTGGAGTTCTGAAGAGTAGAATATATTTAAGATGAAATGCAAAATTTAACAATAATAATATTCCTTAGATCTTTTCTACTGGAGGACCCTTTCTGGAATCAATTTGAGATCTTAAGAAGCATTTTAAAGATTCTTTGAAAAAATGAACAGTTTTTATATATTTTGTCGTTTTCCATTCCAGTACAGTAAAAGGTACTGTAAAGGGTACATATTAGAAAGTCTTGGCAATATTTTTGGCAGCTAACTTGCATAGTAATTTATCCATTTGGCAAATTGGTCCATGCCGTCTTCAATATGTCTGGTGGTTGTTAATAATTCTTTAATTTTATTTCAATCAGTATAAAGTTTGTGCGGATCTATTTTTTTCAAGGAACCCATATGTTGGACCCAAGACCCGAGAACACATTCCTATCATTTGGAAGAATAACCACAATTGTTATCTATAGTTTCAAGTAACAGAACTAGAACCAGGGGTAAAAGGCCCAGGGAAACAATAGAACTATGTAAAAGGCTACTTTAAGAAATAATGTTTCTCAATACCAAGGGGTAAAGCCTAATTTTAACTGGTCAAGGAGGGCTGGCAAGGACTGGAAATGTGGTTGGACAACGTAATGAGGGACCTTCAGACCTCAGAATCTATACAGACTTGACCTTAGTTGAACACAGTTGTTATACAAACTTGCAATACAAAGCTGTCAAAATAGAAAAAGAAAAGGCAAACATCGAAGTTACAATAATCAAATAAAATCATCTGAATGAAAAATAGACTTACTAGGATATCCAAATGCACTGAAATGATCATTATGGATCTGGATACATAACTGTTTAATATGACACTTTATGAAGAAAATATGGCTTATTTTTAAAGGGATGCTTGTCATAGTCTAAGCCACAGAGCTTCAGTAACTTCTTAGGGACAGAGATGCTGGCTGCCCAGACTGACTTCTAAGAGCTCTTAGCATATGCTGCTCAGTTCTCTAAAATTTACACCACTGATACTGCTTACAGAACTTTAATGTGCATACAAATCATCTGCAGATCTTATTATGGTTAAGATTCCGATTCCATAGGTCTGTGGTGGCCACAGATTCTGCATTTCTAGCAGGTTCCCAGGTAATACTAATTGATGCTGCTGGCTCACAAACCACACTTGAGAAGCAAGGCAGGAGGAAGTCACCGTCTAAGAGTATAACTTTCACGAGAAGCGTGGATGAATTAAAACCTCATTTCAGGGCACAGACTGTCATAAATGTGTCTGTGCAAAATAAGAACGTATCTATGATGTCTTTTTTCTTTTTTTCTTATTAGATACTTTTAGGAAAGTTGTAGACCACTTTGGAAAACTGGACATTTTGGTGAATAATGCTGGAGTGAATAATGAGAAAAACTGGGAAAAAACTCTGCAAATTAATTTGGTAAGCCGTCTTAGCCATGTTCATGGTCTACAATTACTTAAAATGTTTTAAAAGGAAAAAAGGTTTTTTTTCATGGAAACAATACAATGACCTACAATGTAGAAAAAGGGAAGTTATAAAAAGCTGGGGAAAAAAAGCATCTCCTTTTACAAATAGGAAGACATTTGAGGTTTTCAATTATGAAAATAAATCTGTCTTAAAATATTAAAAGGAAACATCAGAAAAAACCATCGTTTACTGTATAACTTAGGAGTTGGCAAACTACGGCCCTCAGGCCAAATGAGCCTGCCACCTGTTTTTGTGACCTGCAAGCTAAAAATGGGCTTTACATGTTTTAACAGTTGAAAAAATAAGAAAAAAAAAGAAATATATGAATATACAAAATTCAAATTTCAGTTTCTATAAAGTTTCATTGGAACACAGCCAAGGTCGTTTATTTACATGTTATCTCTGGCTACTTTCATGCTACCGTGGTAGAATCGAATAATTGTGACAGAGGCCCTATGATGTGCAATGCCTGAAATGTTTACCATCTGACTCTTTATAGAAAAAAAAATTTCTAACCCCTGGCTTAATTTATGTACTTAAAAAATAAATCTTAATTCCAGGACTATAACAGACAACAAGGCTAAAGTGACCGTTGGACTCTGTAATTATTAAGATTTTTATCCTGAATGCCGGTGTGTGTGTGCATGCGTGTGTGTGTGCATGAGTGTGTGTAATTCCCACAATGTTTGATGACTACTTAGCTCTTCCTTGAATTGTAAACATGTAGAATAAGGAAATAAAATTTGTTTTATTCATTGTATCATAAGCTTGCTGATTATCTTATTTTATAAACAGACTTGACATAAGATATTGGGGTTTAGTAACAAACTTTAACTAAAGCCAAATGTCAGAGCTGGGCGGGGGCATGGGGTCACCCTGTTTTTGGTAAGGTCTTTCTTACTAGTCTCGCAAAGCAGGCACATGTAAAGTACAGAGGGGCAGCTGTGTGTGTATAAATGCACAGGGAGTGGTCCCTACTTCACCACATCCAACTCCTTAAAAACAGGAACCATGTGATGTTTTTCTTTGTTCTTCACTCAGTAATCAACACAGTATCTTGAAGATAGTGCTTAGTCAATAAATGTTTGACTTGAATTGACATTCTCATGAGTAATGACTTAACTGTAATAACTTGATAGGAGTAATGAGAATTACCCTAACTCACAAGAAAGCTGAATCTGTGAGTACCACTTTGATAAGGTACAAGCTTGACAGATGCCTAAAATCCTTTGACCCAGAACAAAAGGTACTATTTTAAAGTACAAACACTCTCCTTCCAGTTCTTCCTAAAATTTGTCTCAAGTGTTCCTGGATATCATTATAATTCAAAATAACTTTAAAACCTATTTGTCAAGTGTCCCTCAAAATCTTTCTGGTGTGTGTGTGTGTGTGTGTGTGTGTGTGTGTGTGTGTGTGTGTGTGTGTGTGTGTGTGTGTGTGTGTGTGTGTGTGTGTGTGTGTGTGTGTGTGTGTTTAGAGACATGACAACTGCTGTTCCTGAGTTGAGATAATTCTATGATTTTCTTCTACTTTAGGCTAATAATGTAGTGAAATAAAATGAAACATTTTCATACTGTGAACCATACTTACATCTCTTGGCTAAATCTTACTTTGTCATGGTATATCGATGTCTAAGATACCATTGCATTTGCTTAGTTAATACCTAATTTAATTTTATATTTGTGTCTCTCTGTTATAAATGATAAGAGCTTATAATTTTCTTTTTTTTTTTTTAAAGAAGATGTTGGGGGTAGGAGTTTATTAATTAATTAATTTATTTTTGCTGTGTTGGGTCTTCGTCTCTGCGCGAGGGCCCTCTCCAGTTGTGGCAAGCGGGGGCCACTCTTCATCGCGGTGCGCGGGCCTCTCACCGCTGCGGCCTCTCTCGCTGCGGAGCACAGGCTCCAGACGCACAGGCTCAGTAGTTGTGGCCCACGGGCCCAGCTGCTCCACGGCACGTGGGATCCCCCCAGACCAGGGCTCGAACCCGTGTCCCCTGCATTGGCAGGCAGACTCTCAACCGCTGCGCCACCAGGGAAGCCCTAATTTTCTTTTCTTAAAGTATTTCTATTTGGTTTGTCTGTCAGCTATTCCTTTGCTTACTTCTATCTCCTTGATCTGTCCGTTTCTGAATAGCATGTAGTCATATCTCAAATGACAAATGTCAACTTGCCTACCTCTTTCAGTCATTCTGTCAGTGTGAATTCTACATAAGTGGCTGGTGATTATAATTTACTGATCTTTGATTTTTTAAAGTTGTAGCCCCATTTGCAACCTGTGATTTTTGATTTGTTTTATATTTCCAGAAATAATATTGGTACCTTATGTTTTCTTTTGATTCACATTTACGTAGGCGTATCTTTTTCTATTTCTTTATTTTGAAAATGAAAGTAACCTTTTATGTGAATTTTGTCTCTTGCTAACAGTATAATGTGAGATCTTAGTTTTCAAATCACATCTAGAAACAAATGCTTTTTATATTTGTGAATTTAAGTCACTCATATTTATTTTTACTCTTCTATTAGGACTTATTCCTTCCACTTTAGTTCATGCTTTATGTTCACTAAATTTTCTTTCTGTTTATGTTCTTTTTCCATTCTTGTCTTAAATTCCATTGGATCACTTTAATTTTCTTCAGCTGGTAAGAAAACCATACATTTTATATGCAATCTTTGGTGGTTACCCCTGACTTATTATGAACCATACTTCATTACATCCTTTGGTTGCCAGATTTAAAATAATTTTTTTTGGAATATGCAACCAATTGGAAACTGCAGGAATTTTTAAAAACATGTTTTTATAAACTTATGCCCGTCTCCAAAACCACATAAAGTGACAAGACTTTTTTTTTAATCAAGCTATGCTAATGAAAAAGCACAAATCACACAGCAGCTCTCTCCCTAGAACATCGCTACTATTTGTAGTTTCATCAGTAAAACTACAGATATTTTATAGATAGAGGTCCCTAGGGTATAAAGTTCCTATATTCAGTGCATTCATAATGGGCACCTACTGTGCCTTTCTTCTGAGAAATCAGCTGTCAGAAAACATGTGCAGTGATTAGAGTTAATATAATGAAACATGAAAATAGTGAAGAGATTGTCTCAGAGGTAATAGGATTCGAATTATCTATCTTCATCCAGCAGACAGGGCATGTTTGCTTTAATATAATAAATATACAGGTGAATTAACACCTGCTCCAATGTGGAAAGTTCCTGCATTATCTGCAAATAGAAAATTCTGCAAGACGGGAATTTTATTTGCCCTGTTTGGTTACAACTCACTCTCCTGGAGCTGGCCTTTATTTTTCTTTGAACTCTGCTGACAAAGGCCACTCCTTAGCTTAACTCCAGGGACTGATGACATTTATTTAATATTACATAAAAAGAACAAGCTATAACCTTTGTTACCCATATATAACTTAAAAACAAATTACTTCCCCTCCTACTTACAACACCCATTGCAAAAGTAGATTAGAGTCTGACCAATCATTATCCTTATAACTTGATTATCTCTGTTAGTATAATGCAAATATTTGTATGTGGTTTGTATAATAATTTTTTTCAACTCTGCTCTGGATGTAATTTACCTCCTTGTACAATTCCCTGTGTGGTCTTTTGCATATTTTTCCATGTTCTTGTCCATGTCAGAGAGTAACGGCTTAAAGGACCTCACCATGTATCTTTCCTTCTTCTGAAATTTTATACAACATAGTTTATACCATCCTTATAAGGCATGTCAGTTTTTAAATTTTATTAGAATTATTTCTATACATGTATAACTTATGCTACTCTACTGTAAGTTCTCTGAAGGCAGAAAATTGTTGTTTTGCATACACAGATGTTCAATTAAAGTGTATTAGAAAAATAAACTGCTATTCTATGATATTTTGCATACGTGGATATTCATTTTTGTGTTTCAGTACAATGTTTGGATGGTTTCCTAACACATCAGTGTTGCAAACAGTGTACGACAAACAGTATATATGTCCTTCCACTTTTACTCCTTAGCAAATTTGCCCTTTCTTTATTCTCCAGCCAGCAGCTCCCACCGCTCTTCCCACACAAGAGATACAGTAAACCTCTTCCCAGTCTTTTGTTTCCACTAGGCTCCTCTGTGTGTCAGCCACAGCTGCCTTATTTATAGCTGCTCAGGCTCACAGGGAATGTTCAGGAAAGAATGAGTCTTTGTATAACTCTCAAAGGTTGGTCTGGCCATTGGGCAGAGGTAGACTTAACTCTGAATATTGGTAAGACCATTTGGTAATGTATTTATTTTACTTTTTGAAGCTTTAATAAACCTAAATAATTCATTCCCACTCAGATGGGACTTCCAACCTAATTTGGACATATGACTAACTTATATTGACGCCTTTAGTATATTCAAATAAAAATTAAACAAAATAGATGGCTATTGTTGGGGATTTTAAAAAAGATTTGTTTCAGACCTGAATTTAAAATTCATGAACTTTTATTTCATGTCTCTGATCTTGAATTTCCCAGTTTGTGAAAGGATGGAGGTAATCCTCTTACCTCTAAGGTTGGTTAAGCGTCACTAATCCATAATTTGTATGAAGCATCCAGCACGGTGCTACTACACAGCAGTCACTCAAAAAATTGCATTTCTCGTCCAGAGACTAAAAACCTACATTTTCTTCATTCGCACTATCTCATTTCTAAACGAGGTGGGTCCCTCTGCTCTATACTGTCTCTAATGAAGAGTTGAGGAAATGGATAGAAACAGTGTTGTCAAGTGTACTCCTTTTTCTTGGCTCCCAGGGGTGTTGATTACACCTTAAATTAGTAACTACTTTCTGTTATTGCTACTCTGCCATATCTAAAGATCCCATTGAAATGTTATAGTTAGGGAAAGCTTGCTAAATTTTATAAGCAGCTTCTGCGAGGGGGAAGACAATCATATCTACCCCCTAAATATGCAGAAATTTTAAAAGACTGAACATGGAAGAATAAAAGATGAGAAAAGGTTTCAGGAAAAAAATGATCATCTATATTAGTATCCCTTGAGAACTGGCTGGAGAAAAAACAAGAAACCTGAAAGGCAGAGTTTCATGATTTAGATGACAGAATCTTTTAAAAAATTGCTTTAATTACAGTGTAGCACAAGAATCATAAATAAACTAAAAGCAACTGCAGACTGGAGGGAAATTAAATAAAGGAAATGACAGATTAGGAAAATTCCGTAGAGAATACACACACACATACACACAAATGTTATAGAAGCATATATACATATATGTGTGTATAATAGGAAGACATTATGCCTAATAAGAAGAGTTAAACAAGTTCATTTATCCATTTATCTGTATTACTAGAGAATTATTTCCAGGATAGAGGAATTTATGAGAGTGGTTTTAAGTTATAGAATGCTTTAACTTGTTAAAAAAAAAAAGTATGTTAACATTTGGAATACTATACAATTTCAGTATTACATATAAATATTGTCTCTTCGTAACTAAAAATGTTGAGTAAGCATGTGTTAATTATATCACTTTGTCAATAACTGAATTTTCATTTATCCTCACTAAGTAAAAGTAGACTTTGGATTTTCCTCTTTTTTTGTTTGAGAGTCAAATACAAAATTTTAATACCTTTACAAAATGGACTAAAATAATGTTATAGATTCCAGCTTTTTTTTGTATCTGTAGCGAGAACATATCTGTAATTTTTGTTTTCTTTTTTTCCCTGGATATTACAATGGCCCAATCTATACAATGTATAAGCACTGCCAAAAGGCCACAAATATATTTAGGAAACATTTTTATTCTGCGTTTTTCTAACAATTCCATTAATATATGATCTGGGATATGGAAGAGGTTGTCAAAGTAAAGGAAAAGAGGTGAAAATTTCTTATATGTACAGCTAAAACCTTAGGCTTTGTCTTGCAGGTTTATCCTAAGAAGCCTTTTATTTGAAAAGTTACTCAGTTCTTAACCTGATAATGGATGGCAAGATAATTCTTTGCCTTCTCCATCAAAAACCAGGAAATAAATCTGGCTTTTAAAAAAAATTAAAAACATTCCCAAATTTTCTATCTGGCTGCATCTTGTAGATGTTGAAAACACAAAAGCAGGTGTCAGCAAAGCTGTAAATACCTGAGAATAAAAGCGTAGCGCCAATACACATAAACAGAAATTCTGTTCAGACATGCTGGAGACTTGGGCAGAAACACACAGAATCTAACTGACTTCAGTAATTTCAGCCATCTACATTCTTTTCCTTCTTATATAAGCCATTAATGTTTTGTTTTTCCTTTTTAAAGGGAATCATGTGCAGGTTTTACTCATTCTCCCTAAGCCTACTTAATATCAAACTGATGCATGGCTTAAGTGAATAGAATCTTCAGCTTACTTTTTTTTTGTGCTAGAACTACTGTTAGGTAGAGAGGCAGCTCTGGATCCTTGTCAAAAAAACTCCAAAAGGACTTTTTAAAATAAAAAGAAGGTAACCACCAATATATACCCTCAGGTTCAGACTCGTTATCTCATTATCTGTTGTATCATTTTCTTTGCAGTGCTATAAAGAATGAGAGACATAGGAATTAAGATGTCAAAAGCAAATTTTCACCTTTAAAAAGTCTGAGTTGGAAGGGAGAGGAGTTCTTAAATCTAAAAGGGAATGCAAGGTTTCAAATATGTTTCATGTCACAAGTTGATTTTGACAGTGGTTAATTCTTAAATGTTAGGATAAAACCCAAAAGGTGCCTATACATGGATGTGAGTAGCAAAGCAGGGTAAGCTTTCAAAAGGACAGCTGCAGGAGTGATGAACAAAATTAAGTGATTTCATTACTGAAGACCATATGTCCAAGGAACAGAAATCCCTTTTGCTCAAACTGGGTACAACGGCTATGTGATCTCATACGACACAGAGTTCAGGATGGCTTGATGCTGCAGCTCCCAGATCTCATTCCCGTCTGCCAGCCATCATGGTGGTTTCCTCTTAAAGATGCTATCAATATAACTTCATTCCAGCCATCGCCCCCATATGAAGCAATGAGAAAGGAGTAACGCAATAATTTCTTCCTGGTTTTCTTAAGAGCGATGACAATTTTCTCCGCAGAGTCCTCTTCCATCACCCTCCCCAGCCCAGACCCCACCTCCAGCGGACTGCTTCTCAGGTCTCGCCAGAAATGGTCACATTTGGCTCCTAAACCAGTCATGGGCAAGGGGAATGGGATTTCTGTGATTGAAATAGGTTAATCACTGTCTGCACTAAAACAGGGGAGATCACCTTCCTCTATATTACATGCAGAAGAAGTAGACACGAATGCAAAATAGAAGAAGGAAATGAAAACTGTGTAGGAAATCAAGGGTATCCACTATTACATATTCCAAGATCCAAGAGAATGAAACAGAGCAGATGGATGTAGAATAGTTGGACAAGAGAACCATATGCTAAGAAGGGTGAATACATTTTGTATCCAGTATTTAGAAAAGAAAAAGAATGTACAGAATTCTTGAAGATGCTGAGGATTAGTGAAAGTAACAAGACACTTGGAATATAACCTTTATCATAAAATCTCAGATCAGGCAACTAAGTGAAGTTTTGCAGAGATGTGATGAGCTCTACAAGTTTAGGCAAATAAAAGAGAATCCACTCAGTGCGTTTGAAAAAAACACAGCCACTTCGAAACCTTTCATTGATAACATGTGCAGGAGTCTCCCTCGGTATCTGGGATAGCAATAAAAACTGTGGTGTGTGACCATATGATAAAGTATGATAAAGTATAATAGCTCTTTATCAGAGCTATACTCTTTAATAGAGTATAATAGCTCTGTTGCTTTTCCCATTTCTGCCCCTGGACTAGGTTTCTGTCATCAGTGGAACCTACCTGGGTTTGGATTACATGAGCAAGCAAAATGGAGGTGAAGGTGGCATCATTATTAATATGTCCTCTTTAGCAGGTAAGGACAATTATCATGTTAATAATGATTTCTTACTGGTAATTGGGACCACAAAAGTAACTCTTCAAAGTGTATTTATTATTAACTCAGGTTTGAAATTGAAACTTGGTTTACTTTTTTTTTTTTACTGGTTCTATGGAATTTTCTGTTATATGATATCAGAAGTTCAAACTCTAAGTTTATTCCTATTATCTTAAATTGTGACTTTATCTTTCTGCAGTACTATTTTAAAAAAATGTATAGATATTTTCCTAGAGTTGCTATTTGTCAAAGGTTACTGTGAGATTCCTAAGCAGTAAAACATGTAAAAGCACCTTTGATAAGACTAAAAAGGACTAAAACAAAGTTAAGGTATCTCTAGTCCTGTGTGATTTTAGTAAACGTGCCTAATTTTTCAATATGGCATATATAGTTAGTTGGGATATACTGTAGGGGAAGCCAGACTTGATCTCTACTTTCTCAGCCTCTCTGGCCCAGCCTGAGAATGAAATTGACATAAGATGGATCAACAAGGGCAAAGCGTACAGGTTTTCACACGTCCATGAGAGTCCCCACAGGAAAATGAAGACCCAAAGAAATGGCAAGGCCTCGCTGTTTATAAACTAGGTTGAACAAAGCAAGGCAACTGTGGGAAAGTAACTAAAATATATGGGGAGACTAAAGAAAGATAAAGTTATTTTAACAACGTCTGTACAGATGTCTCTTGGCCTTGACTCCTATCTCCAGCGATAAGGTTTCTTTTCTCCTTGTACCGGGACAGCATCTTTTACATGGGATTCTGTGTCCTGCTTTCAGGAAGAAAAGGGAGATTAAAGTGCTCCTTTGCATCTGCTGTTTTACAAGTGCCTTTAGCTCAAATTCACCCTTATGCCCATGTGACATACTTTGGGGTGGCATATTCCACCTCCCTTCAGTGCTAAACTGCAATAATAAATAGACCCAAAGGTGTAATGGTTTAAACATAGCGTAAGCTTATTCCTCACTCATATATCAGCCCAGAGCAAGGGAACCTCTTCTGTACGCAGTCTTTTGGGAAATCAGGCTGGCAGAAGCTCTTCAGCGTGGAGCTTCCAGGGTTACGCTGGCACTGGGGGACTCCTTTCTCTCCTACAGAAAGAGCAAGAGAACCCTGAGGAGGTGTGGCTCCTCTTCTAAATCCCAGCCCTGCAATGGCAAACCTCACTCTGTTCACATTCCTATAGGCTTTGACCTCATGGCTCACCTGACGACAGGGAGTCTGGGAAATGTAGTCTAGCTGTGTGTCTAAGGGTGGATGTCAGAGGAGAGCTGATCATCCTTGCCACAAAGGGCAATCCAAAATGTGTTTTATTCGGGGCAGTGTGATTTACGATCAGCTGATGTCGTCTTACTCAGTATTAGCTATAAACCTTTGGCAGGAACTTTTGGAGCAGAAAGCCTTTACTTTGAAAATTCTAGGAAAAAATCATTAATGGGTCTTGAATAGTTAAAGTGAAATCATGAAATTTTAGAACACTGACCAATATTGACAGCAAGTCTAAACTATTCGTGTCCAAAAAACAGTGAGACTTTCTTCAGTCATTGGGTTGGTTTCAGTTATTGTGGTAATTGCAGAATCGGTGTTCCTTGCCCCCCACCCCCCATCCTGTCCTCCACCTCCTGGCTGCAGTAGCACTGGGGGAGTCAGGTGACCACACTAGTGTCTGAGGTTCAGCGTTCTTCTCATTCCTCCAGGAATCATTGTCAGATGGTCTTTAAACCACTGTGAACTTAGCACGAGTGGAAACTTAGACGTCTCCCTCTTCAGAAGTTCTCAAAAATAAACCCGCATCTCATTTTCTGAGTTGCTTCAAGACAAAAATGCCATCCCTAGAGTTATTATAGCCCTGGTTCTATAAATTGTTCAGGGTAATCTGGTTATTTTTCCTAACATGTCATCTACTTATAAATTATAACATTTCAAGTCCAAGAGTACATTAAAAGATGAAAGCATGGGCAATACTTAAAAGAGATATTCAGCCCCAGAGAGGGCTGAAGTTTGGATTCTCAGAGGCTGGAACCCAAAAGGCAAATTGTCACGGCTAAATCTACACTATTTTGAAATGAAATCGTAAGAAAAATATATAAATGATTGGAGATTTAAGAAGAAATATTTAATAGTTTAATATAAATGTACAAAAGAACCTAGGGTGGTGATTAAGACATAATTCCATGAATTCTCTCTTAAAGTTAAGGGGGCTAGTGACACTGGAGAACCATGAACATCAGAGACTCTTGACCTTGTATCATTGGAGGCACTGGTTTCAATCTCAGGAAAGAGAGGCGGCCTCGGGGTTGAATCAACATAGGACTCTCTGGGAGAGCCTCTGTACCGGAAGAGGCTTACTTGCCCCAAAGAGCATGAATAGAGAAATGCAGGGTAGTACTGCCTTTTATCCAATAAAAATATTTAAATATATAGTAACAATTAACTTTCACTGAGCGCTCACCGTTTGCATGATACTCTTCTAAACACTGCGTGTGTGTTCTCTCATTTAATACTCTCAACAGCACAGTGAAGTAGGTTCTATAATCTTCATCTTGCAGATAAGGGAACCTAGCCTGGGGAGTGTAGGTTTCTTGCACAAGCTTACATGCAGGGAAGCGGGGGAGCTGCAGTTCTCATGATAGCAGCCTGATACGTGATCCCCTACTCTTAACCACTTGATTTTCTCTCTCTTCTATCTATGAGTCTGTCAGTCTCTCTCTCTTTCTGTGTCTATCTTAGCCTAATTATAAAGAAAGAGAAACTGAATTCCTGTAAATTGATTAAGCCAATGCGATGTGCTAGTATCTTCAGGCCTCCTGGGCACTACTTGAATCTCAGGACTGTTTATTAAACCTTCAGCGAAAGCTTAAGCTATTGCCCCATTTGACACACACAGAGTAAAGCCCTGGAACCATTTGGGGAGCTTACCAACATCACAAGTCAAAACATGCCATAGAGAAGAGTAATTTAGGGATTACAATTAGATGTCCACTTGGCTTTCTTGGCTAAGAGCTTGCTTTGTCACAGTACCCATCCTGGGTGTGAATTTTCCTCTTAACCTATCTCAGAGCCAGTACTGGGAACCCTGTGTAGATCCTTCTCTAATCGTGCAAATAAAAAATGAATGGATATAAATTCAATGAGGAGACCACTTTGGCTTTGAATTACCTTTCTGACACTCTTACAGTCTAGTGAATAGCAGAACAGTCTAAAGTGGAGTAGTACTGACACATATACACTACCAAATGCAAAATGCATGGCTAGTGGGAAGCAGCCGCATAGTACAGGGAGATCAGCTCAGTGCTTTGTGACCACCTAGAGGGGTGGGATAGGGAGGGTGGGAGGCAGACGCAGGAGGGAGGGGATATGGGGATATATGTATACTTATAGCTGATTCACTTTGTTATACAGCAGAAACTAACACAACATTGTAAAGCAATTATACTCCAATAAAGTTACTTTTTAAAAAAACAAAGAAACAAACAAACAAAAAAAGCAAAGTGGTTTTCCCTCTGATATTCCTCCCAACAGGCAGGGTAACTCTGTTGATCATGGTTCAATAGTTCGTCTCTGTCCATTATACTTGATTGGGTACCTTCATAATGCCCGTCCTCCATACTTGTGGCATCTACACCATTTCCTTGTTGCCTCTGGCCAATCCAGACAGCCCCTGCTACCCCTCCTCTGACCCTGGGCTTTGTCACTGAGGTGTCCTCATCTCAGAAAGAGTATTAAAATGTATTGTCTTGAATTTTATCCACTCACCAAGAGCTTCTGTTCTTCCCATAATGAGATCAGTTTGATAAAAATACAGGATTTTGTAATAGTAGAAGATAAATATAGACGTCTCACATCCTCATACTTTCCTCAGAAATAATATCAACAATTTTGTTCCCTTGAAGTTGGAGCATGTCGGCAGAGGTCAGATGACCAAAAACGTCTTTGAGGGGTTACTGGAGTCAAAGTAATTCTTTTTTTTTTTTTTTGACTCCTCAGCTTATATGAAGTATAATTGACAAATTTGTAGGAAGAGCGTTCTAATGCTTGCTTCCTCTGTGTTTTCCAAATATTCCTTCCTTACAGACTTTCCCACTTTTCCCCCTACTGCTCACTCTGTTGAAGGAATGGTGGGTAATATTCAACCCAACCAGAGTCCATCCCATGATCTCTTGCACAGATCCAGTGGAATCATTTAGTGTCATAGTAAAACCTCAAGTTGACACACTGGTTTCGGCAGAGAAGTTAATGAGTAACGACCGCTGACGCAGACCGAGTATCAGATGCAATTAATAAGTTTAACAAACAGAGGAGTAGTTACAGGGGAGAGTGATTCCTCGGTGTATTGAGGGAAGGGTGTGCTTGTCCCTGGAAGCCCTGGAAGTTGTTCCAACCTCTGTTAACCACATAGATTCTTCTGTACAAGTTTTTGTCTATAAATATAATATATAAACCTGCACTCATTTTACCACATCCATCCTTAACTGTCAAACAAGAAAAAGTTGAACAAGAGAGAAGAGTGAAGTCTGGTTTAAAGCAGATAGACAGCTCTGCTCCCATGAGGCATCCCATAGGAGTCGAGTATGCTGCTTCTATACATAGTGGGAAAGGAAGAGTAGTCATCACAGGAAGAGTCTGCCCACCAACCCTGCTCCCACCTGCTCAGCTACTGAGGTCTTGGTGTTTGCTATGCCTCAAAAATAAGTCACTCAGTAGCATTTGGTGAGTGACACCACGAAGGTCGTATCTGCTCTGAATTGAAAACATTAGAGTCCCAAGAAAATACCTGAAAATCTTAGAACTTGTTTAGCATGTCTTAAACCCAGCCCAGTGACATACTCACTTGAGCTCTAAGTTGTATCGACAACTATGTAATTACTTTGTGTTACAGTAGAAGAGCTCAAGTTACCACTTTAAATAACACATTCAAGTTAACCAAACGTGTTAAACATGGACAGAAGGGAAGTGGGGCTATGAAAGTAACTGGCAAAGTTTCTACCCCAAGAGCTATACGTGTTTCGTCAACATGGCAGCACCAGTTAGCGTGGCACAGGTGAAACAGAAGCACGATGAGAGGTACAAGGCTTTAGAACTCACATGGCCTGAAGAGCAGTTGGACTGGAATGTCACAGCAGACCAGAAATTTCAGGTAATCACGTGGTACAACCCTCTGCAACTATTTTTGCTTTAAAGAAGAGGGAGTAACATATTTAGCAAGTGCCAAGTTCCAGGCACTGTGATAAACTATTGGCTCTGTGATATCACATTGAACTTTTACAAATCCCTACAATAGAAGTCTGTTTAATTCTCTCCAATTTATAGTGGAACCACTCATCTCAAACAAGCTGCATAACATGGGAAAGGTGGTGACGATTAGCAGTCGTAATAAAAGCAATTGTATGTTGCTCTATTTTAGTGTATATCGTACAATGGCTGAGTCTGCATTATTTGGATCTTAACTGGTCAGATGTCAACGGCTATGAGTACGTGGGCCACCTCCCTCGCTTAGTACCAGCGAAAGTCTTCGTGGTGTCCGTTTTGCTGTCCTATGGCTTAAAATTATTAAGAAGACACATACTAAAAGGAATCAGTAGGAAAGGCTAAATATTTATAAATTGGCCTTTTGAGGAATGGATAAAAGATGTAGGGGTTCCTAGCCATAAAGACTATTAAGAAAATGAATAGTCTTCTAGAATTCAACATGAGAGACATTACCTACGGGCTCTGTTTAGAGGCAGATTCTTCTGACTCAGTACGTCTGGGGTGGATCCCGCAATTCTGATGCTGATCCTTGACCCACACTTTGAGGAACCAGCCTCTAGTTTGCACAGGGACATTCTCTGAGTGGCTGAGAAAGCTCACCTTGGTTTCCTCTGATCACAGCCTAGGGGATAACTGAACTTTTAGGAAGGGGGATTGTGATGGGACCTTAGGGACAACTTTCTGAGAATTAACAATCCCTGGAAAGTGCTGCTGGGGTTACCTTTCTGGAAGGTAGAAAGATGTAGTCGTTCTGTGGAAGTTTATCCCACTTTTTATGTCAGGTCATACTTTAAGACATAATTTGTTAACGGCAAGCATGTGACTGGGGAGAAAAAGCAGCATCAGATAAGGTGTTCTGTTGTGTGGAAAAGCATCTAATAAGGAAGTCCACCAGTTACTTCAGTCCACTTTCTGCACAAACATAGATAAACGGATTCTCACCAGTTCTCTTTTTTTCCTTATTAGAGAAGTGCTGGTTAACCACAGAAAGATGGGTAGACCGTTTCTTTTTTGATTTTAAAGAAAATGTGAGGAATTTCGACCCCTGCTTTTTAGCACAGCTGCTGAACTCAAGTTTTTATCATGCAAAGATCAGTATCCTTAGATTCTCAATTTCCTTTCCTAAGCTGAATTTCTTTAGCACTTCTGTATAGTCTATCTTACCTAGTTTCTATCCATTTAAAAGAAAATATGTTTAAGGATTCAGTACAACTGCCGTCTGAGCAGATTTCAGTTTTTTGCACAAAAACTTTTTGAGCGATTTACCTCCTGTGAAATGTAGATATTAAAGTTATCTTTTGTAAATACAGGTAGAAAGAATATTAAAGATAGAGGAACTAATGTGGAAAGGGAAATGATATTTTACTTTTCCAAATGCCTTCTTTATTTGTTCTATAATTACATGTGTCATTTTCAAGTATTTAAAATTTTTTTCATAATTATCCCATCAGTCAGTGCCATTTGGTGTTATTATCCTGAGTGGCTGTAGAAAATATTTCTCTGTTTCGTGGGTAGAATTTCTCCCTCTGTTGATATTATTTTTCTTAATCTACAGTTAGGACGGACATAAACCTGCAACTAAATTACACGTGTTGTATTTTGGAGAGAGAGCCATTTCACAATTCTTTAAGTAAACTTGCAGAGTGCTGGGCCCAGAATAAATAAGTATTGAAAATCTATTCTTAACTTTTTAAATATAAGGCATCCATTTTTAAGCACAATTAAGGATTCCCCACATCAAACAAAATGACATTTTTTTAGAGACTGTTCTCTCATGGTCTCAGTCCTTTGTTGTGTTATTCTTAAATCCTTTAACATGAAGACAAAATAATTTTGCTGTGCATATGGGAATTAATTTGCAAGATTTTAAAAAATCCAAATTAATTCCAGCAACTGGGCCTGTAGTCACTATCCTGGCAGAACTCCCTGTGAAGTCAGATGGGGTGATCTGGATGGTCAGATATCAAAGCTCTACCCTAGCCCTGCGCCAGGGGCTCTCAATACAGCAGATTTAAAATACTACGTCAATATCCTTTGTATTTAAAGTAACTAAATACATAGTTCTTAAATGGATGCACTTCTGTAATACTTTTGAATTAGGATTAGCGAGAGTCCACGGTTTGCCAAGGTTCAGAAACCAAACCCAGTTAGGATGCTGTACCAGATTTGTGGCATTTTAGTGCAAAAGACACATTTTCATAAAAAGGTATAATGTGGATAAACAGGTAAATAAAACAATAAATAAGATGAGATGTTTCATCTTTAGGAAAAATGATTACATTTATATAAAGATAATGGCAAATAGTAATGCTTTTTATGTGTCAGGCACAGTTTTAAGTATTTTATGTAAATTAGCTCATTCAGGACTCAGAATAGCTACTATTACTACTCTATTTCACAGAGGAAAAACACCATGGTAGGCAGCAGTAACCCCTCCAAAAGTAACAGAGCTCATTGTGGTGGATTCAAGATTTGAGATCAGCCAGTCTGGCACCCAAAATCCAAACTACTGTGCTACAATCTGTCTCGACCAATTCAATTAAAAGGACATTTTTAAATGGTTAAGTAGTATAAGAAATAACATTCTGGCCAAATGGTGATCCTCCCCTTGGTTTTATACATTTCAACTAACTATTTAAAACATGTTTTCATTATATTTGGCACTTATTTGGTACCAAACACATATTTCTAAAATGAATTCACTCCTATAAAACCTTTTGAATTAGCACACACTGTATTTTAAGGGAAGAAAACTAAATTTCCCATCTCAAGACAGAGTAAAAGATCTTGGCTGGACATCTGGAATTCAAATTTGAAAATTATGTGTGTGTGTGTGTGTGTGTGTGTGTGTGAGAGAGAGAGAGAGAGAGAGAGAGAGAGAGAGAGAGAGAGAGAGAGAGAGAGAATGAGAATGAAGGAGGCATGGAGAGAATGAATTTCATCCATAGGAGTGGATAAGGTCACCTAAGGAAAGAGTGCACATAGAAAAGCAGAGAGGACCAGGACCGGCTCTTGGGCCCCCAGCCTCTTTGTGGGTCTGGTCGAGGAGTAGGAGATGCTAGTTAGGGTGAGGTGGCAGGACACCAGCGTAAGGAGGGAGGTGTTTTAAGGAGAGCATCATGAACTGTGCTGGTTGCTACTGAGCAAAGTATCAAGCAAGATGAAGACCTAGCCTTAGCAGACGCCCGTCACTGGCAACCACCACAAGATCTGTTGCACTGGACTGGTCAGAGGAAAGCCTGGTTAGGGGGAGCTGTGGAGCAGTGGAGAGGTAGCTGGAGAAGGAAGTGAAACCAAGAAGGCTACTATTTTTAGATGAGTGATTTTGAAATGTTAATATCTCAAAGAAAAGCCATTCTCTTTTGATTCTGCACATGATAAAAGTAACCACTCTAGGCTTCTTAAAATAGTCCCATCTTTAATTTCTGCAACATGATGCTTAGCTTGTTTTCTTCCTACCTCCACTGGTTCATCCTTCTCAGTCTCTTGCCCCGTCATCCTCCTCTACCATGGAGGGCTGCCATGTATAGTTGTGCAGGTTGTAAACTGCAGGAACTCTGTGGGGCACAATCTCCACAAACTACCACGTGAGTGGTGTCCCCAGAGTCATATCAGACACATCCTGAACAATTCTCTGAGCTGACCCTTATTACTAGCCTCAGAACAGGTTTTTATTTGAAGCACATGGAAACATTATATGTTGGTGCTGCAGGTCTAAGGTTGGTAACAGAGGTATGGCTAAACAATACGATACTGAAGTTGACCACAACAGCAGTAATGTTATACTTGGAAGGGAGAAATGGATCGTGAGACCCAATAGAAAACGTTGGATTTCTGAAAAATTTCCACCCCAACTAAAATCATTGTCAAAAAGAAAAACCTTAAAAAAAGCCTTAAAAAAAAAAAACAAAAAAAACCCTTTTCTCTCTCCCTTTAGCCTCCCTTTTCAAAGCAGCAAACTGAGGGAGAGAGAGCAAACTTCTACACTGAAAGTCAGTTGGCAAGTTGGGGACAAAATCCCACACATCTTTACCTGTCTGAAACATAAGGAGCCACAGTTAAAATCTACATGTACTGGGGAGATAAAGAAAAACTCTCTACTTAACTAAATTAACTACAACTTGCCTAAATAAAATAATTGAAAAACAGAATTCTCTTTTTTTATAAGACCCCAAACTGAATATATCTATCAAAAGAGCAATGCATATGCAATTGATAGGTATATCCTTACAGTGTAATACCATTCAGAAAAAAAAAAAAAGGAAGAAAGAGAAAAAAAAAAAGGAAGAAAGAGAAATGAGCTATTGATACACATTACAACATGGATGAATCCCACAAGAATTATCCCGAGTGAAAGAAGTCAGAGAGAAAAGTTTACACTGTATGATTACATTTATATAAACTTCTAGAAGAGGCAAACTAATCTATAGTGACACAAAACAGATCAGTGGTTGCTTAGGGGGAGGGGAAACGCAGAAGGACAGGATGATGGGGCACAAGGAAGCTTTTAGGGGATGGCTGTGTTCATATCTTGATTGTTGTCGTGGTTTTGTGGGTGTAGACCTATGTCAAAACGTATCAAACCACACACTTTAAATATATGCAGTTTATTGTATGCCAGTTATACCAAAAAGCTGGAAAAATATCTTAAAAGGATGCTTGATTTCTGAATGTCTGAAATGGATTTATGCAGCCTTTGATCTAATGCCAGAGAGTGAAAGCAATGCAAGAGGAAACATTCTGCAGGACTGCAGTGAAAAATGTCATTGGAATGCCACGAGAGTCATAAAGCTAAGTGCCACTCTAAAAATGCAAACAAATTCTGATTGCATCTGCAATTCTTCCTTTAAAGGAAAGTATGTGTTTTGCAGCTGGCTTCTTAGACAGAACCAACACAACAGTATTTGCTCTCTTTTGCTGCTGTGACACTTTGAACCAGTTTGGGTTCAGAAGTTCAGTGCCTCCACATGCATAACAGAAATTCATTCCCATTCATCTTTGACATCCTTGTGTTTTTTGTGGCTGTCAACAGCTCATCTCTGACTCAGGTTCACTCTGCATTTCCTGCTGTCCGTGAATGCCACCTACAACCACTACCTTGGTCTCATAAACATTGAAGGAGCGGGTAGAACAGTGACTAACTTACAAGAACAAGCAGCAGCAACGCCTGGCTGCACCTGTTTATTGTCTTTATCTCGATCTGCTAATACACCTGTTCACCCTGTGGAGGCATCATGAATTCTTGTTGACTGACACTGACAAACTTAATTAACTTACACACGCTACTGAACAGAAAAAACAAAACAAAACAAAACAAAAAGAGAACCACGTTACAGTACTTTGAGATCATTGGGAGGACGCACTCTGTGTGATCTACCATCCCCAGGGATTTAAACTGCTCTTGAGCAAACGTACTTCATAAATTGAGACCTGGCAGGCACCCAGGGAGTGGTTAAGGTCCGCCATTATTACTGCACTTTGGTACAACACGCTCACCATCGGTGGGTTCTGGGACTAGTTAGCTGAGTGGAGATGACCACGTCTCAGCAGAATCATTTAGTAGTATCATGACATTTGACATTAATAACATTAAAGTAATCAGGGATCGCTCTTCCTTGGAGAAATCACAAATTTTAAAAATGGTAGAATGCGTTAACTCAAGAAATTAGTTAAAAGCCAAGATGTACAAATGGCTCTAGTTAAAAGTTTCACTGTAGATTGAGACAGAGAATTGACCATTATGAGAAATAAGCTTGATAGTGATAATAACTACAGAAAAATCAGTTTTTCTTGTTTTGTTTCTTCTGGTAGCGGGGAGCGGGTAACGTCCGGCTGGGAGATAGGGGGGAAAAGATGCCATACCTGCTGCAGTACCACTTTTTCTCCACACCATGGATTTAATCATAATTTTGAGCAGTTACTATTGTGTGTAAATGGAAAATTAAGCCAATTTTAAAGCTGCTTGAATTCTGTTGCTGAGTACATAATTATTAAAGGAAATAAAACAGGATCAAACATTTTTATTTCTGACTTTCTTTTCCTAAGTCATGGGATGAGAAGATCTAGGCATCTGCTACAGATCAGAATCAAAAGAAGTTAATTAACTTTTAATTTTCTTAAACACTTAGCGGCATTGTTCAGTGCAATTTGTGACAGGGAAATGCTTACCAACTTATAACGAAGACAAATAATACTCTCCAGATCCCGCTTAAGCAGTTTAAAGTCCTTCAGCCATTTGGAAGCCTTAAAAAATAAAGAATATACACTTTTTAAAAATCCAGACATAAAAACTGAAAATTAGATAGTAACTTACTGGATTTCAAGATGATTCTTTCGGTGTTTTAGATAACACTGACTTCTCTTGTCTTCATCAGGGAAGCAGAAAAACTTATGTATCACTCTTGGCTACATCCCTAGGCGGTAGCTTACTGACCATAAATTTTGGACAGTATAGTAGAGGTTATAGGAGGAATAAACTATGCCTGGACTAGTGAGTTTTACAAAACTGTCCAGTGATTACCTTAGTGTATTTTCTAGATTAATCTTAAAATGTAACAGGCACAAATTATTCATTTTCATAGCAAGTATTGGGGTTTGTCTGCTCATTTTTTTAATAAAAGTGTTTTTGTTTTTTATTTGTTTGTCTCAGGGCTGATGCCTGTTGCACAACAGCCTGTTTATTGTGCTTCCAAACATGGCATAATTGGATTCACACGCTCGGCAGCGGTGAGGATACAACGACCGCAGTGTCTCTTTTTCTCTTTTCTGCACATATGTGACGCATGAGTTCTATGAAGTAGAGGGGAACAGGGTCAGAATTCAATACATCTGGATTAAAGATAGAAAAATAAGTTCTACTTCAATATTTATTATTAAAAAATAGTTTTCAGATCATGTAAAGGACTAAATATAGAATAGATAATTTTATTTTACTTTAACATGAAATTAGCCATCTTATTTATTTACTTTATTTATTTATTTATTGGCCTCACCACACGGCATGTGGGATCCTAGTTCCCGACCAGGGATCAAACCTGTGCCCCCTGCACTGGAAGCACAGAGTCTTAACCACTGGACTGCCAGGGAAGTCCCTAGAATAGATAATTTTAAAATGAAGTAGATTCTAAACATAGGTTACTGAAAAATATCCTTAAGGGTAAAAAATGGGAAGATATTCCTTATTTTTTTGAAACTGACTCCAAATTTAAAAATCATTAACTTAAGACTTCCTTAAACAGAATATACAGTATGCTCCAGGTGTTACTTGTCCCTGAAGATATGGTAAAAATGAGTGAGAGCGTGGAGAATGGAAGGAGGGGTGCAGCCAGAGTTTACCTGATAGGGTTGTCAAGGATGCTGTCTCCATGGAGACCTAGGGTGAAAGTGTACAGAGCTTAGGAAACTATTTTAGAACTTACTGACCACATGCATTGATAGCATGAAGTGCCTTTTTATAATAACTGAAAAAAAAAAAAGGGCAAGCTTGAATGGAGCCTGATGAGCAAGGGGAAAGGAGCATGTGATTGACTGGAGATGTAAGCAGAAGCCAGACGAAAGGCGGCTTATGAGTCAGGGTCATGAGCTTGGATTTTATTCTAAATACAGCCGTCAATGGGTTTTTTCTGCACAGGAGTGACAAGATTATATTTCCATTTGAAGAAGACCATTCTATCTGCTCTTTAGAGAATGTATGGGAATTCCCTGGCAGGCTGGTGGTTAGGACTCTCACTGTCAAGGGCCTGGGTTCAATCTCTGGTCGGGGAACTAAGATCCTGCAAACTGCGTGGCAAGGCCAAAAAAACCAAAATAAGACATAAAAAGAGAGATTCAGAAAGAATGTATGAGAGAGGACAAGTGCAGAAAAGGAAAGAGCAGTTGGGAGACCTCTACAGTGGTTAGTCTAGGTGAGATGGAGAGAGGGGCCAGATGAACAGGAAATCATTGATAACAAGAAACGCTAGGGATAGAGAAAGCAGATGGTGAACGGTAAATGTTCAGTCAAAAAGGAAGATTGGCAGCTCTCACACTCTTAATTAAAATTGCTTGGAAATTTTAATTTAATTTGCAAAGACTTAATCTTTAATTCAACTTTTAATGAACACATAACACTACTACAAAGCAAAGTAAATCAAAGCGAAGACCAGAACTGTTGCATTTACAGTTATAAGACTGGACACCTGTACAGCTGATGCTCATTATTTGTTAGTTATGTTCTATAAATTCACTTGCAAACACTGAATTAGAGGGTACTAAACTGTTGCTCATAGGGGAAATTCAGGGTTAAGTTCCTTTGAACCTCTGGCTACAACATTTTGAATAACCAATCAACACATAGCCTAGTTTTATGTATATTTCTGTTTAAAGACACCTTATTTAATATGCATTGTGTTTAATATGTATTGTATTAGCATGGCAAACAGCATTTATACCTCATGCCTGAAGGAAGCTCCTCTAACACGTGTATTTTATCCATAGGCACATTGCAGCCTTCTTGCACTTAGAAATACTAGACAGCACTTCAGCACTATGCCTTGAAGACATTTCAGATAGCAAAATCATCAACACAAGCACAAAGATGAGAAAAACATGGGCAAGTACCGCGAAAAGGACACTTGTTCATGGTGTAAGAGCTGAAACAAGGAAGCAGAGCATCGTTTTATTTGACCTTGGTCCACATCAGGCAACTCAAATTTCTTATTACTCTGTGCTTGTCCACAGAAAACCTTGAAAGCACCACAAGTATTGATTAGGGGGGTTATGAATGAATGTTAGCAAGAAAGCAAATGGAATCCACAAATAATTGACTTACATTTTGTTTTATAAATAGTTCAAATAAAAGCCAAAGAAGGTTAGTCTAAAAATAATTAAAATTGTCTTCCAGATAGTGCAAATTACTGAGTGTCTTTAGAATCAATCAAAGTCCTAAAATTTTCCACTAACAGTATTTTTTAAGTAAGTATTCTCTTTAAAATACAACCCCAATTTCAAAGAAAACTTGGGATATCAATTCTAAGCCTCAGCTTCTTACCTTCAGCTGCCTGCAGTGTTCAGTAGATAAGAGCACTTTAGATAATCAAGTATTTTCAGGAGTCGCCCAGTAATATTGATATTTTAAAAAAAGTAATTAGGTGAGACTTGCAAGAATTAGTTCAGCACTTTAGTTATGTATTCTTTTACTTTCTGCCACCAGTCAGCCTTACCGTTGTCATCATTATATAGCTAGAAGGACAGCTGTCTAGTACTTTTCACATCAGCATCTTTTAACTAGCTTTAATTATCAGTTTATCCTATGTTATACATTTACAAAACTCCTGAAATCTGCAACCTTCTATTTCCAATTGGCAGATGGCTGCTAATCTCATGAACAGTGGTGTGAGACTGAATGCCATTTGCCCAGGCTTTGTTAATACACCCATCCTCAAATCCATTGAAAATGAAGAAAACATGGGACAATATATAGAATACACGGATCATATCAAGGATATGATGAAATACTATGGAATTTTGGAGTAAGTAAAACTATACCTATCTTCCTTTACACAATGGAGCAAAGTGCTATCTAGACATAAGCAATCGAAAGGAAAAAAAATTAGCTTTTAAATTTGAGAAACTCATGCAAGCTTCAAAGTTTTGGTTTGACAAAATCTCTGAAAAAAAATACTTTTTCTGGGTTTCCGAATAGAATATGTTGACACATCATGAATTTTGCTGTTAGGTATAAAGAATGCATCATTAATACCTTCAACCATAATCAGATACTTTTTTTTAAAGGTGATGTTTAGTTGTCTTTGGAAGCAATGATACCTTATCTGCCTAAATTCCAAGCAATATTCATATATACCCTTTGTGAAATTAAATATGCCCCCCTAACTTCAACCACTTTCCTAGAAACAACTGGTCAACACACGTTTGGGGAACCATGTCTGAGTTAGAGCAGTTGGCGTCTCACAGGACGGAGTCATCTGGATCTAATCCTGACTTCACCACACTCACCATGAACTTATCCATCAACCTCTACTTACCTTGATTTTCTTGCATGTAAAATGGGGATAATACTAAAACAAACTTAGGGGACTTTGGAAAGTCCACAAATAAGTTGATATATGTAAGGTACTTAAAACAGTAGCAGATAAATAATAGACGCTCAATAAATGTTAGTTACAATTCTTCAAATTTCTACTCTAATAAACATTTCTATCTGATAAGTCTAAATTCTACTGATAGGTTAAAGATGGAAAAATAATCATTTACTCAATGTAAATAATAAATATAAATTTATGAATCCTTCCTATAAAATAACAGAAGGGTGGGTGTGGAAATCTACCACTAAATTTATAATTTAGTCATCTAATTGAATAAAAAACGAAAGTAGCAATAGCTTCATGATATACATTTCCCTATTACATGTTAAAGGTGATAGATACTTCAAAAATAACTCAAGACGATGTGATAATTATGCCTCATTCTTTAATTTTAAAACCCTGATGTTTCCTTTATTTTTAGCCCATCAATGATTGCCAGTGGATTAATAACACTCATTGAAGATGACACTTTGAATGGGGCTATAATGAAGATCACAACTGCTAAGGGAATTCATTTTCAAGATTATGATACAACCCCATTTCACACGAAAGCTCCGTGACCATCTTATGTGTCAGCTTTAGCCGAAAATAAGCACAAATGACTTAGACCACATCTTCATTTGAATACAGCTTTTTCAATGAAATGTTATCGTTTGAAGCTTTCCTTTCATGCACGTGATGTTCATTTTTTCTAAATGATTAGTTAAGTATATAGATTTAAAAAATGAGGAACTATCAAAAATATGACGTGGACCAAAGCTAGGTTTTGACCTTTATAGCCTAAGTAATGATTAAAACAAAGGATATTCCAGGAATATTCTGCCTTGCAGAAAATATATTTAAATTTGTGATTCATAAATGTTAATGTTTTTCAGAACATCATTTTAAAGGAGATACTTGAATTGTTATTTATATCAAACCAGATGTGAAAAACTCATTTTGTTTCTATGTTCGCACTTTAAAAGAAGGAAGCTACCTACAACGGCAAATATTTAGTAACAATAACTTTTACTTATATACCATCTTTCAGCCGAATAGTTCAGCTCTTTGAGGATGTGCCACCTTTGGGAGCCCGTAGGTAAGGAATAAATTACAGTGTGAATATATCCTAAATGAAAAATCTAATGTATGGAAAAGTGACAGAAATGAACTGGCTGAGATGTTAATCCACAGTTCAGCCTCCCATCTGGGGAAAACATTTCTTTCCTCTCTGCTTACTTTAAGAATTTTGACTACAAAAATCTCAGGAATTAAACTGTTAATAGTTACAGCAAAAAGGATAGTTAGTGCTCCTAAAACAAGCTTGTTAAGAAAAAAATACAAATGTAATTTTTTTCAGATTACTTCTTTGTTTATTTGTACCAATTTCAAAATGCCTACTTTTCAATAAAACTTTTTTTTTCTAATCTTCAGAAGTTACTTAGTGTTCTATGTATACCTACTGAGAGAAGGAAACCAATTTTGTCAACACCTCAACTGAAGATGCTTTTGTGTTTTCAAAGCGGTAATAACAAGAGGTAAAAATAGGTGTGATGTTTTGCCATTTTCCCTGTCAGGTATTTTAAGACAGGATCATTCAATGCACCTGCTTTGGGTAACACGATGTGCAAGCAATAATTAATGCTAATAATAGTGAAAGCACAAGATTTCCAAATCAATCATTTCTTCATAGAAATACTGTAGAAGTAACACATTCTGCCTGCTAACTCCAAAGCTCCCAGGTGGGAGCAAAATCCATCCACGTGAGATTAATAAGGATTTCCTAGAGATATTGGCAGGTTGTCAGATCTTGCTCTGTTTTAATTCTGCCACAGAGAACTGTTGCCTTCACTTCTAAGGAGTGCATTGAATATGAGTGACTGTTGTCTAGATGTCCACATAACGTCTTTGAAAAACACCAAGTAGTGAACATCTAAGAGAAGTTGTAAAATTAGGCACAAACTTGTTCAAACCTTGTGGCAGTAACTAACCAGTCGATGATATAGGTATGAGGAATATCATTTATCTCAACTCTTTTTTCCATGGTAATGTTCAAAGCTATAGCTTAAACTTTTCATTTGCGGATAAGTCTTTGCACTGCCGGCCTTCAATATACTTTGTGCTTTGAATTATTGTTTTTAAATCAATAAACTATGCAGACATTTAAAACCACATACTGAGTAGAACTGAAAAAAAAATGCATTATATTTTTAAAAGTTATTTTTACATTAAAATGTATCTTATATAAATAGCTTTAAATAAATCTATAATGTTATAGGTGTAGAGCCCTATATCAAGGGCACAGGACAAAAATCTCCGGAATTAACTGAGCCCACATAGCGACTGTTGCCATGGGCTCTCCTGACCTAAACCGGACAGCCCTCGAGTCCATATTAGGTAAAATATTCACCATGTAGCAACCATGTAGCATCCTGACCAATCACCTAATGCCATCCTGCCAGCAGGAATTTTCTTTGTCTTGAGGCTATAGAAGTTGGCTACTAGCCCACAAAGGGAGTCGGCTCTCCCTGGTCCATCAGGAAGTTGACCCCTGTATTCCCCGCACCCCTCACTAACTCTGCTCTTTGTTCTCAATAAACTCACTCTCATCTAAAATACTTTGTGTCTGGAAACTCTTCTTCCAACCCACGCACGGACCACAACAATAGGGTACCTCTATTTACTGGTTAAGAAAAAAATAAATATTAAATTTGCAGCGGGGGGAGTCTTAATTTCCTTAATTGAATTTTTCAGTGAAAACCCTAATGTAAATAATTTTTTTCAAACCTATTTTTCTTAATAAATGAAGCAGGGCTCCCAGCGCAGCAAAACTAAAAATATGTTGGCACTGAAAAAAGATTAAGAGACTGGATAATGCCATTGAAATATTCAACACAATTGTATAAAATTATAAACATAATTTTAAATATTTGCAGTACCATTTAAAATACAAGTGATTATGTGATGATTTCAGTCTAATTTTGCCCTGTTTATAAATTTGGGATACTGAAGAGGTCTGAAAGTATACATTTCTAATTTAGGTCATTTCACAAATTAAGTATCATTTGTAAATAGCTTTTTACTTACATTAGAATTTCAGAACTCAGTTTACCGGTGCTCAGGAAAAATGAGCGGATCCAGGATCACAAATGTCATCGTCCCTCCATGCCTTCCCTCTTGGTAGCTTCTCTATTAGGCAGCTCTCTCCATCTGATGGCTCCCAGGATCCATCCCTGATTCTCACCAGCTTCCAGTCTGGCCAAACAAGAAAGTGTTTTTGGTGAGAGAGTTCATTGGCCTATCTTAGCTTATGTGCCAACTATTGAGACGTTCTTTGTGGTCACAGAGATAGCGTCTCTGCTTGACCAAAACTAGATGACATGCTTCCGCCAGAGCTGGTCAAGTTGGAGAGTCGGGGGGACAGGAGAGGTGGGCAGGAAGTTGACCTGAACCCTATGGACTAAGAAAAGGAGAGGGATAGTTTCCAAGAGGAAAGCAGGTGAACACACACTGAGATAACCAAAACAATAGGTGGCCACTATGCAGGAAGACAAAGAAAGAGTGAGCAGAGGATGAGTTATGCCTCAATCCTTTGGATACATTTTCAAAGATGATCACGGTTCCTGTAATATGCCGAGACCCATGTTTTCAAACTGTGTCACACTGGGTAGGATATGCTAGAAGAAAATGAATAGGAAATATAGCAGGAATCTCATGCATATATGATTGCACTCATTCTCAATATAAAATATATTTCCTATTATGAATCAAAGTGGAAAAGGGTTGAAAAGATACTTGCTTTAATAAAGGCTGTAATCTTTGCCTCTAGATTTCCTTCTCTTTTGAATTTATGACTGCATTACCATTTTAATTCTAGGGCTCCATTCAAATTTATTAGCATGATTTCTAATACCTCTTACTAAAATTTCCTCCTTAGCATATAGTTATGTAACAGAGAAGAGCAAAGCTGACTCCTTATTAAGTCTTTCCGTTTAGTTCTAACATTTGTGTTCTATTGCCTGTGCTTAGTCATGCTGGCTCTGCACCTTTTAGAAAAGAATATACAGGATAGCCCATTCTCAAGGCTCCGACCTTTGAAGGTGTAACACTTTTCCATTCATTTAGAGATAAAAAGTTGCAGAACAGAGAATAACATTTGTCTTGTTGGAGGCTTATAGGAACATCGTGACCTGACCTCCACGGACAGCTGCAAGAACAAAGGATTCCAGCACCAAGAAGTCTGCAACAACCAACCACACCCCCTCCCCTTTTAGTACAAAAGATGCCTGAAATCTAAGTGGGGTAAGATGGTTCTTTGGGACACTAGTCCAGCATCATCACGGTCTGCTGGCTCTCCAAGTAAAGTCGCTATTCCTTGCCCCAACAAGTCGTCTCTCGATTTATTGGCCTGTCCTGCGGTGAGCAGTACAAGCTTGGACTTGGTAACAGTTACACAAAATATTAATAGGGATTTCTAGGTTTAACTTTGAAACATTGAAATATCTCCCCCTACCCCCAGTTTTCAAGTAACCCTTCCATACATATATTCACTCATTCAACAAATAATCACTGAAAAGTTATTTTGTTGGTAAGTTTATATATGCAAGTTGTGTTACATATTGTGTTCTATGTAGCCATTAGTGCACACATATATTGGTCCTCTCTGGAGAACAGCATTCAAGTCTGAAGGACTCTAATATAAGGAACCAGTTACAACAGTACGGAAGAACTGAGGAGACAAACATGGGATGATGAAGTAATCCGGCAGCAGCAGGAAGGCACCACCACCTCCAGAACTGGTGGGATGCAGGGTATCAGTACCACCAGGAACCACCAGGGAGGCTGCCATGCAAAGTTGTGACTACAGAGCAGGGGCTGTCCCGTGGTTCTTAGGGATGCCACCTGCCCTGCCAGGGATGCCACCTTAAATGAAAGTAAGAGGAAATCTCCCATCTGCCTGCCCTTCAGTATTCCTGTCAGTGTCTCCCAGCTGAGAAGGGGGTCAGGAAAATGTAGTTTGCAGGGTCAGCCCCTTGTGATACAGAGCCAAGCAGTGGAGTGGAAAGGAATGGATTTGAGAATAAACAGGCAAATGACAGGCATGACATACATTGGATATGTTCCCTGCTACAGTCATAGATTTGAGCTTTAGCGTCAACTTGCTTTTAAAAGTCATTTGTAAAGATATCACTCTAACTCCATAATAATATAATGGTGCAATATTCTGGGGTCTAATTCCACAATAGCTAGTGACCTTACAGTCATCTTGCATGTATGTAACAGCCTATGCATTTAGGCATAATGATGCATGAATTTATTATTAATTCCTATCAGTAATCCTTAAGATCATTTGTCTTCTTTGTCTTAGACTCAAGAAATACTGTCTCTCCATCACTGTATAGATGCTGTGAAGGATACAATGATATTAAAACACGTTGACTGTCTTATTAAATCCTATCACATTTTTGGATTCAACCTCCTGAGTTTAAATTGTAAGAGGATAAACTGGTAAATTCCTAGATTTATATTACCCTAAAGCAATTGCATGCTAATCAGACACCATTATCTAAAACCTAAATGTATAAGCTTAAGTAAATTTTTATTTCTTTGCTCTTAAATTTATATATGTGTGATACGTAGAGAGAAACATATAGATATAGATATATATTTGCTCCTGGACCCACAAAGTAATTTATAGAACTTTGTGTACTTTGTAATCATTGAGTATGAGTAGCAGAGGATTCAGATAAACCTTGAAATTCATGACTTAACACAACAGAGTTGTTTTTCTTTGCTCACAGAGTCCAGTGCTGGTATTCAGTGAGCATATTTCCACGAGGTGGTTTAGGCTGCTTTGCCTTGTAGCTCCACCGTCTAGAGCTTTGCAGTCATTCAATTCCAGCCAGTGGACTGGAGAAGAAAAAATGGAGAACGTATACCTGCTTCTTAAACATTTCAGCCCGAAAATAACATTCATTATTTTACTCATAGCCCACTGGTGAGAGCTAGTCTAAAAGTCCTATCTAGATGCTGAGAAATGCAGACACATACATGCCTCCCAGAAACAACTCTACACAACAGAAAGGGCGCATGAATTTTCAAGGGACAAACACATCTTTTGTCTTTGCCACATCTACTGTCTCTATAAATCCCGTGTTCCTCACACGGAATACATTCGCTCCCACTCCAGGGAAACATCCTAAAATCCCATGCAGTTACTATACCCAACTCAAATCCAGATCTCCAGTAGCGGCACTGCCCTCTCCTTTAGGACATTGTGGCTTCTCATGATCAAGGGATGATTTATCTGGCCTGAGCACACACTCTACAGTCATGAGCAGAGAGAAAATCTACAATCAAATCTCTCATTTAGAAAAGGGAAGAATGGGATCACTGGTCAATAGCCATGGTACAACCCTACAAGTAGGCATTGTGAGGTCTCTGCCCTGAAGTGGAGACTTTCTTGACTTTCCTACAGTCTTCAATTTGGGATTAATGATTTCACCATTGTGCCGGAAAGGGGAGGCGGAGGGGGACTCTGACTTTGCCCTAAGCGGGAGGGGGACTCTGGCTTTTTTGCTGTATTATCCTCTGTGGTTTGTTTGTTTTTTGGGGTTTTGGGGGTTTTTTTTGGTACCAGATCTTCTGGGAAGTGATGTAGTTTTCACACACGCTATCCTGTCAATGCAAGTTTCAAAACCCAAGGTTTACTTTAAGTCTTAAACAGTTAAAGGCTTTTTCAGTCTGGCGTGTGATTTCTTTAGCTGAGCAATTCAAAAAAAAACGAGTAGGCTTCTGCTCTGTTTGCTTCCAGTTGATTTCATTTGCCTGAAAAACACCCAGATATCTTGAATAGTCATAATTACTAGTCATAATCCTTCAGGCTGATATATTTCTTTGAACCTCCTCCCCCCATTCCTTCTCTTCTTTCAACGTAAGGGTAGTTACATTAAGGTAAGCCAGCTTGGAGGGAACTCTACACTAGTAGTTTGTGGCAGAACTCTGCTTTAATGGATCTTTAATGCAGAAAACATTTCTGAATCTTATCTTTTCATATTTGGAGTCTAAAACCATTTGAGTTTTCAATCCAAAAGGCTCCAAATTTCTGGATTCTCTCTTCTCCTTTTCTTTCCATTTTTACTGCCAACTAAACTATATCAGCCTGAGTTTAACTGCTAGTTCTATTCCTTGCTAAATGTAACCAGAAGACACCAAAAGATACCACTAGCATTCTGTCTTCCAACCTCTTCATCTAGAAATCAGCCTGAGTAGGCAGGGGAGACACTATACTTGTCAAATGTTTCATCTTTGCTTAACAAGTTCCTCCAGTTTTGCAGCCTCACTGAGTACTGACCTACTAAGCCAATGACACTGCTGAGAAGTATAACAAAATGGCTATCCAAAATGTGTTGAATATCTTGTGATTGCCCTCCCAGGCTGCTGATATATAAAGACTAACTACTCCTTTGCCTGTCAGCACCTGATTTGGTTCAGTCAACAGGAGGCTCTCAAAAGAGGCTGGAGGACCAGAGGAAAGTGAGGTCAGGGTATTTTTCCTTGGCTTCATTCCTGAGTTGTTGGTATCAGCATCTGTCTGGGAGTCCTTCCCCTATAGCTACTCACAATACAGCCTGGTAACCATTCTCTTCTCCAGGTCCTTGGGTGGTAATAATCTCCTGCAGTTACTACCCCAGGGTCCTACGCTCCCCCTTGCTATTTCCCTGAACACCACAGATAACTTTATAAATAAATGTTTTACTCAGCTCTCTTCAAATTGCCCAGTTTGAGAGTGCCATTTCTCTCCTGCCAGAACTATAACTAATAAACTCAAACTTATCAAATGACTATTAGCTAGAGCTGTTACTCTTTCACTCAGTAGCACCCTGTCGATGGAGTTTAAATTAGGTGAAACTGGGGTAAAACACCTCATACTATTGGTAGTAAAAGGAGAATTCACAAATAACAACTTCAGGAATAAAAACAGGTTCTGTAGAAAATGAAAAGATAGTACAAGGATATTATTAACAAATTGCAATAGTAAATACATTAAATGGGAAAATACCGAGAAATATACAACTTACTAAAATGGACACAAGTAGAGAAAGAAAATTGGATTAGTCAGATAACTACTAAAGAGATTGCAAACTAGCCAATTTATTTGATCTATAATTGGATACTTCCCATAAAGAAAGTCTTTACCCAGATGGCTTCACTGGTTAATTCTCTCAAATATTTAAGGAGGAAGCAATTCCAATGTTACGCTGACTCTCCCAGAATACAGAAGAAGCCAGTTCCCAATTTATAACCTTGATTTCAAATACGGACCTTAAAAATAAAACAGTTATTTTACCAGCAAAAATGGGTTTATTCGGGAATAGCAGAGGAATAGCAATTCAGGAAAAGCAAGCTATGGCAAAAGCCATAGGCAAGTCCAACACACAACAAAAAGGAATGTTATTTTCTAGAGAGAAAAGGAGCAAAATGGAAGGGGTTATTTTGAAAAAAGTCCATCCGAGAAAAGTGAGAGTTCAGGGTGATGACGGTTTCTCACTGGCTGAGTTGCTGGGGTAGTCAATTTCTTGTAGGAGACACCATGTACATCTTTTCCTGTTGGGACCTGTGATGCATGATTCTTTCCTGTTGATGATTCTTCTGTTGGGGTCTGCAATTGACAATGCTTCCTGTAATTGACATCAGGTGGTACTGCCTGAGAGCTCCCCCTTTTGGCTTCCTGACTCCATCTTAGTGAGGTTTTCCTTTACTAATTTTCACCAAAACCTTCCAAAGACATTTTTTTTTTTTTGGTGGTACGCGGGCCTCTCTCCCGTTGCGGAGCACAGGCTCCGGACGCGCAGGCTCAGCGGCCATGGCTCACGGGCCCAGCCACTCCGCAGCATGTGGGATCTTCCCGGATCGGGGCACGAACCCCTGTCCCCTGCATCGGCAGGCGGACTCTCAACCACTGCACCACCAGGGAAGCCCCAAAGACATTATTTTAAAAAGTGTAGCTCGATAACACTTGTGCCACAATAAACACAAAAATTCTAAATAAGTTAGCAAAAAACTCTTCCACATCAAAAAATAACAGAAATCAACAAATTGGTTAATATAGTAATTAAATTTGGTCTAATATTCAAATTGAATCAGTGAAATTATCATATTAACAAAATAACTTTAAAAATCATTTTAATATATGCAGAAAAAATACAAGTATCCACAAAGTACAGCATATTAATATTGAAAAGTTTTTCAAAATCTTTTCTTCTGCAATTGGGAACAAATCAAGGATGTCCACTCTCTCTCCTTTTATTTTAAATTGTACTGAATGGTCAATCCAGTGCAATCAGGCAATGAAGGGAAATGGCATTGTAAAACATTGGAAAGGAAAAGATAAAACTATCATTGTTTGCAATGGATGTGACTATCAATGAGCAAAAGTCTAAGAAATTTAAATTATTAGAATTAACGATGACTTTAGCGTTGTAGACTACCAAAAAGTGGCCACAATTCTTTGCAGCTTCTCCCAATGAGAGGTGGAGTCTATTTCTCCAACCCTGAATGTGGGTTGGCCTTGTGACCTCCTTTGTCACAACAGTGCAGGAGAATCGATATTGTGTGATTTCGGGAGAGGCCTTCGCATGTTTCTGCTCTTGTGCATGGAATCCCGCCACCTCATGAACAAGCCTGAAGCTAACCTGCTGGTGGATGAGACATCACATAGGGAAGAACCAAAACCCTCCTATTAGCCAGTTCCCAGCCATCCCCCCACCCGGCAGCAGATACATGAGTGAGCCTCACTGAAAGATTAGCCAAGCCTGACTCAAAGCAGCTGAGCCCAGCCCAAATCACCAACCTCCAGAATTGCAAGATAAATAAATTGTTGTTTTAATCCATGAATGTATGGGTTCTTTGTTATGCAACAAATGCTAACTAATGCAGGAAGGCTCTGAAAACAAAGAGAGTATAGAAAAATATGAGAAATTCCTAAAACCAGGAAAAATATATATATAGTATGTTCAACAGCGTAAAAATTACCAAGTAGCCTCTGGCTTTGATGGGCTTCAAGAAAGAAAGAAAGAAGGAGAAGAAGGAGAAGAAGAAGAAAAGAGGAGAGGGGGAAATGGAAGGAAGAAAGAAAGAAAACTAAAAGAAGCTTGACTGAATGCAAAAAAAAAGAATCGTCTCACTGATGGCATAGGAAAGCTATCCAGGCAATCAGAATTTAAGGGACCAAGATGCTGGAGAGAAGATAAACCCACTGAAATGAGCATGGTATTTCTGCTATTTTCTGTTGAGACACCACCAATTTGTAAAAGCACAGAGATGCTTTTACTGAGCAGAGCATGGTTGCTAAACTGCAGAGAAGTAGAATAGAACAGACTTAAAAGAGTTACATGGCGCGGAGAAATGGAGCTTAGGACTATCAAACAGCCAGGACTTAAGAGGAAAAGATTGTGGAAAGAAAGGATATACAGAAAAGAAAGCCCAACGATCTGAGCCAGTTTCCCCCCAAGCCATTCGCAGCTTGGTTTGAGAGACAGGCAAACTTGGTGAAAAGCTAAGCATAGCTCTCATCAGTATCACTACGTGAGGGAGAAAACAGTAAGAGCCAGTTCCCATTATGGTGGTGAGGTAATAAAAAATAGCCCAGGCTTTCATCTGAGGCCCCCAAAAGGTTATACTTTATAAGTAAGGGCAAACCAGAAATAGAGACCAGGCCTTATGAAGACTAAAACCCAGACTCAAATCAGCTTAATATCGTATTAGATTTAACTGATATAATATTATTCTCCTGGTCTGCCATATGCTATTAAAAACCTTCTCTGGAGAAAAATTATCAGCCAAAGCTTCCATAACTTTTCATACACAATTTCTAGCATTCCAATACAAATTAATATACATAAAAACAGATAGTGATAAAATAATAATGTATTTTTAAAGACAGTCCCTAAGGGCCAGATATTGCAGTCATCAGAAACAGACTTTAAAATAATTATGATTAGTATATTTAAAAATTAGATGACAAGATTGGGAATTTTGCTAAAGAACTAGAAATAATAAGAGTCCTAGAACTGAAAATACAATAATGGAAATTTAGAAAACAATAGATGAAATTAAAGATTAGACATAGCTGAAGACAGGATTTGTGAGTCTGATCTGTGAATAAGAAAATAGGTCAGCAGAAAATGTCTAGACTGAAACAAAAAGAGGAAGGGGGATGAGAAATACAGAAAACAGTATAAAGGAAATATAGACCTTCAAACAGTCTAATATGAGTGCAATTAGAGTCCTAGAAAAGAAGGAAACAGAAATTGAGGTAGGAGCAATATTTGAAGCCAATGTTCAAGAATTTTCCAAAGGTAATTCAAGCTTCTGATTCAAGAATCAATACAAATGACAAGAAGAAAATCCTGCCTTGCCAAATAGATAGTAAAACCCACTGAAAACCAATGACTGAATGAAATCTTAAAACCAGCCAGAGGGAAGCAAAGGAGCAAAAATAAAATTGGCAACAGACTTCTTACCAGTAACTGCCTAAGTCAGAAGACAATGAAATAATGTTTCAAGTTTCAAAACAAACAAAAAACCTAGAGTTCTACATGCAGAAAAAAAAAAAATCTTTCAAAATTGAAGGTGCAATAAAGATATTTCCAGAAAAAACAAACAAACAAACAACCAACTGGGAGAACTTATCACAACAGATCCACATTCAAAGAAATACAATCAAGGAGTTTTTCAGGCAGCAGAAAGGATCCCCAGATGGAGAAAGAGAAATGCAGGGAGATATGAAGGATATTGGAAAAGGAAAGGGAAGTGAGGAAATAGAAATAAGTATTTATTTTATTAAGCAATGAAACTACTGACTTTCAGGATTTAACATATATGAAAGCACAGAAGTTAAGAGTAAATAGAGTTAAGGTGCTCTACGGTATCTGTATTTTCTAAAATTTGGTTAAAAAACACTAATTTATATTAGATATCAATAAATCAAGCATGCCTATGGTAATATATAAGATAAATCATGTATAACCAGTAAGCTAATTGAGAAGAGATCTTAATAATAATAATTAGCTGATGAGTCCAAAGGAAAGAAGAAAAAACAGTACATATAATGGTGGACCCAATAGAACACAAATAGGTCTTTGAGTGAGCAAATCGTAATTTGTCATCCCACACTTCTCTTTACAACCCCCTTGGTTTCCCCCCGCAGTTAGGACAAAAATTCTCATTTGAGTTATTGTAAGGAAGACAGAATAGACGTAGTTTTCTCCAAGGAACAGAACTGTGAATAAGTGGAGGTCCAAGTGATGTGGTATAAGGTACCATCAGAATTAGGATACTCCAAATGAAATACATTTGCCCTGGAAACAGACAATTCATTGCTCATTGAGATGATGGAGGCTGATACCAGTTAGCCACCTATTAGGGATATTGTGCACAGCATTTCTACCTAAGTGGGAAATTGGACCAAAAGAGCTTTAAATCTCTTTTAACTTTTGTTTCTATTCTATGCACTATATAATGGTCTTTGCAGTTTAGTTTATACAAAGTAAATACCATCCATGATAATGTTGATACTTTTCCTTAGTCACAAAAGGTCATTATGGTATTCCTGCACTATTTTGCTTCCTTTCTAACTTTTTTAATGTCGGTTTTCCCCTATCTATTTAATAGATGAAGTATTTGGTAGGAGGCTTTCCAGAACTGTGTACCTACTTTGCTGCTTCCCCATCGTATAGCCAGGTGCCTACTTCCAGCCTACGGCAGGGACCTTTTCAAATGAATCACGGAGGCTGCCTAATTTTGGATAAATCCAAAGACTACTTTATTCAGATTGCGTGGCAAAAGGCTCACAAAATGTTAGTTGATTAATGGCCTGCTCCATTCTTCCTGCCCATGGGGATGGGAGGGGGGAGGTTTTCTTGGCAAGGAGGATGTTTTGAGCACTGTTTTCTTAAGTAAACTTTATCACCCTTATCTAATGGCTGCTCAAGTATTATGGTGAAAATGATTGTTTTGGTCACTTCCTATGTCTTACCAGTGAGGGGATGTTGAAAGTTTACAGGAACAACACAAGCAGACACCTAGGGTTTTATGGGGATGAACGTGCTGCCTTATATGAAACTGAGTCAGAAAGTTGCATCTTTCTGGTCTTTGATCTTTTGTTTTCCTCATCCCTCTGACCCACTTCTACTGCCCCAAATCAAGTTCTCATAACATCTTACATGTGCTAAAGTAATTTTACTTTTCTCATTAACTGCTCTTAAGTCCCCAGTGTCTATTAACCCGAAATACTGATGTGGTGTAACCTAACACATGCTCTAACTGGGTCACTCCCCGGCTCAGAACCTTCTGCCTTCTGTTTCCAGAGGCATGAAGTCCAGACCTCCAGCCGAACATTCCAGACCTTTCCCAATCTGACCACCACTCACCAGTCCTGCCTTATCTGAGCTCATCCTTATCAAATTATAGGCTTCCCCAAATCCAGCCCCACCCCACCCCAGCTTTTGCTTATTCTCTTCCCTTTTTATCCTCATCTGTAAATCTTCTCTATATTGAAAGGAGAAGGAGAATGTGCCAGGGGATGTTTTGGATAGAATTCCTGCAAGTGGAAGAAAATTAAAATTGGGGGTGGGGGAGGCGATGATGGAAGTTTTAGGGTAAAGATGCTAGGAAAAAAATTTGGATAAATTTCAGAGAAACATGGATTTCATATTTAGCCTAGTATAAAAGCATAAGGAATAGATTTCTGAATTACCTGCATACAGATGTTTGTAATCATTGTTGATTCAGATGCAACTGAACAATGAATAAGCTTTTCTTATTATAATCACAGCACCTAAGACAGAAAAGCAGGCCTTTCCATGGTGCCCAATACCTCGCTGGTTAAGTGCTTATCACATAGTTAAGTGCTTTTTTACATGTTGGTTCACCTGAACTGTTTAGTGGTGAGGGGTGATCAGTCATAACCCGAAACGGCCCATCCCCCATAGGGCTTTATCCCTGCCAATTCTTTCTTTGTGTTCTAAAACGTCTAAAACAAGTCAGGCACCAGGGTTGCTGGGTTGCTCGGTCTCTCAGCATCATTTCACACACAGGATGACAGAGTCCTGCTTAGTCCCTGCTTCCCATTATCTTTTTCATCTAATTACCAGTTGTGGTGAGTGACTAATGAGGATTGCTGAACTCCGAGCAATCCTATTTTTCTTGTCATTGCTGTAAAATATTCAAAACTTAAAAAAAAAAAAACCAACAAAAAACTAAGCAGAACAACACTATTTGGAGAGCTCTACACACACATACACGCAAACGCACAACTTGATTGGGTAGAAACTCAGAACCAAGAGAAATGGCAGACTTCCAATACAACTTCCTCATTTTTAAAATAATTCTTATTGGAGTCTAGTTGATTTACAATGTTGTATTAGTTTCTGCTGTACAGCAAAGTGAATTAGTTATACGTACACATATTATCCACTCTTTTTTAGATTCTTTTCCCATATAGGTTATCACAGAGCATCGAGTAGAGTTCCCTGTGCTCTACAGAAGGTCCTTATTAGTTATCTATTTTATATATAGTCGTGTGTATGTGTCAGTCCCAGTTCTCCCATTTTATCCTTTCCTCCCCCTTTCCCCGCTTGGGAACCGTAAGTTTGTTTTCTATACCTGTGACTCTATTTCTAAGACTTTCTCTTTTAATAGGCTCCTCACTTTTAGATGTTTCTAAGGCAAATGCTAGTATCTTGTTTCATTCACCTCTTCATGGCTCCTTAAGCATTTTGTAGAAAAGAGAAGAGGCTGAGTCAGCCCAAGGAATTCTCAGTCATAAGCTTCCCTGAGTCCATCCCTGCTTGTGTTCTCCCCCTTTACACCGAAACAAAACGTAAATAAAGGGGAAAACTAGCCCTTCTTTAAACTCCCCCTTGCTTAACTTAAATATAGTCAATCAACCCTGTTGTGTTTCAGCTTATTTGTGAGAAATCTTACTTTAATGACGTTTCAACCTGCATGTAAAAAACTAAAGCAATAAAGTACTTTTCTATTCTTCCCTGTCCCTCTATCTCAAGAAAGAGACAATCTTGCTTTACTTTAATTTCGTGCTCTGTTACAGTCTAAACCAGTCCTTTCTACCCACAGAAGAGAAATTTGTAAGGAAAGTTAAATAATTTTCTTAGGGCTCTGAAGTAGGGTATTTCCTGAGTGAATTTTTAAATTTAAACTACATTTAATGTTGTAAATTCCAAGAATAGTAATAGATCTACCTTCAGTTCACATACGTTTACTGAATAACCTCCTTGTTTCAAGCACAGCCCTAGAAACCAAGCAGCCAAGGATGAATAAGTTATATGTCTGCCTTCAAGGAGCTCACAATCATGTTTGGGAAGCAAACATGTAGAGGAAAAAATTACAATTCCATGCTATAAAGATTGTAACAGATTTCTGTACAAGGTGGATGGGAAAATTGTAACGGAAACTCTGCTTGGGTGGGTCAGGGAAGGAGAGACTTCATAAAAAGGAGACACTTGAGCCCAGCCTTGACAGATTTTTAAGAATTTGGAGGAAGATGTTCCAAGGAGAGGGAAAGTGCATAATTGGTTCAACAAACTAAAATCAGTTCCTTATGATTTCAGCATAAAACTTAGGGTTGAAAGCTGGTGTAAAGCACCCTGTGAGTCATTCTAAGAGGTCTGCACTTTACTTTGGCAGTTGGGGACCTTTCCTGGACGTTGAGAAGAAGTAATATGGACTTATTTGTGTTTGAGAAGATGAGCTTGGGGTGGTTTCAGAATGGAATAGAGAAAAGCTGACCTGAAAATCTGGGTAACTTAGTGGGAAAATATCACAAAATTCCATAGAAGAGATGATAGAGGCTTCAGTACATGCAGTAACCATGGAGATTAAGAGGTAAACACAGACAGGGGCACAGTTAGGAATCAGAATCAGCAGTGCCACATGAGAAATGAGCAGTGACAAGGAAGACAACTCAAAGTTTAAAAAAACCACAGAGTTTATAAAAGCATCATCAGCATCACTGAAATGCAACAGTAACATCAGCAACCTTGAACCAGAATCATTCTTTTCAGCACATTTTGAAACTGATTATTTCCTCCACAGCCACACGAGGCAGGGCTCAACTATCAAATCTACTTATTCTTAATAAACAGGGAAATGGACAGATCTGGGAAGAAAGGATGGCAGGTCAAGAGTGAAATGGTGTCTCATCATTCCCATCCTGGAGAGGTTTTCTGACTCTCATGGTTACTATTATTAGAGATGATAGTGTGTCCAGTGTGTGTTTCACAAATTACATTTCTGCAGAAGAGATTATAGGGAAAAACATGAGTTTGGGCTCTTGGTTTCAAGAGAAAACAATTGTAAGGACATCAAGGCGTCTTCCAGAACTCGAGGGCAGGAATGCAGCTGATGGCAGGCAGGAACACCTGGGACCAAGATCTCCAAAATATCGGCACTGCCCATTTCTTCTCATCTATTTGAATCTTCTCTCTGTTTCTCTCTCTGAAGACTTGCTTTTATCAATGTCAGATTTCATTTTCTCTGAGGGCATTAATTTTTTTCAAAGAAAGGACAAATTACAGCTACTGGGATTCTCTTCAATTGATACTCAATTTACTAAAGTAAAAAATACTAAAACTTAGTTTCCCTTAAGCCCTTAATCATATATATATATGTATATACATCATATACTCGTATTTATAAATTTAGTAGAATTTAACAATAACTTTCAAATTGGTCTTTGACTGCTCTTTGAGTCACTCAAGTTACAGAACTCAGTACACACACAGGCTTCTCACAAATTAATTTAATTGCCTTCAACATTTTAGATGCATCCGTAAGATTAATACATTTGTTGCCTGATCCGACCTGACAAGTGAAGTTTCCCCCAAGTACTTTCTCAAGTATTTACACTACTGTAGTAAACCTAATATATTAAATTCATAAATATGGTAAATCTGAAGTCCCCTCAAGCATCTCAGTAGTCTTTACAATCTTAGGAAAAAAGTCTCTCTTGTTTTGCAACATACATCCCAAGTTCAAATCAGTTCTTTAATTATGATTTTAAATTAGAATTTAAAAACCTCAACTGTCAGATTCTCTAACAAGCTAAATGTGGTAGCAACCTTTAAGCTGGCCCCCCATGACCCTCCCCTCCTGGTATTCACATTCTTGTGCAATACCCTCCCCTTGGAGGGCTGGCATTTAGTGACTTCTAGTGGATAGAATGCAAGAGAAGTGATGTTATGTTACTTCCAAAATAAGGTTATGAAAAAACTGCCTTCTGTCTTTGGTGACCTCCTACCTCTCTTGATTGCTCACTCTGAGGTAGCCAGCTGCTGTGCTGTGAGCTTCCCTATGGAAGACCCATGTGGCAGGCAACAAGAGGGAAGCCTTCAGGCAACAGCCAGTGAGGAGCTGGGACAATCAGATCAACAAACCATGAGGAACTGAATCTCGTGAGCAACCAGGTGAATGAACTTCGAAGCAGAACCACCCTCTCCCTGCCCTCAGTTGAGCCTTCAAATGAGACTGCAGCCCCAGCTGACACCTCGACTGCAGCCTTGAAGAGACTTTGAGGCAGAGGTATTCAGCAGAGCTGCACCTTGATTCCTGATCTACAGAAACTGTGAGATAATAAATACTTGTGCCTTTAAGCCACGAAGTTTTGGAGTCATTTGTTATAAATATGTACTCGTCAGGGTTCTCCAGAAAAGCAGAACCAATAGCTTGTGTGCGTGCGCGTGTGTGTGTGCAGTGTGTACACAGAGAGGAAGAGAGACAGAGAACTGGCTAGTCCAAAGGGCAGACTGACCAGATGGTAGTTCCAAAAAGAGTTCACGCTGCAGCCTTGAGTCCAAAAGCAGTCTGGCAGGGAGCACGTTGAGGGTGGGGTGGTTGGCAGAACTCCACCCTCTTTGGAGGACCTCAGTCTTTTCTCCTAAGGCCTTCAACTGAGGCCCATCCACTCTATGGAGGGTCCTCTGCTTTGCTCCAAGTCTACTGATTTAAATGTTAATCATATCTAAGAAATGCCTTCACAGCAACATCTAGACTGGTGTTTGACCAGACAGCTGGGCACCCGAGCCAAGTCTCAAGCTGACATATGAAATCAACCATCACAGCATCAATAAATAATTTACACATATGAAAACTATAAATAATTTATTACCAAATGTAAGCATATTTTTCCTACATTAATACCAAAGTATGTACTTAACCATGTCTATATTTAACTTTAAACCTCTTCAAGGAGATTGTTTTGTGACTCAGAGAAGAACTGGTATTGTCATCTCAGTGTGTCAAGGTTGCTACTGACCTGTGTGATTTGGGGTCAGGATGAAAGGTCTGGGACAGCAGACATACAGACTGATACCGTTCCTGCCTCTGAAAGCAGGCTTCAGACATTCCTTTAGCATATATTTCCATCTGATTTGGATAAATGGAATTTTACCACCTGAGGCTTCAGCTACATTTTTTTCACCATTTAATCGGATTTTGTATTTTTTTGTTTGTTTCCTTTTAGATTTAGGTATATCTGTTGGAGCTTGCATATCCTTCACGCTTTTGTTTGACTCAAATACCACAGTAGTAACTGCATCCTGGCTTGTCCTGTCCACAGAGTAGAAAATATGGCCACTAATAGCTCCCATGCTTCTACCTTTATACCTACATGTCTGGCATCCTGAAAGATATTAACTTCATTTCTATTTCTAAAACTGTTGTAAGGATTCCAGTTGATCTGGTCCAGGTATGTCCTGTCCAATGAAAAAAGACACACAGCCAGGGCCAGATAGGCAAGGGCCAACCATATTACATTCTAAGCTTGGCACGTGATTTAAGTTGCATATGAACAGCATGTTTTACTCTGTAGTCTGTATTAAGAATTCTGAAAAGTAACTTGCTGGGATAAGGTCTAAAAGCAAACAAGGAATGATCCTACAGGTAAGAATTCTAGGCACTAGAGGAAGATAACGAGGTACTTTTAGATGTAGAGACTCTGGTAGCCATAAAGTTGGGGACTGGAGCATGGCTGCTCTAGGCCTACTTGTCAATACCAAGCAGAAAAATACTTATTTGCTGCTTTCTGCTACCTGGATTGTCTTAAATATTTGAACATGATGATCTGAAAGTTGAAGACAGGTTTTCTTCTTCCTTTTCCCTTCACTGTAATAAAGTAAGAGCTATCGTAAGGACATCAAATTAAAATTTCTAATGATTGACTTTTAGAAGACATAGAAGCAATAGAATCAAGAAGAGAAATGAGAATAAAGGAAATCGATTCCTAGGTAACTCTTTAAGCACTGAATGGGTTCTTTCCTCAGAATTACCTTTTTATAAATAGGAGACACATACATGCCCTGCATTCAGTCTCAGGATGGGCACGTAAATCTTACACCAGTTATGTGGAATTCATAACTTTGGCTGGCTACCATCTTTTCCTCTTAATCATATGCGGCATCTCAGAACTTACCGCCACGGCTGGGGACTAGAAGTGTCATTTAACCATGTGCTCCTTGGAATCTCTCACATGATTAAGTATGTATATCCAGTTCTAAGAAAGAGTAAAGTTTTGGTTACTAGAGCAGAATGGAGCTTTCATCAATCTTGAGAAATAAAAATGAAGCTGGAGGAATCAGGCTCCCTGACTTCAGACTATACTACGAAGCTACAGTAATCAAGACAGTATGGTACTGAGACAAAAATAGAAATATAGATCAATGGGACAGGATAGAAATCCGAGAGATAAACCCATGCACATATGGTCACCTTGTCTTTGATAAAGGAGGCAAGAATATATAATGGAGAAAAGACAGCCTCCTCAATAAGTGGTGCTGGGAAAACTGGACAGCTACATGTAAAAGAATGAAATTAGAACACTCCCTAACACCATACACAAAAATAAACTCTAAATGGATTAAAGACCTAAATGTAAGGCCACACACTATAAAACTCTTAGAGGAAAACATAGGCAGAACACTCTATGACAAATCACAGCAAGATCCTTTTTGACCCACCTCCTAGAGAAATGGAAATAAAAACAAAAATAAACAAATGGGACCTAATGAAACTTAAAAGCTTTTGCACAACAAAGGAAACCGTAAACAAGACAAAAAGACAACCCTCAGAGTGGGAGAAAATATTTGCAAACAAAGTAACTGACAAACGAAGCAACTCCAACATACACAAGCAGCTCATGCAGCTCAATATCAAAAAACAAACGACCCAATCCAAAAATGGGCAGAAGACCTAAATAGACATTTATCCAAAGAAGATATACAGGTTGCCAACAAACACATGACAGGATGCTCAGCATCACTAATCATTAGAGAAATGCAAATCAAAACTACAATGAGGTATCACCTCACACTGGTCAGAATGGCCATCATCAAAAAATCTACGAACAATAAATGCTAGAGAGGATGTGGGGAAAAAGGAACCCTCTTGCAGTGCTGGTGGGAATGTAAATTGATACAGCCACTATGGAAAACAGTAGAGAGGTTCCTTAAAAAACTAAAAATAGAACTACCATATGACCCAGAATTCCCACTACTGGGCATATACCCTGAGAATACCATAATTCAAAAATAGTCATGTACCACAATGTTCATTGCAGCACTATTTACAATAGCCAGGACATGGAAGCAACCTAAGTGTCCATCAACAGATGAATGGATAAAGAAGATGTGGCACAGATATACAATGGAATATTACTCAGCCATAAAAAGAAACGAAATTGAGTTATTTGTAGTGAGGTGGATGGGCCTAGAGTCTGTCATACAGAGTGAAGTAAGTCAGAAAGAGAAAAACAAATACCATATGCTAACACATATATATGGAATCTAAAAAAAAAAAAAAAAAGGTTCTGAAGAACCTAGGGACAGGACAGGAATAAAGATGCAGATGTAGAGAATGGACTTGATGACACAGGGAAGGGTAAGCTGGGATGAAGTGAGAGAGTCGCATGGACATATATACACTACCAAATGTAAAACAGATAGCTAGTGGGAAGCAGCCGCATAGCACAGGGAGATCAGCTCGGGGCTTTGTGACCACCTAGAGGGGTGCGATAGGGAGGGTGGGAGGGAGATGCAAGAGGGAGGAGATATGGGGATATATGTATATGTATAGTTGATTAACTTTGTTATACAGCAGAAACTAACACAACATTGTAAAGCAATTATACTCCAATAAAGATGTTAAAAAAAAAAAAAGAAAGGAAGCTTTCTTTGCTGAACTAGATATGAGTCACATACAATTTTCCTGTTTGACAAGAGATTAACTCTATACCTGTTTTCCTGTGCATTTGTCAAAAAGTTGAAAGAATGCACTTCACATAAAGGAACTTGGTGAATAATATTTGGTTACATACTTAGAATTTATTCCACTTTGGCAAACTGCCCTCAGATTCTCTTTGGAAATGTCCCTCACTCAGTATGCCATATGCCATGAGCTTTGGAATGGATTGACTCCATCCCAGCTCCAAGGTATATTATTTTTTCCCCACAAAGCAAAGGTTGGTTCAATAGAGGCTTTCATCCAAACCTAGATCAATCAGCATTTGGTTTCTTCCTGGCCACAGTGCTTGGCCCAATCAGAGTAAATCTCAAGACTTTTATTAAATGGTTATAGGAAGTGACCATCTCTGTCCCCTTGGATGTGAATCAAGTTAACATGTTGCCCCGGTTGCTACTGGCAGCCATTCTGAGAATATGATGGGAACCAGAGTGAGAATGGGATGAAGCCAGCATGCAGAGGAGGGCATAGCCAAGGGAATCACAGAAAACTGGGAGACCGCCTTAATCAAAACACGCCCGGACTTTTCAGACATGGGAGCCAGTAAATATGGTTTGTTATTTATGCTAATTTGTGTTGGAGGTCTGTTACTTACAACCAAAAACATCCCAACTAATACATAAATCATCTGGGAAGGTGGACTTATCCAGAGAGCAAATACTAGAATATGGTAAAGGTTAAATTAATCACTACTGTTTATTTTCATTCACTGCAGCATTTCATGAATTCAAGAATATCAGATGGAAAGAAACTAAGTTTATCAGGACCAAGCACTCCTTTGATAGTATATATACGTGGTCATCAATTCAAGTGCTTTTTAATAAATGTTGGATGCCAACTTTGAAAGTCTTGTTTGAAAAATATGCCCAGTAAGGGGAGTGCGCCATTGGGAGGTTGCTTAATCTAATATGTTCTCTCTACTAACCAGCTTCTCTATTCTATAAAATACCCAACATTAGTCATGCTTTCAAAGATAAAGCTTTGAAAGATCTTCCTTTTCAAAATTATGATCTTAGATGGGCAAAGTAGGGGCAATTATTTATTACTTAACAACTCAGCAGGCATTACCTTATCAGATTAGGTCCAGCAGAGAAATAACCCTCAGGAAATGGAATACAAACATTATTAGGTGGAGGAATGGGGGTGGAAGAGAGTTTTGGATCTCGCGAGCCTACAGGGGAAGGCAGGTCTCAGGGGAGACCAGATCATAAGGTAGGGGTGAGGAAAGAGTAGTAAAGTGACAAAGAGTATTCAAAACCCTAACCTCACTTTCCGTAATTTTCTCCAGAGCCAGTCTATGTATGTAGAGAACGTTGATAAATGATATCTTAATATTTGGACTATGTACGTCTACATTTGAGTATGAACCCTGACACCAACAATTGGCAAAGTCCTAAGAACATGTCCTTGAACTAGAAGAGGGTTCAAGCCAAAAACCTGCTACAAACAAACTGAATCAATGCCACGTTTTAAACCTTAGGCTTTGCCTTCCTACTCCCTTTCCCCACCCCCTCGCTTCACCTAATCCTGCCAGTCAATGATTTTCTTGGCAATCTGTCCTTACAAGATATTTACATGATTTCTCTGCTGCCCTTTCCATCCAAACGGGAAAGGCACCAGCTTCGCGAAAAACTTCTACTTGTCTCACTGGACAAAAAGCAATAATTAACTACTAGAATTGCAACCAGACATAGTTAAAAGCTGGTTCAGCTTTCATTTAATAAACTTTGCTTTTCCAAAAGAAATGGTGTCCTTCTTTTTCCTTCCATTCTGTTATCTGTCCACTACATCCTTAACTGCCTTTTTTGGGTAACATATCAAATAAAAGGTCATTTGATTTAAGGGAGGTTTCCAAATATTTATGGAGTAGCTTGAAAGAAGAATGTCTATAACATCAGTTTGGGAAAAACATTTTTTTCCCTACAGATAAAAGACCTTAAAAAATATGCTCTAATTTCTTTCTAACCAAAAGAGAGAGACAGATTATATTAAGGTATAAAACTACAACCTGACCACTTGGTATCGAGTTAATATTTTATATAGAAAAATGATAATACTAACAAAACTCTCTGGTGTATAAAATTAGACTATTGAGAAAAACTAATGCCATGTACAATTTTTGGAAGCGAAAACTCCTGTCCTATATATCTGGTTTATGGTTTGCTTTCAGGAAGAAAGGTGTACCATTCAAGCCTCATTTGAACCATGGTAACAATTTACCAGTAGATTAATGTCATATTGTCCTATTTTTGAGATTCTGACCTTTTATTTTGTTTAATCAGGAAATATTTTAAATTATACTGTTTAGGCTTCTAGGTTTCACATCAGCTGGTTTGCCAGCAGGCTGTTCTCCTCCATAGTTCTGGTAGAAGCCTGGTAGAATATCAAAGTTTATCAAGCCACAGGATCCACAGAGTCTTAATTTTCCCTCATTTCTCCCCAATCCACCCACCCACCCACTCCCACCCTAGAAATTAGTAAGGCATTCCAGAAGGGAACCTTGAAGTTACTAAATCAGACAGAGGGTGGCAGAGAATCCTAGACTCAGCAGAAAGATCTATTTAAATTGGTTTATAAATCTCTAAAAAAAATTCCTAAGAATGATGCTGAAAAATTAATATCTAGAAAGTTCGTTAGTACACCATTCTCGCGATGGCCCCTGTGATCAGTTGATAATTATACTTTATTCTTATAGCCAAAGAACCTGAATCCAACTTCTAGAAAAGACATGAAGTACTTATCAGAAAGAACTTGAAATAATGGTATAAGGCAAACTCAGGAACTTATTTTTTATTTCCCTCTGAAAATGTCTACCTCAAAGATAGAAGCTTTAGTGGGAAGCAGCCGCATGGCACAGGGATATCGACTCGGTGCTATGTGACCGCCTGGAGGGGTGGGATAGGGAGGGTGGGAGGGAGGGAGATGCAAGAGGGAAGAGATATGGGAACATATGTATATGTATAACTGATTCACTTTGTTATAAAGCAGAAACTAACACACCATTGTAAAGCAATTATACCCCAATAAAGATGTTAAAAAAAATTTTAAAAAAAGAAGCTTTGACTGTGTAAATGATAGCCTTAAAATATGACATTTGCTAAAATCTTTGAGAAGTAATTCCTCAGTACGACTTCTAACCTTCAGTATACTGTCATATTTCCAAGAGGAAGAAAACAAAAACAAAATACAACTACAGAAGTCATGAGATTTTATACGGAAAAAATACTGAATATATTTAAATTTTAAAAAATAATTTATTGTTCTTACCTTTCTAGCTACCCAAACATCGGTAGACAACTTCTAAATACTAAAAAACAGACAAATAATAAATGTAACTCAACGGCAACCTTTAGGTTTTGAATATCTAAATGCTCCTGTATTTTCCTAACGTGCTGTTCTTGGATAACCCAGGTACCTACCTTCTTGTACTTCTCCTCTGGCTTTCTCACACATTTGCAAGGAAATGGACCAAAACATTCATTAAACACTGGGAAAATTAAGCTCCAGAGGAAATATTTTAGGACTATAGCAATGGGTTTTATTTTCTTATTCTAAAAACAATAATGATAACATCTTGTGTTTAAAATGTCTTTCTTTGAAAGCATTTGAGCATGTTGTTTTTGTTTGTCCAGTTAATAGATTACCCACTGTTCCCATGACATACTTCAAGCTACTTGACTCACTGGTAGAGCTAAGTCTCGAACCTCAGCCTCCCACATGGATGTCTAAGGTTCATTCCACTAGGTTATATATTGGCCAATTCATAAGGTAGCCACCTGAGAGACAGAGTCCAAAGGCCTCTGAATAACAGCAGAAGGTCACAGCAATTAAGCTTACTTTCCTTCCCTCTGGGTATGAGCTCTGTTCCTTCATGATAGAGCTAATTTTGATTTTTAAAATCAGCTCCTTGCTTTTCCCTGCATAATTATTATCTAAAGAAAGAACTGTCTGAGCTGTTGCCTTGGGGTCTAATTTCAAGTCCATCACTTGCCTAATATGGCCTTGAGTCTGCCAAATACGTTTTAGGACATTTCTTCCTACACAGATAAGCAAAAGGACCTTAGCACAATCCAGGCCAGGAAGCCAGGTCTCGGTAGTAATGAATGGGAGAATTTCCATTTACTATAAGTAACTAATTTCTTTCTACCTTAATTTTTTTTAATATACTGGGTTAATCAAATTAATAATAACTATCTCACAGGATTCCTGTGAATTTTAAAGAGAAATTATATATATGCCATATATCATATATATATAAAACATAGTATACGTAGTATATTACCTATATGCATGTGTAAGTTTCATGAGTGCTCAAGTAATTTTATTTTATTCTTATTTTTTAATTTGTATCATTTATTTTTATCTTGATTAGGATTTATCCCGACAGGTCCAATACTGAGCTCAGAAACACCAGCTGGCCAGGTCAGGGACTGTCAGGGCCCCAGTGCAGCCTGCATAGACCTTTACTCCTACCCTACCCTGCCCCTCCAAAAAAATGATTAGGAAATTTCGGCAGAATGACTGTGGTCATCCTAGCGCATTTACTCAAAGCTGAAATTATTTGTGAATAGCCTGGCTGTTCCTGAATCTAAATATATATATAAACTGTTGTAAAACTCATTCATTAATTTTTCTATTGAATTCTCAGAATATTCAGAATATTTTCAAAATATGGGTGTTTGAAGATTATGTGAATATATATTCATATATTACATGTATATATGTATTATATATGTATATATGTGTGTAATATATATTCAATAAAAATGTGAAAGAAATCTCCATGTATTAAATCGTCAAGAATTAAGAATGTTCAGCGGTAATAAAATGAGTATGTTTAAATTACTGCAGGCAGAAGATGATTATAAAGGAAAAGAAGCATTGTTTTAAAGGTTAAATGGATTTCCTTGCAACATTTCAGTGTTAAACGTGGCTTTGCATACTATGTATAGTGTATGATACTGAACTTTTCAGTTCTCCATTTTAAATACATATATCTAACATTTTCCATTCCATTTTTTCTCTGGAAACACTAGTTTGTTATTTTTAAATTGTTGATATAGCCAAGATGGAATTGCAAAATCTTTAAGGGCTTTTTCAGTCTTCCTTGTTTAAAGTGGATATTGTAAAACAGAAGAGCAAGTATGAAATTCATATACATGCTTTTGCTAAAAGATAAAGTCAAGAGGCTTTAAAAATACTAAACTTTATATTGAAAAGGAAAGTTAATTTTCAGGAGTTAGAAGTTTTATGTTTATAAATTTATTCCACATAGTATGTATCTGGATTGATGAATGTCTGCCTTAGGTAAGCCGTCATAGTCTTAACTTGCTTATTCATACTGTTTCTTTCCTCTTTTTTTTTTTTTTAGTTTTAACTTTAAACATAGTTTTATTGAAGTGTATAGCAAAGACTCTAGGACACTAGCTGTTTGCAATTATACTGGATTTGAGATGACCTCAGAGGCTAGAGCTACATATAATTCAGACTGTGCTAAATCATATAAACATTTCAGTCTTTGTTTAAAAAAAGGTCATTTTTATTATATGCCTTTTTTTTTTCTGGGCAGAGTGCCTTCACCTGCCCTGTTTTCTCCTATCAGTCTTCTTTATTTACATAACAGTTTCCTTCAACTTATAACTTACAAGTTGACTTGACACAAAGCTGTTTCTTGCTGGATCAGAAAAAGAAAATATGTCATGTATTATTATTCTTTTTTTATTAAACCATCTGGACATCTGGAAGCAGAGTCCAAACCTGTCAGCCTCGCATGTTATAAAGCAAATATGCATTATTCTATGGAGGAAACGAAAACAGAGGTGTTCTTTCCTCATCTCCCCACCTCATGGAAAGAAGTTTAATTTCTGGGAATTTCTGTGACAGACAGTCTGCACCAGAGAGGAATGGCATAGCAATTTACCTAAAGAAAACCAAAAAAACACAGTTTCATCAAACACCTCCCAGATCTTCGAGAGTTTGCTCAAACTCCATTTAATTTTTGACAGAGGGTTTAGATATATAGAAAGGGAAGGACAAGCTTCCAAGTCAAATGTTCTTAATGGATGCCAACTGAGGGAGAAACAATGGCGTGTTGTTTCCTCGGCCATTCGGTCAAGTTTGTACTATGAGACTTAATAAATAAGGTGTGTTTACAGCACACAGTGGCTGTGAGATGTGCCAGGTGGCGTGTTAAATACACTCATACTTAGCTAAGGTGTTCCATTTCCTAATCTACGTGTCTCAAAGTAACAGGGTCACACCCTGGCGTAGTGCTCTGAACAATTAAAAGCAACAGACAGACACTGGAGGTAACAGGAATCAACCTATTTCAGTGTTTTCAGACAGCTGCTATTACACAACTGAAAGAAAGTGCGTTCTTGGGTCCTCTGAGACTTAAAGGGACATAATATACATGAATCGTTTAGCCCACTAAATCCACGGCTCAGTTATCAAGGTATCAAAGAATCAGTCATAGGAGCTGAAACAGCCAATCCCCTTCCTTCTCTATGCTAACATAGAATTATTCTCTATGAGAGAATCACATCCAATCTTAAAAATGCACCATTTTTTTTAACATAAAGCTAATGCCTCCCACTCACCAACAGTACTTTCATAAACAGAGTAGTTTTACTTTGTACGAAGCAATGGGTCTGTAAAGCATTCATGTCCACAACTGTAGCATACAAAGACAATGATCTGGTACCTAACAGTCTTTTAAAAATGCCATTCAACCCTATTTATCTGGACAATTCTATGATTCTCAGAGTTGACCCAGGATGATTATTCTAATCTAACTCCTGTCACTCATACAGAATAATAGTGCATACCAAAAGCAAACTTGAAGATGCTTCTCTTGATCTCTGTGGACTGACAGGCTATCTTTTCCCACCTTTCCCCTTGGTCAAGAGACTAGTTTCTTCTCCCCACTACTCCCACTGCCATTTCTAAGATCAAAGAAGCATTTGGGATTCTCTGTGACCCATTCTGCAGATTTGTCTGTTTTATGTCACCTTTTACTTGTGACAGAGGAGAGCCTAGTCACACGCTAAACTCTCTTGCCAATATTTTAAAAATCCTCTCATTGTCTATAGCTTCCCTTGATAGCTGGACCCACGCCTGAGTGGCAGGTTAAGTCTTGTAGATCTCTGAGATTTTAGGCTCCCTCAGGCTAGATTTCTAGAACTTGGAGGCAATTTTGAGAAAGCAATTTCAAACCTTTGCTCTAAGAAAGAACTAACAGAATTTCCCATTGTAACTATTCCAACGTGCATCTTTAAAGAACCAAAGCCAATGGATTTTCATCAGGCTCAAAGAAAATATTGGTGCTTTTCAAAATCCATCAGAGTTCCTTTACAACCCAACTCTTTTCCTAGGCAAAATTCTCTGGCTTATATTCAGAACTTCCATAGACAGATTTTTAAATCACAGGGTGATGTGTTTTCATTTAAATGATAACTTCCCACATTTGCTATAGAACAAGATTTACCATTATCACTGGATGTCTGCACCTGAAAATAAACTTTATTTTAAGCCACACTTTTCTATGAAGTTTGACAAAAGAAGGCAGCCAGATTTGGAAGGTTATGAATTCTGCCATGGAACTTGATTCACGGCTTCTAATAAAGATATTTTAATGCTCCTGCCAAGTTCAGCAACAAGGCTTGCCAGAACGTAGAATCTCAAGTAAGCCTACCCCTTAATCTTGTGTGAGAAGAGAAAACAAGCCCAACAGCGACAAGGGTTGGATATAAGGGTTCGTCTCTATTACCTTCCCCAGTAAAGGTCAGCTGTGCCCCCCCAAAAACACCATATCAACAATACCTGGCAGTGTTCAGAGTCAGCAAGAAGAGGGGGCTCTGATCAGTTGAGTATCTATCTACACAGGAAAGCCCCATATATTAACCCTCTTAATATATGTGTTTTCCCCATTAAACAGAGACAGCTTTTGATTACCCAAGTTAGTTGGGGTGAGAAGCAGGGGCGAGGGAACAAGACCAATCAAAGTGACAGGCAATAAACTCAACTGTGGTTGGCTTTCAATTTTGTTTTTGTGCTTGTGTTGGAATACGGGTGTGTCTGGCATTCTGGGAATTTGCATTTCAGACAAAGTAATAAAAAGACCATAGAAAACTAACTCAGAAAAGCTGGAGAGTCATTTTAGCTCTCCGTCTGCTCAACTTCTGGTTACCCCATTCCTTGCTGGGCATACAGTCATCTCCACTTCTCCAGTTATTATCTGACTTAATTAGTGAAGTGGCATATTTCTTGTTTCTCAACCACAAAATGAAAGCACAATTTTCCAGGGAATGATGATGTAAAACTTGAGCAATCAAGATATGACTGTTTCCTAAGAAAATCAGTGGAATAAAATCAATTTGATTCTTGAGAAATTGTAACTTGCCACACATTTCAGAGATATGTAGCCTAACGCACTTGATAATTGCATACATTTTGCAAAACAAGATTGCTTCTGGAACTTTTACCTAGCTCCTCACATACATCCCCCATCTCTGAGACTGAGACTGGGACAAACATCCAGGTAGTGACACAGAAGAATAAAAATCCAGGAAAAGCCAGTGGGAGATCTGTTGCCTAGCAATGAAACAGGGAGCGACGACTCAAGAACATCTTTCACCTGGAAGGAAAAACCCTCCCCAATGCTGGGTCAATGACATTACAAGATAAAAATATTTTAAAATTTATTTAACCTATGCATTTTTCTCTTTTCCAAGAGGTAAACATATATTTGGCAGGTAGAATAAACCAATGTTCCCTTTTTTTAAAAAAGCCTACTGTTGAAGTTTCATGAATTTTGAAGGTCAGTTGTTATACGCAGCCAGTATAAAAATTAAATCATATAAAATTACAAGTAAATAAATTATATTAAAAACTAAGGTAAAGAATACTCAAAATTTATCACTTTCTGATTATCTTATGAAGGGTGGGAGAATATGCACCTCCAAATACGCCTCTTTGGTGTGTTGATTATTTTGAGCTGTAGGCTCTCGAAAAACAGCAAATGCAGGGAGAGGCTTTCTCTGAACTCCCCTTATTTGCCAAAAGACAGGGCCTCCAAAAGGGACTCAGTTGTCACAGACCACCCTCCCCAGGAGCTTCATCAACTAGGAAGGAAGGACTCTTCTCACAGGAGAGAACAGAGGTCAACACCACACCGAGTCAAACTTTGTCACAAACTCTCATACCTCCCACCCATTCTTCTAAGGGCCCATTCATCTTTCCTAACCATCATTTCCTCTCCCTTAAGAGGCCTACATCCCCTCTCCCCTTTCCCTACTGAGATGGCATTTAAACCTAATGCTAAGCCATTTCGGGGAGTGACTCATTATTCCCTGAGTATCTCCCATGTATTCCTGAGGTATCCATGTTAATAAACTTCTATGTGTTCTCCTCTTGTTAATCTGTGTGGTAAAGCTCATAAGGTAGAGGGAAATGTGTCTTTCCTCCCATACAGTTCTGATCTTGAAGTTATTGATGTGTTATCTATATGGTAGAAATACTATACAATGGGGCACTACACTGCATCTCTTCCCAACAAATGCTATGCATCAGACTTTTAATTTTTCCAAGAAAGCCACTTGTTAACCATTTACCAGCTCACTACTGCCCATGGAAAAACGATCTTCTCTGAACAACAGGCAGGACCAGCGTCCTCAGAACACATTTTCAGAAATGCTGACCTACAGAAAAGAGTCCATTCCAGTTCTCTCTCCTAACAGTTCCTATATTTATCCTTTGCCACAGCACTAGCCAACTTACCTGTTTTCCTCAACTCCTACTGATTTCTATAAGTCTCAGCTCAGACACTATCCTTTTTGTGGAACATTCTCTGATCTCTCTCTGCAGCAGAAAATAGACCCTAGCTGTCTTCACTGAAGCTTGAATGTGCCACATTGTCCTAGCTATGATTCAGTAATTAATTCAACAAATATGTGTTCTCCCCCTATCATGTGTCAGGCATCGTGCTAGGTGGTGGGAATAAGATTGAACTGACAGCCATCGTCCATTCCCCAGTGAGGGAGATAAAATTGAACACTAAATCAATTACTTATCATTTTGACAAGTGCTAAGAAGAAAAGTATAATTGTCTAATGTCTATTTAATCTACAAATCTGTGATTCCTTGCGATGTTAAAGGCTCATTTCTGTCATCTTTCTCTTTTTACTATCAAGCGCCTCACAGAACATAAATGTTGGATAAATTTACTGTGATACAGAAAAAAATAAGGCTTACTTACAGGTTGTTTGTATTTACTGATAAATATTAAAGGATCGTGAAATAGGTAGGTAGGTAGATAGATAGATAGGTGGGTAACAGATCAAGAATGCATGAGGAAGACAATTCTTACTGCTCAGTGTAACTGAATTCACAGGAGGAAAGATTATGGGAAAAAATGGTAGGGCATTTAGAGAAGTTAGAGTAGTAGAGATGAAATGGAATTAAGACTAGATTGTGATTGTGGAAGGAAAAAGAGAAATCTAGAAAATATCTGCATGAAGAATGAGTTGGACATGATGATGGAGAAGGTAAGAACAGTGATATGAGATGGAGCTGCCGCTAATAGACCAGAATATCGTGACCTTGGAGCAATGGTTTCAGCCTTTGCAGTAATGTAGTCATAGTCACTGCTGCTGTCACCTACAAAGAGAGTTTTGAGGGCATTTGCACTGCAATGTGCATGTAAGACATCTTGGGGCTGAAAGAAAAATTAACTTGGGAATCATTCAACCTGTCCCTGACCACCAACCAGCTAGACCACCATTCATTTCCTTGCATCCTCCAAATAACAAGTTGTTATATTTTCCCATGTGCATAATGATAAGAATTCCCTAGCTTTCCAAAAACAGACAAGTTCCAAGTGTCCTGTTGGCAAATTCCCACTGAGAATAATATAAGCATTCAGAAACTTTAAGGAAACTCCCTTATTTGCTGCCAGAATATTTTTTTTCCCCAAAAAAGTGATAAAGAGCTCCTGAAATGATTTTATGATTTCAACATGATGCACTTAATTGAGTTTGCAACCAAAAACACGAGCTTTACATATTGGGATCCCAAGCAAATCTGTCTTCTCAGGAACATTTTTTTAAAAAAGCATTAACATATTGTGAGAAGTGAGAGCACCCACATGTCTGCAAAACAAATGATTCAACCATTCCTCAGGAGTTCTCACAAAGGACATGTAGGCTTATTACATGAAATAAGAACAAATGAAGAGACTTAAATGTATCAGAATTCCAGACACATTCAGATATAGTGATATCATGGGCTCCCCTCTCATATTTATTCACAGATTGGCTTTGAGGCTATTTGTTTTGAAATCCTATAACTATTAGTGCTTGGAAATTACACTGGGAAAAGGCTTTTCTTAATATATGTGACATTTAATCCTAGAATACTAGCATTATATACATAGGTATTCAACTCAGTTAGGGCCTTTGAAATTATGTATTCTAATTTTGTGAATTTGTTTGTTGTCAGTCATTTTTGATCACAGACTTCTTTGGAAATCTGATATTATCTCTCAACTCTCTGCTTAGAAAACTGCACGTATTCCACATGTCTGTCATACAGAAGTTTAGATTTGTCAACTCCCTGAAAGCTCTTCATAAATGACGCAACTGCTAGGGTGGGAAGGGAGGGATCCATGGACCTCAGGTGAGCCATCTCTGATTTGGCCCAAGCATCTTACCTGCAAAGGCAGAAATGAAACCCAGAGAGGCTGAAACAGAAGTCACCCAGCAAAAGGGCAGCAGAGACACCGTGGAAATGCAACTTCCTCACTAACTCATGACCCCACACGTTCCTACTACCTGCTGGGAATTTATTTATTTATTTATTTAGTGGGTGGAGTAGCAAAGAATAGCTTTGTTTCTTCACCAGGAAAAGGGGGACACAGCAGGCTCAGGACACTCAAAACTGTGTGTCTCAACCTGGAGGAATCTGGTGAGAAGTTTTATAGCAATGGTTCAAGGATGGGGTGTTGATAAGGATCAGGGTGTGTGAAGGGCCTGCACTCCTTTAATCTCACCTCAGGCGGTCTGATGAGTTTCTGTGCTTCCTTTAATCTGGTTGAAGAATGCTAACATCTTCCATTTGTTGGGGGTTTTAGTTCCATAAAGAGCTCAAGGATATTGTTACATATAGACCTCAGGCAGAACCGGGACCTGCCCCAGGGCTGCGCCATTGTCTCTTGGCTCCTCCTCCCTTGTTTCTGCATCCCTTCCTTTCCCTGATTAGCAACTGTCCGAATCTGCCCTGTGGGCCCTACTGGGAATTTAAATAACCACAAACAATCATGATTTTGGACGTCTGTCCATACCTCTCCCCTCCAAGGCTGGAGGGTCATGGTCAAGAGAAAGTAAGGTCAGAAGTTGGAGAGACTTGGCTTTGTTCCTAGATTGGCTGATTATTGCAGGACTGGATATAAAGATTTTGTCTGCATCAGTTTATCTGCGAAGTAAAAACAATTATTTCTGGCCAATTCCAACCACTTTGGACTATTGCAAGAATCAGTAAGATAATATCTATAGCATATTTCTGTACACCTGACACTAACAGAACATTGTAAATCAACTATATTTCAATAAAAATAAATAAATTAGAGGCAGAGTCAAGATGGCAGTGTGGGAAGACATGGACTTAGTGTCTCCCCATAACTAGGGCGCCTGCTGGCCGCTGGTGGGGAACTCTAACACCCAAGGAGACGGGAGGAACCCCAAAGTGAACCAGTAGCACGTATGGGGACTGAGCAGGGAGAAGAAGTGGAGGCCAGACAGGATCACTGCCCGTGAGGCCAGGAAGATCAGGAGAGGTAGGTGGGAGGGGCCCTCCGAGAGGAGCCAGAGAGGAGCAGAGGGCGACTGCCCCACCCACTTGGGCACAGGGAAGAGCAAGGATCTAAGGATGTTTTCTATTTAAAAAAAAAAAAAATCAGCCTGCTGAGCTCCCAGGCTGATCCCCTGCCCTCCAAGGCCCTCCCACCCCCCCACCCCCGGCCACGTTGGTCCTGGGGACATAGGAGGGAGGCCAGGAAGATCAGGAGAGGCAGGCGGGAGGGGCCCCCCAGACCCCAGACGAGAGGAGCAGGAGAGGAGAGGAGGGTGTTTGTCCCACCACTAGAGCCCAGGAAGCCTGCTGGGCTCCCAGGTGAGGTCCCCTGCCCTCTGAGACCAGGAGTGGGGGGCACGCCCGGCCCTCTTCTGTCCCTTGAGCTTAAGCCTCACTCCCCACAGCCCGCAGGGCCTTTTCCAGCCCTGTGGGTCCTGAGCATTGGCCCTGCCCACCACCCAAAACTCGCTCCTTACTTAGGCCCCGCCCTCCACAGTCAAGGCATTGCCCTCCCCCCTTTCTTTCTTTCTTTTCCCACCTCCTCTTTTTTACTGTTGTGGTACTGATGTACTCTCTGGTTGTTCATCCATCTATACTTTTAGTTTTATCCTTTTAACATATCTGTTAGTTTCCTAGTCTAATTTTATTTTTTATAATAAAAAAAAATTTGTTTTTGGCCACCTCACATGGCTTGCAGGATTAAGGAGCTCGGGGTCAGGCCAAAGCTCCTGCAGTGGGAGCTCCTAGTTCGAATCACTGGACTAACAGAGAACCTCAGGCCCCAGTGAATAGTCATCGGAGTGAGGTCTCACGGAGTTCCTCATCTCAGCACCAAGACCCAGCTCTACCCAATAGCCTACAAACTCCAGTGTTGGAAGCCTCAGGCCAAATAACCAGTAAGACAGGAACAGAATCCCACTCATTAAAAAAAAAAAAAAAAAAAAAATGAGATGGCAAAAAAGTATGTCACAGATGAAGGAGCAAGTAAAAACCTACACCATCAAATAAATGAAGAAGAAATAGGCAATCTACCTGAAAAAGAACTCAGAGTAATGATAGTAAAGATGATCCAGAATCTCGGAAATAGAATGGAGGCACTGATTGAGAAAATACAAGAAATGTTCAACAAAGAACTAGAAGAACTAGAGAACAAACAGAGATGAACAACACAATAACTCAAATGAAAAATACACTAGAAGGAATCAATAACAGAATAACTGAAGCAGAAGAACGAATAAGTGAGCTGGAAGACAAAATGGTGGAAATAACTGCCAAGGAGCAGAATAAAGAAAAAAGAATGAAAAGAATTGAAGACAGTGTCAGAGACCTCTGGGACAACATGAAATGCACCAACATTTGAATTATAGGGGTCCCACAAGAAGAAGAGAAAAAGAAAGGGTCTGTGAAAACATTTGAAGAGATTATAGTGGAAAACTTCCCTAACATGGTTAAGGAAATAGTCACCCAAGTCCAGGAAGCACAGAGAGTCCCATGCAGGATAAACCCTAGGAAAAACACACCAAGACACATATTAATCAAACTAACAAAAATTAAATTCAAAGAAAAAATATTAAAAGCAGCAAGGGAAAAACAAAAAATAACATACAGAGGAATCCCCATAAGGTTATGAGCTGATTTTTCAGCGGAAACTCTGCGGGCCAGAAGGGAGTGGCAGGATATACTTAAAGTGATGAAAGAGAAAAATCTACAACCAAGATTAGTCTACCCAGCAAGGATCTCATTCAGATTCGATGAAGAAGTCAAAAGCTTTTCAGACAAGCAAAAGCTAAGAGAATTCAGCACCACCAAAACAGCTTTAAAACAAATGCTAAAGAAACTTCTCTAAGCGGGAAACACAAGAGAAGAAAAAGACCCACAAAAACCAACCCAAAACAACTAAGAAAATGGTAATAGGAACATACATATCAATAATAACCTTGAATGTAAATGGATTAAATGCCCCAAACAAAAGACATAGACTGGCTGAATGGATACAAAAACAAGACCCATATATATGCTGTCTACAAGAGACTCACTTCAGATCTAGGGACTCATACAGACTGAAAGTGAAGGGATGGAAAAAGATATTCCATGCAAACGGAAATCAAAACAAAGCTGAAGTAGCAATACTCGTATCAGATAAAATAGACTTTAAAATAAAGACTGTTACAAGAGATAAGGAGGGACACTACATAATGATCAAAGGATCAATCCAAGAAGAAGATATAACAATTATAAATTTTTATGGACCCAACATAGGAGCACCTCAATACATAAGGCAAATGCTAACAACCATGAAAGGAGAAATCAACAGTAATACAATAATAGTAGGGGACTTTAACACCCCACTTACATCAATGGACAGATCATCCAAACAGAAAATAAATAAGGAAACACAAGCTTTAAATGACACAATAGACGAGACCAGATAGATCTAACTGATATTTATAGAACATTCCACCCAGAAGTGGCAGAATACACTTTCTTCTCAAGTGCACATGGAACATTCTCCAGGATAGATCGCATCTTAAGTCAGAAATCAAGTCTTGGAAAATTTAAGAAAATTGAAATCATATCCAGCATCTTTTCTGACCACAATGCTATAAGATTGGAAATAAATTACAGGAAAAAAACTATAAAAAACACGTATACAGGAAGGCTAAACAGTGTGCTATAAATAACCAAGAGATCACTGAAAAAATCAAAGAAGAAATAAAAAAACACATAGAAACAAATGACAATGAAAACATGATGACCCAAAACCTATGGGATGCAGCAAAAGCAGTTTTAAGAGGGAAGTTTACAGCAATTCAATCTCACCTCAAGAAACAAGAAGTATCTCAAATAAACAATCTAACCCTACACTTGAAACAACTAGAGAAAGAAGAACAAAGAAAATCCAAAGTCAGTAGAAGGAAAGAAATCATAAAGATCAGAGCAGAAATAAATGAAGTAGAAACGAAGAAAACAACAGCAAAGATCAATAAAACTAAAAGCTGGTTCTTTGAGAAGATAAACAAAGTTGATAAACCCTTAGCCAGATTCATCAAGAAAAAAAAGGAGAGAACGCAAATCAATAAAATTAGAAATGAAAAAGCAGAAATCACAACTGACACTGCAGAAATACAAAGGATTATAAGAGACTACTACAAATAACTATATGCCAATAAAATGGACAACCACGAAGAAATGGACAAATTCTTGGAAAGGTACAATTTTCCAAGACTGAACCAGGAAGAATTAGAAAATATAAACAGACATATCACAAGTAATGAAATTGAAACCGTAATTAAAAGTCTTCCAACAAAACAAAAGTCCAGGGCCAGATGGCTTCACAGGCAAATTCTATGAAATATTTAGAGAAGAGCTAACACCAATCCTTCTCAAACTCTTCCAAAAAATTGCACAGGGAGAAACACTCCCAAATTCATTCTTTGAAGCCACCATCACCCTGATACCAAAACCAGAAAAAGATATCACAAAAAAAGATAATTATAGACCAGTATCATTGATGACCACAGATGCAAAAATCCTGAACAAAATACTAGCAAACAGAATCCAACAGCACATTGAAAGGATCATACACCATAACCAAGTGGGATTTATCCCAGGGATGCAAGGATTCTTCAATGTATGCAAATCAATCAGTGTGATATACCACATTAACAAATTAAGTAATAAAAATCATATGATCATCTCAATAGATGCAGAAAAAGCTTTTGACAAAATTTAATACCAATTTATGATAAAAACTCTCCAGAAAATGGGCATAGAGGGAACCTATCTCAAAATAATAAAGGCTATATATGACAAACCCCCGGCAAGCATCATACTCCATGGTGAAAAACTGAAAGCATTTCCACTAAGATCAGGAACAAGACAAGGATGTCCACTCTCACCACTCTTATTCAACATAGTTTTAGAAGTCCTAGCCACAGCAATCAGAGAAGAAAAAGAAATAAAAGGAATGCAAATTGGAAAAGAAGAAGTAAAACTGTAACTGTTTGCTGATGACATGATACTAAAGATGCCACCAGAAAACTACTAGAACTAATCAATGAATTTGGTAAGGTTGCAGGATACAAAATTAATGCACAGAAATCTCTGGCATTCCTATACACTAATGATGAAAAATCAGAAAGAGAAATTAAGGAAACACTCCCACTTACCATCGCAACAAAAAGAATAAAATACCTAGGAATAAACCTGCCTAAGGAGGTGAAAGACTCGTACACAGAAAACTATAAAACACTGATGAAAAAAATCAAAGATGACAAAAACGGCTGGAGAAATGTACCATGTTCTTGGATTGGAAGAATCAATATTTTGAAAATGACTATACCACCCAAAACAATCTATAGATTCAATGCATTCCCTATCAAATTACCAATGGCATTCTTCACAGAATTAGAACAAAAAATTTTACAATTCGTATGGAAACACGAAAGACCCTGAATAGCCAAAGCAATCTTGAGGAAAAAAAAACAGAGTTGGAGGAATCAGGCTTCCCAACTCCAAACTATACCACAAAGCTACAGTAATCATGACAGTATGGTACTGGCACAAAAACAGAAATATAGATCAATGGTACAGTATAGAATGCCCAGCAATAAACCCACGCACATATGGGCACCTAATTTATGAGAGAGGAGGCAAGCCTACACAATGGAGAAAAGACAGCCTCTTCAATAAGTGCTGCTGGGAAAACTGAACAGCTACATGTAAAAGAATGAAATTAGAACACTCCCTAACACCATGCACAAAAATAAACTCTAAATGGATTAAAAACCTAAATGTAAGGCCAGACACTATCAAACTCTTAGAGGAAAACATAGGCAGAACACTCCATGACATAAATCACAGCAAGATCCTTTTTGACCCACCTCCTAGAGAAATGGAAATAAAAACAAAAATAAACAAATGGGACCTAATGAAACTTCAAAGCTTTTGCACAGCAAAGGAAACCATAAACAAGACAGAAGGACAGCCCTCAGAATGGGAGAAAATATTTGCTAATGAAACAACAGACAAAGGATTAATCTCCAAAATATACAATCAACTCATGGAGCTCAATATCAAAAAAACAAAAATTCCAGTTAAAAAATGGGTGGAAGACCTAAATAGACGTTTCACATAGGAAGACATACAGATGGCCAAGAGGCACATGACAAGATGTTCAACATCACTAATTATTAGAGAAACGCAAATCAAAACTACAGTGAGGTATCACCTCACACCAGTCAGAATGGCCATCAGCAAAAAATCTACAAACAATAAATACTGGAGAGGGTGTGGTGAAAAGGGAACCCTCTTGCACTGTTGGTGAGAATGTAAATTGATACAACCACTATGGAAAACAGTAAGGAGGTTCCTTAAAAAACTAAAAATAAAACTACCACATGACTCAGCAATCCCACTACTGGGCGTGTACCCTGAGAAAACCATAATTCAAAAAGAGACATGTACCACAATGTTCATTGCAGCACTATTTACAATAGCCAGGACATGGAAGCAACCTAAGTGTCCACTGACAGATGAATGGATAAAGAAGATGTGGCACATATATACAATGGAATATTATTCATAAAAAGATACAAAATTGAGTTATTTGTAGTGAGGTGGATGGACCTAGAGTCTGTCATACAGAGTGAAGTAAGTCAGAAAGAGAAAAACAAATACCATATGCTAACGCATATATATGGAATCTTAAAAAAAAAAAAAGGTACTGATGAACCTAGTGGCAGGGCAGGAATACAGAGGCAGACATAGAGAATGAACTTGAGGACATGGGGTTGGCGGTCAAAGGTGGGGCGAAGTGAGAGTAGCATCAACATATATACAGTACATAATGTAAAAAATAGTTGGCTGGTGGGAAGCAGCAGCATAGCATAGGGAGATCGGCTCAGTGCTTTGCAATGACCTAGAGGGGTGCGATAGGGAGGGTGGGAGGGAGACACAAGAGGGAGGGGATATGAGGACATGCGTATACATACGGCTGATTCACTTTGCTGTGCAACAGAAACTAACACAGTAACGTGAAGCAATTATACTCCAATAAAGATTTATTAAAAAAATTTTTAAATAATAAATAAAATCACAGAATTAAAAAATATCTATGGCATATAATCCAAAGCATATAACTTCAGGGGGAAGTGTCCTCAGAAAACAACAATAATAACTTGTGTTTTGCAGAGCCTTACAACCTAGTGTTTCAACTGTGAAGTAACAAGTTTGGTACAAGTAAGTTCGCCCTGATTCTCACGTTCACTGGAAATGTGAATAAGACACTACACTTACTTAAAGTCTCAAGCTGTGCCTCGATGTTCTCCTATGAGAGCCATCCATCTCTGCTGCTGGACCCTCCCCTCCTCCTTTGGCTCCGGACTCTCATGGGCAGGCACCTGAAGCTGAGATGCCTTATCCCTGCTGCTGCCGCTTCTGCTTCCTACTCATACCATCTCCCCACAAAAGTGGCCATCAACGTCCCATGCTGGGGTGTGACTGGCACCATTTTTACTGAGACCCCAAAAGATGACCCAGTGTCACATTACCCCACTCTAGATTCACCCCACTGAAGGGCAGACCATACCCTATTTTATTCATCCCAAAGCAAGGCTACTTAGCATTCCTAATGTCCCAGAGATTTTTCTATTTCTAGTAGCTGGTGCATACTTGGTGCCAAATAAATGTTGACGGAAATGCATTATGAAGAGCACTGACATTGCAATATGATTATTGTTTCAATGTGGGAGTATAATCCCTGGACTCTGTTGCCAGTAAACACATTGAGTCTGGATCATACTGGTGAAATAAATACAAAAATATCAGACTCCAAAATAGATTTATCTAAAATGATAATTAAATGTGTCAGCTTATAAAAATATTTTTCATCTCTTGAATTGCAATTTCTGAGAAAGTTCTTTGAGAAACTCTGTTGAATACATATAATTATTTAAATTGTGAACTTGGCTTCATGCTAGTAATACAGTAATAGATATTTTTGCTCTGCATTGGGGATCTTTTGGACCAAAAGATATTAAACTGGAAAAACGGGATATTTCACAATGAAAATCAGTGTATGAGCTTAAGAAAGACATGGGGAAAGTCAGTTGCAAACGGATTTAGAGACGATATTCACAGTTAGGGTTTCCTTTCCTTACAAGTTTCCTAATCCAGGTAATCACACTTAATCCAGAGAAAGAACTGGAAGTTTTTACTATTCCAATTTATCTCTCCAAGGTCTTAATAAACATTTTATTCATTTATGGAACAAATATAAACAGAAGTATGTGTTTGACACTGCTGTTCACAGAGAATACAGTGCTGGACAAGCAAAAATGCAAACCACACTTCTGGGCAACGTGCAGTCACGTGAGAAATACAAATAGACAATTACCTGGTGACAAATGCTAAGACTGGGGCCTTATTCTTCCAGAAGGAAGTGCCAACTAAGAATGAAAAATAATAGACTTTAGGCGAAGGAAGAAGATGCTTAAAGTAGATAGTGTAGTGTGTGTACAAAGACCCAGAATTGAGAGTGAAGATTTGAAGAAGTAAAATCTCTTCTCTTTCAGGAGAAGCCCCCATGGCTACAATAGTGAAAAGAGGTGGTACCCAACCTCCCACTACAGAATCCAAAGGGGAGAAGACACTTCACACACTGATGACTGGGACCCAGGCACAAGGGTCCCAATCAGTGGACTGTCTAACCTACTAGTTTTAATTTGGACCAAATGAGACAATGAGTAAGGGATGATTAGGATTCATGGTGCAAAAATTAGACCCAATGGCACCAGCCACAACCAAGCAGTGGCCGTGGTCCCAGCAGCTCTGGTCTGTAATTCCAAAACAGACTCACCTGCAGCTTTGATTCCATCTGTCAGGCTCTCTTCAATTCTCTGAACCCCTTGCATTATTCCAGAAAGTCCCAGTTTTGCCATAACACAGAGATTTGATTTCTCTTATGAGCAAAAAATCCTAATACAGATATGAATGATAGGAAGAGGGGTTCAAGAAATGAAAACGTGGGGAATCTAGGATTTACTATCCAACTGAGGGGAGAATATAGAGAGGCAGTCTCCTTAATATTCCTGAATGGGAATCTGGCAGCCCATGGGAAACAGTGGTGAAACAGCTAAATAAATGCATCTATACCTTTCTTGATAGCTTCAATTCATTCCTGAAAACTTTGCCGCTAAATATAAAGCCCTTAAATTTTTTTAATTGTTATGAATTTCAATGGAACAATTATGATTTATTTCATCCCAAACTAAGACACCCAAACAATTTTCACTTGATAGAAAGATGTATCAATTGCACAATGAAAACAAGTTTACATAATGATAAAAACTGAAAGTAGTTTATTTAAAAATTAGTGCAATGAAGATTTAGTATCCTCACCACAAAAGGAAGTGCAGACAAGGACGCGGATGGCAAGTAGTGGAGGAAGGGTTTGAGGCAGCCATTCTTTGGAAGGGATACTCTTCTTTTGCGCCATTTTATTCACTAGTTGTCAATGTCAAACTGCACTGCAAAATTATCTTATACCATAGAAACCACTTTTAGAACACCAAAATTTTGTGCATGAGAGTTCTTTAAAGAACAGAAACAGCACCTGCACAGAACAGACTCATGAGTCACCCCCTTTCCCTTGGCGTATGTTCACAAAGAACAATTCTGAATTCATCTAAATGTTGTTCTATATAATATTCTATACAATATTCTCAGACACTCAACTGTTGTGTCAGTCTATGGATGAATATATCTTTGAAAATATACTGTGGAAATATTCCTTCTTGTAGTATATATCTTTAGCACATTTGGGGGAAAAAATAGTCATTGCACTAAAAAAGAAAGGAGTCATTCACAAAGAGGTAAACTTTTTAAGAGATGGTATAAAAAAAAAGTTATAAACAAACAGTTGTTAGGAGGAAAATCTGTAAGCCTGTGGTATTCTAGAATGAAGTACGTCCTGGGGTAAGGCTTTGGGGGATCGAATTGCTCAGCCCATAGAATCCATGAAGTGCATGCAGACTACAAAGACCGAGGGTGAGAAGGGTTAATCTGTTGTCACTAGACAGTTTATTGAAGAGAAGAGGATTCTGAAACAGGACTTGGATCCTGTTGTTCCAGAGAGGCTGAGACTTGAAGATGAGAGAACAGGGCATGGAGTTTTGGGGGCCCCCAGCAAGAGGCAGACCCACAAAGCTTCATGGATATACACAGAGATGCATGACAGGGTATTCACCAATGTCAGTGTTAGCTCAGGGTAAAGAGCTTTTGTATTATTTTTCCTTTCTACTTACATGTATCTGTAGTGATAACTTTTTTTTACAATAAACTATATCACTCCTATAATGAAAAAAAATCATAACCCTTTTCAATTCTGAAATAGAATGTAAACAGAAAAATATCCATTCACCCAAGAGTTTAAAAGCCTAAATTCTTGGCTCACCTCAAAGACATTCAGAAACCCAGGGACTTTCTAAAACCATTCAAAATGATTCTTTAGCTCAGGCAGCTGCAGGGCTGTAGTGGCCAAAGATTTATCCTGTGGGCTGTCAGATCATAATATCAGTTGAATTCCCTCAGCCAAGTCTCATAAAGATTGTCATGGCTGGGCTTCCCTGGTGGCACAGTGGTTAAGAATCTGCCTGCCAATGCAGGGGACATGGGTTCGAGTCCTGGTCCAGGAAGATCCCACATGCAGCAGAGCAACTAAGCCCGTCTGCCACAACTACTGAGCCTGTGCTCTAGGGCCTGCAAGCCACAACTACTGAAGCCCGTGTGCCCTAGAGACCGTGATCCTCAGCAAGAGAAGCCACCACAATGAGAAGTCCGCGCACCACAATGCAGAGTAGCCCCCGTTCACTGGAACTGGAGAAAGCCCGTGCGCAGCAATGAAGACCCAACACAGCCATAAATAAATAAATAAACAAACTGAAAGAAAAAAAAAAGATCGTCATGGCTGACACTTAGAAAATCCTATGTTCAGGGCACTATGCTAAGTGCTATATTTGTATCATCATATTTAACATTCAGTAGAATCCTTTTAAGTATTATTGTCTTCTCTGTTTCACAGATTAGGAAACAAAGGCACAGAGAATTTAAGTAAATTGCCATAGGTCAAATAGCTGGTAATGGTGGAGCTACGGTTAAAGCAATCAGACTGATTCCATAGTCCATATTCCTAACCATACATAATACAACATATGGGTCAGGATTAACTGACCACTAGAGAACTGAAATGGAATTATACAGAATTCGGAGTCCTGTGTGCTCCCTGAAACTCCAACCACCCAATGAGCCTCCTTTTGTCCATGGAATCGAAATTTAGACCTTTGTGTTATAAAGATGTTCTTCTCACGGGACTTCTCTGGTGGTCCAGTGGTTAGGACTCCCTGCTCCCAATACAGGCGGCCCAGGTTTGATCCCTGGGCAGAAAACTAGATCCTGCATGCCACAACTAAAGATCCCACACGAGGCAAAGAGGACCCCACGTGCCGCAACTAAGACCCAGCACAGCCAAATAAATAAATAAATTTTTAAAAAGATGTTCTCTTGCTTCAAAATGTTGCTGCACCCTGATCTGAAGCAGTCCTCATGGTGAAAAAGCCAGGCCTCATGGTGAATCACTCCTTGCCCCACTGGATTCTATAACTAGAGTCAGCTGAAACAAACTCCTCTTGACTTTCAGGATACCATGATGCCATTTTGGTTCTCTCTTATTTCCTCAACCTTTACATATTAGAGTGTCTCACAGCCCTCTTTAGCCCTCTTCCCTTTCCTATCCACGTTCTCTCCCTAAGTGGTCCTAACCAGTTCCCTGCCTAAAAATACCACCTACATGCTGAACCACAAACCCACACACCCAAACCCACACCTAACTTCCTGACACTTCCTTTACGAGGTCCAGCAGGCATCTCAAACCACACTTGTGCAGATCTGAGTTCCTGATAATCCCTCCCCAAATAGCTCCTCATACAGTCTCCCCATTTCAGTAAAGGAATTCATCATTTTTTCGCTTACTCGGCCAAAATTCCTGAGGTCCTCTTGGACACCTCTCTTTCTGTTACACCCCCCATGTGAAGCCTGTGAGCTCCTTTTTCAATATATGTCTAGAATCTGAGACTCCGAACTACCACGGCACTGGCCCAGGCCACCATCATCTCTTTACTGAATTATTGCAATAACCTGCTGATGGTCTCCCTAGTCCTGCACTTGGTCAACTTTACCGCCCCCTCCCCAGCTCCAAAACACACTCTAGTCTCATAAGAGCAGCCAGGACAATCCTGATAGATGTACATCATATCATGTCACTCCTTTGCTCAAAACCTTCCCTATAAAGGTTTGAGACTTTCCGTCTCAAGCAGAACATAAGCCAAAGTCCTTACTAGGACTTATAAGGCCCTACATGATCTGGTCCCCGTTACCTTTCAGACTTCGTGTCCTAATTCTTTCCTCTAATTCATTCTGTTCATGGCACATTGGCCTATTTAACATTCCCCTAATTTACAGGCACACTCCCACCCCAGGGCCTTTGCACTTGACATTCCCTCTACCATATATACCTCAGATACACATGTGGCTAACTATCTCATGTCTTTCTTTTTTCACTCAAAACTCACATTCTCTCAATGTGAGCTTTCCTGGGGGCCACCCTGCTTAAAATGTCACATTTATCCCTCACATTTCCTTCCATGCATTATTTCTCTCCTTAGCTCTTAGAGCCATCAAATATAACATGATACACATTTTATTTGTTTGTCTTGTCTACTGTATGTCTCCTCCACTATAACAAAAGTTTCATGAGGACAGGATTTGTACTCACTCTGTTTCTTATCGTATTTCCACTTCTGAGAATGTACCTGGCATGGGGTTGACACATCATAGATAGGTGTTGACTTCATAAAGAGATGCTCTACAATGTCGATTATAGAACCAAACCTCACAGTGTGATAAATATGTTTATTGAGGACATCTCAACCTTTGAAAGTCAGGCAAAATTGTGTCAAGCCGTGTATCGCGTGTTCTGTGAGAATCTAGTGCCCTCAACAAGATTTCCGAGAACTCCCCAGTGTTAATACCTTCACGGTTACTCTGGATTTGCCTACCTGCCTCCCTGGACTGTTGATGTCATTGGCATTTGATCCCCTATAACTATTCTCTGTCCCCTGCTCTGTGACAAACCGAGACACAGAAAGCAACAGCTTTCGCTTCAACACTCCTACAAACTCTGACCCATTGTAATATGTTTAACTTATAATTTGCAATGACAGAAGTGTATTTACGTGGCTTCAAAAAAGTTATCATTTAGTATTAAACATCCTCAATCTTTATAATCCTTTGACCTGCCTTCAACACTGTCTCACTGTCCATTTTCCTCCATGGCCGTCTGTCATGCTACTGGGCCATTTCTCTGTTCCTTTCTCCTCAATTCTCACTCTTTTCACCATTCTTTTCCTAACATCTGTTCTTTATTTCTTGAGAGAATATTGCCTCTCCCTCTTTGTATTTTCTTATGATCCATGTCATTAAGTTTTCACATTATACTAAAAAATAGCTTCTCAAGTTTTATCATTTTATGCAAAAGACAATTCCTCTTCATCACAGGAAATTCAATGACAGCTTTTAAAAGTCTTTGCATCCAAGAGTCCTGGGCAGTTGGGGCAATGGCAGCTGCCTATGCAAAATCTCTTCAAACAACCTCCAAACGACAAGAAGAATAAATAACACCACACAAAACACACCTTTGGCATAACTAGAAGACAGACAATCTTATACACTGCAGGTTACCTGTAAGTAGGAAAAGAAGCACCAAATTCCAGGAGAGTCAACTTCACAGAGAGCAAAGGGGTTCTGAAAAAAATGCACAAGAAAGATAAGATTGAGGTAAAACCACTCCCAGGGAGACGGGCTGGGGACGCGGCGGTGGGGGCGAGGGCTGGCCCGGGATTCCCAGGGTCCCAGGACCGGGGCGGGGCCAGGCGGAGGGCGGGAGGAACGAACGAGAAACCACCTTTCGCAGAAAGGAACGCCAAAGCCCGAACCAGCCGCCGTCTCTAGAAAGTTCTCCCCAACCCGCGTCCCTCGCCGCAGGCCGGCTCCTCCTAGCCTCTTCCCCCCGCCCCCTCCGCGGCGGTGGGACCAATCACTGCCCGGGCCGCCTAAGACCCGCCTCCTGCGCCCGCTGCCCGGGAAACGGCGCGAAGACCGCCTCGGGGACGAAGGCTTCCGAGAGTGGGGCTCAGTCGGCGCCGCTGTCCCTTGAGGGGGTGGACATCAGCCCCAAGCAGGATGAGGACGTGCTTCAGGTCCTCAAGCAAGAGGGTACAGACACAGGGACGCCCATGATCGGGGACCGAGTCTCTGTCCACTACACGGGCTGGCTGTTCGATGGCAGCAAGTTCGACTCCAGCCTGGACCGCAAGGACAGATTATCCTTCGACCTGGGGAAAGGGGAAGTCATCAAGGCTTGGGATATTGCTGTAGCGACCATGAAGGAGGCGGAAGTGTGCCACATCCCCTGCAAGCCAGAATACGCCTACGGTTCGGCGGGCAGCCCTCTCGAGATCCCTCCCAAGGCCACGCTTGTGTTCCAGGTGGAGTGGCGCCATCGGGGAGATTGCACTGGAAGGTACTCCAGAGACCAGATCTTTTACCGCCGGGAGGTCGGCGAGGCCGAGTGTGTGGACCTGCCTTGTGGGGTGGAGAAAGTCATTCAGCGCAAGGAAAAAGGAGAACATCCCATTGTGTATCTCAAGCCCAGCTATGCTTTTGGCAGTGTTGGGAAGGAAAAGTTCCAGATCCCCCCAAATGCTGAGCTGAAGTATGAAGTATAACTCAAGAGTTTTGGGAAGGCCAAGGAGTCCCAGGAGATGAGTTCAGAGAAGCTGGAGCAGAGCACCACAGTGAAGGAGTGGGGCACCGTGGACTTCCAGGAAGGCAAGTACAAACAAGCTCTGCTGCGGTACGAGATCGTGTCCTGGCTGGAATTTGAGTCGGCTTTCTCTAATGAGGACGCACAGAAGACACAGGCCCTTCGGCTGGCCTCGCACCTCAACCTGGCCATGTGTCATCTGAAGCTGCAAGCCTTCTCTGCTGCCACTGAAAATTGTAACAAGGCCCTGGAACCGGACAGCAACCATGAGAAGGACCTCTTCCACCAGGGAGAGGCCCACCTGGAGGTGAACGACTTTGACTTGGCATGGGCTGACTTCCAGAAGGTCCTGCAGCTCTACCCCAACCACAGAGCTGCCAAGGCCCAGCAGCGGATCCGCAAGGAGCTCCAATGGGAGAAGAAGCTCTATGACAACATATTTGAGAGGCTAGCTGGGGAGGAGAGCAAGGCCAAGGCCATGGTCGCTGCAGGAGACCAGCCTGTTGACACGGAGGTGCAGGACGGGCAGAAGAACCATGTGGCAGGGGGCCAGCCTCAGGTGGAGGCAGAAGTGTGGCCTTTCCCAGCCCGGCTCCCGGCTGCCTGCCCCGCTTCTCCCTACCCTACTCCACCCTGTTGGTTCTGTAAAAACTGAAGAATTTTGAGTGAATTAGACCTTTATTTTTCTAAAAACCAAAAAAGGTGCCCCCAAAGAAAGAACGTGTATCCTTAAGTGTGAAAATATTGAAGAAAGAAACCTGATGTTGATGGTAACAGATTCAGTGTATACACTGAATTCAGTAAGAGTCCATGAATCCATATATATATTAATTAATTAATTAAAACTAAACAAATGGGAGGTGGGGGAGGAAGTCTTACTCCTTTAGAATATCAACTGGTAAATGTGGGAGGAACGATAGAAAAATCACCATTTTGCAACCATTATAATAAAAATTGATTTAAGCAGAAGCTATCGATGAATGCTTAGAGTAGGTGAAAGTTTGGGGAATAAAGGATATTTACATTGCCTTAAAACATTTATTTTCAAATTATGTATTAATTAGCCGAGGAGGAAATAGTGACTTGACGGTGGAGAAACCTGGCAGAACCATCACAGCCATATGATTGCAGCCAACACCACCAATAATGGAACAAATGACATCGAGTGCCTCTTGATATGATGCCCTGAGAAGGATATAATGTCACATCTGTTTGCTTATACAACGTGTATAACCTGAATCTCATCAGAGGAAACATCAGGGGAACTCAAATTGATGGCCGTTCTACAAATAATAGGTGCTCTTTGAAACTGCCAGCATTACGAGAGAAAAAGGAAGACTGATGGGTGTTATTCTAGATAAAAGGACACTTAAGACACATGACAACTAAATGTAATTCATAACTCTGGGTATCTTAGGCTAGGAAAAAGCAGTTAGCTGTTATACGACATTACGGGGATAGTGGATAAAATTCAAATACGGGCTCTGGACAAACAAGCACTCTTATGTATCCTGGCAATAGGACAGCTGTGATTAAAAAAGAAAATAGACTTTTAATATCCTAGAGGAATCTACAATGTAGGAAATCCAGAAATAGATAAGAGTAATTAACTTTGAAAAATTAAAAGGATGGACTGGGGCAGAGGAATAAAAACCCCAAATACTGTATATTTGATTTTGAAGTTTAGATCTTTTTTCTATTTCAATGAAAAAAATCTCATAACGAGATTCAAAGATTGAGAAATCAAATCCTTGTTATAGTCTTTGTTTTGAAAGTCTTTAAAGTTGGTTTTCATATTGAACTGTCAGGAAGTTAACTAGCTACCCATCACCTTCAGACACAGTAGCTCTGTTTACACGACCACTGCCAACACATGAGTCACAGGATCAGACCATAACATGCCCACAGCTTGTCTTATTTAACTCATCGCTTCAGGGAACACATGGGGAAAAATACACTCTGTACAGGCCAACCATTTTAGCACAAACGCAAAACTGCACAAAACAGAAAAAGTTGCATTTCTTAAGTAGTCTGACTAGCAAATTCCATGGTTCTATGCAAGTCTGGACCATGTTTTTGAAAGAAATGCTTGGGCTTCCCTGGTGGCGCAGTGGTTGAGAGTCTGCCTGCCGATGCAGGGGACACGGGTTCGTGCCCCAGTCCGGGAAATTCCCACGTGCCGCGGAGCGGCTGGGCCTGTGAGCCATGGCCGCTGAGCCTGCGCGTCCGGAGCCTGTGCTCCGCAACGGGAGAGGCCACAACAGTGAGAGGCCCGCGTACCGCAAAAAAAAAAAAAAAATTCTTGAAAGAAATGCTTTTGCAGAAATTTTGTTTCTCCTTTATGCGGAGCCTGAAAAGCTGGCAAACTGCCAAACCAGAAGTTCTGAAGACTCGAAATGCAACCTGCGTCATTTGTATTGATTGTAATCCATAGCGTGTGTGCATGTGGTCATGACGGTGATCCACAGATAACACTGTGAATCATAACTAAAACTGGAAAAGTAGGTTTTGATAAAATATGATTTAATCAAATGCAAAAATCACATTTTAGCAACCTGGTATTGTCCTCTACTTAATGTGTTTCCTTTCTCCCCCTCCACTCCTTCCCCTCTTCCTCTCTCTCCCTTTTATTCTATCAAAGCTCACACTGGGGACTTCCCTGGTGGCGCAGTGGCTAAGAACCCGCCTTCCAGTGCGGGGGACACGGGATCGATCCCTGGTCCGGGAAGATCCCACATGCCACAGAGCAACTAAGCCTGCATGCCACAACTACGGAACCCAAGCGCCTAGAGCCCATGCTCCGCAACAAGAGAAGCCACCGCAGTGAGAAGCCCACGCACCGCAATGAAGAGTAGCCCCCGCTCGCCACAGCTAGAGAAAGCCTGCGTGCAGCAACGAAGACCCAACGCAGCCATAAATAAATAAATAAATTTATTAAAAAAAAAAAACTCGCATTGGTTTCAGTTTTCAGCCAAAGTTTGAAGGTTAAATGTTACATACCTTGAGAAAAGCTTTTGCCATGTTACCAGTTATTTCAAGGCAACTTTAGATAAGAATCCAAAATTAAGTATGACCTATGGGTATTGTGACATTTACCTGGAAAAAAATGCAAACATAGAAGTGTTTTGACAGGGCTCCCCACTTTATGAAAATCTAGACCCTTCTAATTTGTCAAGGAGGTGGAGGACTATTAAAAGTGTTTGTCTAGGGGGCTTCCCTGGTGGCGCAGTGGTTGAGAGTCTGCCTGCCGATGCAGGGGACAAGGGTTCGTGCCCCCGTCCGGGAGGATCCCACATGCCGCGGAGCGGCTGGGCCCGTGAGCCATGGCCGCTGAGTCTGTGCGACTGGAGCCTGTGCTCCGCAATGGGAGAGGCCACAACGGTGAGAGGCCCGCATACCAGAAAAAAAAAAAAAAAGTGTCTAAATTACGGAAAGGACCAATTTAGTGGTCTTGCTAAAAAAGAAATGAAAATGTTATAATAAAGTCAAAACCTTTAATCACTTTTTAAAAAATTAACTTCTCTCCTAAAATTAAAGCTGTTTTCCTTTCTTTTCTTCTCCAAAGATTGGGTTTAGTTGAGGTTCTGGAAAGAACTTTGTGGTTTACTTTAGGTTAAATAAGCTGAAAATTCACTAGATATCGGCATAAAATCTTTTAACGAGACATTTTGCATAGGAACATATTTTTAATTTCCATAAATAGGATCTACTAAAGTCTAAAAGGCAGCTCAGAGTTTTTCTTGGCAGATTCGTACAGAGAAAAAGGAAAGCAATGAGTTTGTTTTCTTGCGCCTGTATAAATGCACCACCCCTGCACAGCACATCGTAAAGCCTGTTACATCTGAGCAACACAATTAGTAATTGTAATGACATTTATGTCTGATGAATGAAAATATGTTCATGCTACTGCAAAATAATTTAAGCGAACTCATGTGCATACAGCTTATTGTATATGTGAAGCAAGTCAAACATAAGAAACATGATCTTCTTGTTCTGGAAGAATAAACAGAAAATAAATAAACATAGAACAAAATAAAAAGTAATTAAATACTTTCTCATTAGAAATGAATATATAACAATAAATATAAAAGAAAACACTATGCAAGAAAAATACTTCTTTACTCAACCACATCCTCTAGGCAATATTGTGAGAAATGTCCCCACTAAACCCAAGAAAGAGACTGAAGTAAATGAAGTATTACTGCCCATTTCCTGTGTGTTGATTCAGTAAAGGTGTATTAAATTCCACATAAAGTTTAAAGTGGCACCGTCCCTGCATTCCTGGAGCTCTCATGGTACAGGAGAGAGACATGCACACTCATAACACACTTGCGTAAGTAAGTACCACAGCTGAGGTGTGGTCTGGGTCCAATGCGATCACCGAAGTGGAAATCTCATCTTGCCTGGAGATACCACAGAATATTTCATGAAGGAGGTACATTTTAGCTGAGTAACAAATGACTACAAGGAACTCCCTGGACAGTTGCAAGGAGAACACTTGCAAAGGTGTGGAAGAGAAAAAGAGCATACAATATTTTGGAAAGCTAAATGTTTCAGCAGAGCTGGAGTATGAAAGGGAGAAGTTAACAATTTACCCATTATATTAAGGGTATTTAGGGGCCACTGAAATACTTTCATTGATTTTTTTGCTATCAAATTAGTTCACATTCATTAATAAATGTTTTTAAACAGGGAAAACATAAAGAAGAAAATTAAATCTACTTTACATCCTATTGGTAAATAATTATGTGACTTGACACACATTTTGTGCCACAGCCCTGCTTCTAAATATCTTGCCCACTTATTTTCCACAGCAATGAATTCTCTCAGTTTTGGTTCCTTCAGGTTGATTCAATTTTCCCTAGACTTTGCAGAGATTTCTTTGATTTTGTGGTATGTAGTTGCCGTTTTCTTCTCTTGGCACTAATAAACATAGTTTTCTTTTTCCGTTATTGTTTTCTCCTCTTGTTTTCCTTCTAACAGATTGATCAATTGTTGAGAAGGGTTTTTAGAAGTTTGCTCGTAGAAGCAGTTGTGCTGGAAATCCAGAGCAAATTTTCTAGTTTTCGTTCAGAGTAAGTACATGTAAGTGGCACTGCTGGGCTAACAAGTACTGTTTAAAGGTGTCTGGTTCACAGGGCAAATTGTTTCTGGAGAAATAACAATTTTTATTCCCATTAGTAATGGATGAATGCTACTTTCTGGCATTCTTACTAACACTGAGTGTCATCTTTAATCTTTGCAAACAGCTGAGGGATTTAAAAGAGCCATGCAATAAAATCAGGATTGCCCTTTATTCCTATCGCTTTTCCTGCAGTGTGTGAGACAGATAGGAGATCGGGAGTGTGGTGCCTTTGTAGTCAGGAAGACAATTTCTTATCTAAAATTGTCAAGATTAGTGAAATAATCTAGATGAGAAATTAACCAAGGAAGTGACAAGAAGAAGAAGAAATAAGGAAACAGATATGAGAGATAATAAGAAAGTACAAATACTGTAACCAAGAACATGTTGCTAAGGGAGAGATGAAAAATCATTCTGAAAATGACCGTTATCTATAAGACATGCTACACACATGGGCGCATATAAATCTCACAACAAATTTAGGAAATAAGTGTTATTATTCTGATCGTTCGGATTTGTAAAATAGGTTAAAGTACACATTTAGAAAGTTGCTTTGTAAGGATCCCACTCGTGACTAATCCACACGCCCCCCACAGCACACTGTACTACACTAGCTTCTGAAATGCTGCCTATTTTGCTAACGTGAACATCTTGGTATTGAAAGAAATTTCTAGCTCCGTCTCCACTTCCCTGGAAGTGCCTTCCTTTCCTTAGATTTCAGGCCAGTTTGTCACCCTGCTGTCTCAGTTTTATGATGCACTCAAAAACCACGTATCACTTGTACAGTTTTGTCTTTCTTGTTGTTAGGGTAGGAGTGATGCTCTTTCCAGATTTCTACATCCTGAGCAGAAGCTAACGTCTCTCCATTCATTTTCAGCCTCTGTGACCCTTCAACGCTCTTAACATGTCTACTTCCACCCCCCTATCACTTACCTCTCCTTATATACTTTCCACCTCTTTATCTATGCGGGATGCCTTCTGGGAGAGTTTCTTGGACTAATTTTCCTTGTTACGAATTCATTTCTTATTAATTCAGTCCACTCCCCTATCCCAATTCCTGCTCTTTTCCAAAGATTCCACAATTTTCTTCTTTTTATTTATTTTTGTTGTTTTTCCATTGGACAATTTTCTTCTTTAATTGTAATCTCACCCGTGGAGTATGACAGATGTGAGAAGGAATGATAAAGACCTGCTTGGAGTCCCACTGGCCTGCCTTGAGTTCCCTAGCCCAGCGGGCTCTGGCTTTCCTGCCTTATAAGCAGTTAGACAGGCAACCATTCACCTCCAGAGCGATGGTAGGACATAAAAGACCTGGACTCTCAATCTTATCCTATTATCCATGGTGCCAGGTCCTCTGTTGTCCTAGGCTTCGATTTCACTCACACACAAGGCATCTATGCCTTCCCAGATGAATACTCTTTGGTTTTATATTACATTTTCACCCTCTCACTTTTGTGGCATCTTGAGAGTTGGGTTCAGGAAAGGAGATAATTGCCCTTGTTTATTCACCATCTAATGTGAAATACTTTCATTATTTTTTTCATGGGAAGGCATTTATTTTAAATAGAGCAGTGTGTACATGTCAGTCCCAAGCTCCCAATCTATCCCTCCTCCCCACTTATCCCCTGCTGGTACCCATAAGTTTCTTCTCTAAGTCTATGAATCTGTTTCTGTTTTGTAAATAAGTTCAACTGCATCATTTTTTTTAGATTCCCCATATAAGCGATATCATACATTTGTCTTTCTCTGTCTGACTTACTTCACTTAATATGATAATCTCCAGGTCCATCCATGTTGCTGAAAATGGCATTATTTCATTCTTTTTAATGGCTGAGTAATATTACATTTTATATATATATATGTATACATATATATATATGTACACACATATATGTATACATATATCACATCTTCTTTATCTATTCATCTGTCAATGGACACTTAGGTTGCTTCCATGTCCTGACTATTGTAAATAGTGCTGCAATGAATATTGGGGTGCATGTGTCTTTTTGAATTATGGTTTTCTCTGGATATATGCCCCGTAGTGGGATTGCTGGATCATCTGGTAGCTCTATTTTTAGTTTTTTAAGGAACCTCCATACTGTTCTCCATAGTGGCTGTACCAATTTACATTCCCACCAACAGTGTAGGAGGCTTCCCTTTTCTCCACAACCTCTCCAGCATTTATTGTTTGCAGATTTTTTGCTGATGGCCTTTCTGACTGGTGTGATATCTCATTGCAGTTTTGATTTGCATTTCTCTAATAATTAGCGATGTTGAGCATCTTTTCATGTGCCTCTTGGCCACCTGTATGTCTTCTTTGGAAAAATATCTCTTTAGGTTTTCTGCCCATTTTTTGATTGGGTTGTTTGTTTTTTTGATATTGAGCTGCATGAGCTGTTTGTAAATTTTGGAGACTAATCCCTTGTTTGTCACATCGTTTGCAAACATTTTCTCCCATTCTGTGGGTTGTCCTTTTGTTTTGTTTATGGTTTCCTTTGCTGTGCAAAAGCTTTTGAGTTTAATTAGGTTGAATACTAATTAAATACTAAGTTTAATTACAATTGAGGTAATTGAGGTTAATACTTTTAAATAACAATGAACAAGGCACTTTTGTCGACCAAAAAAATCTTTCAGAATATAGCTTTTTACATTTCAAAAATATACATAGTGGCTCAGTTTAGCACCCAAATGTCAGAGGAAAATGTAGCTTTAAAATCCAGTCCCAGCAGTAATTAAGTGATTTTGATAAAGCAACATAAAACTTCTGGCAGCCTACCCAGGAAGACAATTTCTATCACATCAGTATGTAGCAAAAGACCAGAGCAGCAAGCAAAATACCTAGTCATGTTCATCTTTGCTTTGGCTTTAAGGCTAATAATGAAAGGCTTTATGAACAACAACAAAAAATTGGTAGTGATTTGGAATTTCGATGTTGATTAAATTTGGTAATCGAATGAGTGAATACCAGTATATTGTTAGGAACCAATCTGACACTTTATTCTACATTAAAATTTTACCTTATTATTTCTTCTTTCCAAGGTTTTCAAATATAACTAGCAAGTCAGACATTTGACTTACTTTTTGTTAAAACAAAAAAAACTCATTTCATATACGAGAATATGTAAAATCAAGCCAGTATAAGTCAATGCTCCCTTTACTGACAATTTATTTGGAGTCAAGTCAGCTCTATCAGAAGTAGCAGCAGGAAAACATGTTCCAATGCATCCAAGACTCAAAATGGCAGCTGGGTTTACCCTCTATCCTTTGGGAAATATTAATTTCCTACAATATGTAAAAACTCATTGCAGATAATTATATTCCCAGAGAAACTAAAATATTGTATTCCAAGACTTTCCAAGGTAAATTGCGATGTATACTTTTAGGGAAAATAAAATGTTTTTGAGTTTAGGTTTAAGTGGAAAGGATGAAATTGAGATCTTTCCCCATAACGTTTTACAAGTACCACATCTGTCCAGCTCACCAAAGACAGGGAAGCCCAAGTCATTCATCCGATGTTCAGTCAACCAGGCAGACTCCAAAATCAGAAAACCTGATTAGAAAAAAATTCAAGTTGTTTAGTTACAAGTGCAGTAAAATTTAAATCTTGACTATTTATACTAACAAATAAGTGACCAGATAACAAATCATAGAAAAATCATAGTTACATAAACATGGATTAGATCCTTTCAAAGGGAAACCCTAGATTCCTGACCAGACCTCAACTGTGGTGTGATGTGAGAACCCCCAATTCTTTACTAAAACACTGTGAACTCAAGAACTGGAGGACAGCCTTATTAAGCTAAACTAATCTGTTTTTTGACAAATGATCACCTCTAATCCTGATGCTTGATTTGTAGGACTGAATTTTTTAACCACCATATTTTACATATACCAGTATCCATACACTTCTAAAAGCAGAGTCTCTGATGTACTGTAAATTAGGAGCTGAGTTCACATCTTCAGGCACTTTCAGTGAATTATGAGACTAGAAGTGAACTTCAAAGTTCATCTAGTTCTGTGCCCTTGGTCATGTCTCAGTGAGGACTGCTAAGATAAAAGGAGGTCTATTTCTTAGCTTTTTACTCAAATAAGTCTGATTCAAACATAATACACCTTCATTTCAGAAACTTTTAAAGTAACTTCACAAATATTTTAAGTGAAAGCTTAAATAATGAACAAAAATTAGCCAAGTGAAAGTAAAATATACTGTAATTTTATTTCTACATTTAATTATTGGACAGTACTAGCCTTTTACAAAATGTAAAATAATATTCTTATATTTTAAAAATTAATTTAAGAAAAATAAGAATATACAGTTTTTTAACATTTAAAATATCTATATTTTATTGTTAAAATAATCACAATTAAAAATGTGATGTGTATATGTCTAAATTAGACCATAACAAAAATTATACACTTTAGAATTAAAAACTGGGGTATAAATAAAAATAAAACTTAAAATTTAAAAGCTGGGGTAGGGTTTCCCTGGTGGCTCAGTGGTTGAGAGTCCGCCTGCCGATGCAGGGGACACAGGTTCGTGCCCCGGTCCCGGAGGGACCGTTCATGCCCCAGAGGATCCCACATGCCGCGGAGCGGCTGGGCCCATGGGCCATGGCCACTGAGCCTGCGCGTGCGGAGCCTGTGCTCCGCAGCGGGAGAGGCCGCAGCAGTGAGAGGCCCGCGTACTGCTAAAAAAAAAAAAAAAAAAAAAAAAAAAAGCTGGGGTATAGGTGTAAAAGTATAGCTTTAAATAAAAATTGTACCAAAATGTACATACTATGTTGTATCCTGTTTCCTTCACTTAGATGATATTATGAACATTTTCTGTGTTAAAAAATATTTACCTACAATATCATTCAGTGGCTGTAAGTAGACCATTTAATGTATACACCATAATTTACTTAACCAAATCCTTTATTATTGGTTATTTAGATATTTTTCATGTTTACTTACTGTAAAGATTTCTTCTGTTGTACATTCTATATTTAAGTAGCTGCCTATAACCTTAATAATTTATTTAGAATGATTTTGAAATAAAGGAATTACTAGGGCAAAGTGTATTTTTTAAGCATTTGATATCATTTTTGCCTAAGAACAAGTAATAGAAATTAATCCAACTTCATTTATCAAATTCTATGATCATCTACCACAAAAAAAATTTCTGAAGAATATGGACATAGGAGAGCCCCAGTTTGACAGAGCAAATAATAGGAAATAGCATTCTAGCTTTTATTTGGAGAGTTTTGACTTAATGTCACTCCTACCAAGGAGAAAAAAAGCCACTTCAATACACACGATGTTTTCTTCCTCTAAATTTGTTTCCTTCCTCTAAATTTGTTTCCTTCCTTATAAAGAAATTACCACTTGATGAGGGCAAGACAACCAAGAAGAATGAGACCCATTTGATCTGATTGTTTTTAAGCCTCTTAAATACCAAGTCTATGAGTTATCTGACGAAGGATTGAAAGGATATGAAAATTGAAGGTATTTTCTTTGGAAGTGCATTTGACCTTCAGAATCAATGCTTTCTTAGCTATTTTCCTGTCACTCTTTATCTTTACACACTCACTTTCTCCTATTGCTCCCCATCCGTTTCCACTGAAATCAGAGAAGTCTGATTGAGAAGTAGTTACGTCTTTAGTCTCATATACACAATTATAAATTAAATCATTTGCACTTGCTATTTGCTTCAGCGTATTTTCATAGGCAGGGAAAAAGAGGAACCTACAGAAAGAAAGTTTTGAAAAACTAAACTGATTCACTGGACTAGAGGGCTGGCAAATTTTTTTCTAAAGAGCCAAATAGAAAATATTTTTATCTTTGAAGTCCATAAAGTCTTTGTTACAACTACTAAAGTGTGCCCCAGCCATAGTCAAGACAGACACAAATGGGTGAAGCTGTGTTCTAATAAAACTTTATTAACAAAAACAGGTGGTGGGCTGATTTGTTTACCCTATCTGCACTAAACTCTCTTTCCATTTCAAACTTTCCAAAAACTTAGTCACAACAGTTTCCATTATTGGACTAGCAACCGTTTTCATTTTCTTTTCTGGAATGATTCTCGCAAATTTATCTATAGGAAGAGAAAAGAAAATGTGGATGAAATGAGAGTGACATTCGTCTCTCTTTTCTTTTCCAATGATCCTCATAAGAGCTCTCTGTGATTCTTATGCACCTTGTATCAGAGCTGATTTGTGTTTGCTCACATGGAAAGTCTTCACCAACTGCATATCCTGGTGGAATTTGTCACCTCTTGAGATCATCAGTAGTGGCCCCTGACTTTCCAGTGTGAATCTCCACATAGTTCCAAAATCTCTGAATTGATTCAACCTGGAGAGTCATTGAGGTTTCTGGTCCCATTGGGAGGCAGGGTCTGTCCAAGTACAGCATAAGCCTGGCCCTTTCTAGGCTCAACAGTGATACCCTATGTTATTCTGATGCAACACTTTGTGTGTGGTAGAAATTATATCTCATGTTTTTCTAGACCTGCCAGAAATGGGTCAAAGCTAATTTTGCTCTCATTAGTGTAACATATCTAACTAGTTGATACCACAGACTTCTTTACTTGACCCAGAACAAGAAATTTGCTTTGCCGCCTCTAGCTGTTTAACATAATCCTCAATACTTTTCCTCAGAAAGTTGAAGACTTTCACCAGGAAATGCGTAACAAATGGATGGCTATGCTCCAAAATGTCCAATTTCAAACATCTTGTCAACAATGAAATCCAAACAAAGTTTATATTAAGGACATTATGAGCCAAAATAAATTTCATGCCTAACTTAAATGTTCTACAATGTTTGACAGATAATGGAAACTGCTTGAAAATAGAATACTGTTGTCATACTTAGCATGATTTCCCGATGTTTGATTTTACCCACATGTTAGAAAATCACATATATTTCAGAATATAAAGATTTGAACATTTTTCTTCAATTACACTGGTGTCTTCCACCACTCACTTTCTACTGATTGTTTTGTGTAAGTATGAAGCATGTTTGAGCATCTCCTCCATTAAAAGTTAAAAAAATTGCTAACGGCACACTCCCTTCCAGCTATCCCCCTATCTCTCTTCCTGTTCAACTAAGCGTCTTTTAACAGTTATGTATTTTAATCCCCATTCCCTGGTATCCCACTGCAATCCAGCTTTCTTCCCTACTGAAACCACTACTGTCAAGGTGAGTGGCAAATTTCTTTTGACAGATCTGCTGGGGACTTTTCACCACTTGTTGACCATTCCTTTCTTGAAACCCTTTCTTCCATTGATTTCCATAATCCTAACCTCTTTTCCTTTCAGATATTTTTTAAAGGTCCTCTTCTCACGCTTGCCCTTTAAATATGAATTATTTCCTCACGGTTTAGTCCTACCGAGGCCATCTTCTCTGCTTGCTCTGCACAGGCACTCCTGGTGATTTTTATCAACTCCATGGTTATAAGTCTCAAATCTTTGTGCCCGATTTCTCTGTGAAGCCTCCTACCTGTGTGCATACCTGCCTAGTGGACACTGCAACTTTGCTGGCTTCTGGGCATTTTAAGCTCAGTGTATCCCAAACTGAACTCCATCATCCTCACCTTTTCTCCAACCAGCTTCTTCCTATGCGTTCCCCACTGCCCACGCCAGAAACTTCAGAGTCTCCTTTGACTCTTTTCTGTCCTTCATTCCCACGTTTGGTCAAAAATCAAATCTTGTTTAACCTACTTTCCAATCATTTTTAGACTTTTCTCTTTTCCCAACGGCCCCGCTCCTGTCCGATTTCAAGTCATCCTAGCTACTCACTTGGCTTACTGAAACTGTCTGACTTGCTTACCTCTATCCTTTCCCCCCGGTCTTTCTCAAAAAGAAGCCCAAGTACCTGGATGAGTTTCTGTGATCCTTTGAATCCTAATTTATAACACTTCAACGGCTTTTCTGATGCTCTTAAGAGCTCAGAGATGGCTCACAACACCCTTCCTATCTGTGTAGTCTCCTTTTTCGTCACTCACCTCACACACCAGGCACATCCATGTTGAACCGTATCATAAGCATCCGTAGCATCATTCTTTTACCATCTCTCCCCTCTTCCAGAAATATTCTCAGCCATCTTCATCGCCTGGTTAGCATTTGTTCACCTTTTAAGTTTCGGCTTACGTATCATTTACACCAGAAATTCTTTTCTGACCTAATCCAATCCCTCAGACTGGCTAGCTATTTCTTCCATGCACCCCCATGGCATTACTGTCTCTAAAATTGCAACTCATACTTTATATTACTACCTGCTTGATTTTTTAAAAATTTTCCTAGTAAACTGTGAGGTCCATGTGGTCAGGAAACATTTTTATCTTGTTCAAGAAGTATGAATAAAAAATAATGGCTGGATAAACTGATATGCTCTCTGTCCTCATAAAGCTAATCGTTTAATAGAAGAAACAGATATTCAGCAAATAAACAGATTAAATAAATAATAACACGTGATTGAGGAAAGTTCTATCAAGTAAAATTGAGTGCTTTGAAACACAGAGTCCTGGAACCACTGAAGCATATAATCAGGGAGTGGCATGATATGGCATCATTTAAAAATTTTTTGAATCATTCTTTCTGAATGAAGAAAATACATGAAGAAAAAAAGTAACGGCCATGACCAGGAGTTATGGTATGCATGAAAACACTTGAGAGTTTGGAGGATTCACTGCTTATGTCTTCAGTATTCACTTAAGGCAATCATGGGATTACATAACTCTTCACCAGTGCGGTGGCCCAGGGTTGTTGCTTGGGTGTAGCGGGCAATGAGTAACTAACCAGATCATTAAAAGATGGTATTTTGTCAGGAAATTCATTCCCAACATCAGAGCCCATTTCTAATTAAAGCATTCTAGGCATACCGCCTGTACCTCCTTGGAAGTTCAAGTTCACTTGGATAAGAATCCTTCCCATTTCTCCCCTGAGGCCTTCTTTATTTTTTTCCCAGTCTCATAAGTTTATTGCGAGAATAAAATAATATAATGCACTGAGAACCGTGCCTGGCCCACAGAAAGGACTGAATGAAGGTTAGCTGTCGTTGACCTGGCTGGTCTGGAGGTGACTGCTATTGTTATTAGAGGTACAGGTGACGAGTCCAGAGGCACCACGCCTGAAATGGTTTCTTTCTTCTCTGACCTGCTCTCCCATTTGTCCACACACTCATTCTCATTCTCGGTCGTACTGGTTCCCAATTCCTGGAACAGAGACTTGTCGCTCTCCTTCAGCATTTTCTCGTGAACTTTGGTCTCGTACTCAGGCTGGTCCTCTTTAGATAAATGAACGGACTGATCTTCCCCCAACCTCTATACTGTCCACCTACTCATCAGCACCACCTCCACCATCTAATTTCCAGACACGGTGAAGATGTAAATGAATTCCTTCTGCCCCAGCTTAATGGCTGGTGATGTCTCTTTCCCATCTATATGGTCTATGTTGGAAAGTTTTCTCTCCTGAATATCTAGCATTCGGGTGGCAGTGGGTTTGGTTTTCGCATTCTCCCTTTATTGAGGTCACTCAGCCTAAGACATTTATCCTCTTTTCTTTTCTCTCCTTTCCTCTTCTCTTCTAATTCACAGAGAGGCAGCAAACACATTAGACTTCTAAACAGTCATCCTGATACACAGCAGGTGAGAGAAAATCAAAGACTTTCCTGCAGGAGCTGAGAGCACTTATAATACCCAGTGTCATACTGACCATTCTTTATAACCTTAACCAGCTAGTAGAAATTATCTGATTCTAACTTCACTAGCTATATGGCTTGAAAAATTATAGTGTCAATTCCTAATTATGTATGGCCAGAAGCTCATCTTAGACAATATGGTGTTTATGTTGTTTATAAGAACATCTTGAAAAGATAAATCTGTTTGATAAATTAAACTTTCTTAGCTGAGCTTCTCCAACCCAATAAGTAAATGACTACAGACATCTCAGGGAACTTTATCAAATGACACTGTCACTCACACCCTGGCTTCTGAGCTTTGTCCTTGTCTTTGATTATAAGTTTCCTCAAACTCTCTTGCAAACTTTTCATTTGTTACAATGATAAAGTAAACGAGGCTTTCCTGTAATGAATTTAATTTTACAATTTGTTCCTGGAATTAATCGTTGATTAAAAGGCTTGTGGTGGTCTTTGTAAGTCCTTTAGTGTTTCATTATTATAGAAACTCAGGAAACATTTATCAAAGAGTTCTTGTGCTTTAGGAATCATTCCATGCCATGTTTGAATATGTCAATAATGCTTAATAAAAAATGTACAATCTCATAACCAACCAACGACCAGTGTTTACACTATCCATCCGCCTTTTAACTCCGCCCGTAACTCCTATACAATCTAGATCCAAGTCTCCTGCAGCAATAAACAATCTTGACTCAGACCTCCAATTTTATAGCCTCACAGTTCACGCTCTTCATCAAAACCTATGAACCCTCAAGGGCTTATCCAGCCGGGTGTTTTAGAAAAAAAAGTTGCATTTCTCCCTTAGAAGAATTCTCATATCAGCCACTAAGAATTCTCATATCAGCCACTCATTTTGTTACTGGAATATTTTGGGTGACTAGTAATCATATGTGCCACTTTGACTATCCAATAGAGACTTAAAATCCTAGTGACACATTTCATACTGACAGGAAACCATCCTTCCGATTATCCAGATCCAAAGTAAAGTTTCATTTGCCCCATTTCTGAGTTCATTCCTCAGGCTTAGGCTCAGATCAGGTTAAAAATTAATCTTTCCTTAGCCAAGAACTTGCACAGCTAATGCTTGCAATACTGACTCATGTATTTAAAGTCATGCACAAAAATGGCAGAGTGCGTACTGTTACGCCATAGAGGGAAGGAATCCGGGGCAGAGTGTGTGCCATCCCTGCCTCTGGCCATGACGTGAAAACTGGGCTTCATAGCTCTACAGCTCAGAAGAGTCCCAGGTCTGGCATCACAATGGAGGGAAAGCCGTGGACAGCTCTCTGCTGGTTCTCGTGATCCCCACGCTCCCACGGAGAGACTTGGCTTTCCCGGAGCCCTCCTCTTCGAACTGTTTCCCCAGATCCCTTCATGGTCACTCTTTCTCCTCCATCAATCTTTATTCAGATCACACCTTCTCAACGAGACCCACCCTGACACCCTGTGAACATTTACGTCCCATCCTACCCACCCCTGCATCCCAACCTCTCTTACTCCGCTCTCCTCTCTTCTTTTTTCATACTCCTAAGTATGTCAGTTGGAACAATTATATCCCCCATTCTTGGGTGTTATGGCGGCTACAATCTCAGAATATCAAGGTAGAGAGAGAGGGTGCATTGTTCTGGGCAATATGGAGGTAAGGCCAGCTTCTTTCGTTTATACCATGTCTTCAGGCAATTACTTTCTTGGAAGATAATTTTAGTAGGTCTGATTATTGTCAAAAACCCGTTTTCAAGAGATTAAATTTTGTATGATCATAAGTTGAATACTCAAATGGGATGAGCCTAATTGATTTTAGGTTACATTGTCTTTTTGAGATAATATAACAGCTGCCAGTGTTGGCTCTGCTACTTAAAATGTATGATTAACAGAAGGATTCAAATGTTTAAACATTGGAGTTGGAAGTTAAAAATGTATTTAAATTAAGCAAAGACAATATCTTGGGTAGTCCTGAGTGTCCTGTAAGTGAAAAGTCATCAGTTAGCAGCATGAAATTTTAAGTGATGACATTTTCCTCTTAAGATAAGACAGTCCCTTTGATCTTTCATCTGATATGTCAGCTAGAAAGATGGGTTGGTCCCCTCCTGTTTCCTAGCTGTAAAGATGATCCCAAACTGAGAGCCCCTGACTGTCAGAATACACCTTCTCCATCTTTCTCACACCGGGAAGATAAAATTGCTGATATCTGAAAAATGAAAGTGTGTTGTGATGTATCTTGTGCAGATCTTTGTATTAGTTGAGAGAGAGGCCGTTATGCTAAGGTAACAAATATTACACATCATTTCCACCCACAACTATTGACAACAACTAGTCACAAAGTCCTGCGTAATCGCAAAGAATCTGAGAAATGTTAGCACTCTGTCTCCAGTACAATCCTTAACACACTCTTTAAGGGCAAGACACGTTCCTTAAAGAAGGATGCCGGCAATAGTGTGTGTGTGTGTGTTTGTGTGTGTGTGTGTGTGTGTGTGTGTGTGTGTGTATGCTCACTTGTCCCTCTTGAATCACTCTCTCATGGTGCCACAAAAATCAGGAACAAGGTTTAATAAGACTAGTGCCTCGATGGTACTGCTAAAGGATAAACTGAGACATGTTAACATTGCTAAGAGTTTATTTGAGCAAACATCAGTGTGAATGGGGCAGTGCCAACCCAGAAGTGGTTAGGAGTACTCCACAGAGAGGAGCTGGGACAAGGGTCTTGTGGAGAAAATGCAGAAGCAAAGTAAATAACTCATCTGACCTGCTACAGCTTCACGCTTTCATTATTTGGGAAAGTGGAGCTGGCGGGTTGCGATTGGTAGTTCTTGCCCTGCAGGCATTCACAGGAATTGCTGGTGGCTTAGGTCTTGGTGGCTTACAGAGGCTGCTAAGGCATTAGACACCCTCATTCTAATGGTTTCCTTGTTTAATTAATTTAATTAATTTAACAGTACGATTGGAAGGAGTCTTAAAATGTCTGGACAAATACTTTTTAAAACATTCCTTTTTTAAAAATTGAAGTATAGTTGATTTACAAAGCTGTGTTAGTTTCAGGTGTACAGCAAAATCATTCAGTTATATATATATTCAGTTAAGTATACATATACATAACTGAATATATATATATATTCTTTTTCAGATTCTTTTCCCTTATAGGTTACTACAAAATATGGAGTATAGTTCCCTGAAAAAAAATTCTTAGTTTTGAAATAAGAAAAGAAAACTAGAATGTGCTCAAAACAAATAATCACACTTTACCTTATCTTCCCTTTTATAAATACACATATTTTATATGTTTATAAAAATTAGATTCAAAGTTCTCTACCACCCAAGCACATGTGTGTAATACTGAGAATCCCTACTTGGATAATGGAAATTCTTTTCCAATAAGAATCATAATAAACGAGAATTCTGACATCAGCTTTTGTGGGTGGGAAAGCAGGTTGCATATTTTCTCCACGGTATTTAAAAAATGAATTAGAGCTTCTAGATACTCAAAAATCCCAAATAAAATTCTTTTTGTGATTCTCTTCTTGTTTTTGCTTGAATTAACCCTATGGCTTTTCCTGAATCATCCTCTTTTAGTCAGACTCACAGTGTTGATTCCCTGCATGTACTAGGAGTTCAGAGTTAAAAATAAGATACTCTTCATTTTTGAGTATAAACCAATACCTTAAAATTTCTCAGGGGAGTTAATGAAGATTCCATGAGCAATGATAGCCCCTAAGACTTTCCCACAGCAGAGAGAGAGAGAGTGTGTGTGTGTGTGTATATACATGCAGAGAGCAGGGAGGATGTGATACATGAACAGTAAATTTGGTAAATGTTTTCACAGGGTTTGTAAATTTATTCCAGAGACAAAACAGAAACAGAATGACCTCTCCCCAGCCCCATTGCTCCTCATTGACTGAGTGATATAGAAAAGGTCTGGACAAGTTCTCTGTCACTAGACCCCATGTCCAGAGATTGAAGACAAGCAGTCATCGTGAAGGGCTTCCTTTAACAAACAGACGAAGGGGTGAAGATGTGCTTGGAGAGAATTCATTCCAGTTAGTGTAGAAACAGTCTGTTAAAAACAGACTGCTAGGATTCTTTTGGGTAACTTGGCCTGACTTCAAAAGAGAAGGGCCTGAATAGGTATATGTATGGTATATACATAACTGAATCACTTTGCTATATACCTGAAACTAACACAACACTGTAAATCAACTATATTTCAATAAATTTTAAAATAAATAAATAAAAATGAAATGAAAGAAGGAAAGAGAAGGGCTCTGTGATTGCAGAGAGGCAAGCTGGACCCCAGTGATCAGCTGTACCTGTCCTCACCCACCTCCAGGTTACCTCAGTGCCCCACTCTCACCCCATATAGGTAGGTTTTTCCATGTGAGACACACATGAAAGTTTCTATTTGAGTAGCTTGGAAATTGTACTTTGTTAATTAAAGATCTTTAAGTTCATGGATTTTGTTCATTAAGAAAAAGCCTATCCAAGAAGGAACACCCAATCAAAATGATAGTTTTCCAATAACAGTAAATTAAGTGAAATTTCCCCGAATCGGCACTGTTATGGATTGAATTATGCACCACCCCCCAAATTCATAGGATGATGTCATTGCTCCCAATACCTCAGAACGTGACCTGTTTGAAAACAGAGCGGTTGCGAGTGTAATTAGTTAAAATGAGGTCATACTGGAGGGGGGTGAGCACCATATCCAATGTGCCTGGTATCCTCACAAAAGGGGGAAATTTGAACACAGACACACACAGGGAGGACAGCACGCAAAGATAAAGGCAAAGATTGTGCGGAAGCTTCTGCAAGCCAAGGAACACCAATGACAGCCGGCAAACCAGCAGAAGCTAGAAAGATTCTTCCTCTCAGTTCTCAGAAAGAACCAACTGTGCTGAAACCTTGATCTCAGACTTCCAGCCTCCAGAACTGTGAGACAGTAAATCTTGGTTATTTACGGCACCCCGTCTATGGTATTTTGTCGTGGCAGCCGTGGCAGCCGTAGCAGACTAGCGCAGGCGCTGAGAACAAGCACGCTGTGTGTCTGCTTTAATCCTGTGTTTTCCACAAAACAACCTACATCGCAGAGGGTAGCCGCAGACAGTAACAGCTGACCGGAAACACAAGCCACTGGGATTCCTCAGTTCTGGAAGACATCTCACTTAAATATATCTACCGCCAACAGCATCGCATCCTAGGGCCATAACAAGGATGTCGTGAAGAAACATGGATTTCTAGAATCCTGGCAGGTTAAAACAAGGTGGTTTCTTGAGATGATATTATCAAAAAGAAAATCGTTAAGGAAAGAAGATGTGGAAGAGTCTTGGGGGAAAAGAGTCTTGTCTCCATGGTTACTTCACTATGTACTGTCTCTGTTGCACAGGTTTTCCTCCATCACTGACCCCTCAGTCCAGACGAATCCCTTCCCCTACGAGCTCATCCATCAACTTTGGCTCTGCAGTCATTCATACTTTCACCAGCTTTCATACACTTCTTCCTTCTTGTAATCGCTTTGTCTTCCCCCACTACTCTCTTACACAGTTTTTAAGCAAACGCTTTTCCGAGGCTGCGGTAAGAGCTGCTATTAACTTCGGAGGAGGTCCGGTGTATGCAGAAGTGGCTGTAGGGTCAGTTTTGCAGCTCCCATTTAGCTACTGGATTTCTAGCAGGTCAAGGAAATGATGAAGGAGATTCGGGGCTTGGTTTCTGGCAGCAAACTCCACAACCATAACTCTTGCTGGATTTAGTGGAGCAGAGCAGCATGAATTCGTTTAAGTCAGGCTGGGATCAAGTCTGAGGAAGATTAGATTAGACCAAGAAGGAAGTGGATGGTGGTGGGAATTGGGAGGAGGGGGTGAGGAATGAAGGGTATTAAAGGGTATTAAATTCAACAATAATGACGATGATAACTAAAACTGATCACTCTCATGCTTAGTACATTGTCTCCATAAGAATCTAGGACATCAATAAGTATGTAAAAAACAATGGTAATATTTAAGTGCATTTCTGCAGCCTCTAGAAAATGGTTTAAATATGGACAAGAGATTATTTTATTTTCCTGATTGTTCAATAAACACTTTGCTAAACAATTTTTTTAAGGTATTGAATTTCCCTAAAGTGATCTCTTCTAAAAGCTATTCTACTCATCAGACACAATGTTTTAAAATTTCAGGCATTATCAAAAATCTTCTTCTTTTTCTTTTTCTTTTTTTTTTTGCATGAGATACTTTGATTACATGCTTCCCCACATTGATGCAAACGGAAGGACACCAAAGCCATGGCCTTATTTTCAAAATTTATTTTAGAAGTATTTAATGGGAGGACGATGAACTTGACAGTAAGGTTTTTATAAGCTATCAACCTCTGCTCTGTGCTATCAACCTTGAGCTCTTCCAGGCACTCCTGGTTATGTCAGAATTCTCCCACCACAGCAACTTTCTGGTCGATGTGCCGTAGTCATAGGGACCCGAACTAACCAGAGATGTCTGGAAGAGGGGGTGTCTGACCAAGCTGGAAATTCCAGGAAACTTACCAAAAAAGAACATATTAAATGCTTGTTAATTCAACCAATATTTCATGGACACCAGCATTCTGGAAAATTCTTTGTTGTGCTTGAGGGTAAAAATGAGTTAGATACCATTCCAACCCTTGAAGAGCTGATACTCTGGTTACAGCCCAGAGAGGATGAGCTGCAATCCTTAGAGCACACTCTAAATCAACACCTGAAAATACTTCTGAGGGGTCACTCTTTTATACTTTTATTTCTCCTAATTGAAGAATGTTCATTAGAAATTATCTGGGGAAAAAAATAGGCTGATTTCTCTGGACATGTTATCCCTCTTTAATTTTTACTTAGCAAACCCGTAGCTCTTACTAGGTTCCAAGCCTTACTATAGTCACTTTTTGAAAATTAACCCATTACTATGATAACACTCCTGGGAGGTATTTATTATTATTTTCTCCTATTTGATAGATGAGGAAATTGGAGCCCAGAGCTAGTAAGTAGCCTGCTCAGGTTTACACAGCTAGCAAGTAGGTTACCTTTAAGTAAGATAATCAAAGATAAAAATGTTTTTAAACTATCAAAATAAAAAGGAAAAAAATCATATTCTGTATTCAGGATTTAAAGTAAATCAGAACAAGTTTCTCTAACATTTTTCAGTGCCATACTAATTAGGACAACATGTTCTGTTCTTGATATCTAAAGATGTGTATGAGAGAATAAAATGTGGAAAAATAAAATATCTTCCCCCCCAAAATCAGGTTATGTTATTGTCCTTTTCAGACTGGCTAAAGAGCAATTAATTAATCTATGTGAAGCTTTCTTGGATCTATTAAAATGTTTGGCCTATGCACCCTCTATTGGGGAAAATATTTAATCACAAGCTCTCGTGATAAACACCATTAGGTATGGTTTACTCATCTGAAAAGTGTAGATAGTACCTCTGATGAGTACCTACATCAGAGGATTATGAAAGGATTTCTCCTTTTGTGATGTGATGGTATGACATCCAGGTAGGACACCTGGATACTGGAAAGGAACACTCCTCAGCCCGGCCCTTATGCTTTGCTACGAGCAAAGTACAGCTATAAAGAAAAAGGAAACCTTAACATCCACACAATCAAAAGTAAATGCCAACATGTAGATCAGCCAGTAAACCAGTGTAGGCTCAGAGACAGCTTCCCAAACTGCGTCAGCCCAGCGAAAAGGTTACTTTTCTCAGGTTAGCAAATTGGCTTCCTGATCACTCTGATCTTAAAGGTTTAAAAAAAAAACAAAAAACAAAAACTTTTTGCTTCAAAGTAATATGAGACAGAGTCCTACTTATTTTGGAAGACCTTACAGAACTCGTTATGTACTTCTGACTTCTTGGTAAAATGACTAAATCAGTACTTCTGGGATAAGAGATTGTGCTGTCAGACAGCAGAACAGTCAACCCAACAATCGCACCTCTGAAGGAAGCTCGGGTTTTTAGCTTTATTACCTCTTGGAATGGGAAGGTCATCCGCAAATCTGTCTGATGATGAGGTCCTGATAAATAAGCTTTAATTAACATGCTTCACTTTAAGAGTCCTTAATTCCAGTATCTTAGCACAGATTAGGAAAGCAAGATATAAACTGAATCTTCTGTTGAAAAATTGATGAGCCCCTTGAGCTCATTATCAAAGCAAACTTAATCTAGACCAAGATGCCTTAAGAATTGAGTCACATGATTCAATTGATAATCATCAGATTCACAGGATTCCCCAAACTCACGGAAATATATTTTTAATTTTAATTTTATAAGACTGCTCATCAGACCTTAACACTGGTTAAATTGGATGATCTCTTTGTGTTGAGCTCCCTACCTAACTGGCTTTTCAGTTCACAGTTCCCCTTTTTGGAAACCCAGACTAGTCTTGCAGTCCTGTTTCCGGGGGGCCTGCTGGCTCGGCCCTTTCCCCTGTCCCAAGCTCCTGCCGGTGGTGCACACAGGGCCTTCCCTTGGATACTCTGCAGTAACATTTCTTGGTCACTGCTGGTGTGTTAAGGTGCATACGTTTATTTGTTTTGTTTTATGTAGATCCTCAAATCCTAAAAAGTTAAGCATATCGCCTTCTGACACACCTACTTATTCTATGTCTAAGAACTATGGTCCCAGACACTGTAGATATCTACAAAAATGACAAAAATCTTACTAAAAACAACCTAGAATTACAAGGCCATTATGGGAAACATTCCAATTACACAAGATCCTTTACTTAAGAAGTGTACTCAGAAGCAAGGACTCCAAAATCAAGCAAGCAGAATGGAATGCCTGTTTTAATTGGCATACAGAAGCCTCCAGAAAGGCTTCAAAATTCCAAAATAGCTTCATTAAAAATTTTGTTGCTGGGACTTGCCTGGTGGTCCTGTGGTTAAGACTCTGCTTCCACTGCAGCGGGGTGTGGGTTCAATGTCTGGTCGGGGAACTAAGATCCCACATACCTCGTGGTGTGGCCTAAAACATAAATAAAATAAAATAAAATAAAAGTTTTGTTGCTAAAGGCTAATGAAAAATGAAAGACACAAGAGGTACCTAAAATGAAAGATTAAAGACTGACATAACTCCTACTGCCCCCCTCTATCCTCCTGTGTTTAAGTACTCATTCTAGCAATTCTCTGTCTGAATTGTCTTTCCACTCTGAGGAGACTACGTGACAATAAACAGAAGTCCGTCAAGTTAGTGGTCTTACAGATGCCCCTAGATATACCCTTGAAGGAGGGCACTCATATGGGTCTCTCCCAGGGTTGATGGGACTCTGAGGAATTTTCTGGTAAGCTGTTACATTATTCCCTTAAATAGCCAAAGAAACTAATATTAATGAAAAATCTTGCATATCCTTGGAAAGCTGGCAGAAGCCAGGTAAGGTTAAAATTCTTGCCAAAGTCAGCTCTCTCAGATGTCTGTCTCAGTGCCCAGTCTAGTGAGAAAAATAAAGATTTCCATTGTCCCCTCCTTTCCAAGTCCAGACCCATTGTGCAACTGAGTCCCCCTAAAACCGAGCTCCTCTGCCGAGTATATGATTAACCTCTCCGTCCGTTACTCCCTTTCTTGTCCAACACTTGCTCTCCTCATGATTGATAAGTATCAAAGAAAAGGGAGGACTGAAACCAGATAGGACCCTCTGGGTCCCTCCCAGGTACAAATCCTTTCTTTGTCCCCCATTTCTTCTTTGGTCTGTTTTCCTCTTTCTGGCTAACACCCCAAAATTGGTGAACATTGCATCTAGGCTCTATAAAAAGAAAAGGACCAAAAGACAAGAATAAAACTGCCTGTGTGGTCTACAGACCCTAACATTTTGACTGGCATCCATGGTTGTCCCTTTTTCAGTCTTGATTCAAACAGGAATAACCAGGAGGCATTTGCGATTCAGGACTCTCTTCCTCTGGCTGGGCCCTACTTCCCTGACCAACACCACCTGCTGCTCCTAGATGAACACTTCTGGGGAAGTTGAAGCTCAGTTACAGAAGATGCCTGAGCAAGCCACTGGGCTTAGAAAGGTGACTCCTTCAATGGAGTCCTTCTTGGACTTACTTGATTTAGATTAGTTTGGGTCTTGGAGACTATGCTTCTGACATGCACTCCAGACATTGGGAATTGCCCTACCTATACTAGTCCTAGTAGTCTCCCTGGCATGCTAAGTGCTCTCAAAAGTTTCCAGTGCATGTCCACAGCCACTAACCACCAAGCAAGTGATCTCCCTAAGACTGGAACATCAAAAAAGGAATGAAGAGAAAGACCAACTTAAAAATTGTGAAGCTGGGGACTTCCCTGATGGTCCAGTGATTAAGACTCTATGCTTCCAATGCGAGGGGCATGGGTTCAATCTCTGGTTAGGGAACAGCCCACTGCAGGGAGAAAAAAAAAAAAAAAGGGAACCTGAAATCATGGCCTGTGAATATCACAGAGATTAAGCACAAAAACATCATGACCTATGACTAACACACAAGGATCAATAAAAACTGCAAGAACTTCAGAATGGTAGCTGGAAGTGGCCCTAATGCCACCTTCCCAGTGAAGCTGAGAGTCTGATCAAAAGGGGGGAATTGCTAAAAAAAAAAAAAAAAAGAAAAGAAAAGAAAGAGAAGCCCAGAATGAGGTCACTTACCCCACAACAGCAAACGAAGATTTAATATCCAACCTAATTACAGTTTCAGCCACTCCCAGAAAAGTGACCTTTAACCAGTCAATCTGGAATTACCTGACCAGTACTGGTGAGGTCACCGGCAGAATAGAACCCTGCCTGTCTCCAAAGGAAGGTGACCTTGCCTGAGACAATCCACTCTTTGTTAGAAACTTCCTCTTTCTATCCCCTTCTGCCTATAAAAGCCTTCCATTTTGTACAGCTCCTCAGAACTCCCTTTTGCTTGTTAGATGGGATGCTCCCTGATCCATGAACCGTTGGATAAAGCTAATTAGATCTTCAAATGTACTCGGTTGGGTTTCGTTTTTTAACACAACAAATACCTCAAAATCAGTGCACTACAGAAAAGGCAGTAATTTACTTCCTGAGGAATACTATACTAAGTACTTCAGATACGTTTTCTTATACCACACTATCTTTATTCGTTCATCTGTCAGTAGACACAGTTGTTTTCACACACTGGCTATTGTGAATACTGCTGCAATGAACTTGGGAGTGCAGATATCTCTTTCAGATACTGATTTAATTTCCTTTGGATATGTACCCCAAAGAGGGATGGCTGGATCACATGTTAGTTCTATTTTTAGCTTTCTGAAGTATTTGCACACTGTTTCCCATGGTGGCTGCACCAGTTTACATTCCCACCAACAGTGCACAAGGGTTCCAAAAAGCACTAGGTCTTGAGGCAGACAAATCAGGGTTTAAAACCGTGCTCTACCTGCTCCAAGCTATGTGAACTTAAGTCATATCACCTTTCTGAATTCCCGCTTCCTTGTGTGTAAAAAGAAATTTACATCATAGGGTTGTAAAGATTTGATGATCAAAAAGGGTTTTATAGTGCCTAGACAGCGCCAATCATGTACTAGGTATTGAAACAGTTGTAGATCTTTCTTTCTTTCTTCCTTTTTTTTCCTACCTTCCCTGATTTCCACTCAGTTGTGAATTGGGTAGCACAGATTAATCGCCTGCTCACAGAAGTAAATAGCACTTTGGTATGTATAGCCAAATGCTTCTCAAGGGTTGGGAACCATCGACCCCAGCACCTTCTAACTCTCTGGTTTAATGTTGGCATTCATAAAAATGCAGTATCTACGTCTTGCTACCCTGCCGAGGAGGCAGAGACGAGGTTGAGTGTAATGCTGCTCAAAACCCGATCTGAGCAATTAAAGAAAGTTTCCATGTAAACCACAAGTGGTAGCAGTCAGGTCACTGTGTGGGCATGCTTGGAGGAGAGCACTGTGACTTATCTCTCACTATTTTAAAGCGTAAAGTATTGAAATTTGCAGTGAGATTTGTTCCAAAAAGCCTCTTCTTTATGATGCAGTGGACAATTTCTTTCCTACAAATATTCAGGCAATTTCTCAGGACTGTGCTGCTTTGGGTATCAATGCTGAGCACATGAACCAAATGCACTCCTATAATAAAACATTAATCTATCCCCCTGGTGCTTTTCCTAAGAGTATTAAAAAACAAGTCACTCAAGAGCTGTTGCTAGGAGGTTCTAGAGACCCACTTCAAGAAACAAAATTCAACTTCCAATCAACTGGGTAAGGTCAAAGTTTTATCTCAATGTGATGACATTTAACTCTGACAAGTTGGATATATATTCATCTTCATAAAATACAACACCGAGATTCTGAGCTCCAGGGCCAAATTCTCTGAATGCCTGTCTGTTGCTATCTGTATTACATATATCCTCCAAGAGATTCACTCGGATCAAGGATAGATTTTTCAAGTGGAAACATCATCAGCAAAGAAAAAACAGAAAAATGCAGGGATTGAAAGGATTGGAGACAGTACAGTGAAGAGAATTGAAAAATACATTTTATGCAAGATTATCAAGTGCCTTAGACTGTGTCACGTTTTTGAGAAAAATAAAACTGAGGGGAGACATGATAAAAAGTATACAGCCCAGTGGATTTGTAAGAATCACTATTAATTATTGATCTCTATGCATTTGCCTCAGTAGAATTTTCTTCAGGAAACATTCTAATATCAAAATCCAAGATGCTGTTTGTTATCAAAGCTAAAGAAAAAGTAGAAAACTGATAAACGTTGAAGGGCTGATGACATTTTAAATGCTTCATTCATCTCATTATCAAACAGTTGTAGGAAACTTACTCATATTATTCAAGAATTAACTATTTTATTATTGACTTACAGAACTAAAGAGAAAATAAAAAATCTTATTCTTCTACTGAAATATAGACCTTACAGACACCCACATTCCTTGGAAGGCTTGTTTTGCTATTTATACCAAAGGTGGGTATACAGAAGTACCACTATGTCATGAAAATCAGAATTCTTAAGGTTTGCTGATGTGGATAAAGTAAATGAGAGAATGTTAGATATTTCTCTCTACTGAGGCATTAAGAATACCTCTTTATTTTTAAACAATCTACTGTGTTGAGAATCTACCATGAATTAGCATCATCTGATCTCACCCAGGTTCACAGACAATAGGATATACTGATCACCTGCTCTGGGGTGGGAATACCACCAGCCCTTTCTTTCCTGGCGCTTTCACACTCCAACCCCACGATGGCGCTGTCCTTTGTTACCATCCCAGTCTCACTGTGGATGTCTCATTATAGAAATTTCACTCCTTCATCACCTAGCATCCATAAGGTTTAGGTGACATTGTAGCAGGCAGACTAAAAGCTGCACCATTTGTTTGTAAAAATTGTTCTGATGCCTGACTCATGTGGAAATTTGCTTTGACACTTCCGTGAATATTCCATCAAGATTTTGAATGTGTCTCTCCTACACAGAGAGCCCCAGACATAATACACATTGTTTCACTTCATCTGACATTAAGGTGACACAGGAGAATAGTAACATATGCTAATAAATACCTCAGAAATATCCTTTTTTTTTTTTTTGCGGTACGTGGGCCTCTCACTGTTGTGGCCTCTCCCGTTGCGGAGCACAGGCTCCGGACGCGCAGGCTCAGTGGCCATGGCTCACGGGCCCAGCCGCTCCGCGGCATGTGGGATCCTCCCGGACCGGGGCACGAACCCGTGTCCCCTGCATCGGCAGGCGGACTCTCAACCACTGCGCTACCAGGGAAGCCCAGAAATATGCTTTAAAAAAAAATTTTTTTTTTACTTATTTATTTTGGCTGCGCCAGGTCTTAGTTGCAGCGCAAGAGATCATTGTTGAGGCATGCATGTGAGATCTGGTTCCCCGACCAGGGATTGAACCTGGACCCCCTGAACTGGGAGCACAGAGTCTTACCCACTGGACCACCAGGGATGTCCTCTTAGAAGTATTCTTGATGACAATATATAGTTAGAATGAGAGGCATGAATGGGTTAACCCCATCAATTAACCTCTAGGAAGAAAAGCATAGGATCTCTCTCTCTCTCTCTCTCTTTCTTTTTTTTTTAAACCTACAAAGCCTTTAATTAAAGACCAGGATGGACAGGTCAGGGGTCCCCTCTGCCCCCTCTTCCCCACGGCACTGCCCCATCCCTTGAAACTTGATATTAAGTCAGTGTTTCAATTTGTCTCTAGCAAGTAAATTTCACAGAAAATCCAGCAAATGATATAGAGATTTTCTCTCAGCTTTATCAAGACGAAAAGATATTGAGTATTTTGAAATGTGATATCAGAAAAACAGCAGAATTTTGTTCTTCTGCCTCATATGGCTTTAATCTGTAATCTAAAAAAGGAAGACTTTCGCAGTTTAGAAATGATGGGACGGGGGGATAATTTAGGATTTTAGGATTAGCATACATGCACCACTGTATATATAAAATAGATAATCAACAAGGACCTACTGCAGAGCACAGGGAACTCTACTCAGTGTTCTGTAATAAACTAAATGGAAAAAGAATCTGAAAAAGAATATCTGAAATGTATGTATGTGTACAGCGGAATCACTTTGCTGTACACCTGAAATTAACACAACATAGTAGCTAATCCACTATACTCCAATATAAAATAAAAAATTTTAATAAATTAAATTAAAAAGAAATGATGAGCAGCTGAATATTGTGTAGTTATTAGTAGGAAGAGGCAGAAATAAAAGAGTTGCTTAAAATTTCTGAAAGCCATTAAGATTTTGAACCAGGAAATCCCAATTGCCATTACAGAGCTCAATGCCAAACTTTTTTTTCTCTAAAATTGTTCATTTTCATCCAGGCTGTTAGTCCAAGATTTATTTTACAAAGTGTACTCTGCCCATGGTCTTTCACAGTGTGTGTTATTTATTGCAGGTTTTATTTATCTTACACCAATATTGATTTTTTTTTAATGATTGTATTTGCAGCTTAAACCTTGCTAATCACCAATAATGTCTATCATTACAGATATTGTTTTTATTTGGGTCTGAGAGCAGAACCAAATTTGTCCCTTATTTTCTCCGCCTCCCCCCATCCCACCCACCCAAAAAACAAAAACCAAGGGAACAAAAATACGAACCTCTACTGCCATCTAGTGGTGCCTCTGAATTTTTTCAAATAAAACATCTCTGGTGCAGCAAGCCGTGACTAGCAGTTTAAAAGGATTCTTCCCCTTAAATTGCTAGAATGTTTTAGATATTTTAATCTGAAACAACTAGAGATAAAAACTTTAAAAAGAAAACTCATGTCTATTATATGTACATTATTATCAACAATATCATGTTTACCACTGCAAGAAGATAATGAATGCAGTGATGGCCCATTCCCATCTTACTATGTTGAACGTGTGGCTTCTTTAACTTTTTGTCATGGGATAGAGATTCACGTGATGTTGCAATAATAGCATATAGATTTCCATGGAAAAACTGCCAAACTCTTTTCGGAGTGGTTGTACCATTTTAGATCCCTACCATCAGTGCGTGAGAAATTCAGGTTCTCGGCATTCTGCCCAGCATTTGGTCTTAGTACTGTGTTTTATTTTACATACTGATAGGTGTATAGTGATGTCTCGTTGTGGCTTTGAGACATTTCCCTAGTAGCTAACGATGCCAAATTTCTTTTCGTGTGCTTACATGCTATGTACATCTTCTCTTTGTGAAATATCTGTTTATATCTTTTGCCCATTTTCTAACTTTTTTCTGTTTTTTTTGCTGCTGACTTGAAAGTTCTTTGTATATTCTAGATGTAATTCCTTTGTCAGATATGCAGTTTGAAAATATTACCTACCAGTGTGTAGCTTGTCTTTTCATTCTATTAACAGGGTCTTTCACGGAGCAAAATATTTTTATTTTGATGAAGTCCAGTTTCGCAAATAATTTTTATGTATCATGCTTTTGATGTTATGTCCAAGGGCCCTGCCCAGCCCTGTGTCCTGAAGATATTCCCCCCGCTTTTTTTTCTAAATGTTTTATATTCTAACATTTTATATTTAAATCTCTGATCCATTTTGAGTTTTTTTTTTTTTTTTTTTTTAAGCAGAGGTCTTCTTAGAAGCCCATATGATTTAAATTTATTTATTTATTTATGGCTGTGTTGGGTCTTTGTTTCTGTGCAAGGGCTTTCTCTAGTTGTGGCAAGCTGGGGCCACTCTTCATCGCGGTGCGGAGGCCCCTCACTGTCGCGGCCGCTCTTGTTGCGGAGCACAGGCTCCAGACGCGCAGGCTCAGTAGTTGTGGCTCACGGGCCCAGCCGCTCCGCGGCATGTGGGATCTTCCCAGACCAGGGCCCGAACCCGTGTCGCCTGCATTGGCAGGCAGATTCTCAACCACTGCGCCACCAGGGAAGCCCTGAGTTCATTTTTGAATAAGGTGTGAAGTTTAAGTTGAGCTTCACTTTTTAGCATGTTCGATTGCTCCAGCATCATTTGCTGAAAAGAATATCCTTCCTCCATGGAATTATTTCTGCACCTTTGTCAAAAATCAGTCAGTTTGTGTATAACATAGGACTTTTATTTTGCTTTATAGTTAAATATATTACATGAGGACTCCCAAGCGCAATCTTTTGGTGAAACTAATACGAAAAAAATGAAAAGAGACAATTTGATAAAAATCAAAATGAAGCTCAATAACATTAAATGACCTTGGCTAGGAATACACAGAAAATTATTCAAAATGAGGAATGGAATCTTATGTAATCTTAACCTCGCCAGCTGAATTAAAACCTAATTTTAAATGAAAAGCTGTACAACCAAACAGCAGAGAGCAGGGCTTTGCAATGGCTTCCATAGTTTAAATCCTGGAGAGGCCCTTTACCAGCCACAGGACCCCGGGGCCCCAGCAACTAAACCTTTCAATTTCTGCGTTTTTCATCTTTGAAATATAAGTAATAATCCACGTCTCTCCTTGTGCTGCTGTGAGGCTGAATTAATACATGTGAAACACTTAGAACAGCGTTTGACATATTAGGAATGCAATCAATGTCAGCTATCATGAATCAGATCTGACATAAAAAGTGATTATTCTAGTAATGGCATGAGTCAAATCTAGCTTTCAGGATGAGCTGTAAAGCAGTTTCCCTACTCTAAGTTCATTTCTTCCTTGTAAAATGGGATGGTTGCAAGGAACAAATGAGCTACAGTAGCAGGAGATTGTATTACCATGGTCAGTTACTGCTTTAGTAAAGACTACTCCTAAGATTTAAAATACTGGTTGTCACAATGAGGTATCACCTCACACCGGTCAGAATGGCCATCAGCAAAAAACCTGCAAACAATAAATGCTGGAGAGGGTGTGGAGAAAAGGGAACTGTCTTGCACTGTTGGTGGGAATGTAAATGGATACAGCCACTATGGAAACTAGTATGGAGGTTCCTTAAAAAACTAAAAATAGAGCTACCATACGACCCAGCAATCCCACTACTGGGCATATACCCTGAGAAAACCATAATTCAAAAAGAGTCATGTACCACAAAGTTCATTGCAGCACTGTTTACACTAGCCAGGACATGGAAGCAACCTAACTGTCTGTCCATCGACAGATGAATGGATAAAGAAGATGTGGCACATATATACAATGGAATATTACTCAGTCTTAGAAAGAAACAAAATTGAGTTATTTGTAGTGAGGCGGATGGACCTAGAGTCTGTCATACAGAGTGAAGTAAGTCAGAAAGAGAAAAACAAATACCATATGCTAACACATATATATGGAATTAAAAAAAAAAAAGTGGTTCTGAAGAACCTAGGGGCAGGACAGGAATAAAGACGCAGACGTAGAGAATGGACTTGAGGACACGGGGAGGGGGAAGGGTAAGTTGGGACGAAGTGAGAGAGAGGCATGGACATATATACACCACCAAATGTAAAATAGATAGCTAGTGGGAAGCAGCTGCATAGGACAGGGAGATCAGCTCGGTGCTTTGTGACAACCTAGAGGAGTGGGTTAGGGAGGGTGGGAGGGAGGGAGACGCAAGAGGGAGGGGATATGGGGATATATGTATACGTATAGTTGATTCACTTTGTTATACAGCAGAAACTAACACACCATTGTAAAGCAATTATACTCCAATAAAGATGTTAAAAAAATAAAATAATAAAATACTGGTTATCATCATTTACTGTTATCAATAATATCAAGTGTTTCTGGAGCCCTGATGTTTATAGAAAGTACTGTGGTGGCTACTAGGGTTAAAAAGCAATAAAAGCAGTCATTATGCTAGATTGCACCTTACAGTTCACAGGCAAAAGTAGGCCATTCAAAATAGAAAAGGGAGGGAAGCTACAGCTCCCAGAGGCTTATGAGACTAACCAGGTTCATATCCATCAAGCCCAAATGTGGCTGGAGGGCTGGGGAATTTCAACTCCAGCAACTCTATTGACCTAGTTTTTAAAGACAGGACCAACTTTGTGCAAAACTCATGCAAATGAAGTTTCTCTGCTCTCCTAAGAGAGAGAAACACAGATTAAGGAAATCTCCAGCTACAGAAGCGCAGCAGAGTTTGATCAACTTAATTAGCATACGTGAGAATTAATCATCGACAAAGAAAATTCTGTATGGTGCCTTCAAGCACTGTGGATACTTACTTCTCATGAAGATAATGACCTAATACATAATAGTATTTTTTAAATATATCATTATTTTGAAAGAAAGGTAGCACAGGCTGCTTGTCTGCAAGTGCTTGGAACCTCTGGTAACATCCTAAGGTGAGTCAAATCACTCACTGCTCCCACCACCGCTGCCTCCTGACAATGCACCGATTTTCAGCAAATAGAGTGACATCTTGCTGATTCAGCCCACCTCACTGATGGCAAATACCTCCCTCGTCCAGAGAAGCAAGCGGTCTCAGAGAAGCCAACGGAACTCATTGTAAGCAAAGCCATAGCCCGCTCAGGGGAGCAGTCGCTGCAACAAAAGCATAAGTGGCTTAGCAAGTTTGGATTGAAAAAAAAAAGTTGTTCGTATTCTTGCAATAAGTAAGTAGATTCAACTTGGAAATCAACGTCTCCTCTTGACCTTATAACATCACTCTCTCCATCCTAGTCTATTAACTTTTTTTTGAAAAATCATAATAACACTGTACTTTTTCCTATGGATTAATTTGTTGTGTATTTAGTATTTTGAAGACAAGAAGTTTTAGCATTGTTATTTATTTATTTATTTTCAGGATCATGTCCACGTCTTTTCAAAAGAAAGTCCCAGTAACATAGCCAAGACTGGAATGGCTCCCTGAAGCTGAACCATTTTCAACATGGGAGCAGGAAAGAGAATTCACTCAGTGGCGCAGTGCAAACTGAACTGTCCTGAAACACTTTGGGAGTGACCTGAAATGCCCGTGCATCTGTTTCCTTTGATCAGTGACAGCCCGTCTCTCTTTTTCTTTTCCACCTAAATATAGTTTATGGACCTGAGGAAGCGTGATCATAACCAATTTGGAGGGAGAAGGGATGTAGGAATTGGATCCAAGATTGCTGTTTTTCTGTGGGATGAAGGGGTATTGTTTGTCTTTGGCATTTTGAAAATAGCTCGTAAAGCAAGAGAAGGGACCAGCTTCAACCAAGGGCGTGTGGGCGTTTTACTGCAATATCATCACAGGACTGTCCACGGGTGAAGGTTGCTCACGACAGTTAAGACTTACACTGTTGCAGCTGGCTCAGTCTGGAATTGCTCTGAATGTGAGCTTCTCCCACACCTCCAATTCTAATTACAAAGACTGTCAGATGAGGAATCAGGAGCCTGGAGCAAAATTCAGCGGGGAGATCTCAGAGAAGAAGGGAGGAAAGCAGGCTAAATAAAAGACAGAACATCACTGGATGCAGGAAGAAAAGTTTTCCCTGAATAAAATTTTTTAAAATGACAACACTTGACTTTATAGTTGAAGTGGCAAAGAACAGACCGGCGAATTATAACTTTAAAAATACCTGTGTGAGAATGCTGCAAAAATAGTTTTATAAGGCATCTCCATTTAGAGAATATTATATCATCGTGATCCCTGGTAGAGCAATTTTACTTTTCTGTTCTGAAGACCACGTAGGCGAGAATCATAGATCCACAGGGATGTATTTGACTTAGGAAAGGTCAAGCTGAGGTAGCGTAGGTGAACAAAGAAGATCTGGAATACGATTGGTTTAAGGGGAAGGTTTTCGATTAGATGTTAAAAATAACTGCCCGGTAATGGAGCCAACTTCGAACCAATGTGACTCTTTCCTGGTGTCTTTATAAATTGGTGTAAGTCATGTGCCATGTGGGAGTTCATCTGACCCTTGGTGAGCTGGGTAAACCTGGACTTGAACCCTACATTTCCACTTGTTGAAGAAGTCCAAAGTCATTCTATGACCGTTGGCGAATGTCTGGACATTTGCTCTCTCATGGCTTCCTGGGCTCTTGTTCCACACAGGCTGACTGGGTGCCCCCTCCTATTGACCTGGATATCAAACTGCTCCTGTATTGTCTGCCTCAAAATTTGAACCAAAGCATTTGTAAACATGTGATTTTACTGATGATCGGAAAGGTTGGGGGACAAAAACACATCACTTATTATATTGCCCTGTTCTCCAGGCCCATTTTTACTGCTCAGCACCAGAAGTTTCTCTCCTGGCTTTTTCTCTGCAGCACCTGCTCCTCTGTTTGGCTGGCTTGTCTCTCCTCTTCTGCCCACCTCTTTACTCCCTCTCCCCCGACCCTGTCCTTCTCGCTAGGAAACAGCACATTCTTCCCTTACCTCATGCCTAGCAACCTCCCTGGCCTCTGAGGTCACCAGCTGGAGTACTCCCAGCATTTATGAACTTGTTTTCTGAGCAGAAAGGGCTCATAGAGAAGAATTCTGGACCAAATGTTAGGATAATATTTCCTAACTGGATTATGTTACGTCTGTATTTGAATGAAAGACATTTGGTGTGGTGATGTTGAAAATCATTAGAATGGGACGCATGACTTCTCAACAGTTTATCCCATTTAATCCTTAGCAAGTGTAGGGAAGGAAAAACTTTTCCTCTACCCTCCTGGGCTCAGTAACTGAGAACCTGTAGTGCACTTACTGGTTTAGACATATTCCACTACTAGACTGTAATCTTCTCGCACAATTGTTTTCTCAAAAAATATTTCTGGAATAGTGAAGTAAGTAGCAATCTTATTTTAGTGAAATTACTAAAGAAAACGCCTCAGTTTTCCTCTATAGGCTTAATATTCAACCAAAGTCGTTGGTTGAATGAATCAGAATGAGTTGATCTTGAGTCCAAATGGAGGAGTATGTCTATCTCATACTCTTACATTCATGTTTCATTGTGTTATCAACTTACCCCCAAGGAATGTGAATCCTCATTATTTAGTAATAATTTTTCCCTAAATCCTGTCATATGCTCCCATAGCCACAAAAACGTTCTGCGTTGGTTGGGTTAGACCAATTTGTCTTCACAATAATTTCCTTGATTGATGTGCAGCTCAGAGAAGTAAAGCGAGCTTCCGAGTTCATCACTATGATTATCAAAATAATGCTCAGCTTCTCTAGAAAGAGCATCCCTGGTGCCCGCCAGAGTACCTGGGACATAGCTGATGATTACTTAAAATGCGCTGAATGAATAAATGAACAAATTAAAGCACAAGGGGTTTAACTCCTAAAAATACAAACACTTTTTCATTCATTTAAGCCAATCTGGCCTCATCTTCCCTGAAACAGTGATAAGAATTAGTCAAAGTCGATCAGAATCAACCCCAAATCTTTGACCAGCTATGAAGGAGAGGAATGGGCAGTTCTCTGAGTAACTTTTTTCTAAAACAAAGGCCAAAACAGATGGATTATCTACCTGGGTCTTTTTTTTTTTTTTGGCTGCACCTCCCAGCACGTAGGATCTTAGTTCCCTGACCAGGGATGGGGCTTTCAGCCCCTGCAGTGGAAGCCCGGAGTCTTCACCACTGGCTCGCCAGGGAAGTCCCTAGCTTATCATTTTTAACTGTGGCCAGTTTCCATAATTTTGACTCCAGACATCTCATCAGTGAACACTTGCCACTAAGTCTTCCTCGTGGGGAGGTTGTTCATCAGCAGAGGACGTGTACCTTCTCCATCATGCCGCAGGGCATCGGACGACACCTGGGCCACCCCGATGCTTACAAAAAGACCACAAGGAGCTCTCTTACCCTCATCTGATTTTCTGAGCTAAACTGCGAGGGTTGCAGAGCAAGTGATGAAAACGGAGAAAGGCTGTTGATTAGAAACATTCAGCCCCACCTCACACACAGGAAGCAGAGCTCAGCCTCCTGCCAGCATCATTGCCTTTTCCCCAGGGTGTGCGCTTTGTCTGGGGAACGCGCCCCTCTCAGAGCACCACTGGGAGGAAACGAGTCAGAGCAGGATTCTGGGCTGACGTTCATCACTGACTTTGATGACCTCTTTCCAAGGCTGGAAAAGACAGCCATGAACAAGGCTTCTCCGGGAAAAGAGAAGCTGCCGTCTTCTGTGCTTCCCATGCAGACCGTCTTAGCCTAATTCCTACCTCTATTTTTTAAGGTTAGGAATGAGGCTGATTCTTCTCCTGCATCAGAATAATCATAATAGATACACCAGGGACTTCCCTGGTGGCGCAGTGGTTAGGAATCCGCCTGCCAAGGCAGGGCACACGGGTTCGAGCCCTGGTCCGGAAAGATCCCACATGCCACGGAGCAACTAAGTCCATGCACCACAACTACTGAGCCCGCGTGCCACAACTACTGAAGCCCGCGCACCTAGAGGCCGTGCTCCACAACGAGAAGCCACCGCAATGAGAAGCCCACGCGCTGCAACGAAGACCCAATACAACCAAAAATAAATAAATAAGTAAATAAATTTTAAAAATTAAAAAAAAAATAGATACACCAAGAGAATAGGCAAAATTTGGGGCAAACATTTGAATCTGCTGAGAGAAGTCACATTTATGATAACTGGTTAACAACTATTGGCCACTGGGGGAGGCAAGGAACTCAAGTGAAGAGCTGTTGTGGGATGCGGTTCTGTCTGCCTTTGACAGACGGAAGAGGATGCTTCAGAGTCTGCCGGGAAAGAAGTACTGTGCTATCCGGCCTCAGGGGCCACCCTGGCAGGTCCAGACACATGAGGAGCTGACATTTGGTGTGGTGATCAGTACTGATCTTAATCAGTACCTCCAGCTATCTCCAAATGCGTCCTCTTCCCAGCTGCTGTGGCTCCAATAGCTTCGGTTTTATGTATTTCTTTAAGAACAGATCCCCTGTTATTATCTTGAAATGGAACATCAGAAACACATCAGTTTTATGTCTCTCACTCATCTGGAGTTCAAAGTATTGCAACAGTTCTGTTTCTTTTCCGTAGGAAATCACAGCAGGTGACCCTGAGGTTTCCCAACTTGAAGTAAGTGCATTGAACAGTCAGGGGTTTCGAAGATTTAGCTCATGAGCTAAAAGTCCACACTAACCATGTATCGGGTCGGAATGACTTGCTGTTGGAAAATAAACTGCTATAATAGCTCAGAGCGAACCCTGAGTTTTGTCAAAAATCTGTCACTTTCAATGACGGTGAAGATTGCATTTAAGGAGTCACTCTGCTTCTGCCTTTGCAGATGTGTTTTCCTCCATGTCCTATAAAATGAATCTGTGGAAGTAATCAAGGAATATCCACTACCCAGTGATGAAATAAAAAGATCACTCAAGAATTATTAGCTTATTTTTTTTGTTAGATATTAATCAAAAAATTCCAACCTGCTTTATTGATAATTGATATCATCTATTTTGACTTAATTCTTTAATTTCATTTCTTGGAAACAAGGCACATGATTTTCTCTGTAAAAGTTCAATTACCAGTTGAAACTGCATTAAGTTTTTAAGCTACTGAATTAAATTAGGTGCTTTGATACAGTAATTGACTGAACAGTTTAACATCAAGCTATAGGAACATGGAGACATTTACAATGAATCACTAGTATTGGCGAAGCCACCCCCCAGCTAACCTGCAAATAGCAAATCTCAGCTCCCATTTTGTGAAAACTGATGTATTTTCACAACTAAAGTTGCCTCTTTTCTTTTTTCTTTTTTCCCCAAATTTTCATCTTAAGGAATTAAATCTGAGAAATGGGGGAGGGCCGTGTTTTGAGGAAAGAGGTCACCAAACAGACTCCAAACCCTGAGGTGGGGCAGTAAGGCCTCCTTTGCTCAATTCCTTCTCTTCACCCACAGTGTCCCCTCACCTGAGAACAGAAATCAGATTTAAAACAAGACAAAACACACAAACAAACAAAAAAACCAGGAAAGGGAATTAAAATAGCTGCAGCTAAAGCAATAGGATTTTTGAACAGTAGAGAGAAATCACTGGGAAATATTATTTTCCTTGTTGTCAGAAACTTGGGGTCACACAGGAAGTTGTATCAAGGGGCCTCTGGGATTCAGGGATAAAGCAGGACTAGAAAAAAACATTTGGCAAGAATGTGGGAGGAATCAGGCTGCCACTCAAAAAATTACTGTCCTTTTATTACTCAAGTGGCCCAAATAGGAAATGGATTCCTCTGATATGTGATAAAGACCTTCACAAGGTTGTAATAGTGGCCAGGTTTCTTGGTTACCATTACCGTACCGAGTAGAAACATTTCATTTCAAAGATATTTTCCCGACTGTCTTAAATCCTGTGTGTAAAGAGGAAGCAAAAAAAGAAGAGAAAAACAGAAAATGGTAAGCTAGGCCACAAGGGTAAAAAAGACAAAAAACAAAATGGTCTGTGTATGTACAGAGCACACAGGCTTTGGCGGAAAATATTATAAAAATAAATTAAAATGTAACATGGTAAATGCTATTACAGAGATGCAGATAAAACGCGGTTGGAGGACAGGGCAAGGTCGGAATCCTCACGGCATTTGAGATGGGAATTGAAGAAATAACAGCAGTTTTCCAAGAAGCAAGAAAAATGCAAGTGTGGTGTTCCAGTCAGGAAGAGCAGCGCTGCAGGCTGGCATTTACAGGATGAGACAGTCAATGAGAGAAGAGTATACAGTGCATGGCAGATACAAATGCAAGAGAGGCTGCCAAGTCTGCGAGGAGCCAGAGCAAAAGGCCCTTCTCCCAGCCTGCCCAGGCAGTGCCTCTGCAGCTTTCACTTGAATCTGAATCACCTAGAGGAGGGCTTGATCCATCACAGGGCAGGGGAACTGAGAGTTTTGCTTTCGGTAGGTCGGTGGGAGGTGGGGGGTTAGATGGGGCGTTTGGATTGGAGGTGAGGAGGGGGGTGAGGCAAGACTTTGCTAATTCTGCAGAGCCAGGGACCACCCTGCCATGTAACACTGAGATCAGGTGTTCTGATTGCATCCTGAGGGCGATGGAACGACCACAACGACAGACCACAGAGCACTATGAATGGAGAGACATGTGTATCATTGGCTTTGGTTTACTGTGTGGCGTATTGCCCAAGTATGAAAATCTGGTAATGGGAAAATCAATATGGGATTACTAAATATTCTAATTGGGAGATGAACAAAAATCTCAGTTCCCTGACCAGGGACTGAACCTGGCCATGGCAGTGATTGTGTCGGATCCTAACCACTAGATCACCAGGGAACTCCCGAGAGCTTCCTATCCTGGTAGAAACTTAAATAAAGAAGAATGGCAAAGAAATATGTCTTAGGTAGAAGCAATAGGATTGGACATCCTCTTGGATTTGAGAGTCGCCATAAAGAAAGAAATGAGGAAGGACAAAGTAAGTCTTAGCCCAGGAGAACAGGAGCATAATAGAGGCATTAACAGAAGCATAGAATATAAAACACTGGAGCAGGTCTCAAGAAGGAGGGATACTGTGACTTCTATTTCCAGCAATATTGCTTTTTTTTTTTTAAGATATTTTTTGATGTGGACCATTTTTAAAGTCTTTATTGAATTTGTTACAATATGGCTTCCGTTTTGCGTTTTGGTTTTTTGGCTGTGAGGCATGTGGGATCTTAGCTGCCCGACTAGGGATCAAACCTGCACCCCCTGCACTGGAAGGCGAAGTCCCAACCACTGGACCGCCAGGGAAGTCCCCGAGCAATATTGCTTTATAGATAATTTAAAAAACATCCTGTACAATGCTGGATTAAAAAACAAATCTTTTTTAGGGCAGTGAAAGTACCCTATCTGATATTATAATGATGGATACATTTCACTAGACATTTATGCAAACCATAGAATGTACAACCCACAGAGTGGATCCTAAGGTCAACTACGGACTTTGGGTGATTACGACATGTCTATGTAGGGCCATCCTTGGTAAAATGTACCATATGGTGAAGGCTGTTGATAACAGGGGAGACCGTGCATGTGTGGGGCGGGGGGTACATGGGAATCTCTGTACTTCCCTCTCAATTTTGTTGTAAGCCTTAAGCTGCTCTAAAAAATATATAAAGTCTTTTGAAAAAAACAAATCTTTTTGACATTTAGGAAGGCACACAGTGTCTGACGCTGCTCAAAGATTAAATAGGATAAAAAAAAAGATTAAATGGAATACAGAACAAATCTTAGATTTGGCAGCCGGAGATCATTCATTATCTTCCTAGTGAAAGTAGTTTCCCTCAACGGGGAGAGAAGAAGCCCAACTGTAATCAGTTGAGGGGTGCATGGAAGTTCAGAACGTGGGCACACCAAGTGTGGCTGCACTCCTGAGAAACGTGATAGTGAAGAGAAGGGAGGTTACACGAACTTGGTGGAATGTTTGGATCGAGAGAAATTGGTGGTGGTTGTTTAAGGATAAGAGGAATTTTTAGCCTGTTTGCAGGCAGATGCCAATGGAAAGGAAAGGTCCAAAATTCTTGAGATTGGCTACAACTGGTCAAGCAAGGCCCACAAGTAGGCAGGAAGTATTAAGAGATGTCAGCCAGAGGATGTTCCGTTTTCCTCTTTCTTCCATATCAGTAAGAGCTAAATAATTGTCACTGATGACACTTTTTGAGTAAGTATTGGATGTGAATCTCATGTTACCAGCTGAGTTGCACCTGCTCTATTTATTTTCATTATTTTTTTTAATAAATCAACTTAATTTCAGTTTCCAAGCCCCACTGGGCTATTGTGAAACTTACTGGTCCTTCTGAGAGTCTTTCCCTGCCCCATCCAGAGTACTGCTCTGGTTCTGGGGTCACGTGAAATGATATTACAGGCTCTGGCCATCTGCGACCATCCTCCCAATGACAAGAGTGATCCCCTGAGCCTGTCGGTGTGCCTCCTTTAGCTCTGGCCGATCTTTACTATTCTTCCTCATCCTTAGGAGTCCACTGTGATCCTGTCCAGGCCCCCCTGCCCGAGGCTCTGTGAGGCCCCTCCTCTTGGGGGGTCTTCCCAGCTTTTCAGGCTCTGCCCTGAAGCATGCAGACCCCTCTGCTCTCAGGATTCACAGCCCCCTCCTCCTCTCCCTCTGCTTGGGGACCTTCTGTGTCCTCTGGAGGAGCATGTGTTCCTTTATGTTTTTTCAAGGCAATCTATCTCTGTCTTCAAATTACAACCTCTCCCCCCGCCCCTGCCCCGACCTCACTTCCTGCTTCCTTCGAAACCTAAATTCTCGGAAGGTTTGAGCCTTTGAAGAAATAAAAGAATGATTTTCAAGCCAGTTGCACTTTTCTGTCCTGCTCTAAATTGCTTGAAATGTTGGTGTGGTGGGTGGAGGACCGAAAGAAAGTAGAAGATACAGAGGGGAGATCAGTCATACACACGCAAGCACACATGCACATCGTGTGCCAGCACATATGCCAAACATTTTACATGTATTGGCGCATTTAAACCTCATACAACCACACGAGAGAATATTATCTCCATTTTACAAGTGAGAAAACTGAGCCTTTGGGAGATTAAGTTATTTGTCCAGGTTTTAAAAAAAAGTACATAATAAAAGTAAGAATTCAACTAAAAAACCTCATCCCCAAATCCACCCAATTAATCAGTCTACTAACCTCTGCCTAATGATAAGTTTTCAAAGATAAAATAATATGGACCTTTACATAGATCTACTGAAACAGCAAGAGGCTTCAGAAAGGTCTGCCTTTTATTTATAGTTATGTAGAGTTTAAAGACATGATTAGCCCCATTTCCCAGAGAAATCTATGAAAATGAAGTTTAACATGGATATAATAACATCAAATATTTATTTAAAACTTAGCCTTGACTTTAGACTTTTTGAGGACAGGGTAAGCACTTCTATCTCCCCTCAAAATGCCTAACACATTCCCAATAAAGAGTAAATAATAAATAGGAATCTATATTCCCACCTATAAGTAGGTCTGGCAGCTGCTCAGTGAGGCTCATACAGGGCTCAGGGCAGAATAACTGTCCTGGGAAAGCAGATCTTTAGCTCCTAGATACTTACAGCCAGGAAACCTTGTGTTCATCTTGAGACCCGAGTGCTTTTTTTATTTTAGGGGCCCTCTCGATTATGTTATTGATTCAGAGTATCGTAGGGTAGGCAGTCTGGTACCTACCCCAAGAAAATGCAGGGATAGAGTGGCAAAGTACAGAAAATTGTGACCACCCTTTAGAAAAGGGATTTAAATATTTGTATCAGATTTTTAAAAAAAAAATTCCATTCCCTTTGACTCAGTAATTCTACTTCTGAAAATTTAACCCTGATGGTCTTTTGGTGGGTCAACTTCGCTAAGCGACAGTCCCAGTTATTCATGAACACTTATCTGCTATGAAGGTAGTTTTTTTAGATGTGATTAAAGCAAAAACTCAGTCGACTGTGAGTAAAAGAGATTATCCTAGATATCTTGAGTAGGCCTTACTCAATCAGCTAAAAGTCCTGAAATGCGGCTGAGGCTTCTCAGAAGAAGCAATTCTGCTTGTGGACGGACGGCAGTTTCAGGCCAACCCAGAGGGTGCCGGCCGGCTCTTCCGAACGTCCTGCCCTGAGATTCCATGCTTGCCTCGCAGGCCTCCACGAGGTGAGCCAGCTCCTTGCACTCTGTCTCTTAGCATACATCTCCTACTGCTTCTGCTTCTCTGGGTGAGCCCTGACTGACACTCGAAAAAGAAATAATCTGAAATTTGTGAAAGTTTCATGTAATGAGGTGACCACAAGAGCATTTTTAAAATAGCAAACTTAAACGTGCACTATTGTGAGTTCAACTGATGTAATTATGGCACAGTCACTGGTTAGATGTCTACACGTGAAGTTTTGGTCATAGTATAAGAAAAGCTTATGTTTAAGTTTAAAATGTAGGATAGATTACTCAGCCATCAAAAGAAACGAAATTGAATTATTTGTAGTGAGGTGGATGGACCTAGAGTCTGTCATACAGAGTGAAGTAAGTCAGAAAGAGAAAGACAAATACCGTATGCTAACACATATATACGGAATCTAAAAAAAAAAAAAAAAAAAAAGAAATGGTCATGAAGAACCTAGGGGCAAGATGGGAATAAAGACTCAGACCTACTGGAGAATGGACTTGAGGACATGCAGAGGGGGAAGGGTAAGCTGGGATGAACTGAGAGAGTGGCATGGACATATATACACTACCAAGTGTAAAATAGATAGCTAGTGGGAAGCAGCCACATAGCACAGGGAGATCAGCTCAGTGCTTTGTGACCACCTAGAGGGGTGGGATAGGGAGGGTGGGAGGGAGACACAAGAGGGAAGAGATATGGGGACATATGTATATGTATAACTGATTCACTTTGTTATAAAGCAGAAAATAACACACCATTGTAAAGCAATTATACTCCAATAAAGATGTTAAAAAAAATGTAGGATAGAAACTATAGAGAGTATGGTCCCAATTATGTAAAAGCGTATCCAAAAAAAAGCTTAGAAGGGAACTTGTATTAAAAGACATTGTCTTTGGGAGGTAGAACTATTTATTATATTTTAAACTGAGAAAAAGCAAAGTAAATTTTAATATTCAAAAAAATCTAGCAGTTTATGCGGTGCATTCTTTCAGAATTAAGGATATTTCCAAATATACATAATTTTAAAACTACTGCTTTTAAATTCATGGGCATTTTTCCAAGAAATCTGGTGCTTTAAGATTTTATGCAATGATAATATATTCTTACATAATACATAAACTTGAATAACTTTATTGCAAATCTGGTGAGCTGCTTGATTCTAGGGCCAATGGCATAAATAAGATGAAGCCAGGAATCATTGCAAAGGACGGAATGAGCACTCTGAAGTTTCAAATACTTTGAATAACAGAGCAAAGCAAGTTTGAATAACTTGTTCTTATTCAAGTCACAAGTTGTGATACATTCTGTACAGCGCTAGTAAAGGCTTACTATACCTAGCACAACCTGTCAGAAACTATGCACATAAAAAGTACAGATAAGATAGTTATTCCGATCCTGCTTGCTGAATAGTTGCCTGAAATCAGATTTTGAGCAGGACGTCTTTCTATCAAAACGAACCATAATTTTAGCAGTTGTTATCATAGGCATATATTTTAACACATGTATCTGCTTCTATGCAAAAAAGAAAAATATGACGGATGCTTCTCACAAGCCCACGCTTCCTTCACCAACAACCCCCTTACCCCACCATCTGCGTGTGCACACGTGTCTGAACACATCTTTCCTGTCCTAAGGCACCTTTGAAAATCAACAGTTTTTGTCAGAAAAGGAGTCAGACAAAAGAGATAGATGGAATCAGGGCTATAGACCCATGAGATTTTTTTCGCAGTTAACTCTGATGTGTGCGCAGAAATGAGGTATAAACTGAATTTTCTGTCTTCTAGGATTTGTCCAATGAGGACAAAAACTCGGTAATGTTCCTTAGTCCTAGCTGCCACATTCAGTAATTGACCACCTAATCTATTATCACTTTTCTTTTTTAACATCTTTATTGGAGTATAATTGCTTTACAATGTTGTGCTTGTTTCTGCTTTATAACAAAGTGAATCAGTTATAAATATACATATATCCCCATATCCCCTCCCTCTTGCATCTCCCCCCTACCCTCCCTATCCCACCCTTCTAGGTGGTCACAAAGCAACGAGCTGATCTCCCTGTGCTATGCGGCTGCTTCCCACTAGCTATCTATTTTACATTTGGTAGTATATATAAGTCCATGCCACTCTCTCACTTCGTCCTATTATCACTTCTTAAACATATTTTATACACACATTTAAACAGACTTTAAGTCTAAAGCAAATACCTCTAGAGCAGCAACTATTTTTTTTACGTTATTTTGTGTTTTATGGTGTGTAAGAACCCATCGTTTCTTATACAGCATGAATGCATTTATTGTGCTAGTATCTGTATATTCAGAGGACTATTGATATTTCAATAGGTTACATTTGAAAATACATACTTTAAAGGCACAAGAATGTGGATACTAAATACAGGGTCAGTGGGTTTCCTTTTCTGCTTGCCTTGTGTCTCTAGATCTGGCGCGACTCCAGATTCTCAGATTTGAAAGAAGTCAAACTGGAGATTCTGAGATCATACAGCAGGCTTTAGGTTAGGGACATCCTCCAATACCTGTGTGTGCTTCCCTCCCCCAGCACTCCTGGGGGTACCAACTTCTTTGAAAAAAACATCCTGGGGAGGCAGGCTCTTTAGCCAAAAGTCCTGAACTCTATGAGATCATAATCATAATTTCGTACAGAAATTTTGGAAGACGTCAATAGAGTTTGGCAATGTGCTGTGGGCATATGTGCTTGTTAGAGAAAACATGGAGTGACTGTGAAGAGTTGATGACAATTCTGGATCCTTTTCTTTGAAGCATCTGTTTTCATTTACATTCAGTTGTTCATCTGCTATTCATTCAGGAAGGATTTTTAGTAGCTTAGACATATATAAGCAGTTAAATAGTTGAATCTATATGGAAAGCTAATAATACAGTCAATGATGGTAAAAGGTTAACGCAGAGTTTATTATATGTGTGTGTGTGTATACAAATATATATATATATGGCAATTTCTCCTTTTATTTGTAGCCTTATCGCTTTTATTTGTACTAGAACTTGTTATGAATGATAATGTTGTTAGTTGCTGAGGCACCTAGAGTGCTTATGTTCTGAAGATGTGCAGTATGTGCCATGGAATAAATGTGGGTTTCTATCCTGGAGCATTAGATAAGCCGTCTCTTACGTGAGGCATTATTTTTATGTGAAGGCAAGTAAGATTACTTTATTAAGTAGAATGCAAAATTCGTTTACTTATTTATTTACGTCTGCTTTGGGTCTTTGTTGCTGAGCGCGGGCTTTTCTCTAGTTGCAGCGGGCAGGGGCTACTCTTCACTGTGGTGCGTGGGCTTCTTATTGCGGTGGCTTCTCTTGTTGCGGAGCATGGGCTCTAGGCGCGCGGGCTTCAGTAGTTGTGGCGCACGGGCTTAGTCGCTCCGTGGCATGTGGGATTTTCCCAGACCAGGGCTCGAACCCGTGTCCCCTGCATTGGCAGGCGCGTTCTTAACCACTGTGCCACCAGGGAACTCCCCGAAATTCGTTTTTAGATAAAACACTTGGACCGCTTCAAGCTATACCCTTAGACTTCTAGGGCTACACTTCTCATTCACACATTCTTAAGCAGAACACCAAAGGCACAACACATGAAAGAAAATAATTGGTAAATTAGACTTCATTAAAATGAAAAACGTTTGCTCTTAAAAAAAAAAAAACGCTATTAAGAAAATAAAGGAAAGCCAAAAACTGAGAGAAAATATACATGACACATATGTCAGACGAAAAACTTGTATCCAGAATATAGAAAGAACTCTTACAATTTAATAACAAGAAGACAAACAACTCAGAAAATGCCAAACTGTTTCCCAAGGTGGCGTACAGAGCCCCCCTGCAGTGTATGAAAGTCACTTACTAACTTGTGTGATCTTTGGCAAGTCGCGACACATCTCTCAGACTCAGAAACAGCAGTAGAATGCAAAACTAGTCACAGTGAAGCTCCTTCCAAGACGTGGAGTCTTTCCCCCCAAACTTTGAAACCTGGCAGGCTTTGTGACCTGCGTTGACCAACAGAATGCACTAGAAATGAGGCTGAGCTAGTTCCAAGCCTGGGCCCCGGGAGGTCTTGGAGTTTCCACTCCGCAGCTTTTAGAATCTGGAGGGCATCCCATGAACAAGCCTGGGTTTCTAGGCTAGAGAAGAGCCCTGTTGTCTCAGCTAAGGCCCTTCTAGACTAGGAAGCCTCAAAGTGACTTGTGATCACAAGTTCACAGCTCTGCCAGATCACCTAGACCAGGTCAAGACCAAGAATCAGCCAGCGAAGCCCTGCCTAAATCACTATCCACAGAATCACATTCAGGGTTGACAGTTTCAGCCGATAATTTTGGAGGGAGTTTGTTAATCACAACAGATAAGATAGCTCAGCAGTGAAATGGGATAACACAAGTTACCTACCTAATAGGACTATTGGGAGATTTATTTATTTTTATTAATGAATTTTTTTTATTGGAGTTTAGTTGATTTACAATGTTGTGTTAGTTTCTGCTGTACAGCAAAGTGCGTCAGATTCTATTCCCATACAGGTCATTACAGAGTAGTGAGTAGAGTTCCCCGTGCTATACAGTAAGTCCTTATTGGTTATCTATTCTTGGGAGATTTAATGAAATAATATATATAATCCACTCTGGCCGGTCAGAGTGAGTACTCAGATAGGTTAGCCATGATTAGAGTTACTGTTATTATCATAATCTTTAGCTTGTAGGAGAGGGGACTTTTTCAAAAGTCTGACACTTCATGTGGCTAATATGTTATTTCATAGCCTATGAAACTTCCCACTTTGAAAAAATATTTACATCATGAGCTACAGTGTAGCCCTCCTACTACACTGGCTGAAAATTACCCTTCTTGACAAGAAAGGTGGAGGCGCTTGTCCAGACCACGGCTGTTGATACAAATATGTTGCTGGTTCAGAGAGGAAGAAACGTGATGGTTCTTCTCCCTACTAATCTATCAGCTCCTGTTCTATCAAATTACGTGAGCTTTTTGTCTTGTGTGGCGTCCCACTGGACCGATTAGGTGTAAGGGAGGGAGAGAGGAGAGCGTCCAAATACTATCAAAGAGACAGAGGTTCCAAGTGGACCACACAGAGCAACTTGAATACAATAATCTCATCGACTGTTGCTTTGACATTAGCTGGGACGCTGAGCTCCATTACATGAATATTACCACAAATGATGATGCTCATCTGAATGTAAGATTTAGGATTTTGTTCCAACGCATGTTGCCTTCATGTTCCCAAGCCCCCAAGTATAAAAGCTGTAAATATTTCTAAAAATATATATTCTAAAAAATATTCCTAAACCTACAGAGGCTGATCAAACACTAATCCTTTTTAATCTTCCCTTTAATTTTTTGGCATAATTTTCAAAATTTTTACAAAATCTTTCTCAGAAGTATATTAACTGTTATGCTAACAAGTGTTAATGTAGTTCCTGTCTTTCCCTGAAAGGACTATAAAACTGCAAGCCTTCTAGGATTTAAAGCATGGATAGAAATACTCAATCCAGGTGTTTCTAAATCACCTTCCACAATCTCAAACAATGCTGTACTTGAATAGCTCTGGCAAAATGTCTTAGAGCATCATCTGTGTTACGTAACATCAAGTTATGTTACATCCAGAATAAATGCATAAAATAAAGCAAAGCCTGCTGACATATTTACTTTCAGGACACTCTATCATATGAATTTAATAATCATATTTGGAAATCCAGCTGTAAAGGTACGTGTACTAGATAAATGGCTATTGGGCATTTGACAGACCACAAGATTGAACTGTATATAATGAAAAATTCTAAACCAATGTTGGGGCAATTCATCCTTTCAAGTTAAAATCTTCAATTAATCACCTAATTTCTGTCAATATCAATATAACAATCCTTTTTATGCCTATTAATAATAAAAAAAGATTACAACATTTTTCTGAAATCTCCCTAAAAGTGAGTTCTGGCTTTTAAAAGTCTTGTCTTATCTAAAGTGTTTCTATAAATATAAATGTCCTCTGTGTCCACTTTCAGTAAATTCCAGAGAACTCTGCCCTCTGCAGGAAGTGTTGGCTCGACATCCTGGTGGACTGCTTGTTTCTATTAGCGACTGTGTTCTTTAGAGAGGAATGTCTCCATGTGTGCTAGACTTCAGTTCCAGGAAGGCAACAGGTCCAAGCCTAAGTATTATTTCTCTCCAATTAGGAACACACTTGTGTTTATTACCCGCAAAATACATTGCTTGAGTTGGAATTTATGGATCTGCATAACTGGAAGAATTGTTTCTTTAGGCTGAGGCACTCTCTGACGGTAGCTCTACGCTTTGAGCAAACATCTGAACAAGAACTCCAAGTGGTCGTCATTAACGCATACATCGCGGGAGATCCTTGGCAGTTCAAATGCGTCAGCACATAAAATCACTGCCACTTTGAAACCCAAGACTGCTTGGGGAGATATTTGCTGTTTTAAAAATGGTCATAAAAATGAAAGTGAATTTTATTTGATGAAAATGATGTGAAAAACAAATTATACGTTAACTATTTGAGGAGTCAAAAAAGGGGCTGGGGGCTTCCCTGGTGGCGCCGTGGTTGAGGGTCCGCCTGCCGATGCAGGGGACACGGGTTCGTGCCCCGGGCCGGGAGGATCCCACATGCCGCGCAGCGGCTAGGCCCATGGGCCATGGCCGCTGAGCCTGCGCGTCCAGAGCCTGTGCTCCGCGGCGGGAGAGGCCACAGCGGTGAGAGGCCCGCGTATCGCAAAAAAAAAAAAAAAAAAAAAGGGGCTGAATGGAACCCAAGGCCCATTACATGTGGTCTCTGGAAATGTGTTTACAAGATGCGGTTGATGCAATTAATAGAATGAAGCGTGTTGCCGATGCTGCAGGCTCACACAATGAGCAGATGCTACCCCCATAATTTTCCCTTCTTTCCTTTGCCACTGCTTTCTCCTGCTCCACTGAAACCAGTGAGATGGTGCAGCTTAGAACATATAATCAACCCAGGAGCAGGGATCTTAGATACAGGAACTCAATTGTCTTCTCCTTGTTGCCCCAGCTTATGTGAACACTGTGCCCTTAGGCTACCAACCCTACAGAAAACTGTCCTATTTGCCCTGCCCAGCTCTTTTCCTAGTTTTCACTGTTGAGCTACGTCTTAATTCCTACCTCCTCAGCCCATGTTTGTCCCTTTCACTATTCTGGGTACATAACACTTTACCTCTCTGTACTTCATCAGTGATGGGAGGAAAGTAGGGATGGGCTACTTTGGCAACGTTTGAATATTTCTCTAGTGATCTTGCACTAATTTTGTGGGGTTTTTTCTACTTTGTACTTTTAAAAAATTTCAAAATGAACATGTGTTACTTTGAATTTGTTAAAAAGGGAGAGTGGTATATATTCAGAATAAAACCATAAAAGATTGTATATTCTTACACAGTCATTTTAATAGGAAGTATGAAAGTTGAAACTATAATAAGTATTCTTATCTAAAAAATTTGAGTTTACATATTCTTTTTGACCTCAGGGTAAAGGATGTTATTTGTAACTCCTCCAAACTCATCTTTTAAAATTTAACAAGACAGTTCAGTAGTCTATTTTTACCATAAATCTATCTGGAGCAAGAATGTTGATAACCTCAAGGTTAACATATATTCATTAGCATTTTTTTTTTTTTTTACTAAATCAGAGAGCAACATAATCCAAACAGTCTTATCCTTTTTCAGAACCTAAAAAAAAAAAGTCATGGACTACCTTTTGAACTTTTTCCCTTCAGTTTCTCATAACCGCCTTAGTTCCCATGAGTAAAGTACATTCTTAAAGCTATAAAGTGTGAGAACATTATCCTGGAAGCAAAATGTTATTGTTAAACTACCAAATATATTTTAACACTGACTACTTTATAACTTTTATAACTTTGAAGATACACCAAAAACAATTTAAAAACACATGTCTCCTTTAACTTTAGCTTTTACAACTTAAAAATCAACTAAAACTGTACTAAGAGGGGAAGAGGTAGCGACTTTTCTGAAAATTCTTATGACCAGCTCTTGTTAAAATGTAATTTTTTTGTGTTTGAGCAAAGTGATTTCCTGTGTATTTTCCTACTCATCCTGATTCACTTTGCTAATAAAATGGGAAAGTATAGTTGCCATTACTCTTTACATCCTAACCTTAAATGCTAATGGTTCGCTGTAAATTTTTCTATATAACTTCAGATCTTAAAAGTCACTTTAATTTTTTTGTTGTTCTTAAATGATGGTTTGGACCTGGAAAGTTAAGAACAATTGATACCTTCTGTGTAGAATTTAATTAGCTTGAGTTGTATAATAGTATCTTTTACATGTGTCAAAATATTACAGTTAAAGAATGTGTATCGAATAGTTCTTCTTTACCATGAGGAAGGAAGTAAAGAAATAAGTTTGGGGCTCCCCTGGTGGCGCAGTGGTTAAGAATCCGCCTGCCAACGCAGGGGACATGGGTTTGAGCCCTGGTCCGGGAAGATCCCACATGGTGCAGAGCAACTAAGTCCGTGCACCACAACTACTGAGCCTGAGCTCTAGAGCCTGTGTGCCACAACTACTGAGCCCTCATGCCACAACTACTGAAGCCCGCGCACTTACAGCTCGTGCTCCACAACGGGAGAAGCCACCGCAATGAGAAGCCCACGCACCACAACCAGGAGTAGCCCCCGCTACTCATTGTTGGAGCTTGACATTATACTAAATTCATATAAACCGCGTATAAACAAGTCCATCCAACAAGTCAATGTATTTATTTATCTGAAATTCTAGGTTGGAGGTTATTAATCCTGTTGGAACCATTTGAAGATAGGGCTCTTTAAAGTGACTCCATGGGACTACTGTCAACGTCCTCTGGTGACTATCATCTATCTGACAGAAACATCCCTTCTTTTTCCTGTTTTGTTCCCCCTTCATCTCCGATGCTCTTTCTTTACCTTGAGCCTCGTTTCTCTCCTGGACCCTATGGGGTTCCCTAACCAGTACCCCTCCCTCCAGCTTTGTCCTCTTCTACTTCCCCTCTAAGACACCACCAGGGTAATCTTCATAAAACGGAATTCTGGTCCCCATGGCTTATTTCAGTGATGAAATCACATGGGAATAAATCATATAAAAATAAAACTTACAAATGGAGAGTGAGGCTGGGAGTCATGGGGGGTGAGTGCTCAGAGCCCCTGGGGTTCCTCTTAGAACTTCCATGCTTCCTACCGAAGCCCTCCAGTAAGTTCTGGAACCTCCGAAAGTTCCGTGGTGCCAAGTTTGAGGACCAGCGCCCTGGGCCAAACTTCCCTGCACAGGGGGAGAAACCAAGCTTAGAGGTTGAGCTACTTGCCCCCAAGAACCCTGGTGGTGGCCCCCTCCACCACTGCTATCAGGAAGGAAAGGATGGGGAAGTATTCTGGAGTGGCAGGGTGCTTGGATGGTGGCCTTGGTCTCGGACGACTTGCTCTCCTTCTCCAGCACGGCCACTCCAGTTGTTTGGCTCCCAGATGTGCAAATTGAGGGTTTCAGCCAGTGCTACCCCAGAGCTGACCTTGCACCCTTGGCATCCAGGTAGCCAGCTCACCTTTGCAATCTCATTGGCTCCACTGTGGACATTTTAAGCGACATCAAAGAAGAAATATGAGCACTGGAACCATTTACTTAACGTGCTCTGTTGGGGACGATCAGGGCTCACAGAGTGGGCGGTGTGGCTAAGGACAAAGTAGACAATATAGATGTGAAATGGCCATTCTCCATGACTGCCAGTTTGATCTCTCGCCGGGTGAGGTGGAAGAGGCTTTCCAGGTTGCAGGTGCATCTCCAGTTGGTATAAAGCAGCTGAACAGCTCCCTGGGGATGGAGGTCTGGCTTGACAGGCCAGAACCACCAGCACTAACTCATGCCTCTTTGAACTCATCCTGTGTTTTGTCCGCATGAACATCGAAATCATCTTCTGAGACACACAAAGGGTGTTGGCTTTGGAGCCGTTAAACCCCTCTAATATTGACAACATTTCCTCAGACAGGTCTAGACAGTTGTTCCTCAGCATACATACCTGGGCTTTGTGGGCAGACGTCCTGTGGGATGGTCGGGGGTGGAGGGGAGGCGGTGAGGCAGTCACGAGCCCCAGCTGCATCTGCTTCACACACACCGGGGCTGCCCACGCTGGCCTGAGCCCCAATGTCTGATTCTCATCCCCTTCTGGACTGGAATGGCTGCATGGCCACAGCTGTTTCCTCCTCCTTCTTGGTGAGATTTCTGGGCTCTGCCATGTCTATGGTTCCCTTCACCCATCACACCGATGAGCCAGTAAATGCCCTTTCCTGCTTAAGCCAGTTTAAGTTAAGCCATCTTTGCAGGAGATGCAGGATGCTGGGGCTGCTCTCCAAGCACCTTCCAGCGGACGTATTCGCAGGGAGGGCTACCTTCTGCGTGAACAGCCAACCCTTCAGGAAGCCACCATCTTTCTAGCCAGTAATCCAAGTACAGTATACCAAATTTATGTTTTCTTTCATGGCTTGTGCATTTTGAGTTGACAACTATTTCCCCAAAGATCATCTCCTTTGCCAGTGTTCCCCCAGTGTTCGTATGCGTATTTTTAATGCAGACTTAGCTCGTGGGTGATGCCGGCGCTGTGGCTCACAGACCTCACTTCCATTTCTATTTCCATATTTGTGTCTTTAACCTACCTGTAAATGATCGAGTGGTGTAAAATAAGGCTCTAAGTTAATCCACCGCCCCCGCCGCCCCGTTGACAGCCAGGTATTCCTAGAACTATTTACTGACTAATCCATCCTTTTCCCACTAGTCAGCAATGCAGTATTTGTCATACTCCTTATTTTATGTAGAGTCCAGTAGGAGGCTCTCTACTCTGCTCCAATAGCCTATTTGTCTGCCCTGCACTATTGCAACTGTTTGACAATTGTAATTACTGTTATATTACTATAGTTTTAGAATAATTTCAAGTATCTTATAGGAAACCTCTTTAAAAAAATAAAGGAATGTTTAAAGCAAAAATAATGACAATGTTTTGTGGCGCTATAACATACGTAGAAGTAAAATGCTTAACAAAAAAGGCTTCAGGGGGAATGGAAATATAATGTTACGATGCTCTTATACTATACTTGAAGTGGTATAATATTACTTGAAGGTAGCCCGTGGTAGGTTAAAGATGTATACTGCAAACCTGTAGCAACCACCTGCGTTATAAATATAAGATATATTGTACTTAATAAGCCAAGAAAAGAGATAAAATAGAAATACAAAAAATACTCAATTAATGCAAAATAATGCATAAAAAGAGGTTAAAAAAAGAACTAAGGCCAAACAGGAAAAAGGAAAACAAATAAGATGGTAGATTTAAACCCAACCACGTCCATAATCAAATTAAATGTAAATGATCTAAACACTCCAGAGATTTTCAGATCGGATGAAAGAGCAAGGTTGAAGTATATATTATCTTCAGGAAACCCACTTCAAATACAGACACAGATATATTAAAAATAAAAAGATTGGGAGTAATACCATAATACTACTTCCTGAAAGAAAGCTGGAGTGGCTATATTAACGTCAGACAAAGTAGATTTCAGAAGAGAGAAATTATTTGAGATAAAGAGGGCCATTTCATAATGTTAAAGGAGTCAATTTATCATGAGGAAATAATAGTCCAAAATGTTTATGCATCTAATAACAGATTCAAAATACATGACGGAACTCAAAAAAAAATCAGAATTTTTTGTGGCTTCCAACTACAATCATAGCTGGAAATTTCAACACCCCTCTTTCAACAACTTATAAGTTGATCAACTGGATGTTATTAAAATTTAAAACTTCTGCTCTTTAAAAGTACACAGTGAGGGCTTCCCTGGTGGCGCAGTGGTTGAGAGTCCACCTGCCGATGCAGGGGACACGGGTTCGTGCCCTGGTCCAGGAAGATCCCACATGCCGCAGAGCGGCTAGGCCCATAAGCCATGGCCGCTGAGCCAGCATGTCCGGAGCCTGTGCTCCGCAACGAGAGAGGCCACGACAGTGAGAGGCCCACATAACGCAAAAAAAAAAATAAATAAAAATAAATAAATAAATAAATAAATAAAAGTACACAGTGAGGGAAATGAATGGGAAGTCAGAGAGTGGGAGAAAATCTTTGCAACACGTGTATTCAACAAGGGACTCTTTCAACTCAATAGGAAGACAAACAACCCAGATCACAAAATAGGGAAGAGCACTGAACAAACCTTCACCAAAGCAGATATACAGATAGCAAATAAGGACATGATGCTCAACATGCTAGAGAAATGTAAACTTACACCACCAAGAGATACCATTATACACTGTCACCTCCTATTCACTATTCACTGGTGAGGTGCAGAGTCCCACCGTAGGGTGACGGGGATGGCTGAACACAGGACAGGTGAGATCTCTGAACAGTTTATAAGTTACAGGTACTCACCACCTGTGGGAGGACAATGCTACAGGCCAAGCAGGGCCATGTGGGAGTTGCACTTGGGCACAGTGGCCAGCTGGGGGCTGTAAGAAGCATGCTTTGTAGCATTATGAGGGTGAGGTGACCCCTGGTTGCTGCAGGAAGATGTGATTGGTTTCTTTGAATAACTCTGTGGCTGGCATGGAACTAAAAGCAGCCACTCAGGGACGAGCAGGAACTGTGCCTGCCCCCCCGCATAAGGAGGTTCGTTTGGCTAGAGTACCTTTTCCGCGGCAGCAGAATGGGGAAGGGAGCTTGTGGTGGGGCCGTGTGAGACCCTCCCAATCTTACCAGGTGTCAAGGCAGAACATAATGTTAAGCCTTAACTTTCCACCTTTCACCCCACACACCCATTCAGAGACTGACAAAACCAAGTGTGGGCGAGCATGCAGAGCAAGTGGAACTCTCAGATGACTGCTGGGAAAATTAACAGGGCACAGCCGCTTTGGAAAACCGTGTAGCAGCAGCTCCTCGTAGAGTTAAACATAACCTGTCACATGACCCAGCCATTCCATTGCTAGGTATTTACTATTTACCCAAGAGAAGCAAAAGTGTATGTTCAGATAGACTTGCATCCTAATGTCCACGGCAGCTTTCTTCATAACATTCCCAAACCAGAAATAACCCAATGTCCATCAACTGATGAGTCATAAAGAAATTGTGGTATTTCCACATAATGAAATATGGCTCAGCAATATAAAGGGATGAACTAATACAACGTGGGTGAATCTCAAAAGGAAGATACTGTAGAGATTACATTTACATGAAATTTTAGAAATGGCAACCTTAAAATGACAGCATGTAAATCAGTGGTTGTTAAGGGGCCAGGGATGGAGGGGGGGGACTGGCTGCAGAGGGGAACGTTCTACATCTTGATTCAGGAGGTCTTCACATGAACGTATGTATTTGTAAAAACTCACTGAATTATGCATGTAAACTGGCGAATTTATTGTATGTAAATTATTCCACAGTAAGGCTGAGGGAAAAACAGGAGGAAAAAACCCTCAAGGCCTTAGGTTCCTACTGTCAGCAAACTACCTCAGGGCAGCTGCAAGCTTAATACTTGGAATTCTGCTTCCTCTTCTTTGGGTCCTTAGGAATTTCTTTTTAATTTCTTATGATAAGTATTTAGTGTATTTCCTCCAGAATATTTGATGATTTGTTGCAGGAGTTCTTAAAATTTTTTAATAGCCTGTCTGCTGTATTGCTGCAAGCAAAAATCTCATTTTCTGTAAAAATTCGCTGGCTTTTAGTGCTTTAAATGAGACCTAGATAGTTTTATGCAAACTTTTAAAAACGTGGCAGTTCCTAAAAATTGCTCACCTTTATTAGGAGAAACTCCCTGTATTAAGGCTCAAAATTATTATTGCTTAAAGTATGGGAAATTATGTTATAAGTTACCAACTTAGAAATTAATGCTACATATTTTTTTCCACATTTAAATATATTACCAGATAGAGCAATGTGATATAGCATCTAAATAAAGAGTTGATATTAATGAAATTAATTTAGGATGTCAGATTTAGAAATCAGTAAAAGTTGCCTCTAATTTCATATTATATAAATACGGGGGGGGGAGCGGTTAGGGGGGTCTTAAAGTGTTCATCTAACAAACCACAAAATGAATTCAGAATGTCCTATGTAGCAGGTGTTGTGCTGGGGATGGAGGACACATCAGTAAACAAAACTCACATCCCTTCTCACGTGAAACATAGCAGGGAGGAGAGACCCCATGCAGTAACTGCAAATAAGGGCTTTAATAATGTACAAATTGAAATGCAGGGGAATTACAGGGTGCTTTAACAGTATGTCATAGGGAGTCTAAAATATGCTGGGGAATTAGGGGATGTGACCGGAAGGAAGTTATGTTTGATCTGAAAGCTGTGGGATGAGAAGAAGTAAGCTAGACCTGGTGCAGAGGGCAGGAGACAGAGAGGTGGGTAAGGAGCATTTCAAGTGGATGGAACAGAATGGATAAGGTCGTGGAAAGGCCAGCGCAGTATGTGAAGAGGGAAAGTAGAGGAGAACACAGTGATTCCAGAAAGTTGCAAATTTGAGAAAAGAATAATGGAATACCGAGAAGCTTTCAACTTTCAAACACTCATTAAAGTCTTCAGCTGTGGTGTTTAGTTTTCTAGTTTGAACATCAACAGACTACCACTTAACAGAATTTGAAAACATAAATGAGATCCTAGACTAGTAAGAGGACACGGTAAAGTTGATGAACTCCTAGTGGCTTGCACCTTCCTTTCCTCTCCTCTCCTCAGGCCCGATCCATCTATTGAGACTGCTTCCTAAATATGTTTCTTAAATCTAAATCTGCATCTTGTTCCTCTCTCATTTTAACACTTCTCAAATTGGGCCGTACTTAATACATTTTTTCTTTTTTTAAGCATTTGTAAGGGACTTCCCTGGCGTTCCAGCGGTTAGCACTCGGCTCTCTCATCACTACCAGGGGCCCAGCCTCGATCACTGGTTGGGGAACTAAGATCCAGCAAGACACGCGGCGCGCCCGAAAAAAAAAAAAATTCGTAAGACCATATATCACTGAATATAAATTTACGTGCAAAATATAGATCGCTAATAATCACTTTCTATGATTTCAAAAAGGTGACTCTGTGACATAATACTGAAAAGTTTCTATGTATGCAGAAGGAGATTGCCCATTACACTTTGAGCAACATAATTAAGGTAAAAAACTAGGAATTTCTCAGCATACATGCAGGTATTTCAGACAGAAGATACTGGTATGTCCCACACATGCTTAGTGAGGGACCACAGCTGATGAGACACCAAACATTAATTTGTATAAAGTTTACACCTAATTTTAGAGAAAGGATGTTTTAACTCATAGTTATATAGTTATATGTTATAGTTATATGTAATTCAACTGAGTTTTAAAAAATCATTTCAATGAATGCATTCAAAAGCCTAAAGCCATCCAAACGGGAAAATGTCCAAGATATTGAACACGGACTATAAAACGTCATGTTTAGATGAAAGCAACTCAGAAGAATCTGAATTTAAGGCTCAGACCAAATATTGATTATGATAATGAAGCAAGAGCTTTGTAAATGTAAGTTAGAGTTCCTCAAATGAAAGGTCGCTACAAATTACTTTGGGTTCTCAGTGCAATGCAGAATTTGACTCAGTAGGTCAGGAGAGAGGCTGAAGATTTTGTATTTCTAATAAGATTGTAGATCCAGGACTAATTGGGCAAAGTATTAAACTAAACATTAGCGTGGTATCATCCCCCATCCCCCAATGCAGATACCAAATCGGACAGTCCTTAAATTGGACTTATTGAGCTTCTTATGTAAGACAGCCTTCAAGGGAAAAAATACATTCTCCCAAACCCCATTATGTCCCTCCATCTCTTCTGCCATCATAATTGGAGTCCCGCTTCCCGCGTTTCTTAGATTACTGCAGTAGTCTCCTAAATGGTTGCTCTCCCTCTAGGCCTGCCACCTCTCATTCATTCTCCATACCGAAGCGTTAAATCAAATCCTTCAAAAACCCAACTCTGGTCGATATTCTGCTGGGGCCTGGGTAAACTGATCTTCAGCCACTGTACTGCCGCCTCCCACACCTACACTACACTCCGCATGTCGGCCCTAGTGGACTTCGTCCCAGCGGCCTTCCTCTCCGGCCTTTGATTTTTTTTCATGCTAGGCCTTCTGCTTTACCCCTTCTTCCCTGGCTACCCGCCCCCATCACTCATCCTTCAGGACTCAGGTTAACGCCGTTTCCTCTACCCCAGATTCCTCAGATGCATGACAGCTCCCTTTTAGAACTTACTAGACACTGTTACTGCTTATCTGTCTCTCCTGCTCAGCTGTTAGTTGAGGAGAACAGTAATCATGCTTATACCTGTACTCTGCTTATGGCCAGTGCCTGGAACACTAACCGGCACCTAGTAAACACTTGAAGCGTCATTGTAAATGTATTCATCAGCATACATATAAGGTATGATAACCCTTGTCTAGAACGTATACTGATTGTATCTTTCCTCTGTCAACACATTCCTTCCATAGAAAGGAGGTAGCAGGACTGACCAGACCACAGTTTCAACCTGATAAAATCTTACTTATCAGGAAACCTTGATTATAATTTATAATTTCATTATAATTTGATATTAATTTGGTCACCAGATAAATATTAACTACCACTTACTTTGAACAAATGCTAGGCACTAAGGGAAATAAACATTGGAAGAAAGATTGAAAACCAAACCCCTCAAAAACAGAAGTAATGGATATTAACTTCATATAAACAAGTAAGAGCTATGTAATTGGTGTGAAAATAAGAAATATAAACAAGGTACTATAAAGCAGCAAAGAGAGAATATAATTTGGCTTCTGTAATTGTGAAAAGTCTTTCCAAGGAAGGTACAGTGTCTTAGAGGATAAGCAGAAATTTTCCAGATGGAAGGGGAAGTCACTCTCAGCAAAAGAAAGTGTGCAAAAGCACGATTTAAGAGAGGCCAATCCACAGAGACAATCAAGACACGTCTTTGAGGATTTCAACACCAAGCGAATTGAAGAGCTCTGCCCCATGATTTAATAAGTTGATTGCACTCCAAGTGCACAGCAATTTAAGTGAACCGAAGGATTATATCTACAAATTAGGACTTACTAGGCGCCAGTTAGTGTTCCAAAATATTCAGCCTTCCTATCACTCTAATACCCACCTTTCAACCTTCCTGGGTAACTAAAATTATGATTCTCTCCTTTTTCTTAACACCCATCTATAACGTATAATTCAAATAACATACATTCGGGATACTTATTGAATAAGCGCGCTGGTTCTTAATTTCAAAATGCTGAGTTGAATACTTTGCATTAAAAATGTTTTTAATCGAATAATTTCTATTAGTGATTTAGTGGACTTCAGAGAAAAATAAGACATACATTCTATACAGTACCCATTCCTACATGTATTAGAAATAAATAAAAACCATGATAAAATGAGTATGGATTTTAAAAAATCCCCTCCCACCCCAATAAATCTGCACGTTCTCAGGGTCGCTACCGCTTTCTTCACTCTTTGAATGAGTAGTATAAACAACCTGACGTTTTCACTAGGGGAACCTTGGGATTATTAAAAAGTAAAAATTAAATCTATAATGTTATAGGAGCTCGAAAAGTGCTGTAGCTTGTAAAATTGACAAGGTTCTTTTTCTCTTTAATGCTTCTCCAAGTGCCTGTCAATGATGTAAAGCTGTGAGGAATGAGTAGCATGAAATGCAGCTCCAAAGGCTTGAAGTTCCATTTTTTAGGGAATGTATTACACGTTAAAACATTACATTACTAAGCGTTAAAGTAAAACAAACAAATATAGAACTACTTTTTCCAACTTAATAGTCCTTGGCTTTGCCTAGAATTTTCATACGGTTGACTTTACTTCTTCTTACTTCACCTTATGCATTCTTAGTGTTTCTATTTGACCTCTGTGCAGCTGTATTCACAGCGCACAGTACAAACAGGGCCACACCGGCTGCTGATGCCTTTGCGGTCAGTATAATACATTACCTTTCATCCCACTTACGGGAGAATTAAGGGGATGGAGTTAGCGAAAATTCCAGTTAACTACGGGTTTAATTATGTAGCTCCAAATCTCTCCAGGACTCCCCTCCCTTACCTTCTCAAGACCTTCAAGTTAATCAAAAGGGGCTGGTCTGTGGTTACCAACTACTAATTACCTAAGAGGGAAATTTCTTTTCTACTATTTCTAAGAGAATTAGAATAACAAATAATTGTTCTCTCTTCAATAACTTCAGTGAAGTCAAATTTGCTTTCTTTTTCCCCAAAGATTACGTTGTCAAAGTAGTACAGTGAGATTCTTTGTAAGTATAAATGTCTGGTGGCGTTATGTGTTGATTTCATTAGTTCCTGTTTAAGTTGTTAGATAAAAGTATAAAAAAAATTTGGATTCCAAATTTCCACTAGATAATATAAGACATCTTTTACTGTATTTTCAATAGAAACTTATACTTGGAACACTTAATGTATATCAGGAAATTTAAAATGTTTAAAATCATCTAATTGGTATATGTGTACACTAACATAAAGGAAAAAGGAGAGGGAGGGGAAAAAGAGACCGTGAGAAAAGAAGACGATTTTTTCTTCTCTCTTGCACAAAAGAGAAAATTTCAAAAACACTTCTTTTTAAAATTGGAATTGAGTTTTTCAAAAGGGAAAATATGATCCTATGTTTTACAGGAAATCACATATCTTAATAAAAGGTAAAATACGGGCATGTAAACCACAAGGTGGTGCTACAATTCCATGCTGATGCTGAATTTTTAGAAGTTTAATGGACAAAGTAGTTTCTTTTATAATCTCGACTCATAATTTTTTACAATTGAAAAAACTAAGCTAATTGGATTCATTAATTCTAGAAATATTTACTGAAACTACTAAAGTCAAAGTTGTATGCTAACTTCAAAAGTTCATAATTTTAAAGTATGATGACTATACATGTACCTGTAGTAGAATATTAAAAATGCCTTCTTAAAAGTTATCTCTACTTAGAATTTTAACTTACTATTAATGTTCCATAGGTGACAAATATCAAATTACATTTTTATAAGCATAGGAATAAATAAGAGAATTTACTAGTATTTTAAAATGAATTTCATTTTTCTTTTAATTTAACTTCCTCTAAGACTTTTTCTCTCTCTAGAAAGATATATAACTTCCCATCATTTAAAAAAACAAGAAACAAAAAAACTCTCACTGTGTATCTTGTAATACAGGAATGGCCACCATCTGGGTCTGAGCTGCTGCTCTTAAAATGTGTTACAGAGTAGAGCACTAAAATACCCGGCACATTTTCACCATTGTCCAACCTGCTTTCAAATACAAAAGGAGAACCTAACTTCCTCAACGTTAACTGAAAGCGTGTTGCTGCCTTTTGACTGAGCGTGAAATAGCTGTATTTTTGTTGTATTTCAATCTCAATGAGCATATTTAACTTTTTCATTGCAAGATATTCGTCAGTACAGACGGCAAGATGGTATGTATGAGAGCCTCCTGGAGACAATATGCAAGTCCCAGGTGGAGTGTTTCCAACAGGATGTAAACCATGGTCCTCAAGCCTGTACTTGAAAAAACTACTTAGCACGCTGCCAACAAATGTCAACACAAAAATACAGTGCTGGAATGACTTCACGCTGTAAAAGAAATGTACTGGCACCTAAGTTTTCCTAAGAATAGTAAAACTGTAAAGCGGTATAAGCACAGCACAAAAATATTTAAGTATTTATTCAACATTGAATGAAAAAGCTAATATACCAAATGGAATTCAAATTCTAATAAAAATATTACAGTATATTAAAACTGTATAGAGAACTCTATGTACAGGAGTCAAAGTCCTAGAGAGGTTCATGCAGAAAATTCTATAATTAGTGATTTGGACATTTCAGTAACTCTGCAGTTTCTTCAAACCTGGAATATAATACATAAATAATATATTAAGTAAATAACAAATTCATAGTGAGGCATAGGAACTAGGTTGCTGCAGTTATGCTTTTGAGCCTTAAATAAATTTCAGTGATTATTTATAGGTAGTTACTGTTAATAAGTATACTATGGCCAGAAGGGGAGGAAAAACAACTGGAGTCAATTATGTGTCTTTAATTCTTGAAGCGTAAGTTATTTCGGCGCATCTCAATTTCCAAAAAAAAAATATATATATAGTCTTTTAAAGTAGTAGGCTGCATGATAATCTTACACAATTTCATTTCATATTTTCTTTCAACTGTTCTTTAAAAAAATCATGTAATTTCATATTTGTACTAGATAAAAGTATCATATTTAGTACTACCATACCAACAATTTTCTGAAAAGGACTAGCAATACTTTCACAATACTTAAAATGTCTCCGAACCATCCATCTACATACACAATTTAATATTTTGATAAAGTAGTTATCAAAAATAGATAACTTCTCGATTATCAACCAAAAACATCACTGCACTCTTTAATCTCCAATTAATTCCATTAACAATGTTTTACATCACTTGTTGGAAACAAAAACAGTGACTTATCTCACAAACACATAACTGGAGGTGGATTTATTATCCACTGGAGTCTTGAAGGAAATTCCACACCTGATTGAGAGACCTTCAAGGTTTGAAACACACATGCACATTCTTTATATATCGTAATCCAACACAATTCCCTATAGAGAAATGAATTTCTGTTGCCCCTTTCTGTTACTTACATTTTTTTCATCCTTTCCATTTTTTGGATTGTTGTTTCCTTTAATTTAAAAAGCAACAAATTTAGGCCATTTCTCAAAGTAAACCATAATCAGAGATGGACCGTGAACATATAGAACACAGTCTAAAACATTGCATTAAGTACCGTTTATTTATCACAAAGAATTTTTATGAGATTGAGATTTACAGTTTCACTGTTTTTCTTGCCCATGGCTTCTGCAACTAAATCTAATGCTTGCTTGTTATCCTGACCTTACAGAGGAAATCACCTAAGTAGTTGCCAGTTCTTCTTACCTCAGAAATCTCTTTCAAACCACAGTAATTAATAGTTGAGGTTCTGGGAGTTGAATCGGATGATACCATACGATAACCAGAGGACAAAGGAATATTTGCTTGCCTTTCCTCTTTGCTTTTTCTATCTGTGGAGAAATTAATTTTTAGGTTACCTTTTCCTTTCATAGTAGAGTCAAATATCTAAAATTTTATGTATAGAGGGAAGAAACATAAGCCTCTCAATATAAAGTGCCTACTGGTATAGGTCTAGATGAGTTTTTAATATTCTTTTAGGATAATGACCTGCATATGGAGATCTGGATATTAAAAACTGGTCAATAAAGATCACAAAAAGTAACATTATCTTTATCATGATAGCAATCAATTGAATATGCAGGTTAATGTATTTTTAAATAAGCTACTGATCCGTGTATATTCTTTTCTTAAAATGGTGGCAACTATTGCTAAAACTGACTATATGTACTTCCTAAAAATCAGGAAACATTCCACCCTAAGTTGATATGTATGGAAAAAAATTGCTTAAAATTCAGGTTCACAGATTTATTAAAGAACTGAACAACTTTCCATTTCCAGTATCCTGATATTATTCAACAAAATGATGGCAAGGCTTTCCTACCACTGAATTGGATATAGAACATCAGAGATAAAACAAGTTCCTGTCCAACCAATCTCATAAGCCCTATGTTTTTAGTCATGGTACATGTGGCTGCAAAAACAAGGCAAAAAAAAAAAAAAATCAGGTACCCATTTAAACTGGTTTACATAGTTTAACTGTAAGCCTACACAGACAACCTCAATCAGGGAACAAAGTGTTAGCACGTGAGGACTCTGGTCTCTCATGGAGTCAGTCTCTCCTGTCTCCTTCTCTTGCCTGTTTGCTCCATTCCTCTACTTACTAATGGGCATGAACTTCACCAAAAGCATTCCCAACTTAACACGATCCTCAGATCAGACTGGTGAACTGTCACTCTCAACATCAAAAGGAATTCAAACCCTCAGCTTCCAGGTAGCATGGAGAGGTAAGGTGTAATGTGTCAGGCTTCATAAATTTGACTCAACTGATCAGGGTCAGATTATGCATTTTTTTGAGACTAGGTATTCAACTCATTCATAATCTATAATCCATTTCAGATAGTGGTCTATCTGCTCATCACTCTTAAGTCCTAGCATAGGACTAATGTGTTAAAAATATGTTCTGTAACCTGTTATTTAAAAAGTACTAAGCCCAAACAGGTGAAATCGAACTTGGAAAAGGCAATGTTTTGCAAACAGCAGACTTCAGTATTCTTTCAATGCATAAAAACTTGATTTCTACCATATACAGATAGATACTGGTGACAGAAGCACAGACGTTATGTTAGACAGACCGTAAGATAAAGTTCTTGCTCTCAAGGATCTTAGAGTTGAGCTTTGAAATTTGTTGAGTAATGAATGAAGGATAAATGGAAAAAAGTCAACTTCTACCAAATCTGAAATTTGTAGTCTATAATAAATCTACTGCCAGAAGCAGCGTCTCAAATAATTTTATTTAATAACCTAATTATTGAACTTGTTTTCTGTGCAATGAAATTGGCATGTGCACTGAATATGTAGTGTTGAAGAGAAAACGTCAAAGCTAGTTTGCCTCTTTTCCAACATGTCCCACCATTCAACAGCTGTGTGGCCTTTGGCAGTTATTTAATCTCTTTTCCTCATCTGTAAAATATGCGTTATAATAGCACTTATCTTGCTTTGAGAATTAAATGCTTTACTATCGCAGTTGGAACAGTGCAGGCCTGTAGTTACCACTAAAATGTGTTGTTGTTAAATTGTTATACACATAGTAGCTGAAAGATTTAATGAGGTTAAACACCCACAGATTTGAAAAGTTAGCTTCATTATGAATTCTCAACTGGACAAAATATCTCTTCTGCAAATATGATTTAATTACAAACATGACAACATTTAGATCTTTGTCTTTTCAAAAAGTGTAAGAATCAAAAAAATTAAAGCTTTAACTGAAAAGCAGCTCAGAAATCTTATCCCTGCTGCTCCGTCACAATGACAATGTCAGTAGCTTAGTAAGGTTAAGTGACACGGAGATGATTTGTCCTAATTTTAGGTCCTTCTCATTTTATCACCGTCAGTGAACTGTTGAAATGCAGGAGGTCTGTAACACTTTACAGGTTACTGACAAATGTGTTTTTTTTCTCTTACATATATTATTTACATATGCAAAAGCTACTACTTAAGTTTAAATTAGAAACTTTGGAGGTCCATTTATTATTCTAAAGCACTTTGCAATTGAAAGAGTAAAACATCTCTAAAAGTCTGCAATTTTGTACACTGGAATTTATGCAACTACTACATGTAAGACATGTAAGTTGGCTTTTCTAGCAATCCTTGACTTATAGTCTGTAAGTCTGATATTTTCTTTTTTCTTAGGAGCTTTGCAATTTCCAACAAAATAAGGTTTGAGGATAATTAAAATGACCAAATACTATAAAAACATTTTTGTGAAAACTCCTTACCATATCACCAATTCCAGTACGCCAAGAACTTACCCGGATTGAGATTATCCATGTCGCTACTAGAAGCACAGTCTTCACTCATCTCATTAAACTCTATATATTCACCATTCTGGAATGATATGGTTTAGTATTTAGAATAAAATAAAAAGATATGTTCTCATTTTTATGCTCTTACTGCTAAGCATAAAATATACAGATGACATAATAAATACTTACTTTTGATTATTTTATTTACAAGCAAAACATAAAATCCCTACATATAAAAAATGATCTCTTAAATGTGGAAGGAGAGAGAAAACTTGAATCTACTAACTTTCTAGGAAGGAAAGACAGACTAGGACCAGAAATGACATAACTGTCTCTAAAAGCTCAGCTTACAAGTTTGTCAGATTATCTTATTTGATGAAGAGAAAAGCAATAGTCACAACAACCATCACCAAACAGGGTGTTCCTAAACAGGCCTTCATCCCAACTGAACACTTCCCATTACCTAAGTATTCTCTTATTTAACATTCCAAATAAGAGACTAATAATGAACAAAGGAATTACTTTATTGTATCTTGAGATATTCTATAAATGTAAAGGAAGAAAATACCTTTTTAGATAAAAGCATTTCTGTTTCAAGAAGAGTGACACGACTTAGAAGATCAGCCCAGGTTTTTTCATTCACCATCACTTTCCCTTTCATTTTTTCTTCCAAAGATTCTAATCTACTTTCTATGCAAGTCAGTTTCTTCAGCTTTTCTTGGCATTCAGCAAGCATAGTCTGTAGTGCAATAATCTCAGGATTGACTTCTGTATCCTAAAATGATTAGAAAGATTAAAAATATTACACAGATTAAAATTCCTGTAATTCAGTGTATTCCCATTTCCACGTGTTGTTTCAATAGTTACAGCAGGCAGGAGAGCATGAGAGTTAAGAGCGCTACTTCTGGAGCAGGCACCTTGGACACTTAAACTAGCTCATGCGAGATGCCCGATGCCTCAATTTCCTTATCTAAAAAGAAAAAGATGACAAGAGTGCCAACTTCATTTGGGTCTTGTAAGATTAAATGGATTAATTTGTATAAAGCTCTTAGAACAGTATCAGTTTGTACAATAAAACTATAAGTGACTAGCTTCTTATAACTAGATCTAGCAGAAAGCTAAGAGGAAATGACAGAGAAATGAGATTGTTCCGTTTGCTATAAACGGGAAGTAAGCCTAATGGTCATCTGGTAGTTTTTTTTTTTTTTTTTTTGCGGTACGCGGGCCTCTCACTGTTGTGGCCTCTCCCGTTGCGGAGCACAGGCTCCGGACATGCAGGCTCAGCGGCCATGGCTCACGGGCCTAGCCGCTCCACGGCATGTGGGATCCTCCCAGACCGGGGCACGAACCCGTGTCCCCTGCATTGGCAGGCGGACTCTCAACCACTGCGCCACCAGGGAAGCCCCATCTGGTAGTTTTTAAATGCCAACTGTATAACAAGATGTACAGAAGTCACAAGACATAGAAGACAGACAGAAAAAGAAGTTTTAACAGAAGCAGTAGAGACGAGACACTATAATGGGGTCTGTGGCAATAAAGTAATAGCAACGACATTCCGAGAAAGAGAGCAAAAGACAGCAAGGGCCCCAAAAGGAAAATGAAAAGGTGGTAATGCACCATTTTTTTCCATTCATCAATATGGGGAAGAGGTGATAAAGAACCTTCACTAAACAAAGTAGTATATCTCTATCTCTCACCAGATTGTCAATTCCTTGAAGTCAAGTCCTATGTCTTATTCATCTTTGCATTACCCATGACATCTCTCCTAGTACCCTAAATATAAGCAGCAAATAATATCTTTTGAACTATATTCAGTAAGACTTATTGATTCTTAAGTAATGGTAACAAAGGTAACATGTCACGATCAATAATTTAAAAGGCTAGAAACGTTCCAAAGATTAGATGCGGAAATAATCACGTATATCAAAGCAAGAAATATCGGCATCTGTTAAAGAAGTCCCAGATTCTTACTTGCTGCTCACACTTAATTTCAGGAACCTGTAATTCAGAAATCTTTATTTCAGCAGCCTTTAAGTCACAAATATCAAATGCTTCATTAACATCTGTTACTGTATCTTCAGGAATGTTAGGACCATCTTCATTGTACAGGTGCCGGATCACCACAGCTTTCTTCTGCACAGAGAAAAACATGTCAGAGATGCTTCCCTGTTCTCCACAATACACGTAGTAATTTTTCAAAAGAAACATCCTATCTTCCATTTAAGATTTACAGAAGTTTAAATTACCACATATGCATATACCAAATATTACAAACTTATTATTTTAGGTGTGATGATACAATTGTGGTCATGATTTTTAAAAAGCATTCTTATATTTTACAAAAGTATTGAAATATTTATTCAATGATGTCTGGGACTTGTTTCAAATGGTTTCAGGTTTAGGAGAAAAGATGTTGGGAAAAGTGGTTACAATTAAGAAGAAACAAGATTAGCAAAGAGTCGACAAATTGCTGAATCACAGAATGGATACTTCTGTACAGGTTTGAAATGTTCCATAAGAAGAAGTTACTTTTAAAAGGTTAACACACTATTCACATGTAGATAATCAAGAACTGGCTTTATGAGTAGGACTCATTACAATTTTTTTTTTTGTATTAAACAAACCACAAAACATAAGACTGTCAATAACAATTCAAACTAAGGGAAAGTCCTGAGAGTAAGGGCACCAGGTCAAACCACATTTACGTAGGACTCTTCTGCCTACTTCCTTTTCTACGGGCAATCCACGTATGAACATGAACTCAGCACATGTGACATAGAAGTCACAACTACCACCCCAGAGAAGGCACTGGGGAGGAGACAACTTGCTTCAGTATTGACTCAGTTTTTCATGTAAACAAAGGAATGCACTTACTACTCCAACTTTTCTAAACTGGAATACTTTTAATAACTATTCAAATTTCTGAGAATTAAGAATTTGATGTAATTTACAAAATTCTGATGGATAACAAAGGAAACTTTATCTTACGAAAATTAAAAAGTCTAATGTCTTCAAATTTTTTATCTTTCTTTGTTAGGACAATTTAGATCACCCCTCAGCCCCCATACTGAAATAGAAGATTGAAAAATGCATCCAGTTCTATCAACTCATACTTAGTAAGTCCTTACAGTGGACCTAATCCTGTGCTAAGCACAATGAATATAAAAAAATCAGTGTAAGAAAATCCCTGTTTAGACAAATTCTAGTTGGGAAAGGATACAAGACACTTACATTCCTTTTCATATTGCCCTCATCACCTGGAGCAAAACAGGCATATTTTTTTTAAAAGTTACTGACATAAGAGCCTTTTTCTTACAGTTAAATGTCACTACTTTTTATAATGGCATAAAGTATAAATATCTTCACAGATTCTGTTTATATAACTCATATTTTGAATTGGGGAAAAATAATTCCCTAGATTTTACTTCAGCCAAAAAATACTCACATTCCTTTATCTAATGACACATTGGTTATTCATCTGGTAGTCTATCTTTCAATCTCAAAGGGCTTGCCCAAGGTGGAAGACAGCTGAAAGTATATTTACCATTATAAAATAATATTTTGCCTTCATTTTCCCTTGGAGATGGAAAAACTATCCCTAAAGGCATTGGACTCATTCAGCCACAGGTGCTTGAAGCAGACAAGGGCAGGGAAGATATCTACCAACAAAGAGAAAATATTCAAAACACTACCCCAAAACCAGATTATAGATTTAAGGAACTATCAATCATTGGATAATTCACAGTCCTGGTATAGAAATACGAATGTACGTAAATCATGACCTATCACTGTAAGTAAAGGGAGGGTCTTTAGGAAGACTAGGTATGTAATTAAGTGCAAATGTTCATGATCACAAAAGGCAGAATTAAAGATTAGAAATATAAAGAGAAAGGCTGTTCAGTTGTACGTTTCTACCCTCTTCTTATAACTTTAGGAATGTTCCCAGATAATATGTGATATGCTCTGTTAAAAATCCTTACACTCTAATGTCTAAGCAGAATGTTTTACCAGATGCTAGTCAGAAAAGTGAACCTTATACATTGGATTGACTAGGTAGGTAACTCTTAACACTACACAATGCATTCTCTTTGTATTTTCCCACCTTTCCCGAAGTCATAAACCTGCCAGTGACGTCAATGCCCACAGGTTCAGTTGACGTCTTCTCAGCGCTTGAACAAGGTTCTGACTTAGCAGAACTGATTTTTTTTCTTTGTTGTGATGGAGCCTAAAAAAAAGGTATTAAGATGTCATAAATTATGTGGGAAAGCATGATGTATATATTAAATTCCCCTATCACTTAAATTTTCATATGAAATGTGACTGCCAAATAATGCCGAGTCTAATGAGACTACACGTCTCTTGAAAATTACAAAGTGATGAAACTGTATTATGTTTGAACTATTAGTTTAGGACTAGTAGCTCCAAGTCACAAATGTGCAAAAACAAGTCACTAGTATTTAAAGCAAACATCAGGCATTGTAAGGTTACCCAGACCTGTGAATAGTGCAGTAATTGCACTATGCATTAATTTGCTGACTAGGGTATTGACTTTTTAACATTAAAATATAGCAACTTAGCCTAAGTTAAAATCTATTAATAAAATTACCTTCTCAAGACCACTCAACTCCTTGTGCTTTTTCATCACACAATTCAAAATATCACATATAATTTGGATTTTCCATTCTGCAAATCCACATTGGAGAAACTGCTTTTTCGTCAAGATTGGTTTATAATTAAATAGATCACGAAGAAGCTGTAAAGAGGAAACAGATCAATGAAATAATTGGGAGCAATTTCTTTCAAAAATCCAAAATTATAAATGACCACCTGGTCAGGGATGTACTGCCATTTTTGAGAGGCGAGAGGGGAGGATTAAGCCATTATATATAGGGCACTAAAGAAACCTGTAGGGGTGCTGTGAGTCCTGACCAGGTAGGAGAACAGGTAGGAAACAGTTAGCTAGGGATGTATCAGAGTATAGATAGCTGTCCAGAGAGATGAAAAAATATATAAAAAGTTCAAATATCCTCATAGGTACTAAAAAAAACCCCAAAAAACTCCTTAGCTCGCTGAACAAGATTACTATAGCAGATATCAGAAAACCACAGTTCTATTTGTTTATAGAAATCATGACTTGATTTTTAGACAAGTTGGTAGGCTACTGAGTTTCGATTTCTCATGTATAAAATGAGAGATACAGATTAAACCAGTAATTTTCAAAACCTACTCTGTGGACCCTGGGATTTCCTAGAAGTGCCTCTCAGGCTTCCATGGAAGCTTTCTGGGGTGAGAGACAAAGAAAGGGAAGATTAAACAGAGACTATATTTAAAGGCTACCATTTCATCAAACTCTACCTAAAAAAGAAAAAAATCAAGATTTGATTTGATAAATGGGCTTTACTATTTTTTTAAAAAGGTTAAGAAAACCACAGTACGTGAACAAAAATTAATGATACAAAGTAGGGTTCTGAAAAATCAAACATGAGATTAAGTTCAGGATACATATAGTACAAGTGCAGGTACTAGAGTAGATAATAAGACATGGTTTCAGACCTCAAGGAACACAAGTTGTTCCAACATAAGTTGTAGTCCCTTCTTATAAACAACTAAATTAACTCACAATTTTCTGAACCACAAACTTTACTCACTAAAACCACATTTCTCTCTAACTTCTGCCAGTATACCAAATTTTACTAAAATTTGATATAAAAAAGGCAAATGATAACCAGTGACAATTACCAGTCCTCATATTCATTAGAGTATGACACATACAGCAAACTTGAACTGCATCTTGATTATAACAGGGACTGCATTTACAGGAGATAAATGCATCTGAAAATACTCTGTCAACTATGTATGCAGCATATATTTGAGTTATAATAACATTAATCTTAAGAAAACCATTCAATGACTTCTAAAAGAATTATTGTTTCATAAATTCAAAGTACCTTGTAGACAGTATCTATGAAGCGTAAGTCATTCTTTGCTATGAGCTCTACATTGGAGTCCACCAGAAGTTCTGCTACATAAGGTGAATATGAGGTAAGGGAATAGCTGATGATGGGCAGAGAGGCTGCTGTGTCTCCCTTTACCAAACTGTTAGGAAAAACAGAAAAAGATTTTTAATAAGCTTAATGCCACAAAGTTGGATAATCAGGGAAATAAAAGAAATGCTGTCAAAAACTCATAATTTAACACAATAGCCATAATAATTAGGTGATGCACAAGACCCTTTAGATTCCATCCCCTACTCTAAACCAGTGTAGGCAAATTAACTATGAAACAAAAACTCTTTAGTACCAACAGTCTGTTTACCACAGTATTTATTGATTTTCCAAAGCTTAGCCTTACTCGATCTAGTCCATTTTCTCCTACTAATAAAGCAAATGTACGGTCTTACAGTACACAAGGAGGCTTTACGGTTTTGCAAACACTTCTCACATTACCTCACTTGCTCTTTATCACAAAGCTGCAAAGGGAAAATATTAGGAATTCTAAGTTACAGATGAGGAAAACAGGGCTGGAAAAGCTATCAACTGTGACCAGGCTGACCAGTTTACTATCTTCCCCTGACATCAGGCCCATTTGGAATCTACCTTATTAGCTTACGCTAATTCCTCCAGCCCAGAAAGGTATCCTACTCTTGTTATCTGTCATTCATTCTTTGTGAATCATCAGTCAAATCTCAAGCCTCCCATGAAGCCATCTTTCTGATCCACAAGGATCTCTCTCAGAACGACTCCCCAGGTGTTCAGGATCTGACACCTGATGCTCTGCCTTGTACCGTTGTCTAACTGTCTCCACACACAGATCTTGTTTCTCAAGAAGTGCCTTCACTGATTCTCTCACAACAAGGCACAGAAAGTATTTGTTCAACGGATGCGATAATGTACTTACTTAGAACATTTGTTTTCCACAAAATTCAAACACATACATAAATCTCCCCATCCCTGCCCAATTTTTTTCAATAAGGCAGAGAACAAATATGATAAGATTATATTTTGTTTTTTGCAGGACAAACATAAATTGTTTCTCTTTTATGTTCGTGGGTAAAATTATAATTTACCCAATGAGAAAACTGCTCTAGCAACCTTGTCTCTCTGTAAGACAGTTCAAAACAGGAACTGAAAAAGTACTTTTTTAGAGCAAAATGTGTCCATTTTATCCACATTATGAATAGAAAACAGTCAGGTCTGCATTTAATACCTCTTAAATTAAACAATCTCAAAAATCTTGGTTACCTAGTTTCTAAGGACTTAGACTAGAAACAGTAAGAGAAACAGACATTATAAATTGACAGGCCAACACGAAAAACAGATGTCAGGAAAAAATTTTAAAATGGCAAAAAGTATACAGAATCAAAATACACGGAGTGTGTATCTGTACGTGTATGTGTGCATGTCGGATCGGGGAGCGCAACCTGAAGCAGCAGCAAGTAGCACTACCCGTCTCAATAAACCCTGCAGACATTACTGTCTTATAAGATAATCTAAACTTGCTCTTAATGATACTCTTGGGTCAATAAGAAAATCAAATGTTTGAAAGCTGTATTCAGAAGACAGGAGAATCATCAGTATATTTTAGAATTATTCCTATCCAAAATGTCTGTTAAAATGTTAATACTTAAAGTGGGAAGAAGAAAACTTGGCTACTCAAACTGACTGAGCCCCTGCCAGTCTGGAGAGTAGAGATTTCCCTGTTTTGAGGAACCAGTATATGACTGGTACACACCGTGGGAGCAGACTAGGGAATGCCTTCTGCTTCTCACATATGATGCTCGTAATAACAGTCATCAGAGCTACACCTTCCCTAGTCTCCTCAGTATCCGTTCACTCGCAGCCTTCTCTTGGTTAGCTTTCCCTAGTTTACAAGACTATCTAGGATTCTACTGCGTTAAACCAACCCAGTTTCCCTCCCTTCTTGAACATATGCCTAATCTGGACTTGTCCCTCGACACAGTCATTGAATAAATGTCTAATTAGCTTCTAAGATGTGCCAGGCAGTTCTAGATGTGGGGGGCTGCAGTGAACTAAACAAAACGCCCCAGATGTCAGGCTGCATTCTAGTGGGGGGAAACATTTAACCAGTGGGGCGAAACATTTAACATTTAACATTTAAGCCATCCCAGGGAGGAAGAAAAAGAGGTATTAAACGATAAGAGGATGATGGGAGTACCGTATTAGGTTGGCAGAATTAGAGAAGAAATGTACCTTGTGACATTCTACAAAGGCGAGTAAGTCACATTTGGAAAGTGGAAACTAAAGCAAAAGGTTTAAGTGAGATAGCTTAATAACAATCTTCAAGCATGGTATAAATTGTCATAAGAAATCTATTAACTAGAATCTCCCGAATCAAAAAGGAATACCACCCAACTAAGTGTGCGAGGGTGGTAAATTACAGAACTAATGAAATCCATTACACTTCCGTGAGATTAAACGTTGTACAGAGACCACGCCTGATTCTAACAATATTGTGCTTCTACTTCTAAAAGTTGTTTTAAATCTCCTGAGTTGGAATTTTTCATTAATTCCTACTTAGAAACAAACTCCTAACTGCTTTCTAAAAATCTCTTAGTCATTTCAAGGAAAAAATTTAAAGGACCCAGATAAAATCTAGATTTTTATTTAGATACTCCCCTCATGTCAAGCATTACCTCACATCATTACTGAAAATAATACAAAGAAGTTTGATATTGTAGCTCACCCTACACAATCCACCTCTCTAGGATAATTTAGCGAGCGAAGCACTTGTTCTAGGTTCCGTAAGCTTCTTTTTAAGTCACCTGTTGCCATTATTTAACATTTGATTCAGCTCCAGCTTTGGAAATTATCTAATTTTTCACCTAAAAAAAAAAAAATCCATGAAACACTGCTCAACTCTTTGTATCTTTGAAGCTTCTCTAATATCTTTTGTTCAATCTCATACACACTTACCATATTTATCTTAGCTATTTCTCCCCTAATTCATCTTCCCTACTGGTGTAGTACTGTTTTGTATCTTCCATATATTCCTGAATGTCAGGTGTACTTTTCCCCCTCAATATTTTTTCACTAAAAAAATAAGTTTGCCTTATGTTCATCTTCTAACAGTGTGTCTGATATTATATGACACTCTCCCAAATACTTAATGGTACAACAAAGTACAATTTGGGAAGACATATCACCCTAAAATAATCTCCACCAATGAGTATTGTGGATGCTTATAAAGGGTACATAATAAAAATCAGTAAGAAATGGAGACAAAGAAATTTAGCACAGATTTGGTCAGTATTCCCAGGGTTCTGAACTTACATAGTTGTAAATCAGATCGTTTGCTTAAAAAATAAAAATAGATAAGTTAAAACAAATTCAGAATTCAGCTGGTTAAATATGGAAGCTGGTTAAATGCATGTTACCTTCATTCCCTTTTCTAAACACCACTAAAATGAAAGTAAATGATTAGAAACCATATATACTCATCAGGGTAAAGAAAACTAGAGGGGATTCCACATGACAAAGGATGTGTCAACAAAATTCTGGAAGATGGAAAACGGATGGATGGGTGATAACCAACCTAGCAGAGCAAAGGTAGGTCAATCCCATCCTCCTGTTTAGAAGGAAGCCAACAACAGCAACAGGTTCAGAAATGAGGGGACCTGATACTTCTGAAAGGCTGAAGGGTAAGGCCACGGCCTTGAAATAAGAACGATTATTTGAAAGTCCGTATAAGAAGGTGCTAAACCCTAGATTTTTACTTTCCCTCTGCTTCCCCTCCCACCCCCCACCCCCAGACACATACAACTTGCTCAGCTATAGGCAACTACCTCTGATTCCCCAGGTTTAGCAATGAGTTTTTAGAAAATATCAGCACAACCCATAAAAAAATTGACTTGGAATTCATTAAGATTAAACTTCTGTTCTACAAAATACACTGTTAAGAAAATGAAAAGACAGGCTGCAGACAGAATATTTATAAAACACGTACTGGATAAAAGACTTGTTTCCAAAGTATACAAAGAATTCTTAAATGTAAGAGTAAGAAAACAAACAACCCAATTTAAAAATGGGCAATATCTGAAAATCTCATTAAAGAAGATACACAGATGGCAAATAAGCATATAAGATGCTCAACATCAAATGTCTTTAAGTAATTACAAATTTAAAAAATGATACCACTGCATATCTATCACAATGGTTAGAATCCAAAAAACTGACAGTACCAAATGCTAATGAGCATACAGAGCAACAGGAACTCTCATTTTTGGTGGGTGGGAACGCGCATCACATAGCCATTTTGGAAGACAGTTTGGCAGACTCTTACAAGGCTAAACACCATACAATCAGCAATCGTGCTTAGAGTTATTTACCCAAGTGACTTGAAAATTTAATGCACATACAAGATCCTGCACGCAAATGTTTACAGCAGCTCTGCTCCTAATCACCCAAAACTGTAAGCAGTCAGGATGTCCTTCAATAGCCAAATGAGTTTAAAAAATTAACACATCCATACAACAGGACATTATTCAGCAATAAAGAAAGAGCTATGAAGCCACAAAAAGACATGAATGAACCTTAATGCATATTGCTAAGTAAAAGGAACCAGTCTGAAAAGGGTACATATTGTTTGGTTTCCATTTTATGATATTCTGGAAAAGGCAAAACTGTAGAGACAATAAAAACTACAGAGATCACGGCTGCAAGGATTCAGAGGTAAGAGGGAGGGTCACATACAGGTAATGTGCAAAGCTACCTCACAGAGCGGGTGGATGGAAAAGCTGCTAAGTAACTTTGGGAATGAGTGGAGCCTGTGAGACTAAAGGCAAAATGAGCTGCACAGAAACACTGTACTCCAGTGTATAAAGTTGTTTCCCATGTACATATGAGTTAATTCCACATATATGCTGGAATTAAACAATTAAGCAAATGGATGGCTAACTAGTAGAAGCCAGGATTCGCACTGCTGGAGTGAGAATTTACAGATAAGCAAGGGGACAGGATTGAAATGAGCCACACCTCATGGTTTAGTTAGACATGCAAGTATGAACTCATGTTTAGCTTAATATAGATGCAGAATATGTGTAATGCTGGATTCCTGGAGAAATGGCCAATTCTAGGACTGGGTCAGGAAATATGAGATGAGCCTGAGGCATTATATAATTCTAGAAAGTAAGAAATTACACACAAAACAAACAAACCAATCCCACACGTATGTCATAGGGACACAGGAACCAAACGAAGCAGCTTCCAGTGGTCAAAGCTGAAACAATTTGAACAGCAAAAACAACAAAATCAGGCATTTGATAAAATTCAACATTTAGGATATAATTCTTCGTATGTTAGGAATAGAAGGGAACTGCCTGCAGTTATCTGCAGGATATCTACAAAAAATTTACTGCAAACATCATATGTAAAGGTGAAATATTGAAAGCTTTCTTCCTGAGACTGGGAAAAGGCAAGCTTATCCACTCTCACTATTTCTATTCAATACTGTACTAGAGGTCTTAGACAGTACAAAAATACAAGAAAAAGAAATAAAAGGAATAAAGACTAAAAACGAAGAAATAAAAATGTCATTAGTCACAGACAACATAATTGTATTTGAAAAAATCCAAAAGAAATCAAATGGATTTAGCACGGCTGCTGGATAGCAGGCCAATATACAAGTATCAATTGTATTTCTCTGTACTACCCAAATAATTTCTAAATTATGTTTAAATATGTTAAAAAATATATGTGTAAATAATTCACTAGCCTCCAATATCATAAACATGTGAATAAGTCTAAAACGGATCTGTAAGACCTCAAAACAAAAAAACCAGAAAACTTCATTGAGATAAATTAAAGAAGCCCTAAATAAGAGGTCTACATCTTGAGCAAGGATTTAAAGACTCAGTAAGTCGATCCATAATTCAATGTATTCCCTCCATGCCATCCCTCCCCAAAACTCCCTGCAGTTTTTTAAAGGTGGAAATTGACAAGCTGATTCCAAAATTTGCATAGATATGCAAAAGATAAACAATAAATAACACAATGCTGAAGAAAATCAAAATTGGAAAATTCAACCACTGGATAATGAGACTCATTATAAAGTTAAATTTAGAATTATTGAAAATATCTACAAACAGAACAATGGAATGGAATAACGTACAGAAATAGACCATGCATACAATGACACTAGACTTATGACAAAGTTGATGCAGAGTAACCCTGGAAAATGGATGCTCTTTTTCAAGAAATGGTACTGTGTCAACTGAATATCCAAATGGGATAAATAAATCCTGACCCCCTGATGTAAAGGGTACCTCACATCCTTCATAATTAATTCCAGGTTTGTTGTTGAAGATCTACATGTAAAATGTAAGACAAATAGGCTTTCTGGAGATCACAGAGTAGAATATCTTTATGATCTTCAGGCAGAAAAAGATTTCTTGTCTTATAACTGATAAAATGAACCACATTAAACTTACTAACTTCTGTTCATCAAAAGATACCCTTAAGAGAGTGGAAAGAAAAGCCACTGAGTGGAAGTTGATACTGTCAATATATACAACCAACAAAAAGATTCATAGCTAAAAGAAAATCCTACAAAGTAATAAGAAAAAGAAAGACAACTCAATAGAAAAATGATAAAGAGATCCGAACAGGAACTTTACAAAACAGTAAATGCGAAAAGATACGCAACCTCATTAATCATTAGGAAATCACAAAGTAAATCCAAAATGTGAGGTTGCAGAGCATTTGAAACAAACCACAATGGTGTGAAAGGGTAAATTAGTACAATTACTTTGGGAAACTTATTAGTGATACCTACTAACATACTCAGGGCCCATGAAACAGGAATATGATGCCAATGAATACAAATAACAGAATACGTGTGTACATTTATGTGCACCAAAAGACATGAACAATATTTGGGATTTTAAATTAAATGGTTCATTTTTTTAAATCTCAAAGAAAATGATACCATGGAATTATATTTTTAAATGACTCATTTTATTGCATGGTGTAGGGCTTTCACTAGATTCTCAAAGGTTATTCCCAAGGGAGCTTCCTAAACTAAACAGGTAAATAAATGGTTAAGGACTTTTGCTAGAAAGAGACAAAGGGCTTCTAAACTGTAAGTCAATCAGCCAGTGAGGCAAAGCTCAATAACGCACTTAAAAATAGCTAGTATTTGTAACTATCCATGGACACTTCATAGAAGGAGAATAATATATAACAATACCTTGAGTATTGAATTCTCTGGGAATGAAGCTCCTCTAAAATGAGTTCACTGACATTAAAAACAAAACAGAACAACACATAAATCAGGTGAGTAGAGTTAGTACGGTCATTTCCCCCTAGTCAACATCCCAGCAGCTGCCTAGGATACAAATCACCTTCTTGCACACCTTCCCTATATCTACACATAATCAGAGGTGGGCTAGCAATTTGCAAAATCCTAAATTTAGTAAGCTTTCTATTTTAAGCCACTGGCCACCCAGCTCTGTACCCTTTCCTCCTCTTAAAGAACATAGAATCTTCCTGTTCTAAGCTTCCTCTCCTTTATCAACACGGTAAAGAACACGTTATTGAATATACTTTTAAATGCTCACGTGTGGGTTTTAGTCAATATTTTTCAGCCGACCAATTACTTCAACTAAACACATTTTTAGGCAGAGGGAATTTCAAGTAGTGTCAAATGGGAGGGAACTAGAGAAAAGAGGAAGTGATCCTAAAAATTACATTCTACAATATACTGGCCAAGAAGGGTAAACCTTCTTTAACATCTTTTAGGATAACTGGGGGATTTATGTGCATATGGAAGCGGTTGAAGATGACTTCCCAGCCTTTATTTTCCTGGGAAAGACAAAGTGGGAACTAATCCGGTTGTTGAATGCAAAAAGATATATATTCTTGGGTGTTGCCCCTGGCCAATATAGTAGGTGTTAGCTCGTTTTAAGTTCCAGACCCACATATTGTAACACAATTCTTCTAGGGGGACCTTTTCTCCTAAGACATTCTATAACTTTTATCTCTTCCCACAGACTTCCTTTAATCCTTTCAGATGTATGTTCCATCTTTGCGGTACATGGAATTTTTGTTTCATTTAACACTTTATGGTATCTTTCCGTCCTTCCTTTCTCTTAAGTCCTGTAACATATACCAATATCTCATTATTTCTACCTTTGGTAATGGAATTTCTGTCAACAAAGTATGTCCCTGGAACACATCCTCTTCAGTACCAGCAGAATAAATATTTTGAAGAAGAGTAAGATACAGGTACAGCTGGGATCTGTAGGTGAAGGAGATAAGTGATAAACAGGATAGAAAAAAACAAAGGGGTTAAAACATTTTTGAGTATTATAGAAAAAAATTACAGCTACTGCTCTACACTTTCACGAAAGGCTTTACTTTTCTATTACAAAACTGAAAAAAACCCTAGAAATTAAGACATTAAAAAAAAAGCTAATTTAGGACTTGTGCACATTTTAACATAGTAGTTTCAGACATGAAAAGTAACTTTTTAAGAAATCGCTTAACATTTTCGCTTTATAACCCTTATAAAAAGAAATTAAAAGACAAAAGCATATATCACTCAGCTTGTAGCACAGATTCAACCATTAAGATGGTCTCAATATTGCTTCCTAGCTTCCTCCAGAGAGTTCTCTGCTACTAGTTAGGTCTGCCCCACTGAATTTATTACAGGAGACATCGTGGAAATGGTATAAAATAGCATTTTTAAGATTTTTAATCTAGTTGAATCTCACTGTTGTTAGAGGTCATTAAATGATGCCTCCCAATGGAATGCCATTGAATTCAGTGATTTTTGTTCAGAATGAAGCAACTACACCGACTGGTGTAAAGATGACGGTCGATGGCTAAGAGTTTGTGACAGCTCATAACGCTAAATATTATCTATCAAAAACAGAGGAGAGGGCTTCCCTGGTGGCGCAGTGGTTGAGAGTCCGCCTGCCGATGCAGGGGACACGGGCTCGTGCCCCGGTCCGGGAGGATCCCACATGCCGCGGAGCGGCTGGGCCCGTGAGCCATGGCCGCTGAGCCTGCGCGTCCGGAGCCTGTGCTCCGCAACGGGAGAGGCCACAACAGTGAGAGGCCCGCGTACCGCAAAAAAAAAAAAAAAAAATAGAGGAGAAAATTGGGGAAAACGGGGAGTAAGGGTCAAGTATATAACTCTGTAGGATTGCTGTGTTCATATATAAAACCGTTAAAAGGTTTGTGGATACTTTTGGAAAAACAGTCTACTACAGCCCTAATTCCGGAATCCAAATTTCAAGATTGATTTTGTTTTTTACGGTAAGGGAAAAAGCTACAGTCCTGTAGGAAAGTGGAGAAACACTGAAACACTAGGGAAATGTAAAGCAAGGAAAACATCAACTATTCTCAGCTCTTGCTTCTCATCAGTATTTCCGAGAAGCCGGACTGCCCCTGAGCTCAGAGGCTCCAACAGCAGAAATGGGTCCGTCTAGGACTTCCCACCCTAAGTTACAACCTGATCTGAGAAGATGAGCTCTTCCCATTTCTTCGTTATCAAAAGGATATCCCAGTCGGGTTCATGGGCAAGGTACGTCTAGCGCTCTCCTCCCCTGCACTTGATTTAAAAGGATGAAAAGGCAGCCCTGGTCACTCGCCCCAGCCGGGGCCTCGGTTAGGGCAGCGGAGAGAGGCGACCCCGGCCCATCCCGGGGCGCAGCCCCGCCTGCACCCCCGCGCTCACCCAGCAGCGGCCGAGCAAAGAACGGGCTCCAAAGGCCTCCGGACCCGCACAACGGGCAGAAGGGGTGGTAGCATGTGCAATCCCAGAGCCCCGGGAGCCCAGCCTCCAGCAACGACTCCCTGCGGCCCGACGCCGACGCCGGGACGCGCTTCTCCCGCCGACCGTTTGTATTCTGAGCAGCGGGTGGAAGCCCGCCACGCACCGCGGCAGGACCTTCCAAGCTGCCGGCTCCCCTGCGCTCCTGGATTCCCCGCTGCAGATTCCACAGCACGTTCGTACAGAGGCCTGGGAAGACTGACCCTGCCGAGAGTCTTTTCTACGTCCAGTCCGATCCCAAGGTGCAGATTCGAAGTCTGCCTGGTTCTGAGGCTCAGAGGGGCTCGGACTGCGAAGTGAGAGGCCGGGACTCTGTGGCGAATCGTAGATCGAGGGGATAAAAATACTTCTTCTTGAAGCGCCCCCGAATACGGACGTCACTTCCGGCAACAATAGGAAACGTCAAAACTCGGAGAGTCGGCCGCTCAGGCTGCTGCAGCCTGGGGCACGCTGAATTCGGAGGGATCAGGTGCTGTTTCTGGAATTCTCCCCGACCTCACCTCCACCAGCGTGAACAAATAAAGTTTGAACCGGCTTCTCCATGGCCTGGGCACCCCTTCCCGGCTGAGCCATTTTCTTTTTGGCTGAAAGCCCCCGCCCAGAGGCCGATTCGTCGCGGCGGCGGTGGGGAATCGCAGGTCGCTCAGGTAAGGGTGTCACCCTAGATATTTCAGAGTTCTTGCCTCTCTTCCCTGTACACCCCTACTTTTCTTCTCGGAAATGATGACCACCGGTGCTCCAGTTGGCAGAAACTTGCCAACCAGCGAGACTTTGGGGCCAATGGCTGTGCGAAGCACCTTGAGTGACAGCGGTGTTGGCTAATTAAAATGAGGAATCCGTGTCAGGAGGCGGGAGTAGGTGTGCTCCTTGTGTTCCTGGGTGACTGGGGACCCCTAGGTCAGCTTGGGACCCCAGGTAGGAGCCGGCTTCACTCTGAAATAAAGCCGGGAAACAGCAGAGGTTACGCTCTTCTAAGCCCAGGTGTTGCTTTCCAAGTAGAATGTGTTTTTGGTGCATAGGCAGAGTTTTTGGCTCTTAACATACTTTTTACAGTAACGTGAATGCAAACACATCCAGTTAAGGTCACGATGGATTGCCAGTTGCTTCAGCTGTTAAACTTTGGTTATAAACTCGGCAGATTCTTAACTTGTCTCTTGCTTGTTTCTCTGTGACTAGGCTCTAGTTTCTTATATGGTGGGTGCTCACTTAATTATTATTAAAATTGGGTGAAATCACAAATGGATCCCAATCCTCAGTCGTTTAAGGGTTTTGTTTTGTTTTTAGGTTCTGTATGTATTTAGTAATTTAATAATTGAATCTACTTCTTTTAACAAGTGGAGTCTTTATTTTCAAGGATCCCAGGTATTTCCATATCAATAGATTATGACCTTTATTACTGCAAAGTGAAGCTAATTTATGTTTTCCATTTCAGCTTTCCATATATTTTTTTAATGTTGCAGCTGGTGACCATATTTCTGGGATAGGGAGAATTTTTACCCCCTAAGAAAATGGTTCACAAACTTGAGCAGATATCAGAATTAAGAATAAATTTTATTCTCTTTTCGGGTTGAGTAGGAAACTCACCATTTTTATCCAGTTAACTTGACAGTTTGTCTGAGATACTGTATACAGTATGGCAGCTGACTTTCGCTCAAGTGAGCAATCCAAGAGAGAGCACCCAAGACTCTCTCTAGTCTTCTATAAGCTAATCTCAGAAGGAGCATTCCATCACTACTGCCATATTCTGTTGACAGGAGTCAATAAATCCAACTCAGTCACTGTGGAGAGGATTACACAAGGGCGTGAGTCCCAAGACGCAAGGGTCTATGGGAGCCATCTTAGAGGCGGCCTAACGCAGACACCCTGGCTAATAACTTTTAGGAGTTAATAGATAGAAATAACTGAGCAAAAATATGCCTGATTGTAATGAAATAGACAAACTTATACATGGATTTTATTTCTTGGAAAGTTGTTTTTTTTTTTTTTCCTGGGGCGGGTCTTTTTTTTTCTACTAAATGCCTGAAGAGAGGCTTATTATTTTTCTTGGAAAGCTTTGCTTGAGGAATGACATGTGTGAGAGGAAGGTTTGTGTTTTTAAGGTGTACGTGAACAGAGCATATCACAACTGGAGACTGTGTATTCCTTACCCATTGCCATTTTATATGGTTGAAATGGTTTCAAAATAAACATGAGCGAAGATAGCTTTAAAGGTGGAAAGAAGTTAGGAAAGGCTAGAGGTAAGCCTTTCTAGTGTAGAAAGAATGTGGCAGTCTCTATGTTGGTATGAGAGCAAATAGGGGTGGGAGAGGTCTGTCTGAGAACAGAAATGTGTTTGTGTGTTTGTTTTTAAGCATTTTTAGATGTCAGGTACCACCTTCTTTCAGCATTACCTGGCCGCACATCACCAGCACAGCTTTTGTCAGTGAACCAAATGAGCTTATTGGAAATGAAAGGTACGGGCTTCCGGGTTTATTGTGACACTGTTTTGGCCTTGACCCACTGTAAATTTGCCTATGCTTCTTCCAGGTTTGAAAGATGTTGTCATCTTTTATACCTCAGGTGCTTAACGCCAGCCCGACTGTGTCAATCCTCAAATTGTAGATTTGGCTTTTAAATAGGTACTCCCTATCAGGTTAACATAGTTCATTTATAGTAGGTTACAACCAATTAACTAGTGCAGTTTTGGGCCCTTAGATGTCTGCTAAATTTAGTTTTGGCCCCTTAGATGTCTGCCAGATTTTAAACAGGTGCTTGCTAAAATAACACAGTTGAAATACTTCATTCACAAAATATCTTATGGTAATAACTAGATAAGCTAAACCATGCCTTGTAATTTATTACACTTATTATCAGTTTAATAGGGAATGTTTTGTGTGTTTATTGTGCTTAGAATTGCATAAATTAAAAGATAGTTATTTTCCTTATTTCACGATACAAAAATATGAATTACCAAGAAATTACCTTTTCTTTGATCACAAAGCATTGAAATTAGGCATTCAAATTTATGATTTTATCGTTCATTACTTAACCAACTGCTATGTATTGATACAACTCTCTTTTTTTCCGACATTTTGATTCAGATTTGGAAACTGAGGCTAATCCATTGGCTGACCTATGATAATGTGTCAAAATCATTAACATGAAGTCTATGAATTATACATCAACTCACGTTGCATTTCCATTGAATTATTTTACTTACTATTTTAAAACAACTTTAATGAAATACATCCACTTCTAGAAATTTATGTTCTCCATTTCTTTATTTTTTTCTCGTGGTTTTGTTTTACTGACATTTATTGACATAGATTATCCAGTGAAACTTGAATGAGTTTATATTCTATTTAGGGCAAGTGCTTTTGTGATGTAGATAGAGATGAGAAAAGATATTTGCTTTCAAGTTTAGGCTGTTTGGGAATTTAGCTCTGTGATCAGCAGTTTGTATGTATTCTGCAAGAGCAGATTGCAGGGGATTTCATAAGCTATTTGAAAGAAGGAACAAGATTTTAGCAAGTGAGCCATGCTTGGAGAGCCCCTATCTGCTCATCCTGAGCAGTGATTTGTAGAAGTCATGGACATGGGGGGAAACAGATGGAAAGGACAGATGCTAAATACACATACACAGGCACACATACGTCCATCTCCGTCACCTCTTCCTTTTATTTTAATTTTTTAGGATTTTCTCATTTTTATAGGATCATAGAATTTTATAGCAAAAAGAGAACTTAGGGATCATCAAGTTCAAAACCCGCTTTTTACCGGTGAGGAAAGTGAGGCTTTGAGTATTGTGCCCTCTACTCACAACTAGTTGAAGGAGCCTGAATCAAGCTCATGCTTTGTGTCAGTCTGTTTTCATTGTTAGATGTTTTCTCATCTCACTTCTGACTTTCCTGTTGGCTCCTGTCAATATTTATTTTATGTTAATACCTTGTCTTATTTGTGTAAAAGCAATTCAGTGAGAATTACAGTTTTTGTTTTGTTTTCCCATTTTTTTTTATTATGGTGAAATATACATAACATAAAATTTGCCATCTTAGATTTTTTTTTTTTGCGGTACGTGGGCCTCTCACTGTTGTGGCCTCTCCCGTTGCGGAGGGGCCCAGCCGCTCCTCAGCATGTGGGATCTTCCCGGACTGGGGCACGAACCCGTGTCCCCTGCATCGTCAGGCGGACTCTCAACCACTGAGCCACCAGGGAAGCCCCATCTTAGCCATTTTTAAGTGTACAGTTCAGTGGCATTAATAAACACATCGTTTTGTTTTTTAATTCTACAACTCTCATAGGAATGGCTTTGCAGTCAGTGGGCATGGAGTGTGGTGTGCCATGAGGAGGTAGGTTGTGATGTGCTGCCATGACCACTGCTGATTGCAGTTGGGTTGAGTAAAGAGTGCAGTTAAAGAATCAGTGTAATTAAAAATAATGCCAGTGAGAAATTTAATAAATTTATTTTATTTGAAAGTTGAAACAGACAGTGGAACATCTCTTGCAAAAGAAGCTGAAGAAATAAGTGAAATTAAATAAGCCCCCAATTCTCTGCTTTTTGGTTACATTTTAAATGATATCTTAATGTTTACATTTGTTTAGATGCCATTTGGTAACACTCATTACAGAATCAAAGAACAGGAAAAAACCTTCAGAAAATAAAGTAATATTGTAAATCTTTTTCGAATTAAAAAAAAAACCTACAATGGTATGCTTTTTAGTAGCAAAAACTGCTCTTGCAGGACCAGATCTTTAAATTTAATGACTGAGTTTTTTTGTTTGTTTTGTTTTTTTTATGTTTTTAATGTACCCTGTGACCTCTTAGTACTTAGCTATTTCCCTCCTGAAAAAGGCCTCCTTGTGGACTTACCCTTCCTTCATTTCTCTACAGTTGTTGCCTTTCAATGTTAGAAGTGTGATTGGTTATCAGGTTTTTTCTTTTCTTTTTTCCCCTCTACTCAGTCTGTTCTAAACTACTTTGGTGGTCTGCTCTTTTGGAAGTAGAGAAGTAAATGTTGGGCTGCCAATTTGGTTATATATGTATAAAATATTTTATCATAGACTCTCCCATGTTCTTATGCCTTTGAGTAATATCACATGATAACACTTAAAAAGGTTTTTAAAACCTAAAGTAACCAAAAATCTAGTTGTTACTTTCTCATTGGAAAAAAATTGAAAATCTCTAAGAAGATATAAATGAGTGAATTTCCTCATCTTTAAGGCAATAGAATTTGCATGTTAGAGATAATTCTTTTGGTACACATTTTAGGTCTTTATCTGAGATAGGAAATTTCTTATTTGTAAACCCCACTATTTAGACACTTAAGAAATATTGAAAAAAACTAACCATTTATAATGAGTGTTTAAAGTAGCTCATTCATGTCACTCATAAAGTAGCCATTCATGTTAAACCCGTGATTTAACACTGCTTGCTCAGGAAGAGACTTTATGGAATCTCGTTTGCTTCAGACAAAAGTGTTTAAAGCAGAATGCTTTCCTGAGACCTCCAGGCTGCTTTGTGCTCTTCCCATCTTCCACTGCATGTCATCCATCCATCTAAATGATGCATAATCCATTCTTTATTACATATATTTGTTTCCACAGCATGTGCTATTTGAATGCTTAGTGCCATAAAATTGCTAAAAGCAGTGGTACAGTGTGTTCTTTTAGAATAGTACTTTATTTGATGTTTAACTTGTTACATAGGGATGTTTTGATTAAAGCTGCTTAATATATTTTAAAGATAATTTTATATTAGATATACCAACAGGTATTAATAAAGTAATCTCTATTATTCTTTTGTGGAAATACTCTACTCTTTTGAAAAGAGAACAAGACATTACAATAACAGAAAAGTATTGTTCTCATAAACGTTAATAATTAACTTGATAGAGTTCTTGGTAATTAATCTAATCTATGCTGCGTCCTAAGTGGAAGTGCCTTTGTGCTATGTTACAACAGATTTGTTTAGACTACCACTGTATTTCTTTTTTAAAAAATGAGAAAAGTACATCCAAAATATGTCAGAAAAATATAGCTGTTTCTCAGATTTTCGCATTAGAAAAAAGGAAATGAGTCAGGGCGTACATACTGCTTTGCCAATTAAAAGATGCTTTTATATATGTTATCTCAGTTAAGGCGTATAGCAATCCTGTAAAATAGATAGGAGTGATTTCCCCTATTTTGTAGGTAACCAAAGATCAGAAACCTCGTTTGAAATATCTGAGGTCATACAGCGTATGGCATAACTGGAACTCCAACTTTAAATTCACTCTCCAAAATAGCAGTGTCAGGAAAACCTACACATTTCGCTCAAGCACACATCATAGAGCCCACATTCTCTAGTCTCAGCATAATAAAGCTAGATACTAATTTTAAAAACCAAAAGGCCTAAATACTTAGATTAAAAAATACAGACTTCTAAATTATCCAGTCAATGTGTAAAAAAAGTACTATTATTATTGTCGCTGTTATTTTCATAGAAACAAGGATATCTAAGTAGTAAGGAGATTAAACAACTTATTGATTTTTAAAATATTTTTACCAAATTGGATCATTATTCCCACAAATCAGAAATATTATAAAATTGGAATTGAAGCAATCCAAATTAAATCACATTAGTTTATGTACTTTGATTTTTAATGAGTAGTTAAACCAATTTTCTTTAATGTATTTTGCATTTATGCTGGGTTTTTTTTTTATTAGACCAAGTAACAGGCACACATCAATCCTTTTGCATTTATACCGTTACTCAGTTATTGATACTTCCTAGGTAAATAGTCAAAACATTATTATAGATCTGTATCCTTAAGTATTCGTATTCCTTGATTCTGTCTTCTTTTAATCTATACAGTACATTCCACAAAGTCAGAGGTGATTCATAGGTCATAGATTTTTAATAATTAGTTGGGTATCCTTAAATCTAAAATAGTTACTATTTGTCATAGACACTAGACTTGCTGTGTCCTTGGTCACCTTCTTTAGAGTGTTTATTAGAATCTCTAGTTCTTTGAAAAACTATATTGTGGTATCATTTACATACCGTAAAATTCACCCATTTTAAGTGTACAATACTCTGTCCTTTTTTTTTCCAGTTAATTGTAGATACACATGCAGTTGCAAGAAATATACCAAGAGATCTCTTGTACACTTTGCCTAGTTTCCCTAGGCAGTGACATATTGCATAACTATTATATACTATCACAACCAGGATATTGACATTAATACATTGCGCCTATCTTATTCAGAATTCCCCAGTTTATTTTTGCTCAAATGTGTATCTGTGTGTATGAGATTCTGTGCAGATTCACATATCCAGCACCACAGTCAAGACACTGAACAGTTCAAACACCACCGGGATCCCTGGTGCTGCCCTTTTATAACTACACCCACCTCCCTCCTGGGTAATGATGCTGAACGTCTATCATGTGATTGTGTACCATTTGTATGTCCTCTTCGGCGAAATATCTGTTCATGTCTTATGTTCAATTTTTCTTTTTTAACATCTTTATTGGAGTATAATTGCTTTACAATGGTATGTTAGTTTCTGCTGTATAACAAAGTGAATCAACTATACATATACATATATCCGCATATCTCTTCCCTCTTGCCTCTCCCTCCCTCCCTCCCTATCCCACCCCTCTAGGTGGACAAAAAGCACAGAGCTGATCTCCCTGTGCTATGCAGGTGCTTTCCACTAGCTATCTACCTTACGTTTGGTAGTGTATATATGTCAATGCTACTCTCTCACTTCGTCCCAGCTTACCCTTCCCCTTCCCCGTGTCCTCAAGTCCGTTCTCTATGTCTGCATCTTTATTCCTGCCCTGCCCCTAGGTTTTTTTTTAGATTCCATATATTATGTGTTAGCATAGGGTATTTGTTTTTCTCTTTCTGACTTACTTTACTTTGTATGACAGACTCTAGGTCCATCCACCTCACTACAGATAACTCAATTTCGTTTCTTTTTATGGCTGAGTAATATTTCATTGTATATATGTGCCACATCTTTATCCATTCATCTGTCGATGGACACTTAGTTTGCTTCCATGTCCTGGCTATTGTAAATATTATGTTCATTTTTAATTGAATTGTTTAATTTTTTGCTTTTGAGTTTGAAAATTGTTTATGTATTCTCGATACTAGTCCTTTGTCAGATATGTGGTTTGGAAATATTTTCTCTCAGTCTGTAGCTTGTGTTTTTGTCTTCACATGGGCTATCAAAGAGCAAAAGTTTTAATATTGATGAGGTCGACTTTATCAACTTTTACTTTTATGGATCATACTTTTGATGAACTCTCTTTGCCTAGACATAGATCCCTAAGATTTCCTTCTCTGTATTTTTCTAAAAGTTTTATTCTTTTATGCTTTACATTTAAGTCTATGATCCATTCTGATGAGTTTTTGAAAGATGTGATATTTAGGTCGAGGTTCATCTAATTCAGTTTTTCTTATTGTTTACCATTCATCCATTCTTGCAGTCAACAAATATTTACTGAGTGCTTTGTAGGTCTAAGGCACTGTGTTTGGTATTGGATTTTTCCATGTAGCCTATTGTGTTGAATTAGTCCCCCATCTTAGTACTTACAGGCAGTTCTTACTCTGCACAGTACCATGTAAACTGAAATGCATGAGTGTTAGAACTGTGGCCTTGCTGTGCACAGTCCCATGGAACTGTCAGCCAGTAGTTAGCTTGGTACTGTACAAGGCAAGGACTACCTGTATATATTTTTAAATTTTTATTTCTTTTAATAAACAATAATAAAGCACAGTATGATAGTTAAGTTCCAAAATTATTGTCATCTTAAGGAACATATGTTTGAGTAATTCGTATTTTATTTTATTTATTTCTTTAAATTAATTAATTAATTGATTATTTATCTTTGGCTGCATTGGGTCTTTGTTGCTGTGCGTGGGCTTTCTCTAGTTGCGGCCAGCGGGGACTACTCTTCGTTGTGGTGCACGGGCTTCTCATTGTGGTGGCTTCTCTTGTTGTGGAGCATGGGCTCTAGGCGTGTGGGCTTCAGTAGTTGTGGCACGCAGGCTCAGTACTTGTGGCTCGCGGGCTCTAGAGCGCAGTCTCAGTAGTTGTGGGGCACAGGCTTCGTTGCTTCGCAGCATGTGGGATCTTCCCGGACCAGGGCTCGAACCCCTCTCCCCTGCATTGGCAGGCAGATTCTTAACCACTGCACCACCAGGGAAGCCCCTAATTCGTATTTTATAATCAAGAAATATGCTTTAAAAATATAGATCTCAACAGTTGTAACATTGATTTCAAAGATCCAAGAAACTGACACTCTATCCATAAAGCTCTTTATAATTCAAGTTCCTGGGATGTGAAGATGTCATAAAGATCTAGAGTAGAACTTTCTTATTAATCGATTTATTTTGTGATACCGCCATAAGGACTCTTGATATGTTGAATCGTCCCATGAAGTCTTAAAGTTTTCATTTCTAGAAACATGTCTATAGTGATTAAAGATGATGGTAGTACTTAACTGCCAAAAAGTATCTCTGTTATCACTGACTGATAACTAAATACTTGACCTTATTTGCCAAGCTAAGAGTGTCAGCCTAAGCAAAGTTAGTTTCTTCTAACTTTATATATTTACTAGTTGTTATTTTTTTCTCCTAGCGAAGGTAAATGGCATCTCCGAATTCACAGATCCTCAATTAATGGAATTTGGAACCAGGATTATAACTACTCAGATCATTAGGTCCAGAATAACCAGGTGCACTCTGAAATGGGAGAACCAAAATAAATAAGAGTTATCATTTAAAGCGGACTGAGTGGTGACTACAAAACTACCTGTTATGATAAATTCCCTGTGGCTTAGGTTCTCTTAACCCCTATAAGTTCCATGGAATAAGACTTATTCACTGTTTATCTGGTGAGGAAAATGAGTACCACAGACTATAAGCTAAACAGATTCTGTGTGGGAGTCTGAACCAGATCTTTTTTCACGTCAAAGTGTATGTGCTTTCCACAAGAACAGTAGCCTAAAGAGAGGCTGCAGCTGGGAGCAGCATGGAGGTAATAAGCAGTGACAGAGGGAGAAGAGATGAGAGCTGGTGATGAAGAAGCAGATGGTGGATCGTCTTTGCCAGTTCTGGGCATAAGGTTTGGTGGTTAAGACTAACCTTTGGACTCAGATAGACCTGAGATGGAATCCTAAGTTTTCCATTTGCCAGCTCTGAGATCTTGGGCAAAGTTGCTTAACCTCTCTGAGTCACTATTTCTTCAGCTATAAAATTAGAATAATATCTACCTATGAAGGTTGTTTTGAGGACAAAAATGAGATAATGTATTAAAACTTCCACAATGCTTGGCATAGAGTAAGTACTAAATAAATTGTGGTTTATAGTACAAAAACAATATTATGGTTTAATATTTATATTATTAAATATTATGTTAAAAATATTGTGCACATAATATTATGTATGGAAGGAGGGAACACAGCCAGGAATTCCAAGCCTTAAATCTGCACATGCAAAGTTAAAGGGGTACTTTTTTCCCCTACTTTCTTTAAAAATACTTCTTCAGCCTTTAAAAGAAAATTTTCTATCGCAACTGACAAGAATAATTCTTACTATTTTGATGTTTGCCTTGACAGGGGTCTCCTACTACTCTTAAACTGTGATGCTGAGCATTTATCTCCGTGATGGTTTTCAGTCTGTATGATGCTAAGCTCTTAGGGCAGTAATTCTTATACTTAGTGCACATCAAACTCAGTTATTTTCAAGTTTCACATGCTTGGATTCCTCAATCAGGAGATTTCTGTTTACAGAAAGGTTGTACGATCAATAAAAATAACTGGTGTGTACCTTTTACCCAGATTCACCAATTTTAAACATTTTGCAACATTGCGTTAACATTCTCTCTGTATAGAGACAGATGTTTCTGTTTTTCTGAACCATTTGAGACTGTCTTATACATTATGCCTCAATAATTCAGTTTTTTTCTTAAAGAACAAGAATATACTCTGACAAAACCGCTGTACAGTTATCAAATTCAGAAAAGTTGACATTCATATAAGTATTTTTATCCAGTCTACAGCCCGTATGTCTAGTTTTTCAGTTATCCCAATAATGTCCTTTCTAGCACTATTTTTTCATGCTAAGATCCAGTCCACACACTGCATTTAGATGTCATGTTTTTCAGTGTCCTTTAATCTGGGATGATTCCTTTCTTTGTCTTCACAGCATTGGCAATTTTGAAGGAAAAAAAAGATTATTTATAGACTCTTGGGTTTCTCTGATATTCCTCATGATTAGATAAAGGTTATATATTTTTGGCCAGAGTACTGTATAATTGTTATATCCTTCTCAGGGTATCACGTCCAGAGAGGCATATATGTCCTATCCTTCTCAGGGTATCATGTCCAGAGAGGCATATATGTCCGTTTGTCTCTTACTGGTAAATGTTAAGTTTGAACACTTGGTTAAATATTGTCTGATTTCTTAATTTCTTTTTGTAATTAATGAGTAATATATTTGAGACTCTGTAAATCTTCCATTCTTTATCAAATTCCAGATTCAGCACCCACTGATAATTCTTGCCTTAAGAATTAGTTTTTCTATGATGGTAGTTAAATGATGATTTTTCTAACTCATTATTCAGAATTTTACTATAAGGAAGAGCTTTCCTTTCTTCATGTAATATTTAGTGATAATCAGTGTAGACTCACTCATGGATTTCTTTTTTTTATGTGATAATTGAAGTATCATTCAATAAGTTTTACTGAAATGCTCATCATTTTCACTCTGTGAAAATATGGTTTTGTCAAAACAAATGAGCAACATTTTATTATTAGCTGTGAAGTGCACTTTATATGTAATGTTTAATACAACAGCCCTCTGAACTATATGTATTACCACTATATTATATGCAAATTATCACCTTAAATATGAGGAAACCAAAGCTTAGACTAGTCGAGTAGATTCCCCAAGGTCCTGTAAGTGCTCGTCAGTGAAGTCAGGATTTGAACTCGAGTCTGTTCAACTTCAAAGTCCACAGCACTATGCTCCCTCTGTGACTTGCTTCACAGCTTCTGTAGTGGATCTCCTGTCTTTTTGAGAGTTTTATCACTTTTCTGACAGTTCTGTCCACCTTCCACACCACTATTACCCTAAGGAAGACTGGGAGTGGGGTGGAACACTGTCGACACCCTTTCCTTTCTCCGAAGGATAAATATATGATAGTAATACTTCTCAAGTGATATATCATACTGTGTTCATGCTTCGTATCAAGAACTGCTTTAAAGGGAAAAAGACATCCCGCAAGGGTAACTTGCAATAGAAGAATATTTATTTAGCAGTAGAAGAATAGAAAATGCAGTTTTCTTTGTCTGAATCACGTGTAGATGAGCCTCAAACCTCCACCCTCCCCATCAACTTGTTTTAATCCTAAGAACCAGCTGTTGGCTTAACCTCTTTTCTACCTGCTGGATGCTTTCCGAATCACTTTATCCAGTGCTCTATTTAAGTGATCCCCATTAAAGTCCAGAGCCTAGGGAAATCACCCTGATTCTGTGTCCCCTAGCAACATCCCTGAGAGTAATAACAGCTGCCTAACCATATGTCCCTAGAAAGATGTTGTAGGGAAAGTACATACAAAATTGATACTAAATGCCTTAAATCTTGAGACTTCAGACATCACAGTCACCACGTTTGATTATTTACCTTTAGTGCTACAAATGCAAAAGAGAAGAATAAATATAATTATCTAAAATGACGACAGATGTACTGGGTGAGCTTAGCAATCAATTCAATTTCTAGATATTTTCTTGCTAAGATAAACAGAGAAATGGCTATGATAAAATTTTTTAAATGTTTATGAGTCTTTTGTGTCAAAATTAAGTTGTACTTATGTTGTAACATGACATAGCATATTTAAACATTAAGGAAACTTATAGCTCCTTACAAATTTTTGTTGATATTCTGTATTTTTTTCTGTGTTAATTTACTGTCTGTAGTTTTGCCTTTTCTAGAATGTCTTATAATTGGAATCACATATTACATAGCATTTCAGGTCAGCTGCTTTCACTTAGTAATATGCACTTAAGTTTCTTGCATATTTTTTCATGGCTTGGTAGCTCACTTCTTTCTAGCACTAAACATTCCATTGTCTGGATGTACCACAGGAAATTATCCATTCACTTGCTGAAGGGCAACTTGATTGCTTATAAGTTTGGGTAATTATGACTAAAGCTGCAGGTTTGTGTGCAGGCTTTTGTGTGGACATGAGTTCCCAACTTATTTGGGTAGATACCAAGGAGCATAAATGCTGGACCATATCGTTAAAGTATGTTTATTTTTGTAAGAAACTGTCAAACTGTCTTCCAAAGTGACTGTACCATTTTGAATTCACACATCCTTGCCAGCATTTGGTGTTGTCAGTTTGGGATTTCAATCATTCTAATAGAAAATAAGAATTTAATTATTAATAGCTTAACCACTACTTCAGGAACTGCTACCATTATGGTAGTATGTGTCGTAGGGAGGAAAAGTTACTACCTTTTGTGGTTTCTTTGCAAAAACAAATTTCCCCACATTTAAAAGTTATTAATATGTTCCTTCTCTCTGTATCCTCCCTCCCGCATCTCTTTATAGCTTAAGCTTGTGGATTTCCAAGCCGTTCACAGTAAGGACAAAGAGTGAAAAATTATCCTGGACTGTTTTTTCTGTTTTAATCAACAAGTAGCCTGTTACAGTGGCCATTATCCAACTAACAGACAATAATTCAATAAATATACATGCCTTTTTAAATACTGAAAAAATACTCGGTGACATTCTTTGAAATTCGACTCAATTTTCAAATTATTCCTAATAATTTTCAGAATTTCTGGTCACCAGTGGGCTTGGGGAGGGGTTGCTTTTTTATTTTTTGATTATTACTCCTTATTGTAAGCAGCCAATTAAAACAAAACCATATTTTAAGTTTAGGTCACGCTATGAAATTTATTTGAATGATTTTGAACAAAAATCCATTTCTTCCTCCAAATTTTTAAAACACGCACGTCCCAGTAGTCAACGTGGGCTTTTAAAACAAGAATATTTTGTTTGTAAAAGAGATCATGAAAATAATTATTTGTGTTAGTTAAAAGCTCTTCCTGATTTCATTTTTCTCAGTGAATTTATTTGCCCAGGAAAAGTCACTTATTTGCAAAACCAAGTGAAATAGAAAGTCTAGGCCAAAAGTCTTCTAAATATTTGTATATGAGGAAGTCTGATATTTGTAAGAGATAAATGTAGAGCTACTTTGGTTGGAGGTCAAGTGGAGAGAGAAGAGGCTAGAGCACTCCCATCCCTTCTCCTGCCTTTTCCCAGGTACCTCTGAGGAGTCCATAGGGCTCCTGGAGAAGAACTGGAAAATTAGTCTAAATTATGATTTGTATTTAAAGCAGCAACAGAACCAAATAGTCATTACTGAACTCTTTATCATGGAGTCCTACGTGTCTAATTTATAAGGTTTCGGAATTAGACTTCAGGGCCTATGTTACATTTTATTACAGCCCACAACTTAAGAGCAGACTGGCAAGAATTAAACGAAAAGCCTGTTTCACAGCTGTTATGCATCTGGGAATTTGGTTAAAAGGGCCTAGCTTAGCTTAGCCTGGGTTGTGATAAAAAGCAGGGTGTACAGGTCTTTTAAGTGAAGTCCTGTGCTCTGATCAGAGTTGTATTTATTACTGGCCCATAAGTCCACATAATTATAATTTGTAAGAGTCTTTAAGACGTCAGTAACTTTTAAATCTTAACTTGTGAAAAATGATTATGTCACCTGTGGACTTTAAAAGTGGTTAGCAAACTGAGATAAAGGTGATAATCAAACTAAATAGTTCTCCATCCAAGTTTCATACTTACTATGTTCCAACTATTTGTAATTTCCTACTCCATTTAATACGCTTTAATGAGCAATGTTCATTCTGATAAATGAATGCTTCATGTAGACTTGTTGTACCGCAGGGAAAGGTGGATTACTTTTGTAATGTCGCCTTCTTACTCCATTCTGGCTTTCTCCCAGGCTTGCAGATGGGTCAGGGGCTGTGGAGAGTCGCCAGAAACCAGCAGCTACAGCAGGAAGGCTACAGTGAGCAAGGCTACCTCAGCAGAGAGCAGGGCAGGAGGATGGCTGCCAGCAGCATTTCTAACACCAGTCATCGCAAACAAGTCCAAGGGGGCATTGATATATATCATCTTTTGAAGACAAGGAAATCGAAAGAACAGGAAGGATTCATTAATTTGGAAATGTTGCCTCCCGAGCTAAGCTTTACCATCTTGTCCTACCTGAATGCAACTGACCTCTGCTTAGCTTCCTGTGTTTGGCAGGACCTGGCCAATGATGAACTTCTCTGGCAAGGGTAAGTTCAGCCCACCATGTTGGATCCAGATAGCTCTAAGTAGAATCTTGCCTACAGGTTGTGGGATTTTTGTTTTTTGTGTTTGTTTGTTTGTTTTGGGGGGGTTGGTGCTGCTTGTTAGCATAAACTTTAACTGGTGAATATTTCATCTACTTTTTATATTTTCTAACCACTATTTGTTCAATGAATTAGGCAAATATTGGAAAGCAAAGAGATAATCTACTTGCTGAAGTGAAAGTAGACTGTAGAAATTTCAGCAGCTCTTTTACCAGGTTAAATTTAAGCTATAAATCTAAGAACTTTTGGTGCAATAGAATCTATGGAACCTAAGTTACTCCTTAACAGATTGTATACATGAGTCATGAAAATGAAAGAATCATTGAATCTTGGGTTTTCTAGCATTCTTTACCAAAGTTTACTTAAGTCTCATTATTTTAAAATGAAACTTCTGAACGGAGTAAAACATGTCTAAAAACAAGTTTTTTGAGACTTTAAAACCATTTTTCAATGAAATCTATGGAGAGAATCAATTATCTAAATAGCCAAACTTTAGTAAAAATGTATTACCAACAATGACATTTTTAACTCAGGCTTCCCGATGCTACGGAATTATAGTATTAATTATGTAGTTCATTTCTCAACCTTCAAATAGCTAAAAATCATCAATATCATCTTGTTATTCTTCCCTTGTCTTGTCATAATGAAGTTACTGTGGAAGTGAGAGGAAATTCTATTAGTAATATTTAAAGTATAGTTATTAATTTTTAATTGTTCAGTGTAAGAGGAAAGAAAAGTACTTTAGGGCTTCCCTGGTGGCGCAGTGGTTGAGAACCTGCCTGCTAATGCAGGGGACACGGGTTCGAGCCCTGGTCTGGGAGGATCCCACATGCCGCGGAGCAACTAGGCCCGTGAGCCACAACTACTGAGCCTGCGCATCTGGAGCCTGTGCTCCGCAGCAAGAGAGGCCACGATAGTGAGAGGCCCGCACACCGCGAGGACGAGTGACCCCCACTCACCACAACTAGAGAAAGCCCTCGCACAGAAACGAAGACCCAACACAACAAAAATAAATTAATTAATTAATAAACTCCTACCCCCAACATCTTCTTAAAAAAAAAAGTACTTTAAAACTGGCTCACTTTTATTTATAACCTCTTTTCTACACTTTAGTATTCCCATCAAACTTAATTTATGATCCTATATTTGAACTTTGTAGAAGAGTTTATTTCTATGCTTATATGAACTCAATCAGAATGTGGTTTTCATTTGGGATTTAAATTTGGATTGTTCATTTTTAAAAGAAATGCTTCCTTTAGTGTTTACCACATAATTATGCCTATATATCTGATGCTTGGATTTTTTTTTTCTTAGTGATAAATTAAAGGCTAGCTTAGTTTTTTGTTTTTTTAATTTGGATGTTGAGAGGTTCTGTTGCTTTCATGTAGCTTAGTAATAAAATCGAAAGCTATGGGGCTAGATTAAAGAGACTGCTAAAATATTGATAATTTTCTAAACAAGTTACTAAACTCATTGTTACGAAATCAGTGATTTCATTTGGTTGGTAAAAATAATGCAAGGATATAAATTAACTATTAAGAAGATATTCCCATACAAAATTAGATATTTTACCCACTATCCTCAGAAATTTTGATGTTACAGGCTGAGACGGTAACTTTTTTGTTTTCTTGTAAGCTATGTGTGTGAGAAAAGAAGGAAGTTTGTGCCAAAAATCAATGATGAATATCAGAAAGTGAAACTATGGTTCACTTTCTGGATGAATACATCCAGAATTTCCAGGCATTGTAATAAGATGAAACGTTAGCTTTCAAATAACAACCAGTAGCTAATGCCTCAAACAGAGTTGGAAACAGGTATACCAATGTGTAGAAACAGTGTGTTTTGAGGTATGAACCATTAGCATTTTAAGTATTACAGATTTTGTAAACAATCATATATAGCTGTGATAGTAAAGAACCAGCGTTTTGAAGCAGTATCTTAAAAACTGCTAAACTTAATGTTGCAATTTAAGTATTGAAGTTATAGCATTATAATTTCTCCCTCTGCCCAGCAACCTTCCTCCTTCTACCAATTCGGTTATATTTCGCAATAGAGCACACTCTTGCTTAATTCTGTTTAAACTCTTGGTTAAGATTGCAAACTCAGGGGCTTCCCTGGTGGTGCAGTGGTTGAGAGTTCACCTGCCGATGCAGGGGACGCGGGTTCGTGCCCCGGTCCGGGAAGATCCTACATGCCTCGGAGCGGCTGGGCCCGTGAGCCATGGCCGCTGAGCCTGCGCGTCTGGAGCCTGTTTGCAAACTCAGGAGTAAGCTCCTTGGATTCAGATCAGGCTGTGTTTCCCTGGGCAACTTTTTTATGGTGTCTGTTTCTTTATCTGTAGCACCAAATCATGGGATTGTTGTAAAGACTGAGCAAGCTAATACTATTAAAATGCTTTAAATAGTGCCTGGCATCGAGTAAGCACTTGGTAAATGTTGGCTATCATTATCATCATCATTATTTATGTTTAACTTCAGTAGGACTCACAAATATTACTAATCTTTGTAACTCACATTTATTAAGTGCTGTCAAAATTGCTAAATTGAAGACATTTGTCTATCTTACTCTGGTAAACAAATAAAACAAGTATAAAAGTAAACATTTTATACTTTAGAGCTGTAAAATCCAATTTTATGTTATTTCATATCACTATTTTATCATATATATACATATTTAACTTAGAAAAATTCAATATAGTCATGTTTTCTCGTCTGCCTTTATCTTACTTACAGGTTGTGTAAATCCACTTGGGGTCACTGTTCCATATACAATAAGAACCCACCTCTAGGATTTTCTTTTAGAAAATTGTACATGCAGCTGGATGAAGGCAGCCTCACCTTTAATGCTAACCCAGATGAGGTAAGTGAAGAATTTGAATATTTGTAACAGTTGCGAACTTTATTGTTGTCTTGCTGCAGCTTTCCAACATAATAAACTTGCAAGTAAATTACAAGTCACTGAACATGACTTTTCAATCATTGCAAAGCCTGGTATTTGAAGTTATTGCTATGTGACTTAGTCATTTCTTTTTACCTTACCATGTCATGTTCTAATCTTGCTACCTGCTCACTTTGTATGGCAGCTTCCATAACATATATGCAGCCCGCCACTGGACTTGGTTGAGATACTACTACATTATAAGTCGAGAACACAAAATATGTTCATCAAACTTTATCTGCAGCATTTTCTTTGTTTCATCATTTCCATTTACTAACAATGCTATTTTTATCAGAGATAATCACAAAGGACATTTTTCTAGCTTGTGACACATAAGAATGTCTTTAAATAATGCCTTTAACAATCTAATACATGATGGCATAGAAACAACTTATAGATTCTGTTATAAAACTGAATAATTTTGCATTAATTCTTTAATTCTTTTTTCTTAAGACAATAAGCAAACACGAATAGAGAGCAGGGAGAGTGGGAGAAGCAAAAAGAACTGTTTGAAATTAATTAATTATTTAATTATTTCTTAACATAACATATGAGTGATCGAAATGTGAAGACAATTCTTTCTCTGATTCCCCCTTACCCCTGTTCTTATTTTAATATATTCTGGAAAGATTCGGAGTTTCAGAAATGTTTAAGTATCTACTAGACTTACTCTTAGAAATCTAATAGAAATTATGTAACACTCAGAACTAATACTTATGGGTGGATCATTTTCTGTGGAAAAATTTGTCTGGCAGTTATGTTAATTTACTTACTTTTCAAAAACCAACGTTCTTCATTTGTTGTAGAGGTATTAAGGACTCCCTAGTTACCTTAATATTAATATTCTTTAATTAATATTAATTCATATTAAAGAACTACTGATCTTATAAATATGCACATAATAATACAAATGACATTTTGAAATTAAATTGACTTTTGCTTATTATATATTTCTCTGTTAAATTTTTCTTGTACATGAATAAAAATATAACACTGCTACAAAGGTTTACTAATACATGTACATCATCAGTTAAGTCTTAGCCCAAATACAACAAAGTATATATGTTATAAAGCAAATATGTTATAAGCAACAAATATGTTATATTTGTTCTCTTTCACCAGTTTTTACTTTCAGTGAATAGAAGACTGATACTTTTAATGAAAGTAGAATGATTTATAAGAAGTTAAAGTTCAAATTACACATTTGAAACCAATATAATATGGATGTTGCTAATTGAAACAGTTATATGACTAGCGTTATAATAAGAAATATTTCACATCAGTATCTTGAGTTAATTGAATGATGATTACTGGAGAAGAACTGGGGCAGAGTAGTACAGCGTTTTACTCCAGATACGCAGGAATCAGGAAAGGCAGCTATTACAGGCCCTGTCTTATGCCCAGTTTATCAAGGCATACTGGCTCCAGTCATGAATTAACACCAATGTTGAGTAAAACTGTCATCTTCAATTCATATCACTTGCAAATGTTACATTCTAAGGAAAGTGTAACTTGGTAAGTACTGAGTTGTAGATTGTCAAAGTCAGACAAGTTGGATGTGACTGCTCATGTTGATTATGGTAAGTAGTCATTCCTCGCTAAAGGAGTACTAATTTTTAAACAAGTTATAAAGCATCCTTATTATGCAAAGATGAAACTGTAGATAGGCCCTTATATACTAGAATATGATATGGGTAGTTTTAAATATCTAAATTGGAAAAGCTAGATGTCAAAATATGTTTCCATCTTTGCAACTACATATATCAGACTATAGAGTTCTTCACCTCCTCTAGAGTGTTTGGGCGGGGGTGGGGGCAGAGAAAAGAGGCAAAATTAAAGTCCTCTTTTTATCTGGCAAAAAAATATTAAAAAATTTCAGTCAAATATTTAAAGAGGGGATTCAATTTACTAATTAAAATAAGATTTTTAGATCTTCAGATTTTTACTTATCCATCCTACCTACCATTGTTATTGAGAGTTGGCTGTATTTTTTCCTTTACTCCCTGGCCTGATTCAAGGATATCCTGGAGCATTCCAGAAGTATTGAATTTACTGTTTTGAAAGGGGCACATACTGCTGCCAGGCGGCATGGAGCTGAACCATTCAAAGTGACTTTTGGTTCCAGAATTCTGCTTCTACGCTTTTAGGAACATCAGTAACTCAGCAAGCAGCTGTCGCCTAATAACAAAATAGAATTCTCTCTTTACCAGAATATACTTAGGACATAAATAGGCATGGAAGGACATTGAAGTACACTTGTAGGTGCAGGGAAATGAGAAGTATTTTGATAACTATTCCACACTTGCTTTCATTGACTAATAAATAATCAATATCAATTTGGTTGTTTATCCAACCAACATATAATTGAAAGATTATTCTAATAGGTGTTTTTATATAGAACTTACCTACAATGAGTCATACTTTAGCCAGGTCTTAGAATGACTCTTGCCATGATTTTTTAGTGCTAGCAGTCAGGAAATACTTTATGGAGGTTGATTTTTTTTTCCCCCTTCACTGGAACGCTGTCATCAGATGTGTTATTTGGGTTCATTTAAGCCTGAGAAGTAAATTATTTTTGATGATATGTTTAAATGTAAGTGGTGTTTATTTTAAGTACCTGAGATAAGATGTATATAATTGTTCAGTATTGTAACAAGTCTACTTTTCCATAATTTCTAGTTCTGTACTTAACATTTTGATAGCAAGCATCATTAAAATATTATAAAAATAAGAATACTTACAGCCACAGGGAACGAGATTCTCCAAAGGACATCGTTCATGTCACGGATATGGGTAACCAAACTCCACAGCAGCTGCTGGCAGTGGCTTATGGGGTGGGGGAGAACTTCCGCACAGTTTGTGGTACGATTGTCTAGCACGCTGCTGTTATATGCATGACGTTGTGATCTCAGCTGTATGTAAAGTCTTGATCTTATGCATGAGCTTGTGTACTTTGTGGCAGGTGACCACATTCTAGTAAAGGAATGTGCTAAAAACCATCTGTTTACATTAGGCTGTATTTCCCCTGCATGTACAAGTTACGTGTGTGATTTTATTCCACAGCAGTATTACAATAAAGTAATTTTACTTATCAACCAGTAAGCTATATTCCCTGTGCTCCATTTAGTATTAAACTTTTTCTTGACATAGTTATTTTTAAAACTGGAGTTTCTGAAATTGGTAGTGAATGTGGTTTAACTTTATATTATAGGTTTATTTTTATTCATATTTCTATAAATATGTTGTTAAATTTTTAAAATTATATCCTCATTGGGGTCAGGTAAAAGAAGTCTTTTTTTAAACTATGTAAGCACATTTTTCCTGTGTTCATATAGAAAGACCCACATGCATACAATCATATGCATTGTATTAGATTGATCTGGAATAGAATCTATTAGAAGAAACATTTTAAATTTGACCTAAGCATATGTTTTAGATGGAAATGTATGCACAAACTATTTTTGAGATATCATCTTCTTTTTGTTGTTGGACCAGCTAAAATATAAACAGGAAATTTGGAGGTGTTCTCCATTATAGAAAAGAACTCAGGTGTTTATACTCAGATTTTACAGTATCTCATATATTAAAGCTTAGCTTTTTGCTCCAGTATACTGCAGCAAAATGTTCATTGCCATTACTTCATAGCATAGAAACAATGATGAAAAATAACTTTTGTTCCTGGAGATACAAAACCCTGATATCATCAGAATTTACACATTTCCCAAATGTATTCTTTGTAATAATTATTCCACAGGATAATGGACATAGTCAAAGGATTTCCCAAGTCTAATAAATTTGACCATGATAGGTTGTGATTAGTTGACTCATTTACAGAATAACCTGTCAAAGCCTCTAATATACTGATGCACATTGTGAATATCTAAGAGGAGGGTATTGTATGCCGTATTATGCAGGTTTATTTGACATAGTGTCTTTTTGGCAGGTGGGTGGGGTGGGGGGAATATAAAGTAACATTCCCGGGAACACATTCTGAGATACGCTAGTGTAGATTATCTGCAGTCTTTCTATGTGTAAATGAATATGTGTCCTTAAATGAATAGACACCTGGCTTGAATGATTGAAATATCCTGTTGTTCACTGACAGCTACCTGATGTTTATTTTACCTGTAATCTTCTTTTTTATTGGAAGTCTATGGATCTATAATTATTTGTTCTCTTTCCTTTGGTCTGAGAGTATTAATTACAAAAAGATAAAATAAAACAGAGTTGAGTCTTGACAACCAAGAGCTTTATTCATGTTCTGTATTTTGATTGTAGTCTAACATGTTTAAGGAAAACGTTAGTTTGGAAAGTAAGAGTAGGACAACAAACCTGATAACAATATTGTATTCAAGTAACTACATGTAGACATTGATTAAGTATCCGTGTCAAATAACTTGGAACAGATCATTCATCATTATATTCTTGGTATCTCGTTCTCTACACTAACTCTATTACGTCTCCTGAAGCACAGGAGTATTCCCAGGGAAGGTTGACAGGCCGCTAGATGCTTTTTAGTTTGGCAAACGTACAGCCTTTTGAGGTTTTATCCTTAGTTCTACAGGTCTAGAAATTTGACTTTATCTTTCACCGAAATTAGATCAGTCTCTCAGGAATAAACTTAAACTGTAGGTAGTAGAACCTGAGCCAGGTTGACAATAAAATGGGTGTACTTTGAACAGTGCCTCATAGCATGAAGAAAGAGAGAATGCCTAAGTTCTTAGCTATATTATAAACTAAAATATATCTAGGACCTAAATGTAAGGCCAGACATTATAAAACTCTTAGAGGAAAACATAGGCAGCACACTCTATGACATAAATCACAGCAAGATCCTTTTTGACCCACCTCCTAGAGAAGTGGAAATAAAAACAAAAATAAACAAATGGGACCTAATGAAACTTAAAAGCTTTTGCACAGCAAAGGAAACCATAAACAAGATGAAATGACAACACTCAGAATGGGAAAAAATATTTGCAAATGAAGCAACTGACAAAGAATTAATCTCCAAAATATACAAGCAGCTCATGCAGCTCAATATCAAAAAACAAACAACCCAATCCAAAAATGGGCAGAAGACCTAAATAGACATTTCTCCAAAGAAGATATACAGACTGCCAACAAACACATGAAAGGATGCTCAACATCACTAATCATTAGAGAAATGCAAATCAAAACTACAATGAGGTATCACCTCACACCGGTCAGAATGGCCATCATCAAAAAATCTACAAATAATAAATGCTGGAGAGGGTGTGGAGAAAAGGGAACCCTCTTGGGACTGTTGGTGGGAATTTAAATTGATACAGCCACTATGGAGAACAGTATGGTTCCTTAAAAAACTGAAAATAGAACTACCATACGACCCAGCAATCCCACTATTGGGCATATACCCTGAGAAAACCATAATTCAACAAGAGTCATGTACCACAGTGTTCATTGCAGCTCTATTTACAATAGCCAGGACATGGAAGCAACCTAAGTGTCCAACAACAAATGAATGGATAAAGAAGATGTGGCACATATATACAATGGAATATTACTCAGCCATAAAAGGAAATGAAATTGAGTTATTTGTAGCGAGGTGGATGGACCTAGAGACTGTCATACAGAGTGAAGTAAGTCAGAAAGAGAAAAACAAATACTGTATGCTAACATATATATGGAATCTAAAAAAAAAATGGTTCTGAAGAACTTAGGGACAGGACAAGAATAAAGACAGAGACATAGAGAATGGACTTGAGGTCACGGGGAGCGGGAAGGGTAAGCTGGGACGAAGTGAGAGAGTAGCATGGACTTATTATATACACTACCAAATGTAAAATAGATAGCTAGTGGGAAGCAGCCGCATAGCACAGGGAGATCAGCTCGGTGCTTTGTATCCACCTAGAGGGGTGGGAGGGAGATGCAAGAGGGAGGAGATATGGGGATGTATGTATATGTATAGCTGATTCACTTCGTTATACAGCAGAAACTAACACACCATTGTAAAGCAATTATACTCCAATAAAGATGTTAAAAAAATTAAAAAATAAAAAATATATAGGGATAATTGGGTCCTCAGTGCCCTGCACCAGGCTGCTCCACTCAGTATGATCTGCTACCTATAGTACCCACCTTCCCTGTATGTTTCATCTAGGGTGTTTTTGGCTTGAAAGAAGAAAGAGCCTAATAATGGCTTAAACCATATAAATTTATTTACTTCAGAAGACACCCAAAATGGGTATCCCAGAGTTATTTTAGTGATACAGTGATCTCATCGTGGGACCTCAGTGTGTTGACTTTTGCCCTCTCTTGATAACAAAGTAGCTGCCACTACTGAAGATATCACATTCTCATATGAAAGTACCCTCAGCACAAAGAAAGGGGGGAAACTCCCTCCTCAAATTCCTTATGCTTATTAGAGAGAAAAAATTCTTTTCGGGAGCCTTCAGTTCACGAGAACTGAATCACATGAACACCCGTAGACCAGTAGAAAACAGGATAGAAGGGTTATGTGATTGGCTTAGACTTAACATGATTTAGCAACTGTGGCTGATATGGTAGAAGCGGTGAAGGAGTGAAACGGCCTTTGGGAAGGCATCCAAGCATCAGCAACACTATTTTCACTAGTGAGCCACTTGAAAAATGTGTGATTTTGCTTCCCTTATTTCTGCGGCTCTGCTGGTTTGGACACCTTAATACTCAAGGCAGGAATATTGACACCAGAGGCACAACAATTCAAACTGCTGGCGGAGGCTACCTTCTTGCCATTTTAGTCCTCCTGCCACTGAGCAAACAGACCAAAAGGAAAAAATTAAAAAGGTTTGAGGGTAGATAATTATGTTGTGGTTGAAGTGACTGAGCCTGATTACCAGAAGGAAATAGTTACTGCTACACAGTGTGGAAAAACAAAAGGATACAAGTGGAACTCGGGAGATGTCTAGAGTTCTTCTAATTCCATTATATTCAACTGTGAAAGTTATTGCTGAAAAATCACAGTAGTCCTGTAGGGGCAGGGTTTAAATCCCATCACTAGATAAAGAATCTGGACCAGCTGAGAGGCTGGCTTCATTCCTCAAGAGCTAAATATAGATTATCCCAAGCTAATCATGTTACTTCCATTCCCCTTGGCTTCCATGACATCCACGTAATCCAGTTCTGACCTGTGACACAGACCCTGTGACAAAAGAGTACTGTATATGCACACGCACAGTTCTGGACATCGGTATATAAGGATGCAGTGACAGGAACACCTGCGGCCACCTTGAAGCCATGCAGGTTGTTAACAACACACCAAGAATAGCACATTGGAAGCAAAGAATTGGGTCCCATGATGCCAAGTGTGAGCCTAAAAACCTGGAGCCTTAGTAGTTTGGGATTCCTTATACAAGGTAATAAATCCCTGTACTTTTTTTGAATTGAGGTTCCTATGTTTGTAATCAAAACATCCTAACGCTGCATCATCATCATCATCATCATCATCATCATCACTGCTGTTACCCAAACTCGTAGGAGTTTGATATGAAATCCTGAACAAAAATTGGTTCATAAAAATAAGCATCGCTAATTCTCATTAGCAAGTTAATTTTATCTCTAGATTGCTGATGAGAGTTTAGAGTAAAAAGAGCTAGTTGACAATGAGAGGAGTCCCTCACCAAATGTAGCTTCTCCTCTATAAAGATTATTTACCCCGAAGACCTAAAACACTCACGTTCATCGGCAAAGTCCCTTTACCTTGATCATCCTTAGTGTCAAAGGGCAAAATTATGCCTCTCAGACACTGAATATTATCCTCTCGATAAGTTAATAACCTTCATCCAGGTACAGCTGGTCAAGTCATACTAAACTAGAGGCCATTAACTCTCTTCAGGGCAACATGATGTATGTGTGGGTATATACGGATGTATGTTTCTGTCTGTTTCAATCTGATCTGTCGTGTGTTGATTTTATGATTAAGAAGAAAACTTTATCCTGTGTCTATGAGGTCAACTTTATTTTACACTCTGCCCTGACCATACTATATCTGTGGTCACCCTCCCTTACCCTTCCTTGTCTGCAAGAGGCATTCCAGCATGTGGTTTAGAATCAGTCCATAGAAAGACACTGGTAGACTCAGTATAAACCTTTCAGAAGCTTCAAAGAGAATCATTTTCCCAGGCTGCTTGCTAGTCTGTATCTAATTGAAAAAGATTCAGGCCTGGAGTATTCCATAGTTTATTCATCACTCAAACCACCTGGTGGGTTTTGATTCTATTTTCCTAAGTCTGTGATAGGAAATACGAATTTGCTACCTCATTTAAGTGTAAATTGTCTGGGGTAAAAGCATACTGAAATTAGTGCACAATGTACTGATCTAGGACTTTGGTCTAGAGGAAAGAATAAAATTAGAATATTTTAATTGTAATATCTTAGCACCACAACCCTCATACTACAAATTTAAAAATGTGAAATGCTAAAATGAGCAAGATTTTTTCTTTGTATGAGTTTTGTTACAAATTTAGATAAGTGTACCTAGAGACTTTGCAGTATTGTATTAATATTTTAAGTACATTTCAAAGAAAAATCTGTTTGCCTTTTGTTTCCTTACTTTACCCTCTCTGACCACCTTGGCACCTCCACCATGTTCTTCTTTATCGATGTGACCACATTTTCAGTGAAACTTGACATCACTTTCTAGATTTAAGTTCTCAGCTTTAATGTCCAAGGTAGTTGTCTCTCCTACATCTCTTTCCTGAATTTGAAATTGCTGCTACCAGTGTCACAATGAGTGCTTTTTTTCAGTAATTGAAAAGACAATATTTCCTCAATTATTGGATGTCATCACTTGTACCGCATCCATCAATTTAATTACAGCTTTGAAATATGGAAGTTCGAAGGAAACACTACATTAAATGCAATTTTTTGACCAACTAATCGTAGTGTACATTTATCCATAAGATTATGTAACCTTTTTTTCTTTCATATCAAAGTTTTTAGAGATGCCTTCTTTATAATCAAAGTCTTAACATCTTTCTGAATCACTTATTAGCAGTTAAATATATCATTAGAATGACATGTTGCTTTTTATTTTTGGAATGGTTGCTTCGACCTTTGGGGGTTTATAATTTGAGGCATTTACAGTGTACTGGTCCAGCTCATAGGTTTTTATGTTATTTTTTTCTTTTGTTATGTTATTATTTTCTCTTTTTTCCCCTATTTGAATTATATAATCCTTACAAATCTACAGCTTCTCTTGAAAGTCATCTGGAAGCTTTAATACAGAGAGATTCAAATATTCATTCAACAGATACTTGTTAAGTATCTCTCCACTTGCTAGTTATATGACTTTGACCTTGGGCAAATTATTTACACTCTCCATGCTTCAGTTTCGCCATCTCTAAAATGGGGACAATAGGGGAATTCTCTGGCAGTCCAGTGGTTAGGACTCTGAGCTCTCACTGCCAAGAGCCCAGGTTCAATCCCTGGTTGGGAACTAAGATACCACAAGTTGCACGGCGTGACCAAAAAAAAAATATGGGGACAATAATAGTACCTATATCATGGTAGTGTTGTGAAAATTTAATGAAATTATATGTGTTAAATGCTTAGTGCTTCTAAGTGCTCACTAAAATGTAGTCTTATATTTATAATAGAAGTAGAGCTACACACACCACACACAGGAGAAGGCACTGCTCTAGGCTTGGAGGTTCTTCCTCTCCTGGAACTTTTGGATTATAGTAAATACATATTTGACACCTGAGTAATGGTCCTTCATGAAGTATGTATCAGTCACAACAACATCTTCTAGCTTTAGATGGTGATACACTTTGCCTTTAATTTCATTTTCTGACATGTGATGAGCAATCTTTGCATATACAATAACTTTTTAGTTCAGTGGTACTGTTTGGTTTAATCTTCTTGAAGACATTTTAAGCAATAAATCGAGGTCCAAAATTATGTTCAAGTTAAAATGTGTCTTGGCTGAAATGCTGGTAGGATGAACAGATACTTTAATTACATGAAGAAGTATGCACATGTGTTGGCAGTGAAACTACCATTTAAATCCTAACTTCTCTGCTTGTCTACTATTAAGATTTGGGCTTTTAAAAAATTTTTTAATTTTAACCTCCTTTTGAAAGTATATGTTCTGTTAGGAGAACACTTAAAAAGAATTTTGTTTATTTAAAAATTGATTCAGAGCTGTTAAAACATACTTATAAATGTACATTCTAGAATTTAGGTAATATGATAAAATTATAATTTTTATTTATTTATCAAAGTAGAGTCAGTCATTTAAATAGCCTTATATGTAGATATGTATGTGTATATCTATAAATGCACATATTACAAATGCAATATTTGTGTGTAGTTTTTATAAAGTGGGAATTCTAAACTAACATTTGTGCTCAAATGTGTCACTTTATCATTAGTTTGAAGTGTTATTTATCATACCTTAACCTAATAGAGGTTTTATCTCCATATTTTGATTAGGATGCTGTGTTTTTCTAATTTACAGACAGATTAGAGATGGGGCTTTTTCTAGAAGCTTACATCACCTACCAGCAATTGTCAATACTAATTGCAATAATGATTGCTATATTTAATTATTAGTAGTAATTTATCACAAGTAACATTATCTTCATGCAGTGATCTAGCCCAGTTATGGGTATGACTCCTTGGAGACTGTTAGAACTCACAGACATGGCTCGTTTTCTGTTTGAGGCTATTAGAACCAATTAATAGGGACTTTTTATTGTTATTTGAAACCTTAGATGATGAAGTTCATGTTATTTTGTCCGATGTCGTTGCTTTCTCTCCTATGAAAAAGAAGCAGAAGATCTGTCCCACGCCTCTCCTCCATTTTTCCTGGACTCCATTAGAGATGATTTTCCATTTTTCTTTTGATTTTTTTTTGAACTATCCCTCCTTTTTGTGAGTTTCCTATTGACATCTTCTAGCTACAAATAATTTAGGGCGTATGTGTGACTGTTCTTAGCAATTCCTCAGCATTGTGCACTTTCACGTACGAACAGCCTTCCATAAATTGTTCTTGGAAGCTGAAAGTCTTGCCAATGCAAACAGGTCCATGAATAAGCTGACTTCAGTCCATACTCATGACTTTTCATTATCCTCCAGATAGAATGTGGTGTTCTGACCAATTTCAGTAACTGAATCAGAGGGAACTGGCTACATGGGCCCTCTCTCTTCTCTCCACAACTGTCACTTCTCCATGTAAGTGTGGACAGCGTGTGCGCTCTGTTCTTCCCAGGGAACTGACAAGACTGAAATCTGCAGCTCAGATTTGAAGCTGACATCAACATTATCTTTACGTATCTTTCCCAATATTTATTACCCCCTTTTTCCTCTTAGTTATAAGTCACATAGAACCTTCCAGTGAATAGCTTAGTTGTGGGTACTCTTATAAAATAATCTTTCTACGTAGATGACTTAAAAAACTTGGGCATAGTTTTTGCTTTAGTTTTTTCAATCTAGTGACTAGATTAGGAATAATTAGAGTAAATTCCCATGAATAAAATTACCATGAATAAAAGTATTGTGTGACATTTCTGAAGTTGTGTGCTGAAGGTCAGTGTTATATACATAGGAGAGTTGCATGATAAAACTTAGTGGGCAGAATGAAATGACAGCATAAAAGCATAGATACCTAGTCTTAAACTTTCTCATTAAGTAATCTTCTGCATTTATTTCACTTCAGCTAAAAAGCAAGGTGTTGATTTTTTTTTTTAATTTGCAGAATACGTATCCCTAGAAGAATTTCACCTATTCAAGGTCTATGTGTTTTTTCCTCTAACTGTAGAGCACATGTTCTCTAATTAAATAGGAAGAGTGAGAACTGCTGGACTGGATAAAAATTAATAGATTTTACATTTTCATTAGCAATTCTGCTAGCACTATAAAAAGGAGAAATAGTATTAGAGATGTCATCTTAACCACTGCTGCTGCTATTTTCAAACAAGACAATGGGAGTACTCTGACCTGTAGAGGGCTGCACTCTGATGTGCTAACTTTTTAGAAATAATTAAGATTTTAAAATAAAAGCTTTCACAATATATATTGTATCTTATTTTTACAGTATTTTTAGTACGAAAATGTTACATTTCAATTGTTCATTTCACTGTGGTTAAAATGTACACTTGAATATTAATAGATTAGAAATCTAGATTGAAGTATTTTGTTTTATAAATATTTATTGTTAAAATTTAAGGATAGTTATTCTAAAAGTTTTCAAATGTCCTTTTAAAAAGAAAATTAAATGCAGTGTCCAGTTCGCTTTCTATTGTATAATGTTCAAAGGACAGATTTATTACCTGAACAGCAGTAGCCATGATACTTGATTTTTACATTTTATACAACGGCAAATTTGAACAAAACTAGCTAAAGCAAATTTTTTTAAACTAAATTTCTTTCCTGAGTTGTTCTTTAGGGAAACAAATTAAGGGTACTCCCTAGCATGTCAGTTTTGTTTTATTAGTGATTTCTTTTATTGATACCAACTGTTACACAGTGTGTCTGCCAAGTGTCTGGGCCAGTTGCCAGTACTTTCAGTACTAGTAGTCAGCACTTTAAAAAAAAAAAAATTAAGACTTTTTTATTAAGAGCAGTTTTAGCTTCACAGCAGAAGTCAGTACTTTGCATGCCTAGTTTACTAGAATTCACTTTGTCCCCAAATACATATTTTTTGGTTCTGAACATATATATGGTAGATTTTACTTTTGAAGCACACTGTGGATAATAATGATTTGATTTCAAAAAATAGGTTTTATTAAAAGAGGAGAGAAAAACATGGGTATTTATATAATAAAAGATAAGAAAGTAGATATAAAAACAGGAATTGCTGTGTGAAAGGAGCCATTCTTATCATAGTAAGCAAATGGAGAGATACATTAGGTAGGGGACTGAGCTCCAACACATCCTTTTCTTCACTCTGAATTCCTTCTTAATATTGGCTTTAGCTATTTGCATATGTTTTCTTGAATTATTTGTGTTTGCCACCTAAATAAACATTGTGTCTAAACAGCTTACCGCTCTAATTGGAGTGTTTAAGTCTTGGTGCTGTCATTTGCATAACAATTTTTAGTGACATAATCCATGGAGAATGCTTTACAGAATTTCTTGATTTTTTTTGTCTTTGAATCACTGACAGCATGAGTTCTATTAAAGAAAACCTTAGCATGAGATGAGATGAATTCACCTTAACTTCTCCTGGGTTTTCATTGCTGCTTGGCCCTCCTTTTCTTTATTCCTAGTGGATTCCCTGTTATACCCTGCACCACTGTTGGTAGAAATTTTTACCATTTTACTCAAGGAGCCAAGCCAGCTCTCTTTTTCAACTCTCTCCAGATGGCTCATCCTCCCTAAAAAGAAAACCAACATGCACTCTGTTTTTGTCTTTTAACATTTTCTTCAAGCACCTGTCTCCAAACCAGTACCGCTATCCTGTCTTCCAGGCTGAGAAAGCATGTTAGACCCCACCTGTGTTTTCATTCCTTTCCCCTGCTCTCCTCTTCTCTACTTGCAGCTCCAGTTATCTTCTCTTTCTTATCTTTTTGCGCTTTAATTTTGCCATTTTTTCCCTCCTATATACGAATACATTTTTCAAGTGAGTTGGCTGTACTCAGTTTCCTTACCTTGCTCATCCCCTGGCTTTCTACTTGGACTTGAGTTCCCATAACTCTGTGGAAAGGGACCTCTTGAAAGATATTATTTAAAAAGTTTCTTAAAGCAAAACTCTTCTACTTGTGTCTATCACTGTAAACCTGGCAGTGTGCATTATTTGGGGAAGACGTTCCGTAGCTTTCATCAGCTTAAGGTCTTCACTCAAACCACACACAGTGTTTATTCCTTTTTCCTTGTGACACAGATGTAATAAGTCTTAATCTTTTCAGATGTCTTAATGCCTTAATCTTTTCTTCTTTCCTAAATAGCTTCATCTTTAGACCTAATATCCCTGTATCCCTCAACTCTTCCTCACATAACATGAAGTCTAGACCCTCCAACAATCCAATCAGGCCCTGGTTTCCTTTATTCAGATAGTTCTAATTTGTCAGTATGCCCCATAAAATGTGACATCCAGAATTGGACACTTTTTAGTGAATCATGTAGATGATAATGAGCTAAAACCTTCCTTTTTCTGGAAACTATGTTAATATAGGCTAATATTAATGTTCATGATTTCCTCTCTGCCTGTGAGACACACGTGCATGCACACACGTACACACACAGAAACACACACATATACTGCTGAGAGTTTTAGTTCTGATTAATACCTATAATTAATGCTATATGATCTAGGGATTCCTCTGTACCATTCTTGTAAAACATTATTAAAAATCAAAAATACTCATACACGTATTAAACAAATACGTAGTTATTCAACAGATGTCATGCTATGGTTTCTTTCGTATTTTATTGCTTTTTACAAAACAAGATAGGAATTCGGATGGTGGCCAGCTTGCTTATTGAAGACAATTATAATCCGGTCCCATGTCCTTTTCTGTTTTGTCATCCCTTACTCTTCACTCTGAAAGCCCTGCTAAAGTAATCTTCCTTTCCAAAGGAATCCCGGGCTTGAAACTGATGCTGTCTTTCCTCAAAACCAGCAGTGTTGGCTGATTTCAAGCCTGTGTAGCCAGTTTTCAGGACTGGGTTGAAAACCATCTGCTTACTCCTCTGCATCTGATTGATTTTGGAGAACTCAAGTGAGGTTACATATTAAATTCTCAAACATGTATTCCGTTAAAAAAGGAAATGACCAACAATTGTATGATGCTTGCATAAGGCAAATGCCAGTGTTAATTTACAACTGAGGAGCATCAAACCATATTAACAATGGCATATATCATATAATTAGAGAATTACATGCTATTTAACAGATCACATTAGTGTTTTTTTTACATTTTGTAAATTTTTAAAAAGTAAGTTAGAATTAGTTTTGTGTCTCTTAAATACTGATTTACAAGTAAGCATGAATAAAGAACCTATTAATTACTACTTAATTGACATTCCTTTGTCTTTGAATCACTTGGATTAAAATTAAGCACTGGTAATACTTCTAATATGTTGTTATGCTTTTTAAATGGAGGAGTTTTAGAAAAAAAATCAAAACCTGGTTTAATTTTGCAGAGTAGATCAATTAAATATACAGTCAACTCTCGATTGTTCAAACGAATGGAGGAAAGGATGGAACAAGCATTCCTGTTTCTCTCGTTCCTGCCCCCTCAGACAATTGCTGAGCGCCTCATTCCAAACAAGTTCTTTGGCTTTTCATCTTGATCATGTTACGTGCTCTAGCCTTGTATCCAGGGTGCAGTCTGAAATATGGCTTACCACTGAGTTGGCAAAGTTTCACGTTCTCACATTCTGCTCTTTATATGCTTTTTAAAATCAGTGCCTTAGGATTGTTTTTATACTTTTCAAATTCTTATGAAAATCTGATAACATTGCTAATAGCCTGTTATCCTCATAAAATTAGTTTTATATAAAAACCTTATCTTTGAATTACATTTTATAGATTATTATAACCTTTCAAAAGCATAACCTCATGGTACCAAATTGCTTAAAAAATGTAATATAAAAAATTTATGAGAGTTTTTATAAAAATTCTTCCAATTTTTTGAATTCCTAATGTATGCAATATTTCTGATCACTGTGTAAGTGTTTGTAAAGGGAAGAAATGCGGAAGGAATTTATGTGTGAAAACAGTATGTTGTGTGTATATAATATGTCATTTTCTCTACCAATTAACTGCACACATTGTGCTATTATCCAGACATGAGCATTCATGGGAATGCATGTATCTGGATAACTGTGAGTTGAAATAAACACACCTGCTTTTATTTCAATAACTGCACATTCAAATCCACATAAGGCATTTATTTGAATGTGACCTTCATATACATGAGAGAACATTGGTTTCAGTGTTTGATTTTTTTGTTGCTATTTTGTTGTTGGTGGTTTAAATCTAAAGTAGGGTACAACCTTACGGGTAATGCTTCTCTGGAAAACTTTGCATGCAGAGAAAAGGAAATTCAAAGATAAACCCTATGAAAAACACTGAAATTGTTTTGTCTTATTATGTTTAACCTCAGTGTGCATTGGAGCTAAATTCTTACAGAATATATTGATAGCAGTGCTTGAAGCCAAAGTGTATACAACCCATAAACCAGTCTGGAACTCTGCTCCTTTTACTTTAAGTAAATTTAATGATTATTCTTTCCAGAAAAAACCTGTTAGTCTTTGATTTGGAGAATGCTTTTTTCTCAAGAAGCTATTTCCTTGAAAAGTGTGTTAGAATATGTGTCTGAGCTTTAGAAATCATGTTTTCCATTAGGCAATTGAAGTGTTTGTTGTAAGGCTTATTCTTAAAGTCTGTGTAATTGTTCTTCCCCACTCCCCCCACCCCCAATTTAGGTCATATTTCTGGATAGTTAGTTTTAACTGACCTGAGCCAGAAAATTGAATTAGGATGTCCTTAGAAGTCTTAACTTTGAATTTCCTACTTTTCATTGCATGTAAACTATCAACCACAAATAACAGTTTCAGTTCAAGTTCTAGCTTGTATTTTGCATGTTAAAGCTATAAACAGTCTATTAATGCTGGAAAGAATCTATAGCTATTGTTCTGCTGTTGCCTAATTGTTAAATTTACAAAGGAAGACTGATTTTATTTATGTAGACTTGTCTTTCTGTCTTAGGGAGTGAACTACTTTATGTCCAAGGGCATCCTAGATGATTCACCAAAGGAAATAGCAAAGTTTATCTTCTGTACAAGAACACTAAATTGGAAAAAACTCAGAATCTATCTTGATGAAAGGTAAAAAAAAATTAATTTTTCATCAGACGTGAGTTAAATACTGCTTTTAATGAGTTAAGTTTTACCTTAAAAACTGTACTACGTAGCATTCATCTAGTTGCAAAATTGAGTGAAGACAGGAAAAAGATTCCTATACCTTGCAAATCATTTCTCTTGCGAGCTGATGAGGAATTTACCATTGTAAAGGTAAAAAAAAAAAGCCCAAGCACAGACGCCAAATGGAAGTCCAGCATCTTTGTGATAGCAGACCAAAACTAGACATAAAATCTAAGTGTTTGGTAACTAAAAGTTCTGAATTTTGAAATTGTCCATATACAAATCAAATGGACAAATAGTACTCATACACACAAACCCTATAAGGTGTGTATATTTGCATCATACTACACAAAAGTGTCATGTAAAAGCTTGAAAATTCCGGAAGTGTGATTTAATAGCGTGCTTTACCGAGACAGTGCCTCATATGCTGTTTTGACTTGATAGTCATTCATTTGTACTCTTGAATTCTGGGTATCAACAGACAGAAAACTATTGTGAAAATATTTTGATGTGACATCACCGAACTACCATTTTAAAAATTATAGATCTCATAGAAATCTAAAGAATGGCTCAAAAATGTGTTTGTCTTTTCATTGTAATTCTCTCTCTTTTTTTTTTTTTTTATTTCTCAGGATTTTTCAACAACAATTTGTATTTATTATATTCCAGGAACTTTGCTAGAAGTAGCAGTATGCAGTTGATTAAAACATAATCCCTGTCCTTGAGGGGTTTATAGTTCAGCATATCGGTCATTGAAAGAAATTTCTTATGTAAAGACGGTGTCATTAACTCTTTTTGTCCTTAAATGCTAGGTACCTAGGGATCAGCAGTTTTTCTTTAAAGAACCAGATATTTCTGTGAATATTTTAGGCTTTGAAGGACATATGCTCTCTATTGCAGCTACTTATAACTTATAACACATGCCATTGTGTCATGAAAGCAGACATAGACAATAAGGAAACAAGTGAGTATAGCTGTGTTCTAGTAAAACTTTATTTATAAAAACAGGCAGTGGGCTGTAGTATTTGGCCCACTAGCTGTAGTTTGCCTATCCCTGCCATAAGCAACTGGTAGAAATTAAGATTTCTATAATCATGGTCATATAATCACAGTTGAGTTCAGTAAGGATTGAAGCATGTTATAACAAAGTGTGACTATTAGAACGCTATTGATAAAAAATAAGTATATATGCACATATGTACACAAATATTTATAAAATTGTAAACAACCTAAATCTATATCATTAGAATTCTTATATCCATAAGATACGCTACTGTGGAGCCATTTAAATGAAAGAGTTAGATCTTTGTGTAAAGACACAGAAAGCTGCTCACAATACACTATATGAAACAAGCAAAAGCAAATTCTAGAACAATATAGGGTATATGTAGACACTTAAAAAAAGTCTACATAAACAATTGTTACCTCTGGTGATGTGGATTGGTATGGAAAGTGAAGAGTCTCCTTATTTTCATAATTAAAAAAATAAAGAATTCTGTTTGTCATTTGGATTTAGCCAAGAAGATACTTGAAAAAAGTTACCATTTTTAATATTGAAAAATTCATTTTATAGTTAGAATTTCTAGTTTCACCTTGTTTTGTTATTCTATTCATGAAGATTTTTAAATTGCTTAATTTTATAAATAATCATACTTTGATGTTTTAAAATTTTAAGACACATATACTTTATAGGATTGCTGATGTGGTAATCAACAAAGTATTTTCATCCAAAAAATGAATAATCTGTGATTTTTCCCATCATTTTTTTAATAGAGAAAAGTTAACTAAAGCTGTACCTTTTTCTTTTTCTACTAGGAGAGATGTCTTGGATGACCTTGTAACACTGCATAATTTTAGAAATCAGTTCTTGCCCAATGCACTGAGAGAATTTTTTCGTCACATCCATGCCCCTGAAGAGCGCGGAGAGTATCTTGAAACACTTATAACAAAGTTCTCACATAGATTCTGTGCTTGTAACCCTGATTTAATGAGGGAACTTGGCCTTAGTCCTGGTAAGAATGTATATAGTGAATTCCTTCCTTCTCCCAGTCCCATCTCTAGGTAAAAATAGTAGTAGATGAGATATTTTTCTCACTATGTGGAAGAATGCTTCCTGTAGTTACAAATACTTGTCTTATTGCTTCTAGCAATAACTAGTTTGTCATAGCTATTATTTACATGTAGTAAATATACTGTTTTAGGAGGAAAGTTAGACTTAGGTATATAAATTCTTTAAAATTCTTGTTTAAGCATTGGATATTTTTACTAGTCTAATCAAAAACTTGAGAGATTATTTTTAAAGCTTTTAATAATACACATATTACATAGGTAACACCTAGAATTTTTCTACTAAAATTTGTTTTTAATACAACTAGTTTTCACTGTTTGTGTGTATGTGTGTATGGGCATGGTATAGCCTGAGTCACCTATGTATTTTTTTCATGTGATATGGATTTATTTCTCTCTTCATATCAAAAAATCTTGTTGTGCTTCTCTTACTACAGAGATTGCAAAGCCTTTTCCTATCATATGAAATTTGTTGAGCATGCTTGTGCAAGACAATCTTTATTAAGACTGCAATATTCTGAAAAATAAACACCATAGTAGTAGCAAGTACTAGTAGCAAGTATCATGAGGTTTCTTACTGTTTTAACAGTAAACATCAACTATTGCCCTGAACAATATAAAGAAGAAAGTTTTTGTTGCGTGGGCTCAAGTTTAGCAATTTTTTCCCTAAAGATTTACTTTTGAGATTAATATGTAAATTCCATAGACCTTTTAAATACATATCTTAAATGACAAGGGTAATTTAATAAGCTTGTGAGATGTTTACGTTTTATTTTCTAGTACCAAGTTAATACATTTTATTGTCATTAAAAATGCTTTCTAATTAAATTAGGTTTTTGTAAAAGCATTTGAAAATAAGCATCCGACTTTTTTTTTTTTTTTTTTTTTTTTTTGCCGTACGCGGGCCTCTCACTGTTGTGGCCTCTCCCGTTGCGGAGCACAGGCTCCGGACGTGCAGGCTCAGTGGCCATGGCTCACGGGCCCAGCCGCTCCGCAGCATGTGGGATCTTCCCGGACCGGGGCACGAACCCTTGTCCCCTGCATCGGCAGGCGGACTCTCAACCACTGCGCCACCAGGGAAGCCCCCCGACTTTTTTTTTAATGGGAAGATATACTGACAGTACAAATGTATTTAATGGGTAGTTGAATGGGAATATCATATTTGAAAGCAAGAGACAAATAAAGCCAATTCTGAAATTTTTAAATTTAGAATGACTTTTTACTATAAACTCCTAAACTATTTGAAGAAAATGCTCACTGAATTGGTGTTCAGTTAGGATGATCGACATCCCTGTTTGCCCAGGAGAGGAGTTTCCTAGGACACAGGACTTTCATCACCAAACTGGGGAAGGCCCAGGCAATTATGTTTAATTATAATCTAATCTTGAGCTTTAGAAATTATGAACAGCTTTGCCTTTGAGACCACAGTTTAAAAACCAGCCAGTAATTCAAGGTGTTTCTTTTTCCTTCCAGATGCTGTCTATGTACTGTGCTACTCTTTGATTCTACTTTCCATTGACCTCACTAGCCCTCATGTGAAGAATAAAATGTCAAAAAGAGAATTTATTCGAAATACCCGCCGTGCTGCTCAGAACATTAGTGAAGATTTTGTGGGGCACCTTTATGACAACATCTACCTTATTGGCCATGTGGCTGCATAAGAGCACAATTGCTAGGACTTTAACTTTTAACTTCAAACTAAAACTACCCAAGGACTTATTTAGAGGATATGGGGGTTACATTAGTGCTGGTCATTCTAGCCTCTGTATACAATCAAGCTTGAGTGTACAACCTTTTTTTCTTTTACTCTTTTCTTTTTTAGTAATTTCCTTGGGGAACTAAAGAATTTTGCAGAATTTTTCTTAATTTTGCTTATCATGTTTTGCACAAAGCAGAGCCATTGTCTGACACAGCTGTTTAAGAATGTTAAACTGACATTATACTCTAAAAAAGATGGTATATTTGTGCATTAGATTTGCCTGAAAAACTTTATTCATTTCCATTCTTTTTTAAAATACCATGTAATGTGTACATATTTAACTAAAAAGATTTATAATCATAATTATTTTATTGTAAAGATTTTAACTAAAGCCTTTCCTTTTTCTCTCAAACTGAGTTCTGAAATTTATTTGATTCTGATATGAAATTGTTACTGTCTTCATAAACGTTGGATCTGACTTCAATAGAAAGCAATACCAGCTTCTCTTTCCTTTGAACTTTGAAAAGAGTATTGATTTGTTACTACGCAAAACAGGCACTTATTTTTATAACAGAAATTAATCACTTCATTTTTTAAATTTCTGCGTTAGTTAAGTCTCAAGTCCTTTAAACCATAGCAAAACACGTTAAAATCTGTTTCCACACATAAGAACAAAATGTCATTAAAACTTATATCTGAAGTAGTCAAACCTTACTATTCTCCTAATTTTTTTTTTATAAATTTATTTATTTTATTTATTTATTTTTGGCTGTGTTGGGTCTTCGTTGCTGTGCACAGGATTTCTCCAATTGAGGTGAGCGGGGGCTACCCTTCCTTGTGGTGCGCGGGCTTCTCATTGTGGTGGCCTCTCTTGTTGCGGAACACGGGCTCTAGGCACACGGGCTTCAGTAGTTGCAGCATGCGGTCTCAGTAGTTGTGGCTCGTGGGCTCTAGAGCACAGGCTCAGTAGTTGTGGCACATGGGCTTAGTTGCTCCGCGGCACGTGGGATCTTCCCGGACCAAGGCTCGAACCCGCGTCCCCTGTATTGGCAGGGGGATGCTTAACCACCACACCACTAGGGAGGCCCTCTCCTAATCTTGATGATTTCTGTTCAGAATTAGTTGGGAAAGGAATATTGTGAATGATGGTAAACAGTCTTTATTCATTCATTCAGTATATATTTATCAAGGGCCTTCCATGTGCTAAGCATTGTGCCAGGTACTAGTGATACCTGGACATGGGCTCTGCCTTCACAGAAGTTACATGATTGGATAATGAGAGGAAAACTAGCACTTAATGGAGAGCAAACGTGTGATGTATATCTTAACAGCTATTTAATCATTAAAACACTTAACATTGGAATGATAAAGAACAATGTAGGGCTTCCCTGGTGGCGCAGTGGTTGAGAGTCCGCCTGCCAATGCAGGGGACACGGGTTCGTGCCCCGGTCCGGGAAGATCCCTCATGCTGTGGAGCGGCTGGGCCCGTGAGCCATGGCCGCTGAGCCTGCGCGTCCGGAGCCTGTGCTCCGCAACGGGAGAGGCCACAACAGTGAGTAGTCCTGACTTCCAGATCTAGCCCTGATATTGTAACTGAACGATGTACTACAGAATTTTCAAAGACAAAACATAAGATAACCAAAACAACTTTTGAAAATCAAAGGGAATTTCAGACTGGTAGTAAACAATTTCTAAGATTCTGAAGCAGATATCTAAATATATTTCACATGTGCATAATTTTGAATTCTATGACAAAATAATTCTAATAAGTGTACTAATCAGTGTCTTCATAAATGCATACACCTGTGTAAACCAAACCCATATCAAGATATGCAACCTTACACAATGTATATGCAGTTAACACTGTATCCCTTAATATAAAATATAAACTTTGTAACCATAGAGGTGTATTTACCCTGTCGGTTATCTTACAGTTGTCATCTGTCTTACATATAGCGTATGTTATAAACTCCACAATATAATGGTATAATTTGCTGTGGACAGTCATATATATTTTAAATAAGAAAAAGAGCTGTTTTGTATTTACCCACATTATCATTATATTTGAGGTGGCTCTTAGATGATCAGTAGGGAGAGTTTAGAGAAAGTCTTTCAATGTCTCATTTCTCACTACAAAATTAAGTGTAGCCTCCCTAGTGTGGCATGTAAGACCCTTCACGATCTGGCCTCTGCTTACCTTTTTTTTTTTTTTTTGCGGTACGCGGGCCTCTCACTGTTGCGGCCTCTCCCGTTGTGGAGTACAGGCTCCGGACGCGCAGGCTCAGCGGCCATGGCTCACGGGCCCAGCCGCTCCGCGGCACGTGGGATCCTCCCATACCGGGGCACGAACCCGTGTCCCCTACATCGGCAGGCGGACTCTCAACCACTGCGCCACCAGGGAAGCCCATGGCCTCTGCTTACCTTTTTTTTTTTTTTGCGGTACGCGGGCCTCTCACTGTTGCGGCCTCTCCCGTTGCGGAGTATAGGCTCCGGACGCGCAGGCTCAGCGGCCATGGCTCACGGGCCCAGCCGCTCCGCGGCATGTGGGATCTTCCCGGACCGGGGCACGAACCCGTGTCCCCTGCATCGGCAGGCGGACTCACAACCACTGCGCCACCAGGGAAGCCCATGGCCTCTGCTTACCTTTAAAGCCTCATCTCCAGCAACATTCCTCAAATGTGGGGATCTTCCCGGACCGGGGCACGAACCCGTGTCCCCTGCATCAGCAGGCGGACTCACAACCACTGCGCCACCAGGGAAGCCCATGGCCTCTGCTTACCTTTAAAGCCTCATCTCCAGCAACATTCCTCAAATGTGGTCTGGTCTGTCTTTGCCTTTTACAAGCTGTTCTTTTTGTAGCATCCTCCTCTCCCTCCTCTATCTAAAGTCCCCCTGGTGGCACAGTGGTTAAGACTCGCGCTCCCAATGCAGGGGGCCCAGGTTCGATCCCTGGCCAGGGAACTAGATCCCACAATGCATGCCACAGCTAAGAGTTTGCATGCCACAACTAAGGAGGCGGCGAACTGCAACCAAGGAGCCCACCTGCCTCAGCTAAGACCCGGTGGAACCAAGTAAATATTTAAAGTCCCCCAACTTATCACCTAAGATCCACCTCAAATCTAATTTCTTGGTCAAAGCTATCAAAGACTGTCTCTACCACACATACTACTGGTGTTAATTAATTTTCTACATGTCCAACTTCTTTATCAAAATGTGATCTTCTTAAGGTCAAGGATTGCTCCCAGCCTGTCAGATTCTATTGTAAGTCCTGAACTAGGCAAGTGGCAGAGGATTTACAGAGGAGGAATGAATTTTTAAAAACAACTGAAAATTGATAGGATTTAGTGATTTGGGGGAAGGGTTTCTAATATGAGGATCTGGTTGTCCTATCATCAAAGGTAGCTACTAGGGGAAGCAACCAATGGGATGAAATAGAAAAGATGATGTTTCCAATTTTTGGATGTTTTGAATTTGAAAGAATCAATAGAACATTGCAGGTACAGAATAAGACTAGATATGTAAGTTTGGGGGTCATTATACGAGGTAAAGCATGGGAAAAGACACCTCCTCTAGGGAATATGTTGAGTAAAAAGAAATACTTGGGAAACACAGCATTTCAGGTTTTGTAGAGAAAAAGAAGAAAGAAAATGAGTGCTCTTTAAAACTGTAGAAGGGGGCTTCCCTGGTGGCACAGTGGTTGAGAGTCCGCCTGCCGATGCAGGGGACACGGGTTCTTGCCCCGGTCCAGGAGGATCCCACGTGCCGCGGAGCGGCTGGGCCCGTGAGCCATGGCCGCTGGGCCTGTGCGTCCGGAGCCTGTGCTCCGCAACTGGAGAGGCCACAACAGTGAGAGGCCCTCGTACCGCAAAAAACAACAACAAACAAACAAACAAAAAAAACTGTAGAAGGACCAGAGAAGAATGGCATCCCGAGAGCTAGGGAAGGGAAGTTTCAAGAAGGACGCTGAGCTTTGCATGTGCTGCAGCCCAAGTAGATTGTTCCTTTCTCATCTACACTCAGGCCTTTTCGAGAGTCTACCTTTTCCACTTGGGGCTGAGTTCTTTGAGGCTAGAAAATCATAGTAGCGCTAATGGCTTTTATATCGTCTCTGCCCAAATACCTCCTTATTCAGTGTGTAATCTGAGCTCTGCGGAAACCCACAAGAGAACTTATGGTCCACTGCAACTCAGACCTGTCTACACCTTCCTTCCCGGTAAGGGCCATGTTGTTTCAAGCCCAGAACACACCATACCAACTGCATACTGCTAGTGCATCCTTTCTATACACCATCATTACTTATGTTTTTAAAATACAGTACAGATTATATTTTTTTAAGAAAAGAAAAAGAGAAAATGCTCGAAAACTTTTACGAGTCCTCCAAATTGATCATCAACAGGATTTTTTCTAAGCGCACTCTGTTCAAACTAACACTCTCGAATCTCATCTGTGGTGCTTTCTCTCTGGAAAGCTTGTAACCCCTCCGCCGCTTTGCCTGTTGAAATGTTATTTGTCCTTCAAAGTCCCCTCAGACTCTTTCCCTTCCAGGGCAATTTTCTCAATTCTTGCAGGTGGAAATTTTATTCTTCTTATGTCTCCCTCAGTACCTAACACAGACCTTGGCCCAAAGCAGTTTCTCAGTAAACCTAACTGAATTATTTTAGCCCTGGTTTAGTTTCTAATATATAAGTATATAGAAAGATGACTTTACTATTTGCATTTCAAAAAAATATAACCAGACCTTTCTGGTGTACACAATTTACAAATCAGAATGTTTAGAGTAAACTCTTAAAAAAACGAATACAGATTCAACCTATGTATTGTTCTGGATGTAAATTCATTTCTCTGGGTCTTCTAATTTCAAATATTTGCATAAATTACTGCTACTTTGATTGTCTTTTTTTTAATTTTGAGAGTTGAAGCCATTGATCTTGTTACTTCTCTAAACTGATCTCTTACATGATTGGCAATATTATTAATATGGTGCTCAATGAGAGTTAGCTTGTTCAGAAGTCTATATATTTAAAATAATAACCCATTTATTCTAATTGGAGTCTTTTCCTGTGTTTAAAGTGAACTTTTTCTTTAATATCGCTATTAATAGCTCAACTGCCTACAGTTGTTTACAAGCATTTGTAAGTGAATATGTCCACTTTGGGAAGCCATCCTAAGGAAATAATCCCAAATAGAGGAAAGGCAGTACGTACACTCTTAGTCACGTCATTGTTTTTAATTTCAAAAAAAGAAAAAGATAGAAACCACCGGAATGTCCCAAACCTGGGGCTATTCTAAAAAATAACCAATGTTTGAGTACACACGGGGTACCAGACAGCATGCTAAGCACTGGTCAAGTAGACCAGAACGCATCCTCATGACCTGTTATTATGATGCCATGATGTTTATGAATAATGTGAGTTAACAGTTATAAATAATGATAAATATTAAAAAGAAGATTAAATTGCATATATACACACATTATGGTTACTATGTAAAACAAAGCAAAAACCTATGAATGGAAAGAACAGACTGGGATACAGTATACCAAGATATTATGGATAATGGATTTTTTCTCTTATTTCTTCTTTCAAATGTTATTAAGGATGATGTATTTTAGATAGAACAAAATAAATTCATTGAAGTATTCAGAAAATAAAGATAAATAGTGTTCCTAATTTAACTAGTATTGCTTCCCCTCAGAATGTTTCCAGGTATTTTTATTCAAAATTTGTTTCATTTTTAAAAGACACTTGGCTGATCTGTTAAATCATATCTGGACAAATGTTTTGTTTTCAAGCTTAGAGAAGTGGATTGTTTTATTTTATTTTTGTCTAATCAAATTAAAGACCAACAAGAGAAAGATACCAAATCTTTACAGAGGAAATTTTCATTTGTTTAAAAAAAAAAAATTGGCTTTCTTCTCGGCCTGGTTGGACAGGAGGGTTGGATTTAATTTAAAATGATTAATGAGATTTTGTCAGGCCCCTTGACTTTACTCCACTGCAGTTTGTCAATGCAACAACCTGGGAAGCCAGGACGCCACTCTGTCGCCCAAAAGTACTCTCTGGGGAAAAAATTAACTGGCAGAACTAGTGCCAGGTACACGTCAATGGCATTGTCTCTTGGGTATCGACAGTTTAAAAGTCTCAATTGGAAAATGTATGTTTTGGGAATGCACATACCTAGGATGTTTTCAGTCTCTTGCAAGTGGTTAATCACTTTTTAAATATTTCAGTTGTTGATGTTTTCCAAAAGAAACTATTTAAAGACAAAATCTTTACCAGTATGTCCCTTCTCCCTAAATTATTTTAAAAATTAAACAAGAAAGGAATTCCAAGATCTCCGCTCACTTGCTGTTTTTCTTTTTTTACTTAAAGAATTAAGGTGGAGCTTTTTTAAAAAGTAAAATTATTTTTTACTTTCAAAAATACTTTTTTTTAACCATTAGCATGACCTAATTTTGTCATCAAGTTTTTAAAATAAGCTATAAATTTGTGATCTGACATAATACACTCTTTCGTACTTATGAAATTACATTTTAAAATGTTCAATGGTATGATTAGCTAAAACAAAATTACTGAATGTGGCCAGTTATCAGGTGTAAATACAATATGTATTTTTGCTTTGTTGCTTAATTAACCACATAAGGAAACCATACTAATGTAGGACTACCTTTGTAGAAATGTAACATAATGTATATTTGCCAATTTTTTTTTATCAAAGCAAAAAATTAGCAAAGAGTGCTTTCCTGTTAAACCGTATCAGGATGGTGGTCTCTTCTGAGCTGTGTGCATGTACGCAACCTGAAGAGAAAGACCCTCAGCCAGAGCTGGGCTTTCCATTGACTGTTGGCTTCGTTCCCATGCTAGGAAATCTGAGAAAATCACAGAAAAGTGGAGAGGCCTAGAACAGTTGATCGAGGCTGCTGCTCTTACCGAGAAGACAACACAAGAAACAAAATAAGTCCCTGTGTGTATATACCAGCACCACTGTCACCTATCACGTTGCCCTGCAGTGAGTTTCTTCCAGAGTATTTGCAATCTTGAGGCCATCGAATAGTTTACTGCATTTCTAAAATTCTCAGAAACTATAGACACTATTTTCAAGGTGTGTGAATTTTCGTGTTATTGCAGTTTGGGTGCTGCATTGCATATTTTTTCTCTAATGTAGACAATTGCGTTTACGAAGGAATTCACAGTGATTTATTTTAGTTAACTTTGGAGATTTTTGTTCTTACTGACTTCATAAATTAAAAATATATATATTTCTCTCCCTCCCTCAATTAATCTCCTTCCTTTTTTCTGGAGCAAAGAAAATGATACATCCAAAAAAGATTATGGCCATTGTCAATAAGGAACCAGAGCAATGAGAAACTCTTGCATGAGGCCCAGTTCCTGTTGGGTTAGGTGAGGCCCATGCAAACAGCTCTCGCAGGTGGTGTTTATTAGCAGGTTGAATTTCTATGTGTTCTTGGTCTGGTTACCCCCTCAGAAATCTGGTTTTATCAACTCACCTCAAAAAAATGTATTTTTCATGGCATTGATTTTTTGCTTGAGTGATTTTTTTCTCTCTCTCTCTTTTTTTTCAATTTGGTTATTTGTGGCTTTGATTTTTATATCCAGAACTAAAGGGAATGTTACTGTGATGACTTACCGAATGTGATCAGTACATTCTCTTTACCAGCCTACAGAAAGTTGATTGATGGTCATGGAATCAGAGCAAGGAAAATTACCAGAATCAAATGCTTTGTGTTTTGCATCAGACCAAAATAACCAAATGCATCTCTCTCTCAATAGAGATGAGTTTTGCACAGTTGAAAGTTGAAAAAAAAATTAAATTAAAATTTTAAAATGTAAAATTGAAAAAATTGTAAGAAAAGTATAAAGGACATGAGGGGGGGACCCTGTCCACCTCCCATCCCCTCCCACTTCCAGGGCCCCATCATTAACTGCTTGGAGCTAGTGGCCCTGCCTTTTTCAATGTGTGTATGTGTATAAATGCATGTATTTGTTCAAAGACTGGGATGTGTACGTCATGGAGATGGCAGACCAGGTAAACAGCAGCAGTTTCCTCTGCTTTATACAAATACACTAATAAAATAATACTCACGCATTATAATACCCCCAAAAGAAGTACCTCTCAGGCAGCTGGCAACCTGAGATGGGTATCATTGAGACTGAAGAACGACTCCAACCCGTATCAGAATTGCATTTTGACTACCGTGGGTTTTGTGATAAGAATGGGATGGAGGGGGCCACAGATGTTTTAGGAAGGGCAGCAAAGAGCAAGCTACACTAGTTCAAGTCAAACTTCCTAGTGCTATAGACTGAATGTGTCCCCCCCAGATTCATATGTTGAAACCTAATCCCCAGTGAGATGGTATTCAGAGGTAAGGTCTTTGGCAGGTGATTAGGTCTTAGGGTGGAGCCCTCCTGAATGGGATTACTGCCATAAATAAATAAATAGACATAAATACATAAATGCATAAATAAATTTTGATAACTGAAGTCACTGGCCACCAGGTATTGTCAATATTTGCTGCTGTGTGTCTCTTTATTTTATGCTGTTAAGTGGAACAGTGTTTTGACCTTCTCAGCAATTTCCCTTGTCATCGACTCAGAATGTCTCTAATACTTTTGTTATTATTATATCAACTTATTTAAAACCTTACTATAGTCAATCACATTTCGGGCATGGCCTGCTCTCCTAAAGTTATTCTGATGCATTCTGTGCTTTTCTATTTCAGAGAAATCTCATTTCTCACATATTCAAGATTACTATAGCCCCCAAGTACCTATAATATGACATAAATTTAGGGCATTACATTTTACATGACAGTGAAGTTTTAACATAAATATTTAAGTAAGTCTTCAAAGATGGCTCACTTTGTGCAAGGAAGGAGTTAACCAGGTGTGGCGAAAGAGAACAAAAATGAAAAAACTGTGCCCTGTCATCCAAGACTTCAGTGAGAGGAAGGCAACCGTAATCACATACAGTTCTATAATATTTTATATCTACCACTGCAACTTTGCAGAGGTCTGGAGGTGCTATGTGAGCTTTGGAGGTTCACATGACCATTTATAGGGATCAGGGGAGGCAGACCCCCAAGTACATTTGGTATATTACTAACCATAATGTACAGCAGAAGAAGTGTGTTCAAAGAGCTTAAAACAAAACAAAACCTAGTATTTTAGGAAGAGGAGAGTGATCAATTAGTACTAACCAGCTGAGTATAAAGGGAGGAATGTGATTTCAGTAGGTGTCCTCCCGGGTAGGGCAATAGCATAATCAAAAGCCTGGAAACATACAAGTGTCTGAGGTCATGGAAGTGAATAATCTGCTGGAATTGGAGGGTAAGGTCTGAGCAATGACATAGTGGAAGAAAGGGCTGGAAAATATAGATTGTACAAAGGAGATGCTAAAATGGAGAGTTGGGACTTTTTATTTTTGTAGGCAATTGGAAATGTTCATGAACAAAGATGTAATTTCTGATCTGTGATTTGGGAAGAACTTTCTAAAGCCAATCTAAAATGTCAAACAGAAATGCAACAGATTGTAGGATAAGGAAACCAGTGAAGAGGCTACTGGAATTAGGCAAGTGAAATAAGGTGGAAATCTGAATTTTAGGATTGCTGTTGGAGTGGAAACGATACAGGAAAGATTTGAGAGGCATTTTGGAAGTAAACCCTCTTGGGGAAAGACTGAATGTTGGCCATAAAGGTGGAGTTAAGTGTGATAAATTGGGAGATTGGGATTGACATATATACACTAATATGTATAAAATGGATAACTAATAAGAACCTGCTGTATAAAAAAATAAATAAAATAAAATTTAAAAAAATGACTCCAAATGGTCTGAAGAAGGCGTTGCTGTTATAAACAGAGAGAACACAAGTGCAGGACAATTGACTTGGGTTGGAGGTAAGGTGGTGACGAGAGGGAGAGGATGAATCCCCTTTAGGTCAGTAGATTTAAAGTGCAGACAGGACAGTTATGTGAAGGAATTCAGCAGGTAGTTTGAAATGTAATCTAGCGCGGAGATTGGAAATAGATGCTAAGATTACATTTCAGGAGAGTCCTCTGCATACACATGACAGAAGAAACCACAGGAATATACTGAGGTTGTCATGATCACTTCACACAGGGCACGGAAAATAGTACGGTCTAAATAACTATTTGTTGAATGAGCAAGTTGATATTGATAAGTGTTCTCAAATATCCAAAAATCTCAAAGTACTTTAATAACAAGCCTTGGATAGAGAAAGAAAGCATCCTGTTGCAATGGAAAGAACCTTTCCCTAAATCACCAAGGTCCTATCTATTCAGAAAAGTTTCCTCTTGCCAATCCATGTCCCTGCCAGGATAAGAAGGGCTCTATTTATCAAATAGCCTTTTTTTTTTAATGGATAGACTACAATTAGCCCTGTAACTGGAGGACTCAAAACTAAAATGATCCCAAACCAAGTTAAATCCTGCACTGATGATTAAGACCCACGCAAATCCATTACTCCATCCCCAACCTGATTATTTCTCAGAATCCTTAGAAGCCCAGGTTGAGTTGCTTTCACAGCTCTCTGAGGTTCAGGGTTGCAAAGTACCTTCGGGTTATGTCTCATTGCCCTCATTTCCTCCGCCAGGATGCTGTTCCTGATACAAGCATAACTAAGCTCTAAAACAACCAAAATGGGGACTTCCCTGGAGGTCCAGTGGTTAAGCCTTCACCTTCCAAAGCAGGGGGTGCAGGTTTGATCCCTGGTCGGGAAGCTAAGATCTCACATGCCTCGCAGCCAAAACACCAAAACATAAAACAAAAGCAATATTGTAACAAATTCAATAAAAATGGTCCTCTTTAAAAATAAATAAATAACTAGCCAAAATGGTACTCTTCCCTGCAGTTTCCTTGTCTTAGATTATGATGTGTTCTTAGCAGAAACGGGAAGAGAAACTCTCTCCTCACAGGCTTAGACATAATCTCTGAGGCCCTCCTGACTCTCCTCCACTGATTCTGCCTTCAGCCTCCAGCGTGTCAGTTTCCCCTCAAAGCCCTTCTCTGCATGCACATCGGCCAGACATCCCTGGGTCACCAGCCTCACCAATTTCTCCAACAGACCCACACTCGGCTTAGGACCACCCAGCACTCCTCAGCTTCTCCAGCCAGGCACCTGCCTCATAACCTGGGGGACTAGAGTTTACTGTCTATACCAGGACACTTCTGAGAGTGCTAAAATGCTAAACCAGATGGTACTCAAGACAACAGGTGTAAACTAGGAATTGTGGTCGCTCTACCCGTGACTATAATACAATGTGATAAATGCAAAAATAAAAGTTTAAACACTTTGCAGGGGAAACATTTTAGATGCAATGCACCAATGGGTCCAAATTTGTTTCCAATCGAAAACATCTCTAAATTATTTTCCAGTCAGCATCCATGATAAAAACCACACCGTTAAGCCGGGGGTATTTACACCAGGCTACACAGCAGAGCTCTGGCTCCGGAGGGAAATAATCTTTCAGCTTGTTGGAAATGCATTTTGTAACTTAGAATCCCTCTACAGAGGAGCGCATTTTGTAGTTTGGTCAAAACCCTAAGGAACTGTGTCTCAGAAATCTCTGGAAAGATTATGGAGATATTTATGTGGCAATGATCTTAATAAAATCAAAATTACAGATAATGTTTCTCTGACTCATTTAATCTTCACAAGTGCAGGCTGAGAACATAAACGTGACTTTACTTAGAGGTCACAGGCTAGTGAGTTCTGGATATACTGGCTATAGTGACATATTTGCGCATCTGTATCTATCCAAATATATCCATCCATCCCTGAGCAGGTCTGGAAAAGGGTATGCCAAAGCAGAGGGAGCAGCAAATGCAAAGGCTGTGAGGCAAGAACAAGTTTGGTCCCTGTACCGTAGAATGGAAGCTTCAGGAAGGAAGATGACGTTTTATTCACTTTTCTATTCCAAGCACCTAAAAAAGTCACTGAAGCATAAGAAAAAGTCGGTAAATATTTAAGGAATGTATGAATGAATGAATGAATGAATAGGAGAACGCATAGAGGGAAATGGTCTTAGGGTTGAAGGCAGAGGTCATAGCTTGTGGATCTTGGTAGGCAGTAGTAACACAATGGGGTTCTGTTCAAGTGCAGCGGGGTGTTACAGCAGGATTTAGAAAGAGGAGTGATGTGATGTGATTTATGTTTTTAAAACAATCATTCTGACTCTTGTGTGAAGAATGGACAATAGGCTGGAAGAAGAATAAAAGTAAGGAGGCCAGTTTTCAGATTTTTGAGGTTGTTCAGATGGAAAGTCACAGAGGCTTGGAAAGGGGCAGTGGTCGCAGAGATACAAAAAAATTGAATGCTCCGAGATATTTGGCTTTAAAAACTGGATAGATGATGGTGCCACTTACTATGATGAAGAATATGTTTAGGAAAGAAATTCAAGTGTGTTTAGCTACTAACCTAGAAAAATATAAAAACTAGTTAAGAATAGAGGGGACTGTTTATAATAAAATATTAAGTAAAAAAAAAAACCTAGTCAGAATGTATACAATAATTACAGTTATGAAGAGGATATATTTGTATATTGAAAAAGATAAGTTTAAAATATGGTTGCATAAAGACGTTGATTTGTTGAGAATTTTGTGTTTTAAACATTTTCATTTGAAGGTTTACTCTTCCTGTTATAATATTGTTTGTGAAATATAAAAAGCAAAATTCTAGTAAAAGGCTCTAAGTCTATGAGAAAAGTCTAAAATGACTGCAATGCAGAATAAAATTTCATTATAATAAATTCATTAAAGAATGTTGTAATGGAATTATTATAAAACCATTAAACGCTGTATTCCCAGATCTTGAGATCCAAAGCAGAATTAATGTGGACAGTTGGGGAGAGCGAGAAACAAAAACAAAACAAAACAAAAAAGTCAAACCTAGATTATTGACATAAAATTTTACTGATAAAGTCCTCAAGAGAAGGAGATTCCGTGAGCTCCCATTATAATCCATTCCATGACTTATAACCTTAATTTCTTTATTTAAAAGTATTTATTTTATTGAAGTATAGTTGATTTACAATGTTGCATTAATTTCTGCTGTAAAGTAAAGTGATTCAGTTATACACACATATATATATATATATACATTATAACCTTAATTTCTTTAGAATTTTCCCACCTTTTTCTAACATAAGGGCCCCAGTCTCCCTATGTTTCACTTCGAGGCTTTTTCTTGTTTTGCGGTCAGTGGGAATGGATTACAACTCACCGTCAGCTTCAGTGAGGAGCGCTTCATATATTTGAACACGTTTTAATTATTCCTTCTTTTGTTCAGACAGGTAAATCCTGTTACCATGCAAAGGCACGTTAAGAAGAGATTGTTCAGTAGTAATACCACAGCACATCCTTAGCTTGGCTATATTGAGAGCTACAAATGGATTTTATACAAATGGTTTCTGCATGAAATTATCATGATCAATAATGAAGTTGTTACAGTTCAACTTTCTGTGGGACCCCCAGGGAAGCAGAGCAGGTATAAATCGGTGCCTGGTGTGTATTGAAAACCCGGAGGTTCACGTGCATGTTTTCACTTCCCTTTAAACAGCAGTTACCCTAGAACTCCACGAACTCAAAACCAGCCACATCTGCCAGAAAACTTACCCACACTTCCAATTTCTGTATAAAATAAGCTTTCCTTCTTATTCACAGCTGTTATCAAACCCGATGACCAAACTGATAAATTCTGCTGTGATCCATGCATTTCAAATGCATGAAGAACTCCCAAGGCCAAAGTGAAAATGCAAGGAGAAAATTTTCCACAACACTTATTAAAATGTGAATGTTCTACTAATTCTGTCCTTAGGAAAAGAGCACACAGACTTGTTGGAGAGAGCATTTTTCCACATAGACATGTTTATCTCTAACATTTCAGTTTTAGATCGAAAGAACACTCATCTGGAAACAAAGATCCTGACTTCACAGAAGTACAAAAGCAGAGCAAAATCTCGAATTCTTCATTTAAGCCCCTCTACAAGTGTTTCTACACCCTGTATAAACCATTTTTCTAAGAACGGAAGATTCTTTAAACATGTCTTTGGAAGATCTAAAAATGAATGCAGATCTGATTTTATTTGGAACTAATATCTTCATTCTATGCCAAAGAACAGATCTGATTAAATGAACTAATTGTATTTCTTTAATGTAAGTGTGAGGTCTTACTTAAGGGGTCTCTGAATACAAAATCTATGCATGATTGCATGCGTGTATATATATTAGCAAATGTGTTTGGTACTTGTCAGCATGAATGTTATGCTAAGATGTTAGTGTTTTGGACAGTAACTCCCCAAGTTAGCAAACTGAAGTCTAATGCCTGAATTTATCTATGTAAATTTGAATGAACTTGATCCAAGCCTTCGTGGGGCCCTAGGCAAAGCCAGATGTTCATATCCTTAGGCAAATTTCTGTACACCGCCCACCTGAAGGCACTGAGAAATATGGGAAGGAAAAGAGCAAAATTTCTTAAGATAAGCTTCGGGATCTTGTAGACGGGAGTCTGGGGAAAGCAGCTGGCAATGCTTTGTAAACTGAACACAAGATGTATTCTGACCATTCGCCGTTAACCGTGGTGCTCAAAACGAGACATTTTAAACAAAATATGAATGAGATTTTCAGAAAAATACTGTCTTCTTTGCACCAAGTTTTGCTCCACGTTGCGGTCGGTTTTTCACATTTTGCCACCTAGTGGACAACCTGAAAACTACAAGATTCCCCTCCCCCCATCCAATGATTAATTTCCATACTCTCCAGGAAGAATTGCCCTGAGTCAACCTAGAGCAAGGATTTTGTTTGTTTTGTGCATTGGTGCTCCTGCAACAGTGCCTGGCACTTAGTAAGCCGTCAGTAGACAGCTGTTTAATAAAGGATCAGTTACCACTGGACGTCATTGCTCTGTGTAGACAGATATCCAGGTGTTTCAACTTGATATAAACACCTACCCCTCCTTCACCCCAACTGCTCCAAATAAAACTAAATTTACCCTGGAAAATGGCCTTTCTCCTTTGACTAAAAACCATGACTGGCTTTCTTCTTGCTTTAGGCTGTGATACTTCTTATTCCCTTTTTTGTTACCAAAAATTATTAAACCCATTTAGCCCTCTTTTTATAAAAAGAATACATATGCATATGTATAAATATGTTTTTCTTTTTCAAAATAACATTCCATGCTTCTACTTCAATGAGACTGAAGTGTTAATGATTCTTAAACATATTTCTCCTGGCATAAAGATTGGTAATTTAAAAAAGCAGAATAATGATCATAACTTTTAAATTCAGTATTCCTCTAATGTCTTTTTGATTTTTCAGACTGTCTTTTGAAAATATTTTAAAAAGCAAAACATATGACTATGTTTTAGTACCTTAACATTTAGGCTAAAAAAATTCATAGGTAATCCGCCTCAAGTTTCTTTCTCAGGAGAATTAATTTCCATTCGGAAATCAGCAAAATAAGTATACATATAACATATGCTAGTAGTTCATTAAAAGAACTTATTCTTTTTGTTTTCAAATCAGGCTGATCTTAGGTTGACAATATCTTAACATGTTTTCATAATATATTGTTGAGATACAAAGCTTGTTTTCTTTTTTAGCTGAAAGCATGTATATTCATTATGTAAAACTCACTTATGTTACATACTTTAAAAGTGGAAGTTGCAATGCAGCTGCTTTCTGAGGTGATTTTTGCCCCTCTTGAAAAGGTTTAAGCAGTATTTTTATAAGTAAAATCATTTCTTACATATTTGGGTGACTGAGTATAACATCAGATGTACATACAAAATAACACATGCAAGGAAAACAAAGTTTAGAATAACATTTTAATTATTTTTTAGTGTACGTGAAATAATTTGTTTTTCTCATCTCTGTCCCAGGGTCAAGGTCTATAGCATTTATTGGAACCAGCTATTTCTCTCATTTTCATAAGGTCCCAGGAGGCCATAGTCATATATTGTTACTTCAGCCTTCAAAGAGGCAAAGCAGTACAGAGCCCTGTACTGTAATAGACAACACAAAACAGTCCCAATTTCAGTTCCTGTTATACTGACAAGTCTCCTTCAGGTAAGAGATGGAAACATTCTTTTATCATTATAAGGTTAGTGACAATTTTAATGGAATAAAAAGATTATTCTTACTGCATCGGGGATAGAAGTTCGGGGTGTGGGTATGGCGGGGGGAGATGTCTTTTCCCTTTTATGTTTGTGTTGTTCAGAAGTTCTCTTTAATTGGTTTAAATCTAGCTCATAATCTCAACATTACTACTGACAATCAAAGCTATTGAGGACACATTATTTATAGAGCCTGACCAAAGAATTCAATGTACATATTTTTTTTAATTAAAAGAAGATAAGTAGCTGATTTTCTACCTGAGAGGTTTTGTCTTTTAACATCAATAATATAGTATTCCTTGCATTTGCTCTATCATTGTGACTAGAAATATTCTAAATTTAGCTTATTCGCCTCAAACACACAGTGTGTAACATTTTTAAAACAAATAAGAGTTTCAAAATTAACTTTTCGTGCCTGATATGCATGACTTATGTGGGAAAAGATAGTGACGATCACACAAACACATATTCACATAGAGAAGTTATGGAAATTAGAAAGAAAGAGGGGAAAAAAACCCAACAAATATCTCTAAAGTTGTTGAAAGTCTTTCAAATAGACAATTCCTTCAGATTTTATATTTTGATATAAGTTGCTGTTTAAACAAAAAGTCCTCTCATTTGGGAGAGAGGTTTTTTAAAGACAAAAATAAATCAAGAAAAGAATTAATACAATATGTGCTTAAACTAAACGACTTCTGTTTTGTCGTAAAATACATATAACATAAGTGAATTATGTTTCATAAAAGTGTAAAATTTATAAATGACAGTTTCATATGGGCAGAGACAAAATGTATATAAATTATGTTTTAATATGTTAATGTTTTATAATCTAGGAAGATTATACACCATTTTAATCTTGCTTTCTAATGATTTCTTGCAAATATTCATTTACTACTTTTCAATCCACACCTAGGAATTAAGAAGAAAAACCTGTTGAAACCAAAGAGTTAGTTGTTATTTCTTGGTTTAAATGGGGCAAATTCTGATTTCATAGAGGAGAACTTATTATGACAATTTCTAAAACACAGTGACCGTGTTTTTAGCGTTTCGTGTACGTGCCAGATAGTTAAAAAACATTTTGCTTCAAAATAACTGTGTATGTTTAAAAAGCCAAAGGTACTATTTTTTCTGCAAAGTCAAGTTGTATAATCAAACAGCATCAGCTTAGAATGACTGTGGAAACGACTAAAAGGGCTACATTTTACTAAATCAGAGATGGATTTTCTTCATTGTAACTGTTCTCTTAAGAATTATGTGAGCATTTTGTATGTGGTTATCTTAAAATGTTACGTGCATCTTTTTAAACACTCTTTTTTTTTTAACATCTTTATTGGAGTATAATTGCTTTACAATGGTATGTTAGTTTCAGCTTCACAACAAAATGAATCAGTTATATATATACATATATTCCCATATCTCTTCCCGCTTGCGTCTCCCTCCCTCCCACCCTCCCTATCCCACCCCTCCAGGCGGTCACAAAGCGACCGAGCTGATCTCCCTGTGCTATGCGGCTGCTTCCCACTAGCTAACTACCTTACTTTTGGTAGTGTATATATGTCCATGCCTCTTTATCGCTTTGTCACCGTTTACCCTTCCCCCTCCCCATAGCCTCAAGTCCATTCTCTAAGGATGAATGGATAAAGAAGATGTGGCACATATATACAATGGAATATTACTCAGCCATAAAAAGAGACGAAATTGAGCTATTTGTAATGAGGTGGATAGACCTAGAGTCTGTCATACAGAGTGAAGTAAGTCAGAAAGAGAGAGACAAATACCGTATGCTAACACATATATATGGAATTTTAAAAAAAAATGTCATGAAAAACCTAGGGGTGAAACAGGAATAAACACTCTTTTAGTTGCCTTTTTCCTTTCATTTTAACTGTGTTCTGGCGCTTGACGAGCATGAACCGTACCAGGTCCCTTTCAGCGAAGACTCCAAACAGAATAAAAGCCATTTAGGGTCTTGAATACATTAGAGTAAAATATTTATGAATGAAGGAGGGTTGTCTCCTTCTGAGCTTTGCCGCGTCGGACCATTCCTGAATCTTCTCATTAACATCTTCTGTGACCTCCACCAGAACTGGGCAAATCCCGTGGCCTTAGGAGAGTCTGATCGCCTGGGGGTGGCGGCGGTGGGGTTTGGGTGGGGATGGGGGAGGGAGTGTCTCTCCAGCCCCCTCTCCATCCACTTCTAGGTGTGTGCGTCGTGTGTGTGTGGTGTGTGTGTGTGTGTGTGTGTGCGCGCGCGCGCGCGCGCGCTATAAACAAGAGGCACAGCAGGGAAGCAGGGCGCAACTCCTCCAAGATTCCAAACCTCTTTCCCGAAGAGCATTAAGGCCTAACCGTCGCATTCTGGTCTCTCCATCTTCCCACCGGTGCCCGGAGATGCGCGCTTCTCCCGCATCCCTGCATCCGGGACGGGGTGGGGGGGATGGGGGTGGGTTCGAGATTCCACACCTGAGCGAGGGACAGGAGCCGCACTTTCCGCCCTGTCTGGCTCCAGACCGTGTCCACGTCTCTCTCTGGAACCAAATGGACCACAGAGTTGGAAGAAATAGGGCGACTCGTAAAGGGGGACAGCCCCTTGCCCCGGTCTCAAGGGAAAATCTCCCCGAAACATGGGTGCCTGAATTCAGTTGAACTCTTGGCAATCTTAGTCGCGCGCTTTTGTCCGGAGATGGTTATAAAATGAATTTTCGAATCCCTGGATTGGTAAAGGAACCGGGAAGGGTCAGGCCAGCATCCAAGGAACTCATCAGGTGTCCCGCGGCCCCGCTGGAGGCCTGCCCGGCAGAGGCGTTCGCTTCATGATCCAGGGAGGCCGCCGCCAGCCTCGGTGTTGCAGCTGCTGTGGACGGTGGCCGTAAAAAAAGAAAAAAACAGAAAACAAAAAACAAAAACAGTATATTTGCAACCGGATGGAACCGTCTCGCTGCTTCACAGAGAGCGAGGTTTGGCTGCTTGCCTGGCGCTGGGGCTAAGGCCACAGCCGCTGTTGGGTTCCGCAGGAGTTCACATCTTAAAATAGATGATCAGGGAGAGTTCTTCCCCTAGGCAAACGCTCCCCACTCACCCTCCCCGCCCGCCATCATCAAGGCAATTGGCGTTGAACTCTAGGGCGACTGGTTCCGACCATCGGCGCGGGACCTGCATCCCGAGCTGGGTCCAGAGCCACGGGGCCCGCGGGCGACACGTCCAGAAGTGGAAATGCCTTCAGTGAACCGAGGGCTTTGACACTGAATCGAACGAAGCAGGAAGAGCTGCCATCTCCGCGCCCTGGAGCTGTGAGCACCGGCGTGAAGGCCTGGGAGAGGCGTGCGGGTTGCAGGATCTCCCTCCGCCCTGTGCTGCTCGGTGCTGCCTTAACTCCGCGCAACCCCCGTCCAGGTTCACGGCCAGCTTGTGTCACCGGCGCATATATCACTGTCAGCTCGGACAGAGCGGGCACAGCTATCTCACTCGTCCTGACCACGCCGGCTCTAGGCTGGTTCACTGCCCGGGCTCTGCGCGAAATGCCCCGACCCGCGGTATTTGCCCCCAGACTTCCCATCCGCGTCTCCTGGGCTCCAAATACGCGCTTGCACTTTATCGGACAGGCAAAGGGCGCGGGGAGATGGTTCTAGCAACCGACCGCCTCAGCACGCCAGGGCCTGATTGCTGTCCAGCAGTCAGAGAGCGCGAGAGCGCATCATCAGATATCGTTTTGTGCACGGGGAAGCCTGAGCCCATCAAGGTTATAGTGACATTCTCAAGGTCACGTAAAGCTCTAGGAAAACTGATGCTTGATCCTAAGTCCCTTGATTCCCGCTATCACTGCCTGGTCCCTCCACCGTCCAGCCTCTCAAGTTCATTGTTTTAGAGATAGCAGGATGTAAGGATGCTTGTAAAAGGGGAATCACTATTTGCAGTCATTGCAATGGATCAGTATAATTTTCAGTGTGACATTTCCAGTTATCGTCCCAGGAATGTACTTCAGATCTTTCCTCATTCTACTTCACAAATTCAGATACGAGGAATGTCTGGCGATCTTAGATATCAGGGTGCTAGACACCCAATTCACCTCCCCACCGCTTTGGCCCCCGGGCAGTGGTTTCCGGGCGCCCATCAAAGCCACGAAGAGGAATTCCGAGCAGAGCCAGAGGACTGGGGAGGTGGGCGACCAGGGGTGGGCGCGGGCGCGCAGAGAAATGCCGAGCGAGGCGAGTGGTCAGGCAGTCAGCTTTCACCTTCCCACAAGCTATTAGGGAAGGGACTGGTTTTCGTCCAGCAAACTCTGCCCTTAGGCGTTCTGGGCTTGACGCTCTCGTGACTATTTCTCACTATTCGCATTAATTGTTTTAGCAAAGTACACACACCCCTCCACACTTTGAGAAAGGCGAGCCATTTCAGATTCTTTGTCCCTGTGGCTTTATTTATGTATTTATTCATCCATCCATCCATTCATTCATTTAAATCTGTGTTGAAAAGTTGGTAGTCCCCCAAAGCATTTATTTCTGAAGAGGCCACAGTGATGATCTCTTCCCTTTTATTCTCATTCAAATGACTCTCTCTCCCTCTCTCTCTCTCTGTTTTAGTCCAACAGTAGAAGAGAGAGAACCCCCAACCTTCAACTGTCAACTGTTTTCCAAACACGAGATTAATGTTCCCCAGGACTCAGTGGTAACGTGACCTTTCTGTTTTCAGATGTGTTTTTCAACATGTAATCGTTTGTTTGTTATGTCTCCCGGTGTGGACTCAGGAAAGCTGGGGGAAGGGCTGTGGCTTGCCAGGGGGGAAAATGGTTTTGGAGCCTGTTTTTGTTCCCTCCTCAACACAGGAAAGTGCAGAGCATTTTATTTTTATTTTCCAGAAGATAATCCCCTAGAAAAAAAGAATCCACCATACTGGTCCTGAAAAGAAATTTGAGCATGTGATGAGCAACTATTTTAAAATAGCATATCTCCAGACAAAAAGCTAAAATATTTTTCTTTTAAGTGAGGGGGACTTCTGGGGTTTCCGGTAATCCTTTTCTTGATCTAGGTAGTTACATAAGATGTATTGTTTTTAATAATTTATCAAGCTTTTTGCGTATGATTCATGGCCCTTTTTGGATAGTTATACTTCCATTAAGTTTTAATCATCTAAGATGTAGGAAACCTCTGGCATATGTGTATGTCACTAGACCTTCTAAAACTTATTTCTAATAAATTTCCAAACCAATATATTTGTTAAACTGTATTAAGAAACTTACCAGTGACTTGATTTCTAAGTAATAGGTTCTAAATCAGATTGAGAACAATGTACTTGAATTAGTTATTAGAAAACCAGCATGAAAATCGGATGACTTTCTAATACAGTAAAATATCAAATAAGCAATGAGAGTTTAAAGCTTGTCTAAAGAAAATTCCTAAAGAAACAAAATAGCTATTTGGTTAAAAAAACAACAACCAGACTTCATACTTTAAAACGGTATTTAATTGTTTGAGACCAACTCTTATTAGAAAATGCTTTATCCCAAAGGAGAATTTTAAGAAGCATCTCAGCTATACTCAAAAATGAATTTCTGTCACTAGAAAGAGGCCAGTTTGAAACGTAATTTCCCTCCATAAAATATTATTAGGCTGCTTTCCCGGTGGGTGACGATTTCACCAAGAACCAAAGACTGAATTGCTCTCCCCACTTAATCAATAGCTTTTATTGCTGGCATCAACCCCACTTATGACCCAATGCTGCCTTCCACGCCTTATTTCTTCCTCACTCTCATCATCCCTTTCCTACTCACCCTAAATTTTCTGCTACCCCGTTCAGTCAAAGAAAAAATCGTGATTCCCAATCTAGGAAGTGATTTTCCGACAAATGGCTTTGTTGTTGACTCCACGCCCCCCAAACCCCTTCTCTCTCTCTCGGTCTCTCTTCCTCTCTCTCTCTCTAATCGACCCTTCGTTTCCAGGAACGACGGCTGAGCCCGCACTGCCCACACCGAGGCTTGCTGCTGCCTTACTTTACAGGCCCTTCCGCGGTTTTATGATTGGTTGCTGTGGTTAGAATGTTTATAGATAATAAGCAACGAATCCGTTTCTTGCCTAATGAATTGCCCCAACCGCGCACCAGCTGATCGCCCGTAACTAGCTCCAGGACCGAAACTACCCAACTTCACCGCCGCCCCAAATCAAAGCCGAGTACCCCAAGGTCAGCGGAGGCGTAGTTCCCATTTCCCAGTTCCCGTGCCCCGCAGCCCACCTCCACGAGGGCTCTGCTCCACCCGTTCCTCTCCCCACCGGTGGAAGGGATGAATTCCAATGAACGGAGGCTTTCTTGGCGTCTGAAAAGCGGGCTGCAGATCCAGGGCCTGGGCGCACGCACTCCGGGGACAGTAGCGCTGGGTCCGCAGCAGCTCTAATGTGGCCGCACCGGCCCCTCTGTCTTCGGGCGGCGCACAACCCACGGGCAGTTTGAATCGTCCTGGTTCTGAAGGAGGTTGTGCCCGTGGAAGATGCAAAAGGCTGGCGTCGGCCAGGGCGCGCGCCCCCGCGCCCCCGCGCGACCGCAGCTGGAAGGAGGAGAGGGAGGGTGTAGGAAGGGCGCAAGCTAGTTAACACTCTGCAATCTCGTCTGAAATCAAGAAAATGTCTGTTCAGACTCCCAAGAGACGCGGAAACCGTGGATGATCTGCCAAGAGCATCACAAGAACAGAGGAAACCAATCTCTGGGGTGAGATTCTTGTATACACATGGCAGCTGCGCGCGGCCTCGGTCAGTAGCTGGGGCCAGGGGCTGTGACGATGGCGACGGGGGGCCGGGAACCGAATCTGGCATCTCCGTGGGCCTTGCGTCGAGGGAGTAGACTGTCTAGTTTGGTCTCTGAGCGGCCGAGAGGACACTGGTGTTGGCCACGGAGGATCCCCTTTCCGTAAGGACCCACAGGAGGGAAGCTGAGAAACAGTCTAAACCGGAAGGTCCAAGATCAACAATTCTCTTACCAGAGCCGTTTCCAAAAGGCGTTTACCAGTTAGCTGTATTTTGAATGAATACACTTCCTTTACGTAGTTGAAAGGTCTGCAGTTTTGCGTTTATACGTTTGATGTTTATGCTGCCTTCCATCTGGGCCCCCCGGTTCCCGGGATCGCTTTTCTCCAAGAATCCCAGGAAGGGTCGTTACGAGTGTTCATTTCCCACGTGTGATTTTGCTTCCCTTTATTGTAAAGAGTAGGTGAAGGTGTTGTTGAGTCAGGACCTTATCTTCCTGGGTGGCCACTGCTTCCCAAAACTGTGGGTAGAGAGCACTTCAGTCCCAGAGTCTTCCTTCTTTCACTGGTTTTGGTTTGTAAATCCCATTGTTTCACGGCGGTGGGGAGAGAGGGGCACTTCTGCTGTTCTACCACTCAGTGAACAAATATGTATTGGATGCCTACTGGTCCAGGTGTTCCGGACGCAGCAATTAAAAAACACAGCAACAACAAAACCCTTTTCTAGAGCGTCCGCTCTAGGGGGGAGGATCAGGTTTATATTAGGACTCACTTTGGGTTGGACTCTGAGAGGACGTAGTTTTGAATAGCAGCATAAGGCACAGACCTAGCCATCTGGTTGGAACCTATCTCCTTGTCACCTAAGAGGTTTCTTTACTGTGTGCAGTCCTATTACATAATAAGTCAAGTCACACTGCCTTTCTTTCCCCAGCCATTCCACAACGCGTACCTGCCGTGTTACAGAGCAGATAGCAACACCCTCTACGCTTTTCCCCTCGATAAGCCCACTTCCATCTGTGAGGCAGTGGGAGAAGGGTGTTGCTTCTCAACTAGTGTTGGTCTTGACTCGAGCCATGGAGTCAACAGTTCAATATTTTTAGTGTCGTCTATGGAATCTTGGCCCCATGGACTTTCAGTGACACCAGGCCAACTCCAAGACAAAAAGCAGGTCATGTCCCTCAGTGACAGAGGGGGTTTTCTCCCTCTACCTACCTGGGATCTCACTGCCTCTTCCTCTCTGGGGACAGAGGTGTTGCCTGGGGAAGACTTAGCATCTCCTCACGGGCAGCCAGAACTGACCAAGTTTCCAGGCAGTGTCTGATTTTGCTGGAAAGTCTTTCAATCCCTCTCTCTTTCTCCACTGAAAGTCTCCCCTGGGAAGTTGCCCATTTACTACCAAGGTAAGGCAGGCTTCAGGGCCTTAGCGATTTTGCCTGAGCCTGGGGCTATGGCCTGCCCCCCTTCTGGGGGCAGGGATGCTGATTTAATTGCCCCTTGATGAAGAAGAGAGTTGAAAATGATCCACAAAGGAGAAGACTAAAAACAAAGGCAAAAAACCCTCCTCGAGCTGTGTGATTATTTTCTCTGTCTTTGCTGTTTGATTTGAACTCGCCTCATTAGAAATAAAGATAAATAAGAACACAAAACGTTGATTGGTTCTCCAGCACCGAATGTGTGTGTGCATGGTTGATACAGAGAGAAGAGAAAATAAATCCTGGTTGCTTAATGAAAGGAAGAAGTAACTTATGTAAATAGAGCTTTAGAAAAAGACACCCAGAACGTTCAGGAAGAGCCTGCCGCGAGCATCCTACCATCGTCCCTTCACAGATGCCAGGGGACTGGGAGGCTGGGCGTGAACGACCGGCAGGGCTCCCTGGATGTAGCCGCACATCAAACAGCGTCGCGGAACAGGACTTGATTTTATCTGATCATCAAAGGACTGGGTAACTCAGCAAGGCATCGCTGTCTGCATCGTAGGTAGCGCTGAGAGCTTTAGAGGGGTGTTTGGACTTCGGTGTGGCTTCTGAATGTGATGGACAGTAGACTTTGCAGAAGAGAGGGCTCTTACCTGCAGGAAGGTACAGCTGTTCCTTGGACTTTGACCATGCTACCTGCCATAGAGATGGTGTGCACGCCAACACACGCGCAGTCCTGGGCCCCGCGGACCTTGGGGCGCTCCGGGTGGGTGTCCCTTCCCACAGGTGGTGCCTGAAGAAAGTTGAGGTCCAGAGGGCTCTTCTTTAGCCTCAGGTAGCATCCTGGATGACTCTTTGATGTCCAGGGCTTACAGCCTGCAGAAAAGGGAAAATGCACGTGAAAGCACTTCTTCAGCTGTAAAGGATTAGATGGAGCTATTACTAGGTGTATCTGAAACTTTCATGTACAAATACGGGGACAATTGGTAAGAAAATTCTCGGTAGAGTTCTGGTTCCATTTCACTGAAGTTCTTTGCCACCGCTCCTTCACTTCCACTCTCATCTGAAGTTGACTTTTACTGAAACTTTACACAGTCTTTGCAAAATACAATCCTGTTACCTTCCTCTTCCATTGGACAGTTAAGCTGCCTGCAAACTTGGCATTAGAATTAACCACGGCTCACCCTCAATTCAGAAGCGTTACTGTGTGTACAGGGGTATGCTTCAGGGAAACGTCCTCCAGTGCAGGCCTGGAGATGTGGGCTAGCAATTTGCAGGGAGTGAGTCGCGGCTATAACTCAATTTTACTTATCACTTTAACGTAATGTAAAAACTAGACCCGGTAGGCTTTTCCTTCCTTCATTTTACAAATTGTGCAAGTAAAGACTCTGCCCATACCTTGCTACAGGGAGAATGTAATTTAGGGAATTTATGGCATTACATCTTACCTTTGTACACTAGATGAGTATTTATCAGTCTCTTCCTGTGCAAAAATAGGGGCACTAAACATCAGTATGTATAATAAACTTTGTGCATAGATCTGAGAACTTTTCTTGCCTGAATTTGGAGAAGAATAGACAGGCTTTATGAAAGTAACAGAATTCAAGATGAATATATGTTAGGCATTATTATTGGTATTGGTGACAACAGAAGCCTTTTAGAATAAAATTCAATTAAACCAAACATTTTTATAGTTGACACGATCAGAAGAATAAAGTACTTTTATACAAGAAGAAAAACTCTATTGATTTGGAGACAGGAGCTCAGTTGACCAAGGCAGGGGTGGGGAGGTGGGGAAAGGAGGGGCAGGTGAAGACTACCCCCTTCCCTGACTAGCCATCAGCCTTCCTCTCTCCTTGGCTCACAGACGTCAACTTTCACAGCCTAGGCTTCCTATCATAGCCCTCTATTGCTCAGGGTTCCAATCCTTTCCTTCTTTTCCCCTCCCCTGAAACTTACCAGGTTTTCTCCAGACCCCATTAGGTCCCATGAATTAATAAACAACCTTATACATATGAAAGTGCTAATGGATGACTTAATGTGTTCTCCTGGCCAATCTATTCTAGTTCCCCTAAAACTGATGTTTTCAATGCCTTAAAAAAAGGGTGGGCCTAGAAGTAGAGATTCTAGGCAGTTTTGTCACAAGGGGAGATGTCCTGGGGGAGGTTGCTAATAAAGACCCTTTCAACGACAATGACGTATTGTCCATCTGTGGGCTAAACTGGCCCGAGGACACCTGTAGTAGTGAGTAAATTCAGTTACCTTCTAATTTAGTACGGAAACCCCTTCTCCAAATGGAATTTTACTTGGAAGCTCAATACATGAAATACATTCAAAAAGAACTGCCCTGGTTGACAGGGTGGTGCTGGACCCATAATCTGACGACTAGACTGGTAGCAGCCCGTCCCTCACAACTCTTCCACTTCTTCTCCCTGGGCTCTTGGGGAGAACAGTTTGAAAATGATTACTTTGCCTGAGTTGGATATGGAAGCCATAGACATAAGAAACAGCTGGTTGGAAGGAGAGAGAAATTGTATAGTTAGAAGGATTATCAGCGACCATGAATGTGAACAATCCTGTATGTGTACGTACTATGTATAGAATGAATAGGTTCCACAGTCATAGATTCGTAAATATACTTATAAACAACGACTACTGGAAAGGGTTCCCTTTTTTAAAAAAATTTTCTTTTTAACATCTTTATTGGAGTATAATTGCTTTACAATGGTGTGTTACTTTCTGCTTTATAACAAAGTGAATCAGCTATACATATACATATGTCCCCATATCTCTTCCCTCTTGCGTCTCCCTCCCTCCCACCCTCCCTATCCCACCCCTCTAGGTGGTCACAAAGCACTGAGCTGATCTCCCTGTGCTATGCGGCTGCTTCCCACTAGCTATCTACCTTACGTTTGGTAGTGTATATATGTCCATGCCACTCTCTCATTTTGTCCCAGCTTACTCTTCCCCCTGCCCATATCCTCAAGTCCATTCTCTAGTAGGTTTCTGTCTTTATTCTTGTCTTGCCCCTAGGTTCTTCATAACCCTTTTTTTTTTCTTTCAGATTCCATATATATGTGTTAGCATACGGTATTTGTTTTTCTCTTTCTGACTTACGGCACTCTGTATGACAGACTCTAGGTCCATCCACCTCACTACAAATAACTCAATTTCGTTTCTTTTGATGGCTGAGTAATATTCCATTGTATATATGTGCCACATCTTCTTTATCCATTCATCTGTTGATGGACACTTAGGTTGCTTCCATGTCCTGGCTATTGTAAATAGAGCTGCAATGAACATTTTGGTACACGACTCTTTTTGAATTATGGTTTTCTCAGGGTATATGCCCAGTAGTGGGACTGCTGAGTCCTATGGTAGCTCTATTTTTAGGTTTTTAAGGAACCTCCATACTGTTCTCCATAGTGGCTGTATCAATTTACATTCCCACAAACAGAGCAAGAGGGTTGCCTTTTCTCCACACCCTCTCCAGCATTTATTGTTTGTAGATTTTTTGATGATGGCCATTCTGGCCGGTGTGAGATGATATCTCATTGTAGTTTTGATTTGCATTTCTCTAATGATTAATGATGTTGAGCATCCTTTCATGTGTTTGTTGGCAATCTGTATATCTTCCTTGGAGAAATGTCTATTTAGGTCTTCTGCCCATTTTAGAGTTCAGTTTTATATTTCCTTGAACCCAGGGTCTAGTATTGTCACCATCTGTGGTGAGGAATGAACATGAGAAAAGCACAACGCGCAGTCTGAGAAGAGAGCCACGGGAATGAAACACTGTGAAAGTCATGGAGGTGCTTTTCTCTGTTATCCCCATTCACAGCAGGTCAGACTGCCCAGATAGCAGCTGCAGAAACAATTGGGGACCTCATTCATAAAATCAAAGGCATAATGCCCATGGCAAGCCACCAAAGGAAGGGAGGATGGAGAAGATTACAAAATGCTGGTGAAACAGGGAAGGAGTCCTTTGAGGAATAAACATCCCTGTGTTTTCTGCTAAATGTAGAAATCAAATTTTTTGTGTGAGAAAAATCATGATAGAGTATCAAATAAAAACTGTAAGTGTTTGCTAATTACAAAGTTTATCTGGGGAGAAAAACAATTTTCTTAGTAGAAAGTTTGATGGGCTGTTTAGGCTCCTCTGTCGTTTTTCTTGTCTGTCTTCATAAGCTCTATGTAATCCAGAAACAGCCAGTAAAAGAAGAGAATCCTGCTCCTTTAATTACTTCCTGTAAAGTTGACAACTACTACCTCAGTCTCATTGGCTGTTTGACTTATAAATAGGCCACTCTTTCAAAGACAGCGTAATTATTTGGGGACACTCACTTCCCTAGCTATATATCATGCCTATCAAAGCTAAGTAGTTCAGAGTGTCTTAACATCTCACTTGAGCATTATGTTCAATTGTTAAATGTTACTTCATTTCTTAGCTGGCAAAAGTCCTAAAATAAAACCCAAAATGTATCCAAGTTGAGGATAAAAAATAAACTCAATCATTTTGAGGATGATCAGAATTATTGAATCCCACTTAATCTCACTCACACCTGAGTATTTCATCACTTATTATGAATTTCATACTTAGGAGACTCTCCTAGGTAGAAGGTCTATAGGAATAAAAGCAAACTTATGAATATTTGTATGTATTTAGGTGGGAAGGACATAGGCCATTAAGAAAAACAACATGAACCAGAACTGTTACAATTAGGGTGATTTAATGTGATTTAATGAGTTACTAAAATTCTTAGGCCTGAGATGCTAGTGTTTTCCATAGAGCTCTGAGGAAAACAATTTCAAATTTTAAAAAGCCTCAGTACTAGTGTAGATAAAAATAATCTAGATTAATTTTTTAAAACTAGAATTTTATTTATTGGTTCAAGACACTTTTTTTCTAAGAAAAATTAGGGCTTTATAATTAATACTTAAACCTTGGATATTGATTTGAATACAAGATTAATCAGAAAGAAATATCGTAATTCAAGGGACATGTGTGGGGTATACATTAAGTTTCTGTTTGGTATGATGTGAACTAAAGTGAGTATCTGAAACTATCTATTCAGTTTGATCTATTAAAAACAGCCAATTCCATAGTTAAAGACTCTTTACCTAATGGATTCTGAGGGATTCTGGCTTATCTGCTTTGTCTCCGTATTGACCAAACAAACCATTTGATTACAAACATGTACTTTCTTCTGTACTAGGTAATGCTTTAAATTAGTACTGCTAGGTACAATGTTTAGCTATGAGTGAAACTTTCTTTGATTCCAATGCTTGACTCCTAAGGTATTATTTTATAACTGTATTTTAAAAATTTGGGGGCTTTATCATTTCACAGTTTGGTGTAAATGTTTAGTATAATTATAGGAAACTGTAGGGCACTTAGGAAGCAGTAACAAGGTGGGTGGGCTTTCATGTCATTTCTCATATGTGCAATGTGAAATGGAGATGGACGCAATTCTGAAACAAAAATTTCAATGCAAACATACCTTTGGTGAACTCGGAATGCTGCAGGAATGAAAGATTTCTAAAATGAAACAGAATCACCCATTGCAAATCAGTGATTTTGTTAATCTTTGTATCAGCAGATGTATCAGAACCAAAGGAAATATGATAATATGTGCTTGTATCTGGAATGCATTAAACTATCGCAGTAAAACAATGCACATCTGCATATGTGATTAGTCATGCTTTAATTTTCCTTTAATGGCGGCATATGGGGAGGAAGTCTTTAAAAAAACCCTATTGCTTACATTTTTATCCTTAATTGAGGAGGAGGTGGTGGAGATTCAGTCTTACCATTGAATACTCTATCCCAAACTTGAAAGAAAGAATTGCACAATCAAGGAATATTTGTGTGACAGATTTTTTTGTATAAAGACGCCAAGACACACAGTCTCCATAAGCGGGAAGATAATACATTAGTAAATAAGATGTTAAATATCTATAAAAGGAGATAAGTAGATACATATTGTTTGGTACAAAATGTAAAACATATTAAAAGGCAGTGAATTTTATTTGCTTCTAATAAAATATCTCGAGAAGGCTACACAAGAAGCTGACAACAGTGGTTACTTCCAGGAGGGAGCCTAGCTGGTTGAAGGATGAGGATGAGAGAGAGAGGCTTTTTTTTTTTTTTTTTTTTTTTGGTATATGCTTTTGCACGTCTTGATTTTTGAATACTGAGCATGTATTACAAAATTATTCCAAAACTAAAAAAATAAAAGAAAATCGATATTTAAGTACATGGTTGGTTTCCAAAACAATGGTGCAAATGGACACCATTATACTTGAAATTTTTAAATTATGAACTCTTCTTAATGAAGAAATAGTAATCTGGACCGAATATTAAAAGATGGATACTATGTGGATAGTCTGAAAGGAGGGGGAAGCATTCTGAATTCAACTGACATTAAGCGAAAGTCCTACAGAGGAAAACATAAGATATTTGTGGTCTTAGTAAGTAGACCCGGGTGACTAGAAGTAATTTGGGTTGGAGAGATTAAGATACAGATTGTGAAGGGCCTTGAATGCCAGGATAAGGAATTTAGACTTAATAATACAAGCAGAGAGAAGCTTTGAAAATTTTGAACAGGGGAAATGTCTCCTAATAATGTTCAGTGTGGATTGACACGAGGGAGATTGGGGTCTAAGACAACATCCCAGGCAAGGAGGTTGTGGTGGAAACAGTGGGGTGAGTTTGTAAAGTTCATTTTTTGAATTTTTTGGGCTGCGTCATGCGGCTTATGGGATCTTAGGTCCCCGACCAGGGATCGAACCTGGACTCTCGGCAGTGAAAGTGTGGATTCCTAACCACTGGACCGCCAGGGAATTCCCAGGGTTTGTAAAGTTCACGAAGGAGACAGAGATGAAGCCCCAGCGATTGGAATGCAGGGAGAGCCAGTGCACTGGAGGGTCCCCAGAGACGGTGCTCATCAACCTCCGATTCTTGAGGGTCATAAAGAGAGAGGGCTGAGACAATGCTTTTGTTTTTATTGATTCGTAAGTAACTGTTGAGAAAGTATAAACCATGTATTTTTTGATGAATGTACATTTTCACGTGAGTGGAGGGGTGGAAACCAGATTTTCAAGATTTACGGTGAAATTGGTAAGAGGAAAAAAGAAGCACTTATTAAAGTTAAATAATCCAAAAAATAATCAATGGTTTTTGAATGCTTACCATGTGCTAGAATCTGTATTAGGCATCGAGGGTAGAGCCTTGAACAAGACAACTTAATCTCTGCCTGTACAGAGTTTATAGATCTTTTGTGAAGATACACAGGAAACCAGTCATTAATGATGTATAGATTATGTGCCATAGAAGAAGAATGAGTGCTTGGGAAGTTTATAGCAGTGAAAAGGATAAAAACGGAAAAATAACTGGAGGAATGTGGTAGAAACACACGAAATAATTTTGTTTTTCCAGTTGGATCCATGTGTCTTGGAAGACACGTTGGGAGGGGTCCGTGGGGAGGTCAAGGGCAGATAATTGATGGTGCAAAGTCCTCGGGGAGAAAAGAGAAGACGGAATTAAGCCCAGGTGGAGATGTTTACTTGTGGAGAAGACGGACGTCGATTTTTTGAGGCAAGGGGAAGAAAACTATAGCATAGAGATAATGCTGTTCAGAGCTGGCAGGGTTCAAGACTGGGTGCCTCACCCTTGGGGTAAAGTTGGGGCTTCGAGAATATGGGTTTGGGAAGCCCTTGGGGGAGTATGCTGGCACTAACTGGCCTTATTCTGAGGCAAGGGTAAAGGCTGCACTGTCAAGCCCATGTCAGCTCGAGGTAGTGGGGAGGCGAACGGTTCACAGAGCCTGGGGTGTGAAACACTCTGACATCCATCAACACAAATCTCCCACAGAGCATGCCCTCAATGGAAACCATTAAAATCTATAGAATGGAATCAAAGGCATTTTCTTTCTTTTTCATATTGTATGAAAATAGGATGCATTACTTACTGGTGTATGCAAAGGTCTCACGTAGTCAGCAGTCCTTGCGTAGGAACAAAAAGGTAATAATTTTAAAATGGATCGGTGAAATCAATAAAGAGATTTTCAGCTAGCTTGGGCATCTCCCTCCACGTGTGATATTAACATAATCCTCAGCTACCGGTGGCATGACCCTCCTGATGAAAGGATATGGTTAAGAGTGCATTCCGTGGCTTCTGTCTGAGGTGTTCTGGAAGGAAAAGAACACAGAAGATGGAGTAGTTTGGGGGCCTGAGTCCACAGGTCTCTATGCCCAACCCCAGGTTCAGATAAGAGCAACTGGAAAATGGGAAAAGTCTTTGTGACGGATGTTTCCCAGTGATGGACAAGGTGGAGGTGACTGGAAGGGCCGTGCTCACGTCTGCTCTGGAGCAGCTGTGGAAGGAAAAGGGCAGAAAGCAGCCCGGTTACCCCACTGTCTGCTGTTGGGGGCCCCCTTCCTGACCAGGGGAGCCCCCTTCCTCTCCCCTGCAGCCAGAGAAGACAGCCCACCTCTCCACAGGCCTGGGGGGATGCAGCACACGATCGTGAAGCTGTGCAGCTGATAATCAGCATTTATACTAGTAACTGAATGCATTGAATAGTTCGGGGAGTGTAATCCAGACCTGAGTATCCAGAGAAAGGATAACTTCTGGCTGGAGACCGGACAGTATAAATCAAGCAGTTCACTGGAAATACGGTGTTGATAAGGTCGCGATAGTTCATGAGTAGATACATTAATGAGAAAAAACTACACGTTATGTTGTCATAACACTCCCTGCAAAAAACATCTCTTTGCCATTTAGTTGTGAATGCGTTTCTATTTTATTAAAACGTGTTGCCTATCGTTTTATATCATGTGATAAATTGCAGCTAAGTTTAAAGCGCTATTGCCATTTAAAAATAGATATAATTCCATTATTGCCACATTTTATACGGCATCAGAAGTCAGACTGCCCTTGTTTTTTTTTTTAATTAAATCTGTCTATCAGATAACCTAAGCCTTTAAAGCCATATATCCTATTTTAATTAAAAAAATTCTGGTTGTGATCATTGCCTAGAATTAAAATCCCATGTAAAATATGGGAAGAAGGGAGGTAAGGGGAGGTCATATAGTGTTACCTGATAAAAGGAGACAGTAATATTTAAAATGAGGTAAGTGTTGCACGGATTTATGATGTATTTTATCTTCAGGAGAAACCATAGTTTATCGTGCTGTCATTCAGCTTGAATCGTCAGCTGTATATCTTTGACTTTTTGAATGTAACTGTTGAAAGGAAAAGACTTTCAGCCATGTGAGCTATGAGACAGATCAAAAGCTTAAAGCAATTTTGCTTTGCTCGTTCAAATATATTTTTATTGAAACATATTTTGTTGTCATGCACGCATAAATATTCCATAGCATCAGTTAAAGAAGGTGAGTCCCAGAGTTTCTGGGTGTTGTTAATAGAAAGGAAAGTAAGAATTAAAATATCCTTCTAACTTCTATCATCTCAGACTCTTTGTTCTCTCTATTTTTCTTAACATCTAATTTTTCAGTAGCCACACTTATCCACAGGGAATTCCTATTGAAGAAAAGAGAAATAAATTCGTGATGTTAGATTCACAGACTCAATGTAACAGTAAATTTAAGGAACATAAATCCTTACGAAATAACAGTAGACACTAATTAGAATGTCTTAGGAAGTTGATTACAGTTCCACATTCTACATGAGCCCAGAAACAAATCTGTTAGTTGTTGTTTTTTAAATTTATTTTTTCCGCCATTATGCTTATATTTCTTTGTTGCTTTCAACTAGTAACACTGTAATTAGTCATGAAACAGTGAAAGCTTGTTAACAATCAATACTTTGATAATAACTTGTTCACTGGAGTTAGGTCCAGTTTTTTAGCTTCAGATTTTCTTACAATATTAACATTGCCTTCCCTAGGTATTTTTAGAAACCAAGAAAAAAATTCTTTTCTTCAATTAGTGGACTAGATTTTTAACGTTTTCTTTTTTAGGAGTTGGTTTTAGTTTGGAAGTGAATGATAAGAATAAGCTGTGAAAGAGTCATTAGGAATAGGGTTGAACTAGCATTACTACAGTCTGAAGACAGGAAGGGGTATAAGTTCTTCAAACAGCCTTTGTGGAAATTAATCCCAAAGGATTTAAGTGATTGATTCAGAAGTATTCAGTAGAAAAGACAGATGAGAACAAGAGGAGATAGTCTACTGTTCGCTCTGAGCTTTTAAAATCTAGTGTCTTTTCATTTTAGTTTTGGAAGACTACGGTTAATAAAGTAATCAGAGGTTAACTGGCTTTTCTGTGTCCCCTTAGGAACCTCTTTCTTAAGAATAAATGCCTAGAATGTGCTTGTGCCCATGCCATCTCCCTCAATAGAGCTTAAGACTTGAGGTTTTAGGAGGAAAAAACAGAGAATGAAATAGGGCTCAGAAATTAAATGTACTGACCACCTTTCTCCAAAAAGCATCTTATAAAATGTAGATTCTTCGCTGCTGTGTTCTCACCTCTCTATAAAGTGGAAGAATAATGCAGGTTTCTTAAAAAGATTGAAAAAATGATAAAGCAGCCTAGTGTTTTGAGTTGGTGTAGCAATTTATACAAAGAACTTGGAGACTCTCATATAATTCTTAGTATTATTTAAAGAACAGCAGCTTGAAGGGTTCTGATGCCTTGTATATCTTACCCAGAGTTTATTAGAATGTTTACAAAAGGACTCACTTCATAACTCACATCCTTTCTTAAAGCAGTAACTATAAAGCAGCAAACGTATGACAGATGTGTGTCTGTGTGTCTTTTCTGCCTTGTTCAGGCTTTATAGAAAGTTTCTTTTCTTTTTTTTAAAGGAAATCATTAGTGAAGGATCATTTCACATTAACATGCAATTTTGATATTCTTTCTAAAATCTTACTTAAAAACTGTATTTTCATTAGGTCCATCAGAGAATATATTGTATAAGTTTCTGTATTTAATTTAGGTCACTCTATGCTAAATTCACATTTACTACACTCTGTGGTAATAAAATACCTTTCAACATTTTCACCATATTTTATACTTTGCTTGTTCAAAGACTTTTTTTTCAAAGTTTCTTTCCTTTTTTGTTGGGGGGGTAGGTGGGGATACTTCAACTAGGTGAACATCTGATTGTATAGCTTTTTTAAAAATCAAAAAACATAAAAACTTTTGAACAGGAATTATCATAACTAATGCATATATCCAATATATATACTGAATGAAAGCAATACATGAGGGAAGAGTAAGTGGTTCAACAAGTCCTGAATACTAGACTTTGTAAACAAACAAAAACCCATTTATTAAGAACAGATTTATTTATTTGTGATATTTTGTAAATAGTTGTTATGTGGTAGATGTTGCATTATGTATTTTAATTTTACAACCTAAACAACACTATCAAACTATTTCGATTTTTTGTTTTTCAGAAAGGAATTGAATATGCCACATATGATAAAATAGCACTAATTCATATTCTACTCGTTTATCCAATGATTGGCAATTACTTAGTCCACCAATTAACACTATTAGTAAAATTAGTAACAATTCAGAGCAAAATAAGTTTATTAAAATGATTAAAATAGTAAGAAAAAACCCTTTATTTTATGCAAATGTTTGATTCCTAGTGCAAAGAAGGAAATAGAAATTTTTAAATGAGATGTTTCTACAGTGTGTTCTTGATGTTAGGCTATAGCACATATTCTTTCCCTGTAAAAGCTTTTCTGTTAGATTGGTTATGTGTTAAATTCTAATGGACTAAAATGTTTTATTATAGAATAATTATAACATAGTATCATTATAATATTTCGTTATATATTTCAAATTTTAATCTAATTAGATTTATTGTATTTTGATATATCCTGTATTTTTGAATCATAAACAACCATTTCTTAGAACATGGTATAATTTTGACTTAAGACATTTCAACTAGTGATTTTTCCTCTGCCTTTTCTTCACCAACCTAGTCGTCTCCTTTTTATTTCTGCATTCTCCATTTTCTATGAAATACAGTTTTCATCATCATGGTTTCATTTATGTCTTTTGCTTTTCAGATATATTTTAAAGTTTTCTTTCAGTAAATTCTTCCTGGATATAACAAGAAGAGTCAGTTCATATTCTTGGAGCTGCTTGATGGTTTAGGAGGGAGTTTTTCTAAATTTTTCCTAAGAAGTTAATTAAGTACCTTCCAATTAACTGAGGCCTCCAGACTTTTGATAACTCTTTAGTAAAAGGGAATAGCATTTCCTGGATGAGCTCATTTAAAACAAACAAACAACATTTTAAATAGTGAAATTTGTTAATAAAAATAATAAGATGGTTACAATGATTGCAATGATCACAGTAATGTATTTCCTTGCTAATTTATAATTATTGCATGAAGTATTTTTCTGAGAAATTTCCATTGCAGTTACTTGAGACATATAACTTAGCTGTAGCATATGCACGAATACTATAATTTGCTGAGGTTTTATGTGTAATTAAAGAAAAAAATTCTATCAGCAAGTGATTTTTCATTTTCCCCAGGTGGATTATTTGTGAGTAATCAAAATTTTAAAAATCACAATAATATTATGAAACTGAAACAAAATGATGAATCTCCAAAGAATGTTTTTAAGCACATCTGATTTTGGAGAATATCCTCCAATACTTCTTTTGTTTAATAGTTTTAAAGTTTGTAGTCATTATATTCTAAAAATACAAAAAACAAACAAACAAACAAAAAAAAACAAAACCCAATGAAACACTCCCACCTTTATCTATGGCTCTCACCTACTTATGTCTGTCTACTAATTCATCCATTCATCCATCTATCACCTGCCTTGCTATCTATCAAAATCAATCATTTGCTGATATGAAAAAACAATTCAAGTCTTTCAAATGTTATGAAACCTGACTATTATTTGCATTTTACTTCAGTAGTGCTACATTGGAGAGAAATGTCACTAGGCGCTCATAATTCAAACACATTAAAAAAAGTAAAAATTCTTCTATTTTAAATCATGTTAAAAAGATTGTTTTAAAATAATCATTATGAAAATATTCCAATTAAATTATTATTAAATGTATAGTTAGTACCAGATGTCAAAGTAAAATTTCAAGTCTAGATGGCATAAAAAGAAAAGTTGCCTAAAGCTAACCAATTGATTATTATGGGACTTACTGTCTTTTCCTAGAAGCAGAAAGTTACCATGTTGACTGTATGATTTTCTTATTATGTATATTTTTCTAATCATTAAACATAGATGCTTTATAAGGAATGGCATTTTATGAATTGAAATAAGTCATTGGTAAAAGTGAAAGTTATCATCAACTGTCAGTCTATTTAATAGCTGAGAACAATCGTAAAAAATGTATCACAATTTTGAAGTTTGATCATGGGCCTTTTGATTGCTATGAAAAATCTAAGCCTTTCTGCCTGTTACACTGTTAAGATTCTTCCGTAGGAAGACAGGGCTGTGAAAATCTGCATTGGCCTTCAATGTGACTTGATGAATAGCAAGAGAGCTTAGTGGAAATGCTGAACTCCTTCATGATTAAAAAGCAAACCTTTAATGTAGTTTTTGTTTACCATGTCATAAGTGCAGCATTGGAAGTTACTGCCAAAGAGTCATTGGAACAGGCATCAGTGAGACAATGTCAGCCAGCCAATGCTTTGAAAATGATTCAGTTCCTCTACCCTTATGACTAAAATAATATCCAGTGGCTCCAGTCCCAAGCCTGGTTAATGCATCTGTCCAGAACACATAATTACTCGGTCATAACATTCCCCCGGCCACCAGCCAACAAACCAATCAGCATTTCTTCCTAACTTACCAGAATTTTTGCAGTGTCAAACTGTTTGATCTCTAGGTAGTAAAAATGCAAAAAATGGAAGGACACTGCACTGGAAGGTTTTAATTTAGAATAGTTTCTCATGGAAATTAAATTTGAAGAGAAACATGTTTTGTTTTGTTTTGTTTTGGTTTTGTTTTTTTAAAAGTTTAGTGGTATTTTTATGGAGGAATTTTTAAAAAATTAATTAATTAATTTATTTTTGGCTGTGCTGGGTCTTCGTTTTCCGTGCGAGGGCTTTCTCTAGTTGTGGCGAGTGGGGGGCCACTCTTCATCACCGTGCGTGGGCCTCTCACTGTCGCGGCCTCTCTTGTTGCGGAGCACAGGCTCCAGAAGCGCAGGCTCAGTAGTTGTGGCTCACGGGCCCAGTTGCCCCGCGGCATGTGGGACCCTCCCAGACCAAGGCTCGAACCCGTGTCCCCTGCATTGGCAGGCAGACTCCCAACAACTGCGCCACCAGGGAAGCCCGAGAAACATGTTTTTGTCGTCATGACTGAAGTTGAGATTTTAATTTGGTGTCCCTTTGCATACTGTGCCATTTATTTTTTCATCATAGGCTCACATTTTTAGTCATTTTAGTGAGGAAATTTTCTAACAACAAAAGAAGAGCAAATATATCTCCAGTGACTATTAAATATGATTTTGTTTCCAAAACATTAACAAATACAGTGGCAAAATTTTCCTTTTGGTTAACATTAATATTGTACGTGCCTATATTTGTGTACATGTGTGTACACTGAATCCCTCATATCATCTTCAGAGAGAAATTATGAAAGTATATATATATTAATAGATGAGTGTATGCATAGTCTAGGGGTTTTGTTTTGTTGTTTTATAAACTCATTGCATTTGAATAAATGTTAATGGAATTGTTAATATTATTCTGGGGGGTGGGATAAATTGGGAGATTGGCATTGACATATACACACTACTATATATAAAATAGATAACTAATAAGAACCTGTTGTGTAGCACAGGGAACTCTATTCAATACTCTGTAATGACCTATATGGGAAAAGAATCCAAAAAAAAAAAAAAAAAAGAACGAGAATATTATAATGATACTATGTTATACTTATTCTATAATTCTCCTTTGGCTTTGGCTTTCTTTGCATATGTATAACTGATTCCCTTTGCTGTACAGCAGAAACTAACACAACATTGTAAATCAACTATACCCCAATAAAAATTTTAAAAACGGATTAAATTAAATTAAAAAATTATTCTAGATCGAATGACATTATTTCTCCCTGTTTTCCACTGCCCTGTTTTAAAATGGATTTCAAAAATCATTTTTTTATGAGGTGAAGGTTTACTGAGCTGTGAGGTTTGAGCTTCCTTATATGGAATAAATAGATGTAAGCCACCAGGGGAAGTGGTGAGGTCACTGCAGCAGGAGTCAGGTTGTGAAGGACCTTAACATGCAAAGTAGAAGCACAGATATTAGGACTCGTAGTCTGAAGAAATGACATTGGAATACTTCCAGGGGTTAATTTATGGGCACATGAAAGTGTTTTCTCAATCACTTGTCTCCCTTCAACTTCTTCCTCTACCAGGTTTAGATGACGATGTGCCCATTGCATCATCTCCCTGGCTTCAGGTTTGGTATGAATTGAAAGAAGCACAGAACCACTCTGTTCCCACAAAGAGTTGGTAAGATTTCTATAGCATCACTGCTTTATCTCGGGCACACACTGACCTCCAAGGGAACAGAGTCTGGAATGTAGATAAAAAAGATAATGTCAGGGACACCAAGCTGCCTCTCAGACAGCTGATCACTGAGCACTCTGTGAGGAAGAGCACATTCAACGTCCTTTCCAATTCAGGACGGGAGACTTGTGCATATACGTAATATACATACCCTTACGTATGTACGCACCTGGGGCTGTGTGTCTGGTTTCTCTGCGCAGGGCACACTCACAGTCACAGTTTATGGGCTGGTCTTCATTTCTCATTTCATTTCCCATGTGCTGTTCACATGTCAAAACCTTGAAGTATTTACCGAGAGACTGTAATAAATAAGAAACATGAACCATCCCTAAGTCATAACTGCTTTCCTTTTTTAGTGGTTGAATGTTTTATAATTCCAAAGGTGACTGGAGCTTCCATCAGTGTGGATATGGTTAACTCCCACCAGGCATAGCGATTCAAGGGAGAGATTCTGTGGTGCTGGGGATGCACCTACCCCTGCAAATCTGCATATTTGTGTACAGCTATATCCTTACAAGCAAGCAGGTCTAGTTTGTGAAGGACTCTTGTTTGAAGGATGGAGGTAGCTCTTAAAGTGATAAATAAGTTTAAGAAACGACTTTATCTTAGAGAGGAGAAGTCATAGTGTTCATGAATTACTATGTCTCTGCTATGAATAAACTCCATACAGGGACTTCAGAGAGTAGATATCAGATAGGAAACTTTCCATTTGGAAGTAATGGAATTCATGCTCTCAGGCAGCATTGCCCAACAAAAACAGAATGAGAGTCATATATATCATTTTGAAATTTGTAGTGGTTTAGTAGTCACATTAGAATAAGCAAAAAGAAACAGTGGAATTAATTTCAATAACATTGTATTTAACCGAATAGATCCATAATATTATCCCAACGTTTAATCAATGTCAAATATTAATAATATATATATTTGAAAAAATTAAGCTCTCTAAATCCAGTGTGCATTTGATATTTACAACCTATCTGAATTTAGACTAGCCACATGTGGCTAGTGGCCACTCTATTAGCAGTGTACTCAAGTGAGAGAGCGGAACTCTTGATCACATGTGCCAGCTTAGACGCACGATGGAAACTGATGTATGCTTCTAGCTTTTAGTTCTTGGAGAGCAAAAGCATAAAGACATTCACCACAGAAGTCTTTGTTTTTTCTCTTGTCTTTTTTTTAATAATTTTTATTGGAGTCTAGTTGATTTACAATGTTGTGTTAGTTTCTGCTGTACAGCAAAGTGTATCAGTTATACATATACATATATCCACTCTTTTTTAGATTCTTTTCCCATATAGGTCATTGAGTATTGAGAAGGGTTCCCTGTGCAATACAGCAGGTCCTTATTAGTTATCTATTTTATACATAGTAGTGTGTATTTATCAATCCCAGTCTCCCAATTTGTCTCTCCCCCCTCCCCGCTTTCCCCCTTAGTAACCATAAGTTTGTTTTCTACATCTGTGACTCTATTTCTGTTTTGTAAATAAGTTCATTTGTACCATTTTTTAAGATTCCACATATAAACGATATCATATATTTGTCTTTCTCTGTCTGACTTATTTCACTCAGTATGACAATTGCTAGGTCCATCCATGTTGCTGCAAGTGGCATTATTTCGTTCTTTCTTATGGCTGAGTCTCAGGTGCTAAATTCATTTAGATTTATCCTCATATTTATTGGGTTGTAGTCTTTATTTCTTCTTGAATATCTGAGTTTCCCTCAGAGGTAAATTGTATTCAGCCTGAAAAAGATTTTAAATGTAAGTCTGCAGAAGATAAATTTTCTCAGTTTTTGTTTTCTGAAAAATGTCCTAATTTCATCTTTAGTTTTGGAAGGTATTTTTGCCATGCATATAATTTTAATTTGAACAAATTTTATCTAAATACTTTATAGCTTTCTGGATTTTTGTTTGCTTTTTTGTTTTTGCTTATATTGCTTCTGCTGAGAAGGCAGTTGTCAGATGTCAGTCTCATTGTTGCTTCCTTTTTCTTTTAATTGCTTTTAAGATTTCTCTTAGGATTGGTTCTCAGCATCAGTTTTATCAGGCTGTGAACAGATACTGATTTCTTTTCAGCTTTTTCTACTTGAACTTTGATGGCTTCTTGAATATGGGCTTGATTTATTCCATTAGTTTGGAAACATTCTCAGTCATTTTCTCTTCTCGTTCTGTTCTTATTTTCTCCATTCTCGTTCTGTTCTTATTTGGGGACTTCCACTACATTTATGTTAGGCTTTTATACTATATCCCTTTATAATTCTTATTTTCTTATTTTTCATTCTTTAGTTTCTCCATGCTTCATTCTGAAAATTTTCTTCTGACCTACATCTCAGTTCACAAATTCTCTGTTCAATATCTTTAGTTTACTGTTTATAAAACCTGCTCACTGAAATTTTGACTTTGGTAATTGTTTTGCTGTTGCTATTTTGGAACTTCTATCTTAAAAAATTGATTTTAGTTTTCTGCTAAAATTCGAAGTCTTAATCTTTTATGTCCTTGAACAGAATAAGCTTAACTCCAAATTTGGAGCTCCTGTGGGACTGTTTCTATTGTTTATTTTTGTTATTTCTTAGTAGTGTCACTTTTCTGTGCCTGCTCCCTGCATAACCCCTGCCCATGTTTATAGATTGCTTTTAAAATATTCTGGAAATGGGACTTCCCTGGTGATCTAGTGGTTAAGATTCTGCACTTCCACTCCAGGGGAGCAGGTTTGGTCCCTGGTTAGGGAAGTTCCACATGCCTTGAGGTGCAGCCAAAAAAAAAAAAAAAAAATTCTGGAAAAGAAGATAATGTTGTAATGGCCAGAGAGGATTTACTTTTCCCTCCAACAGGCATCCGGGAGCACTTGTGAGGTGGGGATCATGTTAATCCAATTTCATGTATTGAGATGATTTTAAGCTGAGCTGTAGATCCAGCAATGGCCACACCCCACCCCTCACTCTTATCTTATTCTTCACCCTTATCACCTGAAGGTGTGGTCCTTCCAACCAAAAGGGACGGGATTCAACTGGGAACTCCCGTTGGCAGGCTCTGGACTGTCTCTGTTCTGTCAAAAGCACCTCTCACTCTCTCATTCTTCCTCTTTCAAATTAAGAAAAAAAAGATGAAAAGTGGTCACAGAGCTGTGCTCACTTTTCTGGTTCCCTTTTATACCTCAAGGTCCTGAAGCAGTAACTTTTCCCTCACATGTTCGCTCTCCCATGCCTTAAAGCAGATGTTTTATATGTTTGGCCCACCTTTCCTAATACATAGCAGAGAACTACCCTAAATTATCTAGTCTACCACTTTCCCTTTAATTCTTTATAATTCCTAAGACTGATGTTATTTTTGTCCATTTTATGATCAAACTTACCTCGATAGAGTGGCAACTTATCTACCTTTGGTTGAAGCTGATCTAACAGAGTAAAGCAGAATCCCTCTGGCCTAAGCATTGTCTTTTAAAAATCTTCATGTCTTTCACCCTCCAACTTCCATTCACATTTTTAAAATTTTTATTTTTTATTTATTTTCACCTTTTCACCCTTTCACCCTTTTTACCCTCCAACTTCCATTCACATTTTTTAAATTTTTATTTTTTATTTATTTATTTTTATTGAAGTATAGTTGATTTACAATGTTGTGTTAATTTCTACTGTACAGCAAAGTGATTCAGTTATATATATACACACACACACACACACACACACACACACACACACACACATATGTACATTCTTTTTTTATAGTCTTTTCCATTATGGTGTATCATAGGATATTGAATATAGTTCCCTGTGCTTCACAGTAGGACCTTGTTATTGGCCCATTCTATATATGGTAACTTGCATCTACTAGCCCCAAACTCCCACTTCATCCTTCCCCCATCCTTCCATTCAAATTTAACCAGAATACACCTCAAAAATTTCCCATCATTTTACATTTTCTTTGTGGTAAAGTAGATATTCTCTACTTTATAGATAGAGAATGATATGATACACCCCCAAATAGTTCTGGTTTATATCTTGGGATCATAGTATCTCAGTAAAATATGTGTCAAATATTAACTTGTATGGAAGGCTTAAATATACTTTTCTCTACACTTGACTTAATAGGAACAATTTTTAGCATCACTCTTGAAAACAATAATTGACATGGTTTTTGTTCTTCACACATAACATATTTTCTAGCTGCGTGGCTATAGACGGTTTCAGCTAATTTGGTTTTGGTTTGTGTTTGACTTTTTGTTATTTTGCTCATTCACATGCCAGAGAATGAAGTGGCATTTGAAAAGACTGAAGCTTAATTACAGTAGCAGATGTTTTTGGAGCCTAATGGAGATGCTCATATAGAGTCCACGGGTGTGTGCTTTAGATATTCAGAGAAAGTTGATATACCCCAGGCCCAGACAATTTAGAAGGGAAAGAGACATGATTTGATTCATTTAGGAATGTTCAGCCCTAGCTCCTTAACGCTGAGCTGCCTTAGCTAGTTTGTGTATCAGAGTCAGCTTGTGCACGACTCTGACAGGAGGTGTCCCTGCTTTTCAAGCAAATAGGCCTACAGTGGCAGCTGCTCCCTGCTTCCCCGTGTGGTTCATGGATGTGCCCCTAAAGCATCAGCTTGCCCTCCTTCCTCGGTTCCTCTTGCTCTATCCCTGTGGCTTCCCTGTTACTGAGAAGCAAGACACCAGTGCATCACTGGGAGCCCATGCATGTGCTACACATAAGTGTCAATGACCTTGGGCAAATTTTGAACCATGGGAAGGTTAGTGGATAAATGCTACTCTCTTCCTCCATCATAAAAAGACTGTGTAGACAAGTGAACTTATCTACGAAACAGAAACAGACTCACAGACATAGAGAACAGACTTGCGGTGGCCAAGGGGGAGGGCAGTGGGGAAGAGATGGATTGGGAGTTTGGGATTAGCAGATGCAAACTAGTATATACAGGATGGATAAACAACAAGGGCCTACTGTATAACACAGGGAATTATATTCAACATCCTGTGATAAACCATAATGGAAAAGAATATGAAAAAGAATGTGTGTATGTATATATATATATATATATATATATATATATATATATATATATAAAGAATTATATATATATGTATAAATGAATTACTTTGCTGTACAGCAGAAATTAAAACAACACTGTAAATCAATTATACTTCAATAAAATAAATTTTAAAAGAAAGACTGAGTAGAGACTCAGTAGCTTTGTAAATGCCCACTGGAGATACCTTGTGAAAATGGGTGACTAGCTCACGATGAAGCTGTGTCCAGCATTGTTTGTATTTGATCTCCTCCACGCCTGCCTTTCTGGATTGCAGTCCTCAACAAACATCAGTACATCTGCTTTGGCCTGGGGCTCTGTTTCTGGGGAACTGGGATAAAACAGGATGTATCAGCAACATCATGAATATTTATGACTGTGATATCGCTAACTTAGTAGATTCTTGGTAAACACGTGTGGAATATTTATTAAAGACTTACACTGGCCAGAAGAGATTTTGATTAAGATGTTTAGCCAACTGAAGTTTAAAATGGTAATGATAGCAAAGGTTTAGTGAGAATTTACTGTTTGCCAGATACTGTGATAAATGCTTTGCAAATGTTATCTCCTTTGGCTTTCCCAACTGGTTAATACTACTATTACCCCAGTTTTTACATATGGAGAAAGTGAAGCTCCTAGTGGTTAAATAACTTTTCTAAGATCATGAGTTAGTGTCAGAACTGAATCCAAATGATACAATTCCAGAATTTATGTTCTTGACCACACATTATACAGCCTGTCCAAAGTTTTATTTTTGTTTGTATACTTCTATTTTGTTTTGTCGGTCATGTTATGGAAAGTTGAAAAAAATCTATTCCATTTGACATATTGAACAGCTGTGAGATATCAAAAAATGATAAATGTTGTTATCACAATTAACGAATAAGACATCTGTTAATTCGGGACTTCCCTGATAGTACAGTGGTTAAGAATCCTCCTGCCAATGCAGGGGACACGGGTTCGAGCCCTGGTCCTGGAAGATCCCACATGCTGCGGAGCAACTAAGCCCATGTGCCACAACTACTGAGCCTGTGCTCCTGAGCCCATGAGCCACAACTACTGAGCCCACGTGCCACAACTACTGAGCCCGCGAGCCACAACTACTGAAGCCCGTGCGCCTGGAGCCCGTGCTCCGCAAGAAGAGAAGCCACCGCAATGAGAAGCCCACGCACCGCAACGAAGAGTAGCCCCCGCTCGCCACAACTAGAGAAAGTCCGCACACAGCAACAAAGACCCAACACAGCCAAAAATAAAATATAAATAAATAAATAAATTTATATAAAAAGAAGACATCTGTTAATTCGTTAATTCGAGTTAATTCTCAAAATCAACAAGCTGATGTTTTTCTGAGGGGGAAAATGTGAATACAAGTAGATAGTTAAAATAAATTCCTTGTTCAATAGCTCAATCATCCCAAGAACTAATATATTATTTCATTAGATTATCTAGGAGATCCAACCTGGTTTTCCTCCTCAAGTCACCTTACTGAAACAGGTAATTTTTTTAAAGTATTAGCAAATTTAAAAATTAGTGTATTTGTTTGAAGCAATGAAAGCAATACAGTCAAATGACTTTATGTGTTTTCTTTTAGTTAGAAATATGATTAAAAATAACATTATCTTTAGCAAAATGTCTCTAATTCAGGAAATGGGTGATATTTAAATTATAGGTAGGGAATACTCTTGGGATTCATTTGACTTGAAAATGGATTCTAAGTAGGTAAGCGTGCATCTCAGTAGGAAATCTGAGATATCAAGTATCTTCATAATTAAACTATAACATGCAGCACATATCTATCTGTTAGGCACTATTTTATTTGCTAGGAATATGGAAGCGAAAAAGACTCAAAATCCCTGCCCTCATGAAGCCTACGTTCTACTGAGGGAAATAAAAAATGTCCTTTCAGATTGCAAAGATTACTATGAGAAATAATAAATCAGTGGGGGTTGACAGCTTTTGATGAGGTGATAGTGATAGGAACCAGCCATTTTAGCCAAGGGGGTCATCTTGAAGGGTCCAGATTCTCAGGTACAGACATTATTGATGCTGAGGATCTGAAGATTTACTCATATGTGCCACAGACTTCTGCAGGTGTACATCAGCATGGAATCACAGAGGCAGGAAGGTCTTCACATGTACCTCGTCTATCCCCTTCATTCTGTAGATCACATTGAGAACAGGAAATTCCAGTTGACTGTATCCTAGTTTACACAAATGGTCAGGAGCAATGCTGGCTCTCTAACCCCATTTCCTAGTTTTCAGTCAAGTATTTTTTAGCAATCTTTTATTCACTCTGTTTCTGCATGAATAAGAGAATGATACAACTCCAGATATTCAAAAAGCTTCTTCCAGTCTTACATTGTTCAGGCCTTATTCTAACTTCTCAGTCTTTCCCTGTCACTTTATCTAAAATTGCGACCCTTCATGTGTTGGGGCTGCCTTGGAGGACTGTCACCCTGTGCTATGTGACCTGCCTAGGTTCCACTTGGAGAGCTCTGACCATTGCAAACAACACTTTCTTTCCAGGGGCAACACATGCACTACTGGGAACAATACTTTTATACTTATTGTACAAAAGCCAGGCATTAACTTGCTTCTCTCCTCCCAAAATGGTAAGTTGCATCATCAGGGTGATCACAAGTGTCCTTCAAGGGTTTGAAGAAACACCACCAGTAGATTATGCAGCCGTCAGTTGGGGGGAAAGGTCTCTCCGAATGAGATGACTCTTTCTTGAAAGGTATCCTACAGGGATGATTGACTTACAATGTACACACTGTGGGAAGTTATCCCTGCCTTGGGAAAAATCCATTTAGAAAAGGTGGTATGGAAATTGGTGCCTAACTCTAAGTAAAGCGATCAATGACACCACCTTGGTCCCTTCTAGAAGACATTCAGGCCAGCCTCAACTCACTGATCAGGTGGTTACGCTCTCAACTTCCTCTTTGTACCTGGATTAATGCCTTGGGTGAAGAGGAGAGCTCAATAGAGAAACTTTAGGAGAAAGTCACCTGCTTTTCCTGCATAGACCCTGACGGTTTATGGGATTTGTTCATATGCTTGGGTCTTGGGCCATGGGTGGCATGTTGAGGTCAAGGTTGGCTCCATCCTCCTTCTTCACATTACGTTGGTAGTAAAATAAAATGCTGTAGTGCAATAAAATGTTGATAGTGTAGAAAAATGACTTAATAAAGAAAGAATTCAGAAAGAGTCAGGGAAGGTTTCTCAGAGAAGGTGACCCTTCATCTGAGACAGAGCAATAGTAGGGGTGAAACAAGCCGAGAGGGGCTGTCCTAAGGTCCACTGCCCAAATGTCATGACTTTTAAAATTCCATCTCAGTTGAATAGTATCAGTCCTTCCTTGGACCCTCATCTCCAACCCCAAAACTCTCTACTTATAATTTCTTTCCTCTCATAGCAGAGACATCTTATACTACAATATATCATAGTCATTGCCGTACTTCTCTCTCTACCAGATTGTAATGGCGGATCTATGACTTGTTCCTATTTGCGTTCGCCATGTACGCAAATCGTGCTTGTTTATGGAATCAAATCCTACAATGAAGTAGGCTAATGAACTAAATGGAAAGTGAAAAATTATCGTGTATTTTTGACTTGTTTGAGTCAAGGTCCAAATGTGCTGAAATGAAAGGAATCTTATTTAACGCAGACAAGGACGTTAAGTTGGTTTCCAGGAATCCCAAGCAAAGACTTTTCCGTTTTCTCTTCTCTCAGTTCAGCCTCCTCAGACATCCCATCACCACATACCCAAGGAAACTACTCTTTTTTGCCGAATCTTGACTATTCCATGAGCCTGCCTCTGCGACAATTACTTCTATGTGATCTGGTAATTGAAAATTGCAGTCTAGGTTTCTTTAGGTCAGAATGATGTCTAGGATAATTTGCATGGAAATCACTGTGATTATATAGCTCTATTTCAACTGAGAAATTCTATGTTATGTAATAGTTGTTATTATTCATATAGCTGAACATGAAAGTATTATACTTCCATGCTGGCTTTACAAGTAGTAGAGTGACATAAGTGACTCATCTCAGGGAAGAATATCTAGGCGGGAAAATTATTTTCAAAGGTATATTTTATTTGAATAAGGATCTGTGTAGAATGGTAACATTAAAAACAAACAATAACTAAAAGTGTCACCAGCCAGCAGTACCTATGCCTCACCTCCCCCTGGCCCCACCCTGCCCCACCTAAAGCATGTGCAATGCTGTGGAGGAACATTAAATTACAGTGAAGTATTAACGTCTGGGACTTAACCATCTCCTGGGAAGTCTTCCGCCGCCTGGCCTGCCTGGATATATGTCAGGGCTCTTTACCTTCAGCACTTCTGAGTACCAATGACCAGAGGTTTTTCTTACTGTAGAGCCAGAATCTCAGGAGTCTGTGTATTGAAGTCACAAGTTTTGATGAACTTAAGAGAGTAAAGAAAGGCCTGTGATGATTTCTGTGACCACCTTGGTTTTCAGAAATTCATGTCATCTAGTGCCTTGAGTCGAATTCTCAATTCTTGAAGAGATTAGGAGAATTTTTACTTCCTTGGTGTTGTCACCACAGAGTCCCAGTCAGTATTGAGATCTTAAAAAAGTCAGAAAAATTTCTAGAGTGAAATTGTTTTCCATCAGAGAACCAATGTAAGGTCCAGGATCTTTGACTTTGGCTTCAGACAGAGCTGTATTTGAATCCCCAGTAGGCTACGCACTAGCGGGGTACTTTGGACAAGATACTTCACTTCTCTAAGCCTTAAGGTTCTCATCTGGGAAATGGGAGTATTAATATGACCAGCTCCATAAGGTTGTTTTGAGTATTATATAATATGATGCTGCTTAAAAAAATCCTTCTCTTCTAGACATTCAGATTTACGGATGAGGTCACATGAAGGTTATGGTTTACGTCAAAATAGTACATTTGTGAGGACATGGGTGGGGATATAGAAATAACTAGATTGGCCATGATTTTGTAATTGTAGAGAATGGGTTATGAGGTACATGGGAGCTCATTACATCATTTTATTTTTGTGTATTATTGAAAATGTCCATAATAAAAAGTTTAAAAAGATAAAAAATAATGCAAGTAAAGTTCTTAGCACAGTGTTTGGCACATACTATATATTAAGCAAATTAATTATTTTAATGGCAATCTTCACAAAGTAATGGTTAACATCATGAACATGGTGAAATATTGATGTAAATATGTCATCTTTAAAATGAACAGTTTTAACTTTTATAAGTTATGTTTTTTTAACAGGATAACAATCAAGTATATCCCTGCTATATATGATTTTTTTTCCTGTTTTAATTGAATAGGATATAACTTTTTCATTATTTATCACAAATAAAGAACCCATGAGTAATTACTTTTTCATCTTGTCCTAACCAAGTCAAGAATGGGTGAAAAGGAAAAAGAATAGGCAATTTCTGAATGTTATGACATGATAGAAACCAAATTAACAACACTTGCAAAATTCTAAGCAAATCGAGAACCATTTTTATTTGTTCATTTAGTAAAAAAGATATCTGATAATCACATATGTTTTAGCAGAATGATAATGAGATCTTAGTCTGTTAACAGAAATATTTAAATTAATGCTCCTTTGTTAAAGGCTGCTTTTTCTTGTTCTTTTGGGAACCTGGGCAGCCCTCTGCCCAAGTCAGGACCTTGTCCCTGAGAGAGGCTCTTCCGTCTGCAGGACAGGTTTTGTACTCCAGCTCTGGATAACTGTGGAGCTCTCCAACTCACTGGAATGAATGACTGTGGAACAGCATGTTTCCTGCCCTGGTGGGATTTACTGACGGATAGTAGACTTCTCATTCTCTAAGATCAAACTTGAACAGTAAAACACATACTTCCTGTAGAATCTCACCAATCCTTCTTTTTGGAGATTTTCACTTTTGCTCCCTGTCTGAAAGTCAAGCAAATCTCTAAAGCCCGTGTCCTCCAATGGTCCTGCTTTTTTCAGGGACTTCTGGAAATAATTATCTTTGCACTTCAGAGATGAAAGCTTAGTTAAATATGTGAGAGACCAAGCAGATGTGGCAGGACAGATTACACTGCACATCATCTTGTGTCACAGCTGTACAGCTGATGGAGAGCTTGCCTGCAACCGTGTCGTTGAGAGATACTAGCAAAGATGGCTGTTTGGAGGAAGATTAACATCGCTGTTACCAAGTGATTTAGGAGTGAAACTTAGGATGCATGCATCTAAATGATTTTTTTTCATCAAAAGTTCACCTAATTCGAGCGTGGATACAAAATAAAGGCGGTCACAGACAGTATTTAGAACACTCCCTTTGTTAATATACATAATCAGATAAGAAACAATTGTTTAATAGCAAACCATTGTGCCATTAGTTTAATAAAGAGTAGGATGTAGCCATTCTGTGCACATTTACTCCATGATTAGATGATTTTATTTTTATTACCGAGCCTATGATATAGGATTTTTATACTTTGCTTTTTCTTCTTTAAAGAAAGATTTTTTTTATTTTTTGAAGAATACTGCAAGTTAGATAGTAATAACATACAACTAGATAGTAGTTTACACCATTCAAATAATTTCATGCCTATTATATTACAAGATGATTTAAATATATATATACATATTTTATTTGGCTGTAGCACATGGCATGCAGGATCTTATTTCTCCGACCAGGGATCGAACCCAGTTCCTGACAGTGAAAGCGCCGGGTCCTAACCACTGGACCGCCTGGGAATTCCCTAAAAAATATTTTTAAAAATGTGATGCAGCGTAAGAAAGCATTCCACATGTGCCTCTCAAGCCACATAACACACATCAAACCTGCACTTGAATTCATCATTCACTGATGGCTGAAATGAAATGAATCCTTTGTTTTCTCAAGGCTGCAAAGAAGAATAGGAAACACATGTGGTTCTTGATATCTAGATGAGAAGTCTCACTGCGTGGTTTGGGGACCTGATGGTCAGTGTTCTAGAGGGCATCACAACCGTGACTAAAATGGTCCGTCCAGAACCTGGGGAGATGTTCGTGATGGACCTTCAGAGGTCTCATGGAAGGAGGACAGAGCTCCATTCTGATGCAAGATAAGTTGCTGGAGGCTTGGTGGTGCTGTGGGAAGACCTGTTCCTACAGCACATCCAGACACACATTGCTGTCTCTCTCTAGTCAAAAAAAAGAAAAAAAAGAAAAGAAAAAGAAAAGGAGCAAACACCTGTGTGTGTGTGAAAACTGAAGCATGCGAGCATCACTTTTCAATATGCTGCATAGTATATATTCACATATACTGTGTTACCAAGTAATACATTTTTGAAAGTGTTTATTTCCCTTTGAATTCCATCTCCTTTAATACCCGCAACAACCATGGGACAATGATGGAGCAGGTTTTATCATCTCCATTCTTTAGGTGAGACCCAGAGAGTCCAGTAACTTCCCTCCGGTCAATCAGCAAATGCATGGCACGATTCGTATTAGAATTGTCTACTGACCCTCGTTCATTTTACCATGTTCACATTAAAATGGACATTAATGACTTCTCGTGCTTGGTGGTGAAGTCAGACACTTAGAAAAGGTTTATGTTTCATTGGCTTTTATTTTAAATGATTGATACAGGATGCTCATGTATTTAATTTGCATTTTAAAAAAGACCGCCCTCACCATAGCACTTGAAGGATGTGTCAGCATTTGAAGATGTTGTGATTTAGGGCATTTGGTGTTTTCTGGATAAATCATTTCACTCTCCTGCCTTTTCAGCTCTTTGTACTGGAAAGGGCCTGCTTTGCTTCACCTGATCACTTCCTGACCAACCTGGAGGCCCCATGAACTGGCACCTGCATTATAAAATCATCTTGATGCCCTCAGGCAAACAGTACGTGTTCCTCTTTTGAGCTCAGATCAAACTTTGTCTTTGCTGCCTTTTATTCAGCTTCTCCCTTAAAATAGCCATTCATATCTTATTTTCTTTATATGTTTTCTGATGACTGTAGATTTTTATATTCTCCTACAGAATTTATTGTCACCATAATAGGTCATCAACACATATTCGTATTCATTGCCTGGATATAGTAGAGAGATCACTGTTAACGTACGCTAAAGAACAGAAATATCAACCTTGTCTCTGCTATTACGGCCAAAAAATTATAAAAGGATCAATAACCCATAACAAAAATAATAACTAAATAATTTGGGGAAGTTAAAAGCATTTTGGGAAGTGTTCAATTACAGGATCCATCCTTATCTGTCTTTAACAAGTTTAAAAGAGAATTAAGCCAGACTGTCCATGGACGTTTCCTCACTGGATAGTAAGTTACATCTGCTCTGGAAGATTTCTTAGCACTGAGACATTGAACATACCCTACAAGCAAACAATTACATTTTTGGTAAACATTTTCATGTTCTACAATGACAGACACTGCTATGAACATTTTTCTTTGGCTTGTGGTTTGTCAGCAGTTTGGAACATCCCTTTCTGAAATCCTAGACCCTCTCTGTCACCCCTTCTTTCAAAGATGAGGAAGCTAACCTATGGGCAGGTGTAGAAGAAGGAAGGGATGAACTTTAAAATAAAAGGTATCAGAAATAATTAAATGAAATGATTAATTTTGAAGATCACCATATAAAAATGTCTTTTTCTTTTTCTTTCTAATTTCCTTCCTTCCTTTTCCCCTTTTGTTGTCCTTGCATCACCATCCCATTTAAAAAATGTAAACAGTGTGACAGTGAAAGAGGTAAGAAGCATGAAGATGAGTTTACCAGGTAAGACTTAGCACTTGGCAAATTATATAGCACATGTCTAAAATCTTATTCTATTCACTGATATCAAACTAACATGCCTTATTAAAGAAGATGTATGATTCTGTACAAAAGCAAAGGTGCTTATATATGTTTGTATATTTGAGGTGTCAGTGGACTAACATTAATTGAAATGAGCGGTGATTTTGACTTACATCTGGTTTGACTGGGTTTTTCAATTAATTGACGTTTAAAGCAATTTAATGGAGCACTGTGACATTTGTAGACACTAATATTGGTAATTATAATAAAATGAGGGAAACCAGAAAGCACTGTATATAATTGAAACACATCTGCATGTTCTATTCCTAGATGACTCTTTATTATATGATGTAAATTTGGGGGATTTTTTTAGGGTTTTTTAGTAATAATGCCTTTCTGTGGGTATCAATTTGTCCTGATAATTTTTAATTACCTTAAGCATTCTGAAATGCTTTTATTTCTTTCTGAGTAAAGCACTAAAAATATACATATCTTATTATATAAAGATGTAAAAACTTAACTGCCATAATGTTCATAAGTCACAATTAGGAAATTAAACAAAATCAAAGAGCCACTTATAGACGAAAAATTTCCCATCTTTCAGTGCTTTAAATATACTCAGGTTACACTTGTCCTCAGTCTTCTCTTTTTATATTTGCTAATCACGGAAGATACTGGTAGCCGGGTAATAATCCTGAGATACTAACAGAGAGACGTTTTTCTCTTACATTAACCGGATGTATAAGTCTTGCCCCTCCCCCTCCCCCCAGGGAGAAAAAGATTCCCACCTTCATTGCCTTTGTGAGTTTTGGAAGAGATTCTTGAAACCCAAGATACACACACTTTGTGAATATTTGGAAATTTAGGTCTGGGCTTGAAACCTTGAAGCTTTGGACTTGGAAGAACGTAAATCTGAGCAGGTTCTCTGCCCCGTAGACAGCGCGGGGTGGGAGGCGGAGGCAGTCCCAGGGCCCCTGCCCTCCCTCGCCCTGGGCCCAGGGCAGCGAGTTCAGGGCAGAACGTGATAGAATTCCCTCTGACGTGCAAGGACTTGAGAGCAGAGAGGCCCTGCTCTCTCACTCCCCAGACAAACAGGAGGACACGACCTTACTGGGAAGGCCCTGCCGTGTCTGTGACTTGGTGACTTACCCTCGAGGGGCGAGGTGACCTGCTCAGCTTCCCAGAGCTCAGATATCCTAGGATGCCTCTGCCTGCCCGAGAGCGGGGCATGTCGGAGGAGGTGGAGAAGAATAAGGGGTGGGAGAGAGATGGAGACCCCTGCGGATGTTTCTGCAGATGAAGGACAAGCCAACAGAGGACGAGGAGTGACTCTGAGGCTGGGACTGGATGAGTCACGGTTGCACCTTGGCCGATGGTGGTATCAGGGGGACCTGATGGGACAGATGACAGAGGATGTCAGCAGAGGGCAGTGGCATCTGACACCTGAGAGGGTCACTCCTCCCATCACTGAAGGACAGGACTCACGTAGCATTTAGCACCAATGTCAGGAAGAAAAAACGGGAGAGGGGTATATTCTCAATTAGTTCACATTTAAGCCTGCAGTGATTGAAAAAAGTAACCAGTTGAGTTTACTTAAGGGTGAGGACTTAGATGAAGTTTTCTACATCAGATAAAAGAACTCTTTGATCACTACAGTAGTTACATTTCTGCACAGAACTTTATGGCTGAATTTTATACCTATTCCATATCTATACTTTATTTATGGATCAGAGCATCTTTTGTGTTTTGAAAAGCAGAATGAAAAAGAGCTATGATGCTAGATCACACACAGAAAGAAAAAAAAAAAACCCCAATAGAAATACACTGAAACTAATTGTTAAAAATAAACTTTTCTTGACATATTTCCCTTTAACTTGCAGTTCAAAGCCAGTTTTGGCCCGTAGAAAATGTTAGTCTGGAAATTTTATTCCTTCTTTGAGTTTATTTTTATCACCAATTTGGAAATTCCTCCAAACACTGAAAAATTTCTTTTATAAAATAAGAATGGGATGATACTTTTTTTTCGATAGATGAGCTAAAATGATGCTTTGTGAAATGGTTTAAATGGGTAATATCATGAGTAAAAAGTTAAGATAAAATTAGTCATATTTATTGTTCTTCAAAAACATGCATGTTTCTATTTACTGTGGTTAATCTATAAATTGCTATAGCTACCATGATTAATGGCTAGACAGGATACCATCAAGGCATAAACCCCGTTTGGTTGTAAAACTTATTCTGAAACTTATTACTAAGAATGACAAAAACAGAAATAAGCTATTCAAGAGTTAAAAAAGAAAAAAACCCAAAGAATGACAAAAACAGAAATAGAATATTTGAGCTAAAGGAATTATATATATATAATATATACTATGCTATACTTATACTACAAATACATGTAATACAGATATACATGCATTTATATATACTATACAAATATATACATATATAAGTATTACACATATTATAATACTAATGTATTATAAACATTATACTAATATATATAATGTATATGTCATTATATTGGTAATGGTAGTTATTTAGTATGTGGGAGATAGGTTTTCAGTAATGTTAAAACTGGATATTAACGCTATGAAATTAAGTTACAATTCCAATCAGTACAGCAAAAAGAAATGTCTTTATGACACAAAAGGTTTAATTATCAGGGTAGGAAAACATAATTTTGGTGGTAGTTTGCACAGAATAGTACACTGAGAGTCTTGCTGATAAATGTCTAAAAAAATATTTTTTAAAAACTGAAACAGCGGCTTTCCTGGTGGTGCAGTGGTTGAGAGGCCGCCTGCCAATGCAGGGGACACGGGTTCGTGCCCCGGTCCGGGAAGATCCCACATGCCGCAGAGCAGCTGGACCGTGAGCCATGGCCGCTGAGCCTGTGCGTCCAGAGCCTGTGCTCCGCAACGGGAGAGGCCACAGCAGTGAGAGGCCCGCGTACCGCAAAAAAAAAACCCCAAAAAACCCAAAAAACTGAAATAGTCAATAGAGTAACATGATTAAAATCACTGATATGACATCTCACCTATATAGATTTAGTTAAGGAATAATGAAAAAAACAAAATTTATACCTCAGTCCTAGAATGTACAAATAAAAACTTGTAATGAAGCTACTTTCTCCCTACCTCAATGAACATAAATATCCTTTAGTTTAACAATATACGAATACAGTTTTAATGAACAACTTTATCTAAAACTGTAACAGTGCCCACTGAATGCTAATTTTTAGCAAGTCGTGTTGGAACTGCAGTGAGACGGCAATATCTCAGATATTTAATATCATAAATCTAGAATTTTAATCACGTGGCCACTGATGATGTTGTTTGTATGAGCAATTTGTGTGGCTTGTCTTCTCCTTGACAAAATGATGATTGATGCTGTCAACACTAATTTTCTCTTCCAAATTATTATATGTAATTAAATTCAGCTACTAGAGGGCATTTTCTTCTAAAAGTTTAATGCAAAATGCTTTTAATATGCAAATGATTTCAATTGCTTTAAGTCTCTAATTGTAACTTGAAATTTTTCCATCAGGCACCTGTAGAACTATACCCTTTTCTGTTTGGGGGGATTGGTTCCTAAACCCCTTTCAGCCTTTTGCTCTCGAGGGGAAGGGGGTCAGAGCAAGAGGAAAGAACACACTAAGATACATGCCTGGGGGCTGAGCCATCTGTGTGCACTTGTGAGACCCTGTAATGTTCTAGCAGGGCTGTGCATGTCATGTGCACTAAATTAGGACGGTCTGTTCTTTGCTGACCTTAACCTTCTTCTCCCTGGCTTAACTGTCCTCTTCATTCATTCACTGCTGCTTCTTTGGTAGTCTGTGGCCTGAAATAGAACTAGATTCTTGCTGCCCTCTCCTTGCCCCAGTCAGTTTTCCGAACTTTCCCCAGTACCTTCTCCCATTTCTCAAAAGCGCTTCACAAACCATTTTTCTGTCTCTGCTATTCTCCAAAACTCAGGTCTTTAGAGCAACCTTCATTTCTCTAATTTTCAGATATTGAATTGGCATTAGTGATAAAAAGAAAATAATGTTAGATTCTCGTTTGCTCCTTTCTTTGCATGCTTTTCCCCTTGTTTTAAAAATGCCCCAAAGGAAGACGATCCAAGGCACGTGTGTATCATTTGGTCAAAGAACTATGGCAAATGCAACACTGTGCTGATGAATTGTTCTGCCACCTGAGGTCCTTGTCGGATGTTGGGACTCCTAGTTTTGCTACTAAATGTGGAAAATATAACTGATAAGACTGATTGAGGATAATGAGATAAAAATCAGTCACTGAAATATCTCCTCTAGATCACTTCAATGAAAATAATTCACTGAAGGTCGTTCACTGGACAGGCAGTAGCCATGCAGTTCCTACTGTGTAGCTTAGGGAACTCTACAAATAAGTTTTAAAACATAAAGGTACAAAATGATTAATATAGATAGAGGTACAATTCTAGGGGTGTGTGTGTGTCTGTGTGTCTCAAATGTAATGCTTGACCTATGTGTGCCCCTCATTGTAAGACCTTGCAAACAGCTGTACAGAAATTTCACTGTACAGAAATTCCAGATGTGACCAGAAATCACTGAGTGCACTTTGACAAACTGATTTTTAAAGAGGATGAAAAGATTTTTTGTAAAAAAGGAAAAAAGGCTGCACCACATTCGACTCGTGCTTCTAAGACCTCCCACATGGCTCCTCTGACTGACAGGTCCGACATCCCTCATATTCCCACAGCATCCCAGCTAATTACTCAGAACAGATAAACCCACCAAAAGCCAACAAGTAAATAGGAACGTATGTGAGGAGTGATCTCATCCTGGCTTTCTCAAGAAGACAGCGCAGGCGTGGACAAAAAAATAGTAATTGATGGTTTTTATTCCAACCATCTTCTTTCTTCCCTCCCTGCCCCTCCGTTTTGACCTTCAGTGTTTCCTAGTAAATGCCCATCTATGGAAAATATTAGTGCATGTTCACTGTACAGGTATTTGGTTTCATGAAATCACATAACTTTATTAGAAACCCAAGCATCAAAAATTTAATAGACATTATCCTGGAATGATATTTATACTATTGGGAATATCTCTGGAAAATTAATAAATCTTAACTGTAGGCAGTTGCTTAGGGAAAGATTTTCTTAAGGCAGTGCGCAGTGGATTTCAAGACTTTTTAACATAAAAGCTTTAAAAAATGATCAACCTTTCTCTCTTTTCTGTGCCTTAAGAAATTCTTTCCTATCTAGATGTGTCCTAAAGATATTCTTATATTATCTTAAACTTCTTTACACAAAAATAAATCTGGGATTTATTTTTGTCTGTGGTGTGGGATACTTTTATTTTATTTTTTCAACCAGAAAGAAAACCATCTCATCAGCATCATCGCCCCGATGACTTGCTAGGCCAAAGCTGTGTGTCGTGAGCGATGCTTCCATGCACGTGGGCTTCTATTTCTGGGCTCTCCAGGTGGTTATTTATATACCTGGAGACAGACAATCAGAAGTCACATTTCAGCATCACAACTTGCTAGGTGTGTGATCAGCTGGATTGTGGTAGTTTTGGGGGAGAAAATCATGACTGTATTCTTGGGTATTATGTTTACAGGCTGAGTGCTTCTGGTGGAACCAACAGGGGCTGATTTGATACCCTCTGTTGTCTCAAGAAAAGATGCACCCTTTGAATAGTCATTAGGGCCTTTTCTGACCTTAACCCTAGAGGCACTGCCAGGAACCCCAGCTCAGCAGGAAAGTCTCCCAGGAGAGGCTGCTCTCCATTCTGTCACCACAGTGACAAAGACACTATATACTTCTGGCATTGCCTTTCCCAAATTTATATTTAAATTTCCCCATTTGTTCCCTGAATGTCTCCTATATCTGTTTTTATTTTTATATTTTGGTTCTGTGTTGTACGTCTCTGTCCTTATACATATCGAAGAGGTGCTCTCCTTTTTGGAGGTCAAAATAAACTTTCCGTATTCTTCCCTGTCAGAGCTTATATTTAAGACTACATCTCTCATTTTAAGGTTGCCATCTGCAAATTGAACAAATCTGTATTTATACCAGTGAAAATGGATACACTGTCATTAAAACAAAACTCGGGCTTCCCTGGTGGCGCACTGGTTGAGAGTCTGCCTGCTGGTGCAGGGGACACGGGTTCGAGCCCTGGTCTGGGAAGATCCCACATGCTGCGGAGCAACTGGGCCCGTGAGCCACAACTGCTGAGCCTGCGCGTCTGGAGCCTGTGCTCTGCAACAAGAGAGGCCGCAACAGTGAGAGGCCCGCGCACCGCGATGAAGATTGGCCTCCGCTTGCCGCAACTAGAGAAAGCCAGCGCACAGCAACAAAGACCCAACGCAGCCAATCAATCAATCAATAGAAATGCTGTAGAATTATTAGAAAAACAAAACAAACAAACAAACAAAAACCTCGGGGGTTAGTTCCGTGAAACACTGCATAAAAAAAACCCAAAAAACAAAACTCTCTGTCCCTGTAAGCCAAAAATAAAACAAACCGGCACAACTGAGATTGACTTATGCTATTTAAAGAAATTCATCAGAGCAATAAGTATTATAATATCTGTGGTCATATTTCTTGTTTAAAATTTCATGAATTTACACTTGCATACTTCTGTCAAAGTGTGTAATATCTGGATGCTTTAAAGATTGTACAAAAATTTTTTCTTGTCCCGCAGTGGGAAGGGCCATGTGGCCCATTTGTTGACTGTATTTACCAGTATTACACATATGCTATAACATATAGGAAAACATCAGAAAATAATAAATATAATTAGTCATTATCCTAGTCTTTGGCTAGTTTTGATCTATTTGCTAACTTGAGTAAGAGCTTGAGGTAATTACTTATTTTGTGTTATTTAGGGGATAGTGACTTATCTCCTCTGAATATCAGCTTCCTTATCTCTAAAATGGTGACAATGGTGACTTTGCAGGGTCCTTATGAGGATTAAATGAGTTAATGTATAAAGAATTTAGCAGGACCAGAATTGCCACGTAATTGATGGTTAAAAATGGAAGCTATTATCCCTGGTGGCGCAGTGGTTGAGAGTCCGCCTGCCAATGCAGGGGACACGGCTTCGTGCCCCGGTCCGGCAAGATCCCACATGCCGCGGAGCGGCTGGGCCCGTGAGCCATGGCCGCTGAGCCTGCGCGTCCGGAGCCTGTGCTCCGCAATGGGAGAGGACACAACAGTGAGAGGCCCGCGTACCGAAAAAAAAAAAAAAAGGAAGCTATTAGTAGTGGTAGTACTGTAGTTTCCCATTTTGTTACAGATATTAGGATTTGAAACATTTGTTCTTTATATACTTGCACTACATGTTTAATTAATGAGATATATTTATAATGTTATATGTACATTTCAATATTTTAAATTATTAACATGAGGAGTCCAATATCTCTGTAAGCCATGTTTTCTCTACCAAGTACTCTGAGTTACTAATCATGACACTGACTTTTCTTAAATTAATTAATTAATTTCATTTATTTTTGGCTGCTTTGGGTCTTCGTTCCTGTGTGAGGGCTTTCTCTAGTTGTGGCGAGCGGGGGCTTCTCATTGTTGCGGAGCACGGGCTCTAGGCGGGCGGGCTTCAGTAGTTGTGGCACGAGGGCTTCAGTAGTTGTGGCACATGGGCTCAGTAGTTGTGGCTTGCTGGCTCTAGAGCGCAGGCTCAGTAGTTGTGGCGCACGGGCTTAGTTGCTCCACAGCATGTGGGATCTTCCCGGACCAGGGCTTGAACCCATGTCCCCTGCATTGGCACGTGGATTCTTAAGCACTCTGCCACCAGGGAAGCCCTGATATTGACTTTTTAAAGAGAACGAATTGCTTATAGAATGGCTAGATTTTTTAATAACTGAAATTGAACAATTTCATGCAATAAGTAAAAATAGGGTAGGACTGAAAGAGGGAAGTTTGGAGAAAGAATAATGTTCTGTTTGCTTCTTCCTGACTCCAGCTCATTTAACGATCTGAGTACAATTATATGTCACAAAAATATAATACTGGCTTAATTTCTGAAAAATATACCGGAAGGGATTAATATATTCTTAAGTACTAATTAAGGAGATACATTCACTACTAACCTCACTCATCTTGACTGTACTATAGCTAAAACAATAATACCATGTTTGCTGATTTTGCAAAAGGCAAGTATGAAGCTCTTTCCAGCAGTTTACTTTGTTCTGTTTGGATTTATACTTTCCCCCTGAAGTAGAACTCATGTATTTTCTTGTAACAGGATGAAACTGGGTTAAGATCAGAAGAAAGGAAGAAGATAAACTTACTCAAGGACAAATGTTTCAAGGAGACTAGAAGGCAATCCTGAGGTTCTTTAAAGTTTCAAAGAAATAGGATTTTTTGGTAGAGATACCTGGGGAGCATAGAAAGATAGAAGCATGCAGAAGCTGTAGAGCGAGTGATTCTAGAGCCTAGGCGTTGTAGAATTGGAACAATCCTAATTTAGCGTTCGAGGGAAGCTCTCGGGCCTTGGTCATTTCACCTTCCTTGCTGCAGAGGGTACCTGTAGCTCTCCCTTTTGCCTCTTCTGTACGGATCCTACGTTTATACTCCCCCATAATGAGGGGCTTTCAAAGAGGAAAATGGACAACTAAGAGAGGCAAGTAACTTACGTAGCAGAGACAGAAATATCCACATAAAATTTTACATTGTATCTCCCTCCCTAAAAGAGCCAAAATGGAGAAGAAATTTTAACAGGAAAGAGCAAATTTAAAGGTAAAACTGTGTGACAAAAATCAAGTCCTCATCCATGCTAAAACTTAAGAGATTGAAAATAACTAGGTTGAAGAAACCATAAAGAGGATGTAGCAAAAGAAAAACTGAGGAGAAAAAGGGAAGAAGAATTAGGAGGAACGTCCGAAGAAAGAGAATAGCTAGGTGTCCTGAAGGGGTGTGATTGGGTTAGCTTGTTCTGTCAAGCTGGGCAGTATCGCATGAAGATGCCACAAAGGCAGGTGATGTTTATTAAGGTAGGTGACCACCTTCTTCAGAGCTGCCTTTTGGATAAGCTAGTCTTTGTTCAATGAACATGATAGCAGGTAATACTGTGCAAGAAATGATAGCTTTATGAGGCCATTTTCCAAAGAATGGGACTGTGAATAGGACACTTAGAATTTCATGGATTATCTAGAACAGTAATCGTATCACTCAGAGATACTCATTAACTATCAATTTAATTAAAGAGAGGTCCAATGAGGCAACTGTGCTACTGAAAAAAGAAATGAAGCAGCATTAGAAGAGACAATTCAAGCCCGAATTTGATTTGAGCTAAAGCCGAAGAGAAAGGAGAAAGTCGCGCTGAGAAAAATCTTAGATAAACCTTCTTGGTTTTGTGACATTTTCTTCCAACTTTCTAATAGTGTTATCTAGAAAGAAACGTGGCATATTAGAGTTTTTGCCTGACACAAAGATCTGTGGGAAAAAGAATAATAGAGCTTTTCTTACAGGAAGATGGGGAGTAAAGAGATGCAAGAAACTATTCTAGCAGAGACAAAAATATTCAAATAAGATTTTATATCAATTTTCTCTACTCAGAAAGATAGGAAAGGACAAACGTAAAGGTAACATTGAATGGTGAGCATCAAGTTCTTTTTAAATTTTTTTAACACCTTTATTGGAGTATAATTGCTTTACAGTGGTGTGTTAGTTTCTGCTGTATAACAAAGTGAATCAGCTATACATATACATATATCCCCATATTCCCTCCCTCTTGCATCTCCCTCCCTCCCTCCCTCCCTATCCCACCCATCCAGGTGGTCACAAAGCACCGAGCTGATCTCCCTGTGCTATGTGGCTGCTTCCCACTAGCTATCTACCTTACGTTTGGTTGTGTATATATGTCCATGCCTCTCTCTCACTTTGTCCCAGCGTACCCTTCCCCCTCCCCGTATCCTCAAGTCCATTCTCTAGTAGATCTGTGTCTTTATTCCCGTCTCGCCCCTAGGTTCTTCATGTCTTTTTTTTTTTTTCCTTAAATTCCACATATATGTGTTAGCATACAGTATTTGTCTTTCTCTTTCTGGCTTACTTCACTCTGTATGACAGACTCTAGGTCCATCCACCTCATTACAAATAACTCAATTTCATTTCTTTTTATGGCTGAGTAATATTCCATTGTATATATGTGCCACATCTTCTCTATCCATTCATCTCTTGATGGACATTTAGGTTGCTTCCAGAGAATCAAGTTCTTAATGCCATAGGCTGAGGGGTTGAGGATAACTAGGTTACCACCAACAGGTGGTTGAAAATGGAGCTGGAGAAATAGTGGGAAAAACAACATGAAGAGCCATGTCTGCAGGAAAGGAACAGCCAGGGGTCACTAATTTTAGTCAATGCTCAGTATCTTCAATCCAACTCAAATCAATTCTGAAATATTTTCTTATGACTCGAAACATAGTAAATTAAAAAATAAGTCCTTCCTTCTAATTTGGACAGCTTCTGCTATAATCATGAGAAAACTTAACACAATTTAGTTTGTATACTGTCATGGAAGGTATTTTCCTTAAGAGGACTTTGCAGTGCTGTACTCCACAGATGTCTTTAGCACAACTTTTTTTTTTTTTTTTTGAATGAGAAAATCCATGTTGTTGTACACGCACAAACCACTTTCTAATGGTCTTTAACCTTACGCCATTTGGACTTGCCTCTCCAAAGAGAGATATTTGAGTAACTGGCCATTACCGTGACATAGAGGAAGAGCCTCATTTTTCTCCATAACCGCTGAACTCCTTGTAAGACATCCCTGCAGCCTGTGCTGATACAGCGACCATGGACTCTTCAGCGAATGGCAGCTCCAAAGCAGCTCCAGTCTCGACCCTCAATCATCCAATCCCAGCCCACAGCAGACATTGTTTACACAGTCATAATCAACAGGGTAAATTTAGAATATCCTAGGATAAATTATGATAAACTTCCTGCTTTGGGATGATAAGTGAATGGAGCAGACAGTGACTCTGACAGAGAGGGTAAATTGATGAGCTCTAGCGAACAATTAGGATGGAACTCTTTACAGCTGTAGAATTCAAATTAGATCATTTCCAACTAGCTTGCACACATTTCTTTCTTTGTCTTTTTAATTCCGAGTTTGTGTTTTAAAAGTGAAGAATAATTGTGGTCTTTTGTAGGTCAAGGAATAAACTGTTTACAGCAAGGTCTTGTTGGGAAAATCATTCCTTCTGGTATCCTTTTCTTCCTCCCAGCAGTGACCCGCTGATCTCCAGGAAAAGTCCTGAAGAGTGTGCCAGACATGTGATGCTTAAACAGTCTTTTCCTTTTTTCCTTTATAGTTGGGGTGACTGGCCAATATCCCTTCGAATCTATCAAAGCAATTTTTTGTGTCCTCCTTCTTGGAATTTTATGTCCACATGTGAGGTTGGAGTAGTCTGTATGGAATACAAGTTCACCTTTGATTTCAAAATCGGCACCAGCAGCCCCTCTGAACAGAAGAGCAGCCTAACAGATAGACCTAGTTCATTTCCACTCCCATCCACCTCTGACCCATTTTAATTCCCATCATTTCAGCTTAACAATTTCATTTTTCACTTTAATGCCTTTATCCATTTCAGCAGAGATTACATTTCCCAAGCTGTACATGTTCTCCAGCTGATTTGTTTTTTTTTTTTTTTTAAAGATTGAGATCATGGAACAATGCTTTCCTTATTTTCAGTTCTTAGTACCCCAAATCCTGGTTGTTGGAACACAAACCGCGGGGGATAAAGTCCACATTAATTAACCGTATCTTCTGTGAGAACACGTACATCCATCCACTTGGGAAGGTCCTGCCTTGCGGCTCCCCCAGGAGTTTCTCAATGTCCAGGCTTTTCTCTCTGTGGGTGCGGCAGCAACCTGACCTAGTGGTTAGACAGCCTGATTCCGGACTCAGGTAGGAATAGGTTTTCATCTCTACCCCAGCACCGAAGAGCTGTGCGCTCTGCGTTGAGTTACTTCGCATCTCTAAACCGTAACCGTAGAATGGGATTAATAACATTGACCTCGAAGAAATGCTTGAGGTGTAAATGAGAAAAATAAATCTAAAGAATCTGGTGGTTCACGAGCGCTCAGTACGTATTAAATAAAATGACTACTCTTCTGTTTTTAAGCCAGGATGATCGCATTCCTGTAAGTTATTCATGGCCTCTTGAACTGGTTCCAATGGTCGTGAGAAGGTTAGAAGAAAAATTTAGTCTGTAGAAGAGGTGAAACATACAAGATAGGGGTTTCTAACGTGAAAGCGCTTCCTAAACCATAACACGCTATATAAATGTTATTATTATAATCATGAGAACATAGGTTTTCTTGCCAAAGGCTAAAGGTAATAGCCTGTCTTGAAATGTAGCTGAGGAAGTGTGGCACCAATATAAGTTATGGGAGGGCTGGCACTGTTAACCTGGAAGTGACAGAACTGTCCCAGAAGAAACATGAACTTGGGCCAATGAAGCAGGCTTGCTTTTGGTTGCAAATCTGACTCACGCTGACTCTGCACTGCTCTCACTCACCAGAACTGGGTCAAATACTCACTTTTGGAGTAGGTGGTAGAGTTAGCTCCACCAGGACTACACACATTCGGATTAGAAGAGCAATCAATTTCCAAGGAGACTTGGGGTGCTCTTTCTGAAACAGAGAGAATGGAAGCTCCGCTGAGCATTCCACCAAGGAATCTTCCATCTCACAGAGAGTCCTTTGTGTCCCCAGTAGGGGTTTCAACAGCAAAACATCTGCAGGGTTGCAGATATCCTTCCTTCTCCTGGGAAACCTCAGGAGGAGGCTGCGCTGAGGTCTGAAAGCCCCACTTGCCACATTCATGGTGTTTTATTCATTGAGAAACTGATATTATGAAAAATTGAGGGGTACAAAAATCACTGTTCAGAAACTGAGTTAACCCATGAAGAAAACTGCCACATTAAGAGTGGGTGAAGAAGCAAATGAGAACATTTCACATTTATATGCAAAGATACAACTTCTAATTGATGAAAAATCTTATTGCTAAAATGGAAATTTCTTTCTTTAATGCAATATAAAATGTGTTCCAACTTGTGGGTCAGAAGACTTGCTAAATGCAAAGTATTTTATATAAAGAACTTCAATCACAGTAGAAACTTGATAAATATTTGTTGACCCTTGTCTGATAATTTACCAAGTGTCATGACTTCACCTCATAAGATGATTACTAAGTACGTATAAATTACACTCCTGTCATTCAGTTTGCTTTCCATGTACAACCCATATACATGGAATGAGGCCTCTCATTTAACTGAATTTCAACTACATATTCACACTGAATTTCAACATAATGCCTGGAATATACTTGACAGTTTCCTCACTGTTTTCCTGAGAAAACTTTCTGTATTATGTACTTTTGGTATTTAACTCTGGCTCTTAAAGACATCAGAATAACATTTCCCAAATAGATCCTGATCTGGAAGCTACCTCTCTGAACAATTAATGGTTGTGAAGCGGTATTGGCAAATAAAACAAGGCCTCCATCAAAACGTAAGGCTGTCCTGCTGCTGTTTGCTGGAAGGCCTTTTCTTAGGAGGTGTGGGCCAGGCGGAGGGCAGTGGTTCTTAATATTTTGGGGATCATAGAACCTTTTGAGAATCGAATGAAAGCTATGGATGCACACAGCCTTGCAAATATTTGCTTAGAGTTTTGGGACCCCCATGAAGCTATTTTTGGAGCACTCTGAGAAGTCCCTCGGACTTGACGGGACTTGAGCTCATCTAGGGTTTACCACGATAGTTTGGAGAAAGTCTCTGAAACCGTCACAGCCCCAAGGAACTTCAGAGTCCTGGGCTAACTCTTATTCATCCACTTTTTCCATTCATTCATTAATTCATTTCTCTATTCACTTACTCATTCTTTCCTTCACTTACTCTGCAAATTATATGAATAACATCACTGCGAAAGCACGGTAGTAGAATACAGCATGGTCAGGAAAAGCCATTCATTCCGTAATACCATACATCACATGCCATACACTTATTTTTTCCAAAAATTCAGAATGTCTCAATTTTGGAGGAGAACTAAGTGAATATCAGCCTTCCTCAGAAAATGAGACAGAGGAGAGGAAGCAAACATAGTGAACTACATGAAGTATCTTACCTACCATTTCTCTTTTGATATTATAACGCATTTGGGAGGTTGACATTCTTTCCCCATTTACCAATGAGTAAGCAGAGTCTAAGGGAGGTTAAATACCTTGCTTAAGGTTGTATGCAGCAGGACCAGGATGTGAATCCACCAGTCTGGATTTCTAAACTCCAGGGTACTCTTCTACCTGCACAGGGTCACACAAATTTAGGGTTACTCAAATGATGATGTCAAGTCAGAACTTGCTGCCTGATGTTATGGAATGCATCCATTATGTGTGTGTGTGTGTGTGTGTGTGTGTGTATACAAAAAAACTTTTAAAAAAAAGATCAGGTATATTATGGAGAGACAGCATGGCCAGAGCAAAGGACACTGGTCCAACAATCAAGGTCCCTCAAATCGAGTTCCAGTTTTGTCACTGACTATGTGACTTTGGTAAGTAGTTGAACCTCTGAGGGCTTTAATTTCTGAATCTGCAATTGGAGTTGAACTAGATGATCTTCCAGATTTTTGGAGCTTGAAAGTTTTGTGATAGATCCACTTAGATGATCAAACTGTCATAAAGTTCAATAATTTGAAGGTTGATTAGTAGATTATATCTGTGCACACACTTTTTCTCAACCTAATTAATTAGGAAAAGCACTGTTTATGTTAGTGGACCTTAACATATCAAAAACACCAGAACGAAATGAAAGGCAAAGAGGCTTCTCACCGACAAATAATTTCCTGACAAGGCTTTACTTAGAAGTCTCAGTCGCTTAATCAAGGGATCACTGAGGGGTCTTTTGAATTTAGTAAAGAAACTGTTACAATTTCAAAAAAAACTTTATTTTTTGGCCAGAAATATCAATAGGAACATAATCTAGTTATTTTTAAATAGAATGATAATTAGATAGAAAGATAGACTTAAAGACCTAAAAATCCTTTTGTCCAATTTCTCTCTTTACAGGTGAGAAGAGTGTCAAAGAGTGTAAAGGAGTTGCCCAAATTTGCAATATAGTTGTGGACCCTGCGATGGGGCCTGAACCCAAATTCTGCTCTTTGACTTCCTATTCCAGAGCTCTTTCCTCAGCCACTCCCAGCTTCAGCTCTTTTCTCTCCCCCTGGTGACTTGCCCCCTCGCTCTGCCTGAACAAAGGCTCTCATCTGTCTTTACTCTGTCCCCCTCACCAGACTACCTTCCTCAAAAGCTTTTATAACTCCGTTCCACTGTTTACACCTCTGATGCCCCTCACTGCACACAGAGTACAATTTAAATATATTATTTAAACATGCCTCTTCCTCTAAGAAGCCTTCCTGGATTCCCCCTAGCTAGAGTCGTATCTCTATGCTTGGAAATTCTCTAACACGAAAATTCTTATATGAAAACTTTCAGCTTTACCTTGTACCATAGTTATTGGTGTATTCTTTAAAATTTCTTTTATTAGAGTGCAAACTTTTTAGGTATGGAGTCAACGTTAAGGCAATTAGCATAAGGCCTGGCGCTTTGAAGAGAGTTGTTAAATATGAATTCTCTTTCTCAAACACTTTTTTTCCTCTGGCACCTCTTCCCATCTCTCAGACAGAAAGAACTCGGTGGATTTTATTTTTTGATCAGGTGGGTGTGGTCTGCCAACCTCTGGGAGCGAGAACATCTCTAGACGTGGCCTCTGGGCTTGCTACTTCTGCCCCTGGCCTGATCTCCTCTCTCACTCCCACTGGTCCACGTCCTGCCGGCTCGCCAAGGTCAGCTCAGACCTTGACCCCTTCCCACCCATTCCATGGCTCTTCCCACTGCTGGTCCCCCTTCCCCTGACCTCTGTCAGAATGAATGGTCGGTTTTAGTGAATTCACATTTCCACTGCATTGTTTCTGCTTTTAGGAAATTTTCACTTGTCCATGAAATTAGGGCATGAGACCTGCCTTATACTCCTTGTACTTTTCAATACATGTTCATGTATAAAATGAATCAAAGTTAGTTAATTTAGAATATTTTAATAATACGTTGAGCCTACTGATACACAACTTATTGTTCTGAGGGAACTTTCTGGTCTCCTGAAATAGCTATTCAAGTTCCCCAAATGTTCTTGGTTTCTCCTTGTACATAAAGCTTTGGTAATTTCATTTTCCCTTCATTTCAATTTCATTTCTCAGCATTTCAATAAATCCCTACATAGGAGGCACTGGGATGTAAGCCATCTAATAGGAGAAACAAGCATGAATTACCATTTTCGGGGCTCCATTCTCATTACTTTTCCATAGCCATGTGCCTTCTAGAAACGTGGACAGTTTTATTTCTATCGTGACACGGGGCTGGACACGATGATCCTGAGGCCTGGATCCTAAATCTGCTGTAAGTCTCGGTCCCCTTCTATCAGCAGAATAACCAAGGTTGTAAAGGACCAGGCAGCCTTCCAGGCTCACCTTTATCCCTCATTTTGATATATTGGACCTTGAAGGTCTCCTTCTAGGAGCTTGTCCCCTGATGGCTTTTCAAGACTGAAAATACTGACTGTATTTTTTACTTTTTATTTTTATAACTTTTTATTTTATATTGAAGTATAGTTGATTAACAACGTTGTGTTAGTTTCAGGTGTACCGCAAAGTGAAAATACTGACTCTAAAAGAAATGATAAAAGGGAAATATCTTTCTATGGTTTGGGAGATTGGGGACACATCGGTGACACAAGTCAGCGGTTGCACGGGTATGTGTGTTGGTGGTGGTTGGCAAAAGGTTAAGAAAACTTGGTAAAGAGTTGTTTTTACTAAATAAAACTGAGAAAACAATATTTTTTAGATGTAATTATGAAGCTTAATTATTACCAGGAAATCCTACTTGTATCTTATTACAGCCTCTGGAAGTATATTTACTTGCATTTTTCTTTTACACGAAGAAATGGCTGTTTAATTTTTTTTCCTCTTTCATCTTTCTGTAACACTTATTTTCATTTCTCTGCTACTACTTTCACACATACACATTTATTAAAAGAAGTCATCAGTCTGTCTTACTGTCATCATTTAACCAGTGTATGGGTAATATGGGCATTAGTGGCTAAAGGAGTAATGACTCAAATCTGATTTTGTGAGTAACTGATAATTTGGGAAAATCCTAAGCCCTCGAGAACACGCCATCCTTGTAGAAAGTATAAAATGACAAAGTATACGGCTGATGTTATTGCAAGTTAGTCTCAAGCAAATAAATCACCATATTTAAAAATTTTAAAGGCTTACATTCTTATGTGGTGCAACTTAGAAAAGTTATTATTTGACATAATGCGAGAGTATCTATCTATCTATGCATCCATCCATCTATACATTGTAGCTCCTAAATTTTACTCTTGCTATTTTTTCCAATTCCACAGCATTCTCTACCCTCAGGAAAAAAAATGTAAATGGAGTAACCGTGTACGTGAAGGAGGACTTTACAAGCAGTTGAGTCTTCCACCGTTGAAACCTTGCCAAGGGCAAGGTGTGCAGCTCATGTTCAAAGAAGGAGTGGTTATCACCTGCACTTGCATCACTCTGGCTTGTCTCGTTCCAGATAAAATTAATGGTTAAAAAATTCAACTTGGGGCTTCCCTGGTGGCGCAGTGATTGAGAGTCCGCCTGCCGATGCATGGGACACGGGTTTGTGCCCCGGTCCGGGAAGATCCCACATGCCGCGGAGCGGCTGGGCCCGTGAGCCATGGCCGCTGAGCCTGCGCGTCTGGAGCCTGTGCTACGCGACGGGAGACGCCACAACAGTGAGAGGCCCGCGTACCGCAAAAAAAAAAAAAAAAAAAAAAAAAAAATTCAACTTGACTTTAAAGCCAAACCTTAGATACTAAACCTGATCATTATCAGACCATTATAGCAGCAAATAACATCGCTATGCCAAATGCAGATACCTATCTGTAAAAGAAAGGAGTTGGACTTGGACGATCATATAGCAGACCAATAAAATGCCAATTTAAACCACTCCCCAGACAATGTAATCTACGGGATGGCATTATACCCAGGACATGAAAAGGAAGAAAAATATGTGATTCTTCAAATGTGTGTTGAATTGGATCATTAGATTGTACTTATGTTGGGGCGTATCTCTAGTAGCTGTTCTCTAGAATGTCTTCAGGGCACTGTTGAAGCCAGTTAAATCTGTTCCATGGGTTTCTTGTTTCAGTGAACGGCTGGACAGTTAGAGGGGAAATTGACATAGTTTCCACAGTGATACAACAGACTATTCAATTTCTAAAATTTGAATTTAGCTATCAAGTGAAAAAAGCCTTGAGCACATAAAGCATGTTATCCAAACTATATTGTTTTATATGAAGTAACTTTAAAAAATGAAAAAATAATCAGTAGTAATATTTTAAGTAAATATCAATGGAATAAGCTTGGAAGATATTAATATACTTGTCTTATCAGGGTTTATACCTTTTAAATGTATTTATATTCATCCAAAATAATAATAAAATCAATTGTGAAGGCAAATGCGTGTCATTATATGTACACAAATTATCTTCATGAGTATTACTTTTTAATATGCGATATTTTTGGTATTTTCATGTACAGACCAGTTTTTTTTTTATAATGACAGTGGGATGACTTAAGAATAAAGAGGTTAAGAAATTTTTTGTCTGAAAAGTGTTGTAAGTACTTTTCCCCTCTCCACGGATCTGTTCCAGGTTGTACAACTGATGTCGTGATGCTCAAACACAGGTTCATTACAAAGTTAAACACTAGGTGGCACTACAAACCCCCCAAACTGGAAGGTAACTGCCTTTGTCTATCACCGTTTAGTCTATCTGGATTTCAGATAGACTGAAATCCAGTTTATCTCTGATTTTGAGTTTCACATAAAAATTAGAAACAGAAAAACAGCAATATTTCCATTACTTGCCTATCACCATAATAGCTCCTTTCCTTTTGATAAACACTTACAGTTCAGGTGAACCCAAATATTTCATATGTTTATGACACAAGATTTGGAAAATAGCTTGAGTATATTTATTAATTTGGTTGTCATATATGTATTTTGCTAAAAAAGGTATTACACATGGCATATTTGTTTATCAAGTGCTAAAAATGTATTAACATTTTATCATACCAAAATATGTGCTTTTATACACGCATGCATCTGTGTATGAGACACAAAATTCATTTATAACCCATGTTGATATTGATGATTTGGATACCTTTTTAGCACTGCATTTCTAATAAAGTGAAGATTTCCTCCCAAAGGGAATAAGAAGCAGTAAGCTTATTGCCCAAAAGGACGTGCTTTTCTCAAAATATGTTAACTGTGAGGAAGAGAAGTAGTCTGATAAGTAACATAAATTTAACATAATCGAATTCATCAGTAATATTCATAAAACTGCTGTAAGAATGTGTTCGAATTCTTGTGTAAAATAACATTGAGGATTTTGGTGAGAAGGGAGGGCAGAGGGTTTGAGTAGTGAGGTACCAGTTAAAATGAATATTTATTTTGTTGGCTCTACTCTCTCTTCAGCACGTTTACCGTGTCCTCTGTAAGCTGGGCTGATGACCAGTTCAACTCTGGGTTCAATTCAAGGTGCCAAACTCCGTGTACGGGGTCCGTATGGCCCCAGCACCTGGTTACTTTCAAATTTGCTTCTTTATATTCTTTACCTCACAGTAGTTGAGGCGAGTTGAATTTGGAAGGAATTTTTCTAGCGAAGTGATTATAATTTTTTTTTTTTAAGTTAGGTACAAGGCCAGGTTTTTAAGGTTGATTCCATGATTATTTGCTGCCAGGATTAATTGACAAAACTCTAGAGGCTCAGTAGTTTTGAAAATATGCATTTTCACTTTGTCAGATTAAAACCTCATTCCAGATTAAAGGCGTCTAGAGATACGGCAGCTAAATACAGTGTGTGATTCTTGATTCACTCCTGGATCAAAACAATAAAGCACTGAGGGCTGTAGAGCAGGTTCTCGGGTGTGTTGTGCTACTGCAGTTTTGTGGGAGAACGTTCTTGTTCGTAGGGGATACACGCTGAAGTATTTAGAGTTGAAGAGTGACGTTGACTGAAACTGACCTTCAAAGGGATAAGCATGAAAAAGCATATATACATATAGAGAGAGGAGGAAAGTAACAGCAACTGGTGCAAAGTATTTAAAAAGGGAGAATCTAAGATATACTGGTATTCATTCTATTAACTCCGTAAGTTTGATATTTTTCCAAATAAAAAGTCGGAAGAAAATCAATCAATTTCTTCTCTGGAAATACCCAATAAAAAATAAATAATTTTACTAGTCTTTTCTTTTCTACTTACCCAGAATAAACAGGCCATTTTCTCTAGATGAATTGTAAGCCAAATATTTCAAGGTTAATATTGACTTGATTTCTTGGAAATGACAACAACATATTTGTCTTGCAGATAAGTTAGGAATGATACTTGTTTCCTGAATACATTGTAGGAATAAATGGGGGGAAAAAAACCCTGATATTTTTATAAGAAAATCTACCCTCTCTACAATACCCCCAGCTGCCCCAGGCTGAATCACTGGGCATTCGATATACAATATGCCACCAGGGGCTGAGTCATTCCTGCTGCAAATTGAAACTGTGCTTCTAAAACAGCGTTTTCTAACCCGAGCCAGAGCCTCAGCTTCTCAGTGATGGAGCTGTCACAGTGTTATCAATCTGAAGAATTTCCTCACAGAATGCATGCTTATAATCATCTCAGCATCACTAAACAATTCTAAAGAAAAAGAATTTGGAAATACCAAATATGGAATATTAATGACCATATTTTGCTATTGAGAATTCTGGGAGATTGTGTAAATGAAGAAAGCTGTTAATTGTGCTACAATTTTAGTCGGCAAAACAACCATGAAATGCTGTTTATGTGCTCCACCTTGTCCAAAATGAACTTGAGACAAACACACAATAAAGGAGAAATTTAAGATGTGAATGGCCTGAAAAAGGGAATTATATCCATTTGTTACGTTGGCACATGTAGGGGCATAAAAACATCTAAATCCATGAGGCAAGCTTTTAACAGATGAATAGAAATTTAGTTTCAGTATCTAGCAAGTGTCTTCTGAATGGAATCATACATTTCCAGCTTTGTTTGTTGAAATAATAGGGTTTGAAGTATATGCTTAAAAATAATTGATGTATTTTATTTTCATTACACATTTGCTTAGCATACATCCACAAACATAGCAATTTGTTAATTAATTTCGTTTATAAACACATCTACCTTTAGAGCCATTTAAAGAATATGGGACTGTATCTCAGATAAATAATTATTTTTCCAGAATATATTTACTAAGCTGCCTTCCTCACATCCTGGTATTCTTGCCTGTATTTTTTCATAATTTTAAAATTATTTTTTATTGGATTTCTTAAAAGTTGAAGATAGTGCCCCCATTTCAAAGTACTGCCACATTGCTGGTTTCTTGGGGCTCTAAATCACCTTCTGAATCACAGGGTGTGTCTACTTACGGACACTTGGATCTATCGGAAGAAAACATTTTTAGGAGACAAACGTCCATATCTATTTTTACGTATCAGATATACAGATTATCAGGTTATGCAGAACACAAGCGATAGGTTAAAAAGGAGAACAAAACTTTAGGATAAAACTTTAAATAATTTTAAGAACACGCTTTCAGTCATATCGAAAAGCTGGCATAAAAGAAATTGACTAAAAAACTTCAGCATTTTACAAACCACAATGTGTACCTTCCATCATAATGCTTATTCTTTAAGACAGTTCCTCTATGCATAAGGGAGGCTGAGAAAAGGGAAAATATAATATTGCCTCTAAGGAGGAAAAAAGTTCCCTACTTCATAGTTAACTGTTTGTTAAGCAGAGAGGATGTTACAATTTATAACCTGCTAATGAAAAGGCAAAATTCTAAGGGAGAGCAGCTGAATTTCTTGATTCTTCTATCCTGAAATCAACTTCTGGATCTTGAAATAAGGTGTGAGAGGAAGCATTATGTTTGCTTTTTGCCAATTTTAGGCTGGTTGTGTCCTCCCCAGTGGTTAAGAGAATACCCCACCCCCATTATACCCCTGGCCCAGTTGATGCTTCCCGCCAGGTTTGCTGCAAAACCAAGAGTGAGGACAGGCATCTCTCCTGACCCAAAACACAGGCACAGGTGGGCAGCACATTGGGATCCTCTGGGGGCTTCTCTGGGTGTGGGGCTGAGCCCTGGGATCCTAAAAGACTTTCTGCAGAAGACAGTGGATTTCAGTTGTCAGGAGACTCGGGCTTAGCTAGGCCTTCTGTTTTGATAACATAGCATTTATCTCCCCCACTTCAAAACCCAGTTCAATGGTGAGCATCGCGTCACGCAAATAAAGGCTGGATTCTCCTCAAAGAGCTTTTTCTTTTTTTTGTTTGTGTGGCCCTGACCTGGAGATCACTGTCCTTTCCCACGGGTTCTGCTTTTTCTTCTTACAGAGAAGAAGCAAACGTTCTTACGTTCAGAGCAAAACTTAAGGAAAAGGAAGACTTTCAAAAGAGAGGTTGACTTGCTTATTAACAGCCCGAACTCTTTTCAGACTCACCACCTTGAACTGCTCATCAGGCTGAGCGATGGTGATGGGAGGTGAGAAAACTGACAGGGTGCTGGGGAGGCGGCAGCTCCGGGCGCAGTTGCGAGGCGTGGTCGGCATGGCCACGCCCCTTCCAGCGCTTGATTTTCTCAGGTCGGTGCTCACCTGGTTTCTAGGCTTGTCTTTCCTGCCAGCCAACGTTTAGTGTGCATCTACCATGTGCACATTTACAAGACACTCTGGACTCTCATTTTGTAAAGAGCAGTCTGACTGACCTTTCCTTAATCTTCTACACTACCGAAGATTTTCCGTATTAATTTTGATAAACATCATTTTAGTTAGGACCACAGTACCATAAATCAAAGGGATGATCTAAAAGGTAGAATTTTAAGACATCATGATATCAAGGTTGATAATCACTTTTAGCCAAGAGACAGTTCCATTCTTTTTCAGTTGAAATACACAGAAAACTTTCTACCAAGCCCCTCCTACCTTTCAATTTTGACCAAGGAAAGCACAAATTATTAGCTAGTCAATGATCACTGGGTCTTTGTTCCAAGTGCCTAATTATTGCTTGATTAGAGAATCCTCTTCTATCATTGTTATCAATTGCACAGTAAGATAAGGGTTTTTGTTTTGTTTTGTTTTAAGTACATGTCTTTAAATGAATACTATCTTCATACTAGTGGTTCTCCAACTTCTTGAAGTGAAAACCTACCCCAGAGTTGGGATGTTCTTTATAGAAAACCAGAAAATATTACATCATATAAACTAAGAATTTTTTTTGCTAGCAGAAAATCTGACTATATATAGCGTTGGCCCTCCGTATCTGTGGGTTCTGTATCCACAGCTTCAGCCAACCGTGGATCAAAAATATTGTTTAAAAAATTCCAGAAAGTTCCAAAAAGCAAAACTAGATATTTGCAACTATTTACATAGCATTTACCTTGTATTAGGTATTGTAAATAATATAGAAGTGATTTAAAGTGTACGGGAGGATGTGCCTAGGTTACATGCATATACTATGTCATTTTATATTTTGGTATCTGCAAGTGGGGGGAGGGTGTCTTGGAACCAATTCCCCCATAGAAACACAGGGATGACTGTATACAATTACAGCCTTGATTTATGAGTCCTTGGAAACAAGTATTCTTATGCTGAGTTTTTAAGCTGACGTTTTGTGCTGGGTATTTGTTTCGTCCTTTGCTGGAAGTTGCTGGTAGACAGTTGTAGGTTCTAAAAGTCGAAGAAAAATTTATGTGAATAAAATTTGAAATTGAAAACATATTATCCACGAACACTAACTAGGTCTCTCTTGAGGAATGGAAAAAAGCTGGTGGTATTTTATCAGCGGGAAACCTGTGGCACCTTGGCTGCAAGTGTCCTCAGTGGCTTCCTTGAGAATTACTCACCTGGATGGTTGTTAGAATGTGGGAAAGGAACAGATGTGGATACCACAGGGGCTACAGCTGTGCACTGCTTCTTGATCCTCAGTTTTCTTCCCATATGTTATTTTGAAGATATATATATTTTTCACAGTGAAAGAAATCAGTAATTCCCTTTTCTGTCACCTTTCTTATTATCTTCTTGATTACTTTAAATTTTTAAAATTTTGTTTTAGGTTTTTCTTGATTCCCCACATTGAAGAAACAAAAAAAAAAAATCACATTTTAAAATATCAGAAATGAAGTAGAATGAACAGCCGTATGCCTCAGATATGTATTAGGAACATTTTTCTTTTATTATTATTTAAATTATTTTCTGTTGCACTCTCTATTCTTCTTTATATTTATTTTGCATTTCTTTTTCTATAATTGTCCTTTTCCCAGTATTATCCTTGTTTTCCACGCCACCCCTGCTCAGATGTTACCAGTGATCACAAACTAGTGCCGTTAGACAAACTATAGAGCATTCATTCGTTTAAGTCTCTGACGTTGAGTTCCTGTTCCTCTACCTCGTAACCAATCATCAGTTTTATCTTTTTAAAAGGGGGAGATGAATGTTTTAGTAAAAGTGAATTAAAAACACTGACACTTTCAATGAATGGCCAAGCTCAATTTCTAGCTTTCCCCTTTTACTCAGGAAATCGTGAGTGCGTTGAGGGACCAGTTTAGGCTTCAAACAAAATGCAGAAACTCCTCGGTGCCTATTTGCAGAAGTTCCACTGAAAGCAGTAGCTGGGCTGTTGCCAGTGTAACGAGACCCTGATCAAAAAGGATTCAAGAGGGTTGAAAAAAATGAGCTTTACTTTAAAAGACAATAAAAGTAGGAGAGATGGAGGCTGTGGGGTGAAGGAGGAAATGGCCAAGAAAACAAACTATTTTAACTTTTACGCCTTGTAATGCTTTGCCTTATGAATCATTATATCAGCATTTGAAAGTGAGAGAATGCTATCACTCAGATTTTTGCCATATTTTCCCCCTTCTAATTTTACTAGGCACCTTCTATAGTTTCACATTGGAAGCATTTACTATGGAAAAAAATTCCAACATGTAATTTGAAATGCAAATGGAATTAAAATGAGTGGAATCTAATATGTACGGTGATTGAACACAGATTTACTTCCCACATGCTTTTCGTCCTATCATATTTTGGGGCTCACTTTATCTTTTTTACAATGTCTTTTGATTTTATGAAGATTCTGTCCTTCAAGCCCACCTTTCCAGTTCTTCCTGTAACAAACTGAAAACATTCAATTAAAGTCAGCTATTATAAGAAGATGACTTTCATAGACTTTAAATTTTAATTTTGTACTTAGGGAGAGAGAGAGAAAGAAAAAAAAAACCCACACAGCAAGCTCTATTCATTAACAGAATTTTAATTTGTTCATCTTTATGGTAAAGAAAAGCAACTGTTTTGTTTATCTTTGTAGCCTTCCAGGAGAACTTCCTTCTCTGTAACTGAGAATGTTGCATGTGTTTTGGGTGCAGAGAGCAGCAGCAGTAACTGTGGTATCTTTACCATCCCCAGCAACAAGCACAGGCTTATGATGGAGTTCTTTTCCATAATGTACAACTTGAGAGATGCTTTTGAAAAATAATTGCAGTGAGCGATCAAGTATTTGTTCTCTTGTGGGCCTGGAGAGATTTGCAGCAGCTGGGTGTCTGCCTGCTCTAATATTGGAGGAATATACCTATTCTTGTGGTCGTGTCCACTTCTAAGATCTTAAATTTTACCACTGGCTGAAGTATCAAGAGAGTTTGAAAACCAGCAAATTCTACAAAAGGTTGACATCCTTAAAAAAAAAAAAAAAGGAGGGAAAAGAAATTAAGTGATCACCCAAAGAAGAGACTCTTAACAGAGATGATGAAGCAGATTTATGTTGATGTAAATCTACTATAAAATAGAAAAATTTTAAAGAAAGTTTTGTGCTGAAAGCATGACAGGTCACTCAGATTATGACTTTCTCTTCACGACTGTCCCTGACAGCTGCGTTTAGGACCGAATAAAGCAGACGGCACCTCAGTTTATTATCAGAGACAGTCAACAAAAGTGAGTTAAGAATGCATTATTTAAATGTTCATGAACGAGCATCTCCACTTAATAGATAAGAATGGCCCAGAGAAGGAAGACAGTGTTTATGTTGTCAGTGAATTTAGGAACAAGCTTTTTTGACTTTAAGACAGTGAAATTTCCAGATAGTACTTTGAATCCATGAGCATCAATTTAAATCTGAGCGGAATATACTTGCGTTTTGCATGAGTGTTCATGCATGTTAGACTAAGCTAACATACGATTTACAATGTTCATATGTAGCTCAAAACATCAGGAATTTTACTTCATCTTTACAAGCATAGGCTGAGTGGCACTTAGCAAATAATTTGGTAGTAATTTTCTACTGTCCTTACAGAAAAATAGTAACATTTCATCTTCTTCCCAGTGAAATCTTTATCAATCCAGGCATTCCCGGAGATCTTAAACCATGGATAAGACTTTCGGTGAATGTTTAGAAAACTTGTATTAAAGATTTTAGGTGCATATAATGCTTTCAATCCTTTTCTGAGTTATCATTTCCTTTTAGGTTTATAAAATCTGCATCTATAGCACACTTACTGTAATATAGTCGCTTCTGAAAGAGCACATTATCAGCATATGTGACAACCTAATATATGTTAAGTTAATCACCCTAAGTGGCAATATTTGTCAACCTGAAATATGGATTTTATTTCTGCCTGAAAAAAAATAGATTAACTAGTGTAAGAAAATCAGAACATTATGGGAACCACTTTCTGGGAAACAACATGGATGAGATGAAGCCAATCTGTTTTTGATATTTGTCTTTGGGGCTTTCACTAAAATGTGATTTGCCAAAGAGCTCTGTGGATGGATGGCATAGACCTACTCATTTTACTTAACAGGTAAAATGAAAACCAGTAACACAAATGATAGGAAGAAGATGGTTAAAAAAGCAGTTCCTCACTATTACCTATACTTTAATGTTTAAACCTCAAAACGAGTGTATAAATGGATACACAAAACCTGCCAAATCCTAGTCACTTCAGAAAATAAATGGCACATTGAATTGAATCCATAATTATCCAGTAAATGCAGCAGAGGAGAATAATCAATGGATAGCACTTTAAGGTCTTCATTGGTGAAAAACATACAACATTTATTGCTTTGTTTTCTAACTTAAATAATGATCCAAATCAGCAGGGAAAGTCTTTAAAGGAAAATGCTAAAAATATTCCTTAAAAACACAGGGTGAACGCTGACATTTCAGACTCAAAAGAAAGTTACATTTGGCAAGAGCCTTAGTCTCCTGATGTGTTAGTTACGTTTAACTCTGGTTTTTTTTTTTTTTTTTTAACAAATGACTAAACCTGGACCTCGAGTTTCTTGGGCCAAGACATCATCTTTTATGACACATTTCTACACAAACATACTCCCCCAAGGTCATCACTCACCTTCTCAAACACCAGGGGAGCACAAGTCAACATTTTAATTTACGGAGCACATTTATACACGGGACAAAAAGACACGGTGCTCCTCTTGAGGACTGCCACTAAGCTGCAGAGGCATATGGAGGAGCTCAAGGTGGCGGGGAAGACTTTTATATTTTGCCCATGCATTTATACTCGCAGTTTTACTCTCTCTTAACCTCTTTTTTCAGTAATGGTTGTAACCAGCGCTGGCACCTTGCTTGAGAAAGTACAAGGAGTCATGGCTCAAAAAAGACAGGGCTGGAAGAGTGGGTTTTCACTGTATAGAAAGCAAAACACCAGGCATTGGGATGATGAACAAATGCATCTGTGGCCAAGAGTCTAGTCTGGGCCTCTCCAGACACATGACCCCATGAAATTAGGAAGAAAACAACATTCACTGCTACCAGTTTTTAAACTTAAGAATATTTCTGGGAAGAACTTTAGGCTACACATAGTTTTTCACTTCTAATGTTCAACTGGAAATCTCTTTCACAAGAAATGTCTTTGATCCATTTCCCTATTTTTCTGAATTCCTTTTTTTTTAATCACCATGTTTTCTTAGTAAGACAAGGAAGATCAACATGAGAAATAACCTAAATAGGTCATGGAGAAGGAAGCAGAGAAGAAAAGGTTTGGGGAGGTACAGAGACATGCTAGAGAAAAATAATTCAAGAGCTAAATGACCAACTGTCTTTTCCCATTCTCCCCTGTTATAAATCAGTCCTGCCGTCCAACATAAATTTGGAGTATTTGTGGTTGAAAAATTCAAAACCATATCAAAATCTCCCCACATCACGTATGCTCTCCTGCCTTTAGCAATATCTTCTTCATAGAGATAGAGTGAAAATAGTTGAAAGTTTGCCTCGAGAGAGTCAGGAAGTTTTTGTAAAGGATACTTGATATTGGTGTGTGCATGTGAGTGTGTGTGTGCATGTATGCACACGCATGTGTGGTCTTTATTCCTGAGGGTCTGGTTCCTTGGCTCTGTACTAGTGTCCCTTCCACAAACAATCCTCCTTCTTGCTCTGAGTTTCTCTTTATTTATTCCTTCCTTCATCAAATATTTATTAAAAAATGGATAGACAACCTTTCACATTTTTTTTGCCTAATTTCAGTAAAGACACCAACATTTTGAAGTATTTTGTCACTTCTTCCCCCTTTCTTTCTGTAACTTTGATTCTACATAGGACAAGGAAAAGAAATAGTGATGTGTTTTCTTTAAAACGTTATCAGTATTTCTTTAAACAGAACAGCTGACTCATATTCACCCATTCATCATTCAACACAAATTCACCAAGTTTCTACCAGAAACTGGGCATGGTTCTAGCCACTGGCCTGTGATAGCTACTTTTCCAAGTGTCTCCATTAAAATGCTGTTCTTTGGCTCGTGGGTTCCTCTTGATAGTCTGATATTTGTGTTAACTTGTTCTCAAATTTTATGTGCTTCCTTATTGTGTCTGGCCTTTTAAAAAAAGCCAGAATTTTCTAAACCATGGTCTGTTGAACACCAGTAGCTCGTAGATGTTAATGTGTAAAATTAAAAAAATCCTACAGTAAAATACATTTTGACACAGTTACACACTCTATCACCTCCCAGGAGACATATGGCAATACTGAGATATTGAAAGTTTTGCAGAAGCTGCAAAAGCAAACAGTTTAACTGTGTCTAATCTAGTATTTTTCAAACATTTTTAATTGCAGAACAGATTTTCAGAGAACGTGGCATGACAGATTTCCTTTCTTTCCTTCTCAATTTAAACATCATCTAGGGACTTCCCTGATGGTCCAGTGGTTAAGAATCCGCCTTCCAATGCAGGGAATGTGGGTTCAGTCTCTGGTTGGGGAACTAAAATCCCACATGCCGCGGGGCAACTAAGCACGCGCTCTCTACAGCCCGCATGCCACAACTAGAGAGCCCGTGCGCCGCAACTAAGACCCAATGCAGCCAAATAAATAAATTAATTAAAAAAAAATTTTTTTTAAACTGAGAATGAGTTTCATGAACTCAAAATAACTTCCAATTAAAAAAATGATAATAAACATCGTCTAAATTGAAAGAACATTTTCTGTGTTTGAAATTTACTAATAGGCCCAGGAAACCTAGATGAGCAAGTTAACTCTCTTCAATTGAATGAGTCAGTAAAATGTGTCTCCAGCAGGAGGATTTCGTAGATAAAATGTGAAGTTGAAGTTCTGTGTTCCTGACTTTAACTTAGCGATCTGTAGAAATGTCACATGTGGTAATTACTCCCTCAAGTTTCTGTGGAAAGGATGAGTAACATTGTAAACATATATGGCTAAGGACTCCTGGCTTCTGAGAGTGAAATTCTATTCTGTGGCTCCGTAAGCGTCGCTGGGCTGGGACTTTACTGACTTGAATAACTTCTCTCCTCAGTAGAATATTAACTGTACCAAAGACGTGAGCATAAATGCAAAAGTATTTTTCGAATATTTTCCTTAGAATGGTCTTCATTATGTGTTGGAGTTTATCCCTTTGGTTATGACAAATTTTCCTAGATTCAATACTTCAAATGGAACGATCAGAAACTTAAAGAAAACCCTGAGTTCACACACTAGCTCTGGGTCTTATGAACTGTGTTGCCTTCTTGATCGTTACTTAACCTCTCTGAGACTCCGAATCCTTCCTGATTAAAAAGGGAGAGGGTAGTTAAGTGAGACCTACCTGGTAGAACTGTGAGGATGGAGTGAGCCAGATGTGATTTGGCACAAGACTGCTCTGAGTTGGTCTTCCCCAAATATAAAGTTCTCACTGGTAAGGGGAGAAAAGTGAAATATTTGAAGCAAAACTGAGCTATGCAAAGGCTTGAACAGATACTTCACAAAGGAATATATCCAAATGAGCACTGTCCCTATGAAGAGCTGTACAGCCTCATTAATCATCAGAAAACCCACATGGTATACCAATATCTAGCTATTAAAGGGCGACAATGGAAAAGACCAGTTCAACTATTAGTGAGGGTGTGTGGAGTGACCAGAGCCCTGATAACTGTTGGTGGTGTCAGGGTGTCTTTTCATGGGACCAGTTTGAAGATGTGCATCCCTTAGGACCCCAAAATTCCACCTCTAGGTATACCTACCACATGAAGACACAAAAATGTTCACCCAAAGACAAGCATGATTATACTGAGAACAGCATTGTCTGTAAGAGTACAAAACTGGAAATGACCCAAATGTGCAGCAGCTGTAGAATGGACAAATGCATTGTGGTATATTCACAAGATGGACACTATGAACCATGAAAAAGAAAGAGGATCTGACCCATGCCACAACCCATACAAATCTCGCAAATGCAATTTAAGCAAATTATGTCTGAAGACAGACACAAAAGAGCATATACTGTGTGATTCTATTTATTTAAGCTTCGCAAACAGGCAATTCATGGTGTTTGAAGAGGATGGGATGGTGACTTGGAGGGGCCATGAGGGGGTCTTCTAAGATGCAGGTAATGATCTGTTTCTTGATTTGGGTGTGAGCAGTTAGAATATTTACTTTGCAAAAATTCACTGAGCTGAAATGATTCTTGAACTTTATATATGTATGTTACACTTTCATAAAAGAGTTTAATTTTTAAAAAAAATCTGAACACATGACCTTCAGATTCTTCCAGGCAGAGTTACTAAGGATGACAGTGCACAGTGGTCAGTAGAATATCAACATTGATTTCACTCCCCCCATTGTTTGGGTTCTCAATAAGAGGGTACTTTTTCTAGTGCTTGTGTAAAGCACCCCCTTTTTGTGGTGCTATTAACTTCATCTATGATAAACTCTTTAAAGTAATATTCCCAGGATCTCTAATTTTTTTTTCATTTTTCAGTAATTGCCTTTGGTAAGATTAGCCAGTCCCTATTGAAAGTAATTCAGTGACTCTTCTGTGGTAGATATTACTGGCAACTGGGAAGAGTTTAGATGTTTTGGAAGCAGAACTTGCTGCACTGTGTGATTTACAGACTTCGTTTTTGGAAAGCAGTTTGTTTTATTCTTTATATCATTCTATTGTTTATATATGGCTTCAGAACAAGTGAAACATATAGTCTGGTTACTGTCAGGATGTGGAGGTTAGCCAAAACAGTGTGGAAATGTAACTTTGTAAGTTCCTTCACGTGACAGTTGTAAGCATGATCTTTCAGAGTGTGTATACAGTGTGCTTGGGTATCCTGTCTCAGGGAAGAGGTGCTGTCACCTTCTAAAAGGAAAGAGAAATAAAATCAGCTCTGGATTTATGCCAAATTACGTTAGCGCCACCTCTAGGTAGTGCCAATTTATTCAGTTTAGATTCTCCAGTAAGCCTTAAGACAAGATCTCAGGAAGGTTGACCCTGGTGCTCTGAAGGAGAATTCTGTTTACAGGAAAAATCCTGAATTTTTTCCTCTTTGATTATTGGCTGCATCTTCATGACACAGTGGAAAGTACGGGTTTTACTGGGTTGATTTGCCGATGTGGCAGACCGTCAACGTTGACGCGATTGCAAAACACAACAAATTCAAAAATATCTTTGGAGGTAAGCCTTCTTAATACGCTCACTACACTACTTAACTTTAAATTGTGATTTGTCAAATATGTGTTTTGTGAACAATTCATAGGTAACTAATACTATTTCATTTTATTAATATTCCTTGTCCTATCCTAAACAACTACCTTTCCAAGAGCATTTTTTAAAATCAGAACAGACTTCCATTATACAAATTGACAGAAATTTTAAATCAGCTAGGAAAATTAGCTGGCACATTGATCCAGACTTAAAAGCCTGTGCAAGAATAAAACGTCTCAAGGTTTCGAGAGCACAGGATTTGAAAACAAAACCCCCTCCAAACAGCCTGGCAGGACTGCGGCGTTCTTTTGCTCCCTTTTGCCAGATGGACCACAACTATGGGCTTAACATAAACATTCAGTTTCCTTAAGAAATCATTTCACCGACAGTGTTCCCAGTAGATGCAATGAGTTTCCATTCCTTAGTGAATTCTAAATAATGAGCACAGGTAAACCTTTGAGGTTCAGCTTGGCCTGAACCAGGATCCACATGATTAAATGCTTATTCAAAACTCTTTCATCTGGAAGTCGTACAAGAAGTCTTGTTTTACTGCCTTTCTTAAAGCGTTTCAGTATTTCCAGTTTGACTCCCATCTCATACCAGAAGGTGAAAAGACATTGGACATGATTGCTCTTTCACTGAATTTCAAAAGAAGTTCTGGGTTTGATTTCGAGTAAACATTTGGCTTTGTTTTCAATTTTCTGACCCGGATGGCTCAGGCTTTTGAGGTCTCTTTATTATAGATATAATTTTATCATGCTGATGGTGACTATATTTGCGCAGTAAATTGGAGAATTGAACCAGTTATCCACATAGTTCAAGCTAGAATGTCATTTTGTCTTAATTATATAAATATTTCATGAAACTGAGCATTTGGGATGGACCCATCCCAAATGTTCTAACTCTTCACTGTGTATGGACACAATTTGTATTGCTGATCAATTATTTAATACAGTTTTAGTTATATTTTCTCATACGCGGACCAAAAATATATAAAAACTTGGAAAACCTTGAATAATAAGAGCCATTTTTCTACTTCAATATATCCCCCTCACATATCATTTAAAATGTTGGAAAATCTTCTCTCTAATTTTGAGAAGGTAGGCGAAATGATTTCATATAGCTTATTTTACACAAAGTAAGAACATTCTAAGGAATCATCTATATGCAGCTTTGGATAAAATGATGTAGCACAGCAAATACTGTGGGACTAAATGCCTACAATATATGAGGGGGAAGCAAGTGATTTCTTACATGAAATTTCAAAAAACTCTCACAGGCAAGAGATTTCAGCATTTATTATTCACTTGTAATTATTAATTATTGAGGAATCACCCCCTAACTCTTGAAAAGGATAACACATCAAAACATAGACTTTTATGTTTAGTAAAACATAATTAGATTAGAGGAAGTGATGGATACTAGGTTTGCCCACTTAGCTGGCTCTGTCTCAAAGGATGGAAACCCAGCCTTACTTTAAGAAGTTCAACCATCCAAAATAAAGTTATTCCAGTGATAATGGCCCATAATGCATCTTTCCTATGATTAAGTGTTGTTATAATACGTAGAATGGTTATACTACCTGGATAATTTTTGAGTGGAATATTACCTTTATCAATACTTTTAGTCAATACTGCCCTTTAAAAGATATGAAATATGATTTATTTTATGTTTAGTTTCTTCAAATCAGCTCAAACATGCTCCTATTTAGGAGGAATTTTTCCTCTTCTGGTTGTTTCTTTTTTTTTTTTTTTTTTTTTTGCGGTACGTGGGCCTCTCACTGTTGTGGCCTCTCCCGCTGTGGAGCACAGGCTCCGGACGCGCAGGTTCAGCGGCCATGGCTCACGGGCCCAGGCGCTCCGCGGCATGTGGGATCTTCCCAGACCGGGGCACGAACCCTTGTCCCCTGCATCGGCAGGCGGACTCTCAATCACTGCGCCACCAGGGAAGCCCTGGTTGTTTCTTTTAAATACATTTTTCAGTCAATTATTTTCCTGCCCTAGTACATAGGAAGTTTTTGAGTTTCAGGGGCTCTAAGTGACCTTTTGTTAATATTTCAATTATTCATAATTTCCCCTACTCCATATTCAGGACTCTGATATTTCAATATTTCAGGACAAATATCTTCAACTTTGTGCAACTTTGACAATGAAAATATATAAAATAATTATATATATAATATTTTGATATAAAATATAGAACTTGATATAAAAATATTATTTTCTTATATAAAATAATAGAACTTGATTTCTTTTTAAAAAATTACAAGAAGCTGATCAAAGATTATTGCAAGTACAAATAACTAAATGTTTTGATTAAGAATCTGAAGAAAAGATAAAGAGTAAATGTTTGCATCACACAACATGTCAAATAAAATTCTTATTTCAGTCTTGAGAAGTTCTAAGAAGTCCAGTCATAAAATGCTTGGATGTGCTCCCTCAGTGTTGAAACCTAGATATTTCGCTCTGATGGAAAAAATTCCACTGGTGATATGAATTCTTGAACTTAAGGATAAACTGTTAGCTATAAAACCTCAAGAGATGATGAACCAGTTAGGCTTTCAGACTAAATAAACACTTTGATGATGGTTGAGGAATGCAGCAATCAAAGGGTTTCCATTGCTTCCCTTGGGAGTTGGGTGTCCTTTCAGGAATTCTGAAGACAGCTGCTCACAGCCATCATATAAATCAACCTATAAAGTAAATTTCTCCTTTCTCCCAATTATGGCTGTTAATGGTTATCTGTTATTTTGGAGTCATATTCGTTTTTGTTCAAGAAAGCAAGGAGAATTGTACTTGGAATCCTTTTTATGGTATTATACCAATTAGTAATAATAGAATAATAGTATCACCCTATAATTCATCACAATAATCTCTTTTGTAGCTTTTACGCTTTGCCTTCACAGATCTGAATGCTATGTATGATAAGGTGATAATGATATTTATTAAGCATTTATACTTTCCAAGCGCTATGCTAAGCACATTGTATATTTTTTTCTCATTTATTTCTCATAGCACTCTTATAGATAGGTTCTATTATATATCAGAGAATTTACGTAGCATCTCAATGGTACACCATAAACGGTGACAGAACCAGGATTTGAACTCAGGTAGAGTGTGTGATTCTAACACCCATGCTCTCAACCACCAAGTTATACTGCCTCATAACTATACCATTTCTGGCTGTTTGGGGACCCAGCAACTAAGTAAGAAGGGTTACGAATTTTATCAGGAGGGCTGAAGGCTTGGGAATAAGGAAAGGAGAGAACGCAGCAGGGAAAACAAGAAGTAGTTTCCAGATCTCCTGCACTCTGGTATAAACTTCTGCTCATCCACTGCTGAGCTGTCCTAGCATGGTCTTGATGCAGGGGTCCTTTTGGACTTTCTGTAAACCGATTGTGCAATGTGTTAGCACTTGAAATACAGACAGAGGCAGAGGTTTCCTCCTGCCTTGGAAGGTGTGATGGTAGCAGAGTGATGATTAAATGTTTCCATCCCTGGATGTCTCCAGGCTTAGGACATGTGGGTGGGAGGAGGTCAGGGCTCTAGACGGTATTTACTCTTGGGGGTAGGCTTAATGGCACTCCCTTTACTGGCAACTGGCACTCTTTTAAATGCAAATAGGAGAAAAGAGGTGCTCATCTTCTGAGGTCTTTCGTTCCTTCTATTCTGTGGGTCTGCACTTCTTTCAGTTTTTCATTTATAAAATGCTTGATGATGGAAAACTATAGAAACCAAATGCACCTCTCTAATAAACATTCAAAACCTTCACTAGTGTCTGCATAATATAAATTATAAGTGAAAAAAATTGATTTAGTAGAGGGGGCTTTTATTAACCTAAGATTTTAGAGCCATAAAAGCAACATCTTCTGGTATATGTCTTAAAAAAGAAAATTCTAATCCACATTTATTTTCTCCTTCCTATATTTCTAACACAAATGTAAAAGATTTAAAAAGACATTGCTAGTGAGAGATGCTACAATAATAGGACCAAAAGAAATATTCATTGATTCTCATCTAATACTGTAGCAAAGTAATTTAGTAAAAAGTCTCTTGTTTGATTCAGTAATCAGTACAAAGGAGGTGATGACTCAGACTGAATTATCAACAAACTACTCAAAAATCAATAAAAACGGTACATAACATGAACATTCTCTAATTATATAATCATTTATACTGTTAATGGTATTGTTTCAAACCAAATTTAACTAAGTGAGACTTGGTGTTAGTTGACTATAATTCAATGTAGCAGACATTGTTATCTATTTAATGTATATTGTATCTACTTAATATATATCATTTTGAAGTGATGATCTTTGATTGACTTTAGATATTGTTGCTTAATATTCTTTTGTACCAAACTGGAGAGATCAACTAGGGGTGAAATTTAGGGCCCTGGGTCATTATCTTTAAAAACAATCTTTTCTTTAATTGGGTAATAAAATGTCTTTGTAGTTATCCCCAACTTATCAGGACCACCAGGGAAAAGGAGGATTAGGCTTGCCAGTGTCATGGGATCAAAACAAAGGTCAAAGATGTAGGGCATGTGGATCTATATTTTTGAGAAGAAAAAAGAAGAGACATGACTACATATATGAGATGGTTAATATCCAATAATAAGATAACCACCCTGGTGTGCTATGTGTATACACCACACAAAATGCTGTAGGGAGTTGAGACTTCATATTTTTCAGCCTGAAACCTTTGGATGATTTATTTTTAAAAGTTTTGTTTTGGCCTACTCTGCTTGGTTGTTTAAATTGTCTGGATAATTGATAAAACTATTAGCTCCGCTTTTATGGGAAGATGCAATCCATAAGCCAAGATACAAATGCTAATGTGGGACCCTAAATTAGAAATAAAAGTTCCAAGTTAAAAAATATGAAAGCACATGCAACATTAAGAAGTTTATACTTTGGCAGAGGGACCTGACTGTAATCTGTTTTAAAACAAATAGATTGTGTACAGCTGTCCCCATATCCCTGGCAGAATGATGATTTAATGTTGATTAAGAGAGAAAACCTTTGAAGTGAGCGAGGCAGCAGCCCCGAGTATGTCTTTAGTGATCATTATCAGTCTTCCCTGAAGGATGCCTTGGTGCCAAAAGCTCTTTTCTCCAAACTGGTTAAGGTGGATTCAGGAGCGAAGGCTTTGTACGTCTGAAAAGGCCTTCTCATTCACAGGCCTCTGGTGTCTTATTCCTTTAGGATCATGAATGTCTGAGAATAAACAGATGCAGCCCTTTTCACAAGCAGGGCAAGGTCCACAACTCCACGGCATCCTGGCATTATTTATTCATCATGAGAATGGCGAACGAACATGGACCCTGCAGAAAAATCAAATCAGTGTTCATTTTGTTGAGCAGCTGCCTCTAGCAGAGAAGAAGCCTTTGGATCTGACTTTGGTAACTGGACAATTAGAGGCGTTATTAAATTGAAGATGCAAATGAGTAACCATGTTTTCTTCTAAGTTTGTTGTGTTTCACTTGCAGTGCTTAAATTAAAACCAGCTCCAAATTTGTAAGAGCCGATTCCTGACAGCTTAGAACAGTTCCAGGCTAGTTCATGTATCAGTAGTTTCACTAAAAATATTTACATATCGGTTAACCTCAAAGGACCAAATCTGTACTTCTTCACGTTTGCAGAGTAAATGGATTTAGTGCAAAAGTTATCATGTCCTTGGTGCCTTGCACTGAAGATTTGCTCACAAGCAGAGTTTCAGATAGTGTGAAACATACAGGCTTTTGCATGTTAATAAAATAAATGTACTTATGGTAAGAATACCTATAAATAATTAAAAGGCTCTGTAATTTGTATATATATTACCTGATTTGTGAGGTAGACCAAGATTACATTATATTCTGAGAACTTTTCGTAAATTGCTTAGTTTTCTCTGTTCACAAGCTCTGGGATCTTGGGCAGGCTTTACCTCTGCCTCTTCACTACAAAATGGGAACAAGAATAGTATCTACCTCTGAAGTTGTCAAAAGGATTAAATAGTTCTATATATCTATGTATATCTATATCTATATCTATATATAGATAACCCAGTTTCTCTGTTCACAAGCTCTGGGATCTTGGGCAGGCTTTACCTCTGCCTCTTCACTACAAAATGGGAACAAGAATAGTATCTACCTCTGAAGTTGTCAAAAGGATTAAATAGTTCTATATATCTATGTATATCTATATCTATATCTATATCTATATCTATATACAGTGCTTGGAATAATGCCTGGTGTTTAGTAATTGCTGGTGTGTGTGTGTGTGTGTGTGTGTGTGTGTGTATAAACTGAACAGTTTTGTCAAAAGGTAGGTTGGCATATAATAATGACCTCTCTCCCTTTCCCTCCCATTCTCTATCTAGCTATGATCTATCATCTGACTTTTCCTCTATATTTCAGTTTAGTACAATTAGTTTTGAGGAAATGTTGCTCATGTTGTAGTTCACGACGTTGATCAATTTGTGTTTATGCAACGTACTAATGTCCATTTTGATGTGTGTACTGTAGCTTTTAAACTGTAACCCAGGGTCTGTCCTGATCTGGTGAGTCCCCAAATTAAAGCTAGAGAATTTTTTTTCAGTATTTTATCCATACATTCTCACCCTTTGAAGTCCTCCGCAAGCTTTTAAACTGTAACCCAGGGTCTGTCCTGATCTGGTGAGTCCCAAAATTAAAGCTAGAGAATGTTTTTTTCAGTATTTTATCCATACATTCTTACCCTTTGAAGTCCTCCGCAATGCGGAAAAAAAGAAAGAAAGAGAGAGAGAGAAAAAGAAAGGAAGGAAGGAAGGAAGAAAGAAAGAGAGAGAGAGAAAAAGGAAAGAAAGGAAGGAAGGAAGGAAGGAAGGAAGAAAGAGAGAGAGAGAGAAAGGAAGGAAGGAAGGAAGGAAGGAAGGAAGAAAGAAAGAAAGAAAGAAGAAAGAAAGAAAGAAAGAAAGAAAGAAAGAAAGAAAGAAAGAAAGAAAGGAAGGAAGAAAGAAAGGAAGGAAGAAAGAAAGGAAGGAAGAAAGAAAGAAAGACTTGGATAATGGTGAAATTATAGCAAAGTAAGCCCACCAAACCAGGCAGCAGCCCCAGGCTCTTTGCCTGCTTCCCATGGGTGTCCATCGGCAAGGCTGACCTCACCGAGTTCCAGGAATAGACCCTCACCAAATTCCTTTAAGTGATTGGTTCCTTTAGTCCAGGCTCTGAGCCGCTGCATAAATCTCTCCCGTAGAGTCTAAGTATTTTCAGTGACTTTGCTTTTCCCATGCTTTATTTTTTATCCCCAACTACTAATCACTCTCCTTTTTTTCTTTCATTTGTAGCCTTTTGGGTCTCATCTCTGAATTTGCCAGGACTATATTTTACTTTCACTTTGAGATTAAGCTTGAAGCTATCAGCATGTAAAATCCCCATTAAAATGCTCAAGAAAGTGTATATTCTAGAGCCGACTCTAAGATGTACTTAAACAGTGGAATGCAAAGCATTTATGTACAAATGGTAATATTTTAGAATTGTACACAAATGAAGATAGAGCATCTCAGTCCCTTTGTGGAGAAGTGAAAGAAGGCTGCAGCTGAAATATGCATCCCAGTGTTGGCAAATCTTTGTGATGGTCTAGCTATGAACATCCCTTAAAAGTGCTTTCTGTACTGTTAACATGTTTGTATGATTTTTGGATTTCTCAGTGATTTCTCTGGGTGAGAGGATAGACTTTTTTCATGTGCCCTATGAAATACGAGTTTATTTTATTTCTTAGTTTAAATGCACATTCTAGAAATTAATTTAAACTTATGTTTTTATATGTTCTGCAGAAAACCCAAATCATTATTCTAAAAACCCAGACATTCGATCTAGAATCAAGGCTTATTACCTCAATAAATACCCTTTATTTAAGAGATGTATGTTGAAAGATGATTCAGATCTTTTTTAACCTAGATATTGTTAGGGATAAAGTGATTTTTTAATTGTACAGTTATTTTTAAAAAGTTCAGCAATACAAATTCTACATCTGCTTCAACTGCAGACATATAAAACCAGTGTGACAAAAAAGGATCATTAGACAATCCGATTTTCTTGTTGGAAGGGTTTAATGCTGTTGGGTATAGTATTAAAATGTAGAACTTGATAGCATGTCTTAAACTTTTAATGATGTGTCCATGAATATAAAACATGCTTCTCCCAGTAACTTTATGACTTCTCCTCTGCATAATTAGTGGTATCTGTTTTATGAGCTTACTGTTGTTTCCTTGATCTCATGAAAATGTGAAACCACTGTAATGATTTACACCATTCCAGAGCTTTAAAACTACGAGCTGTTTCTTAAACTAAATAACAACAACAACAAAAATTCAAAAGTCCAATACTAGAGTTAAAGTCATAGTGGTATCTTGAATGTTAAAAAACACACACACAGGATTTGGAAATTCACTTTTGACATTTTCTTTACTAGTATTTGGTTTTTAGTAAACACTAGTACAAAATATATTTGTCTTTTATTGTTTATAGCTCCCCTCTTATTATATATGTTTTCGTTCCTCACAGTTGAAACATTTAGGGAAAATTTCCTTGAAAAGTGCTCGAAAAATAATTATTTAGATCATTTGCAATCTTGAGAGTTATTAATTGAAGTAATGAATGCTTCTACTAAGCATTAGAGATCCACAAAATTCCAAGCAAATTATATTATTCATTAAAAAACAATTGTCATTAGTAGATTTAAAAATTGGTGTTTCTGTATCTTTGATTTTTAGATTTAATCTGGTTATTTTACTTTTCATAATATAGTGTATATTATTTACAAATAAAGCTTTGTCATCTTGCCTCAATAACTGAAATAACCATGAGTTTTTTTGGTAATTTTTATTATTTGGTACCCTGAAATGTAATTTTCCTTAAAGATCCTTAATTATATTATGTTTTTTCTTAGTTTTATTACTGGTAGGGAAATTCTACAAATATATAAATAAACAAACAAATAAATATTATATGTTCATGTAAGAATTTTATCCAAAAGAGGAAAATAACAAAAAATTGGCGTAATTTGAATATTATGTTGGATTACTATTAAACTTTTCCTGTCATTGCTGAAACTGAGCTGTGTCTATATGTCTCAGGGGAAAGTGCAATCAACACGCTTTTGCTGCTGTAAAACAATTGGTCTGGATTATCTTCTTTATTTGAATTGATTTTTTTAAAATGAATTGATCAATTATTTGATGCCTCATGCAACTGATTTAATAATTAAAAGTTTTTGTAGCTGTTGTAAGTCATCCTTAAGGTAGTAGTTAGTTTTCAGATGAAATTTACAGAATAGGCTTCAAGTGGTGGGTTCTCATTACACCCAACAAATAAATATAGCATTCTAAGGCTTAATTTTAAAAATCGAGACTTCCAATATCAGGTAGTCATATAATTGCAGGACTTGCATTACTTTGTCATATTTTAAAAAATAACTTAATTGTCTTAGAGTTATACTGAAAACAATTTGGTTGAAATAATCACAATTGTAAGAAGTGGGGTAGCCCTTGCTTCCAACAATACAAGTGTTTCAGCAAAAATGATTGTAAAGCAAATATTGGAAACGTGAATCCATTTTCTATTTGGCTTCCATTAAGGATATTTCCACTGGAAAAACATCTTCCAGAAGATTGACTTAAAAGCTTTCTGATGTAAAAGTCTGTAAGACGGAAGTATGGTCCCACACATTCTAGTTGTTGCATATTCTTGGAAGTCTTTTAAAATATTTTGGGGATCCTTTCTTTGGTCTTTGCTCTGTATCAACCAAGGCAATATTCCAGTACCTGAGGCCACAGGGATCTCCTGCTTTTACACTAACAATGATCAGTTCCCACCCATCATTTATTTGGAATTTTACTATCATAGCACATTTACTAATAGCCCATCTTAAAATGTCCCCTTTGAAATTTAAAGAGATTAGTGCTTTACATTTCATTTAAAGGAAACATACTCCAAATTTAGAGACAAGAAGATCAAGCGGATTTGAGTGAGCTTTAATTTTTTGGCTCCAACCTCAAGCATTTATTTCATTACTCCTCACCCCCCTTTTACAAGAACATTTAATAACCCTCGTTCAAGTTCACTATAACACGCCTTTAGTCCACCCAGTTCCTAAGCTTAGCTCCTGCAGTCTCAGTCTTTGTGATTTGAGAAACAACAGAAAGGAAAGAAAGCCCTAATGACTACGATGCCACTTTCAAATGCAATGTAAGTAAAATTTGGGTTCAGTTGAAGTGGGCAGAATTCTGTAATAAAGCAATTATCCACAGATTACCTGCATCCTGGCTATCAAAATGGAAATTGAAATGATAGAAAAGAGTTACCTTTAGCACCTCACAAGGTTTTCATTCTAGCCAATCTTTATATTGAGTTATCACAATCTGTACATTTAATTTTGTCAAAGTAGACTTAGGAAATATATTTTGAGCTCACTTCTGTTCCCACTTGCTATATGTGCCTCTCATTTTCGAATACCAAATACCTCTCCGACAAAGGGCATATGTATTAAAAATGTACTCTTCCATTAAACGCGCGATTTAAAATTTTTTCTAACCCAATAATTATTTTTGGTGCACCTCTTATATTCAATTTTCTAGGTATTGAAAGAGCCGTGCAAGAGATACAGTAGTAACTCTTTTGACAACATAGATATGAGGTCATAACCCTTAGCTTCGACCGCGTGTTCTCCAGTCAGCAGCTTAATGAACAAAGCACCTGAATTTCCCACCTGTAAGTAAGAGGACTGGGACACTGTCTTATTTATCCTCTATTGCAGTGTCCGGCACATAGTACACATTCAACACGTATCTGTCTCATGAATGTGTGAATGACTTCATTGGTTCATCTTAGTATCTCCTGAGCTGAACTTAGTGCACATAGCAGCTCATTATAAATAATCAACCTACCCCACACAGCAGACCCACAGAGCTATCTCCTGGGACTCCATACCCTTCCACCTGTGTGCTTTTTATTCTTGCTCTGGAAGAATGCTCTTTCCCATGCCACCTGAATTTCTAAACACCATCCTATTCACTCCTTCCAGAATCACCTCAAGATTTACGTTCCTTGTGAAGACATATTTTATTTGAAGAAAAATTAGAAAATTAAGCTCATTAATTGAGAAAAACCTCCCTAGACTGAGGACCACAAGAAAGCTGGCCAATTCATTTAAATGGTCAGTTCATTCAAATGACAGAGTAAAACAGTGGAAACCAGAGGTAGATGGTAGACTCCTAGGAGCACCTAATATTTGATCAGTGGGAAGATCATACATACAAATAGAGGTCATGATACGTGGAAATGGCCCATATTCACCTGACTTGCCATCTAGTGAATCCAAGAAGCCCTACACCAGGATCACCATTAGAGCCTCAACTTTTTGCATATTTTCTCGCAGATTTGGCCATTACTCCCTGTGACTGCGGGACCTACCAGTACGTGAGTGTTCCCTGATGGCCACTTCAGCATCTTTGGTTGGTGCCTGGCTGAGGACCATGGCACACCCCATGGGCTACGAGATCTGAGTTAGGAAGGGCACTTACCAGGGTATTTCATTCACTGAGGCAAGAGATAATGAATGTTCATTACGGGAATGGAGAGGAGTGGACAGATTTGAGAGCATCTACACTTAGGAATCGGTACCTACCTGACATGGTACATTTTAGACCCTATTACACTGGCATTAACCAACCCTTGAGAAAGTCAATATTTCTTTCATAAAATTTTTATTTTGAAATATTTCAAATGCAGACAAAAGTCCAGAGACTAGAACAATGAATCACATATAATACATTTCCCAGATCTAACAATTATCAAGATTTTGCTACATTTGTTTCATCTATTTTTTTTCTTTTGCTGAAGTATTTTTTGTAATCTCCAACATGATGTCATTTTACCCCTATATTTTATGAGGTATGATTATGCACAATCACACTTAATAAAATTAAGAGTAATTGTGTCATTTAATATGCAGTCCATAATCAAATGCAACTCTTACAAGAAAGTCAGCTTAAATGCTCAATTTTTTTTCTTGTAATAGTAAGGGGTTAGTGCCTTAGTTACTTACAAAGGTGTCTTCAAGTTGTTTTGATTTTCTTTCTTTCTTTCTTTCCGGTAGCACAACAGACTTATTTTTAAAATATATATTCAATTGATTTCATTTACTTTTTTTGTGGCTCAAATAGCTCCAACTTTGGCCAATGGAAACAATATTCTTAATTCATGCTTGTTGCATGATTATTTCCCTTTAGTACAGATGGCGTGAATATAAAATATACAGTCTTGGATACAACTATCATAAAACTCAGTTAAAGAAGAAATAATAACTTCTAAAACACATGATCCACAATATTGTGCAATCATCATTTGAGCTTCAAAACATTGTTAAAATTTTGATAAAAAATTAAATAATTTGAGCCTATAATGTAACCAAATTAGGGATGGATTAAAGTGAGCTCACAAAAGTCTGAGGTCACATTAGAGTTTGGTCTCTATCCTGAGAAAAAAAGTAAAACATGGAAATGTTTAAAGTCAATAAAGATAGGGTTTTGGTTTTGTTTTTGCTTTTGCTTTTTTAAGGAAAGTTACTGCAGGGAGAGCAGATGGAATGGGTGCCAGCCTGGAGGCAAGAAGACCATCTCAGGGGCTGAGCAGTAACCTGAGTGAGCGAAGCTGGGGGTGGGAGGTGCCTGGTTGAACGAGGGCAGTGACCAAGGGAGTGGTATAAAGTGGAGAGACTTAGGAAGTGTGCAGGAGACGGTGTAAACAGGACTTGTGCCACGTTTGATGTTTAGGTGAGGATGGGCGGAGCAAAGAGAAGAGTTACAAATGACACAAACATCCCTGATTTGATAGACCTCATGGATGGTAGTGCCTTGAAACATTGGAGGAAGGGTAGGTTCTGGGGAGGAAGATCAAATTTTGTTTCAGAGATGTTTATTTTTAGGGGTCTGCTGGGGATAATGCGAGGGAGGTGGGGGAACGAGGGAGAGAAAGGACAAGAGAGAAGACAGCGTTGTTAGTTCTGGGCTGGAGACATAGATCTCGAATTTATTAGCATCTGAAGATGGTATAGAAGGCACTGAGCATCAGTGGAATCACATAAGAAGGGTATATGGAGAGAACAGAAAAAAGAGCAGAGACCTGGATGCTTAACGCTACCACGGAGGACAGGGGTGCCGAAGGAGTCCCAAGATGGAGCTGAGGGGAGTGCCAGAGAAACAGGAGGGAAAACATATCAGATCTGTGAGGCATCCAGCACCACGAGGGGCAGTTAAAAATGCGTCTCAAGTTTGACTTGGCAGATTGCATGAGTAAATGATGAGTAAATGGGGGAGGAAGAGGCCGTTTGATTGGGGTGGGAAATTGGTGCTTTGTTTTTGACCAATGAGTTTGAGGTTTATGAGACATCCAGGTGGAGCCAGTGAGTATTTGGGTCCCCGGAGGAAAAAAAAAAAGTCTTGATCCTTATGTGAAAAATATGGCAAAATAATATCCTTGACGTCAAAGTAGTTTGTTGGGACGCTGCTATAGCATTCTTTACGTTCTCTGGAATATTGTAATGCTACTGTAACATTTCTTAAATCATCATGAGTTAAACTACAACTCCTCTGGCACAAACAAACATGCAAAAACCAAACAAGCAAGACACCCGCTGTGAAGCGTGAGAAGTGCTTTCTGGGGTCAGAGGTGAAATCAGGAACTTAGGGTCTGGGTTTAAATGCCGGCTGATCACTTACTTGCAGGGTGAACCTGAGCAAGTCAATCTCTCCAATCTTAAGATTTTTTCATCTGAAAAACCAGGCTAGTAAAGACCAATATTGTACAGTGCTTAAAAGAATGAAATTAGATGATATATGAAAATATCTAGCATAGGAGTTTGCACCTAATCAGAGCTCAGTAAATAGGGACTTTATAATTAGTTAAACTCATCAGGCACAAAAATTTTAACTTCTCCCCCTTGCCTTAGTTACTTCCACATTTCATTATGACATCTACTTTTTCTCTCACCCAGAAGTACTCGTTAAGCTCCTTCTATTATTAGCTTCATCCCATGCACAATAAACTCAAGATTTTGTCGCACTTAGAATTTGTTTTGGGGAGAAACTACCACCTGTGAGTGATGGTGGGAAGGATAAGCTGGGGACGAGAGAGGAGGAAACACCAAACAGCACCACTGCCTCCAAAGTGTGCTGCCTCCACTACCCTTAGATATAAGCCTGTCTATGGTCTTAACAAGCAGACCCCAGACAACCCTTTCTTCATTCATGTCTAGACTGTAGCCATGATTTCCCCCAATGTCTGGAAGGAGGTAGGTATAGACCAGTACCAGAAAGATGATTTTACTGAAAAATAATCTTAATGCTAGCCTTTTATAAAGATCCATTAAATCTGGAGGATGCTGCCAAGTATTTCTCCATCACGGCACCTCCTTCATGGTTCAGACAGAGTCAGCTTCAAATAGAAACACAGGAGGCATCCCTCCTGTTTTATTCTGCTCATCTGCCCTTACCACATCCCTTACTCCAAGCTCCTGGCTTCCCTTTAGTACCAAGTCAAGATTGAAGCCTCTGGCTCCATTTACAGGAATGGATAGATCTCTTCTAGGAAAAAGCTTACGTGGTTCTTCGAGATTTTTCTCCAGAGAGAACTATTTGCAAAGCAAAAACGTCAACGACGATAAAACAAACATCTTTCTCAGGCTAAGTTTTACCGTGTCTAACGGTTTAACTTTAATGTGTTATTATGCTAAAAAAAATCTTCTTTCTACAGGTGAAGAGAGGAAGGAATGAAGTATTTGAAGGACGCTTAAAATTTCATCCTACCCCATAATATTCTGAAAATGGATTCTTGCCTCTGACCTCATTGAAGGGGACTTCCTAGTCATTCCCCCCATCGGAAGTGTTTAATAAAAGTCGGTAGAGACCTTTGCTGTCTATACTCCAAAAAGTGCACCAAGGAAAGCGGTATTTTCTAGTGGCTCCAAATGGGATAGGAGAGCAGTCCATTTATGAACCTCGCTATGGAGAATACACATCCCCTTTGCAATGAAAAGCAGGGAGTAAGATAGAATCATCTAATCCCGTATTGAAAGCACACTCAGTTTATATTAACATAATCTGTTCAATCCCATCAAGGATTTAAAAATGCCTATTATATGCCAGTCTTAGGTCCTAAGTTTAATAAAGATGAGGTCCCTGCTTCCTATAATTAACAGTCTACGAGACAGACAAGTAAACCTATGATATAAAGGGCTGAAGGCTTAAACAGAAGTATTATAAAGGGCCGGGGCGGGGTGGGGAAAGTGAAGTGCTGGATGCATTTGTATGCGTGTCTGTGGAGGAGGCTGGAGGCTTGAAGGATGTCTGGGAACGATAAAGAAGGGAGTTGAAAAAATAATAAATACAGAGATAAGCATGTTTGAGAAAATTATTTCTAACTTATACTCATGAGTTTGCATCAACAATATTCACCATGAATCTAATCTCCAGTTCGTCTTTGAGTTTATAGAGGGCTAATGTATATACTATCCCCTGCTTACCCTTGTCTCATATATTCTCTTTTATTTTAATTTTTATTTTTTGATGGAAGTAGAGTTGATTTGCAATGTTCTTCTGGTGTACAGCAAAGTAATTCAGTTATATATAGATAGATATATACTTTTTCAGATTCTTTTCCATTACAGGTTATTACAAGATATTGGATACAGTTCCCTGTGCTAGACTGTAGGTCTTTGTTGTTTATCTATTTTATATACAGTCGTGTGTGTCTGTTAATTCCAAATTCCAAATTTACCATCTATTTTCTATCCTCTGGTTTGGAGAAGGAAATAATACTGATTTTCCTCCACACATAATTTCATCTGTGACATGCTGTGTTGTCAGCAGTGAGCATGCAATAAGGCTGGAGTATAATCTCAAGGCTGTGGCATCTTAGAGCAAATCAACATGTTCTTGCATGAACCACCCATGCTCTCTAGAAAGCTCTCTGCTGTTCCTGCTGCTGTTTGAGGCAGGGGTGACAGAGAAAGCCAGATTTCCAAATGAAAAGCCTTTCTGCAGATGACTCTGGCACTCTTCAAACAGTTGCTCTGAAGAAATGGTACTGTCTTCCCATCACATTTGGAACAATAAACATGTTCTATTTTAAGACATTCCAAACAGCTCAGATTAACTTCTGGTTTTTAATGCCTTTCCTAATTCTGATTAACAGGGTCACCCTTGGATATACTGTTTATTATTAGTGAGAGTGGGGTGAAGGATAAATTATATTTTACAATATCTGAGAAATACTGATACATAATCCCAAATTCCACGTCTCTTCCTCTTTGAGGAACAGTTTACCTGATTTCACAGGGAAAAGGGGACTACGTGGATATTTACATAAGTTAGAAAAATATATTACAAATACATACCACTGAGGTTCACAGAAGTTAAGAATTGTAATCAAGGGCCTATTTGCAGTAGGCATCCTATAATGTAAAGGAACAAGCCCTTTACTAGAGGGCTTGGAATGAAAAGTGAAGTCTAAAATGTGACCAGGACTAGGGGTGTGGAAAGCGTATTGTGTCACCCAGCATTTGGTTAGTAAACATGGTGGCTTGACCTTGTCACGAAGAGCTGCATTAGATAAGAGTACCTTTATTACGTGGTCTGCGGCTTACTTTGAAACATGGGATTTAAGAGCATGACAGCAGCTTAAAGCCCATCTATCCTGCCCCTTTATGGAAGAAACTGATCTCTAGACTGGCTAAGCCACCTGGTTAGAAAGAGAAATGGGAGTCATTCCAGCTCTGACTCCAGGGCTCTTTAAACTCCACCGTATTTCTTAATGCCATTGGTGGGTGAGAAATTAAAACACAACCATGACATTTAAATTTTAACTACTGTGTAATCGAGCTTCCACTATGTCAAATTGAGATTCCACTATGTGACTGAATTCATTTGATTTTCTGATGGAAAGGCAAAGTTGCTTTGTACGATTAAAAGAAGTCAGCTTATTTTCTACCACTAGGTGGCATGATATGTTTTTTTTCTGACACTTTCCTTTGAAAAGGAATCTATCCCTTCCCCTACACACACACACACACACACACACACACACACACACACACACACACACACACACACACACACACACACACACACACACACTTTATCCATTCTTGGCAGACTTCTGTCATTTTGACTGCTATGAAATTTGACTTGGGACATCTGTTTGTAAAATACTTACCATCAAAATCAAACCCATTACCTTCCATTTTTTTCCATTACATGGTTTATGCTTCATGGATACATGTCTATCTGTCCATTCTGTGTGGGAGGAGAACCCCGGTTTGGTTTCAGTTCTTGTTTATGTTTACTTAATAAATGTAGACAAAGTCTCTTCTCTCTTTTGGAGAGAAGAAGAGACAAAATTCTAGCTGATAATGTTAAGTGGCTACTTATTCATTCATTAGGTATTAAGAGGTAATTATTTAATAGGTAATTAACTAGCAATAATGTTTTAGCTAATTACCAGCTCACACTATTCTTTTTTCCCCATCCCAAAGAACATTGAAAAGTTGAGGCCAGAGCCATAAGGAGCGGCTACCCGTTGAAGTGAAAGGAACAGATGATCACAGTCACCTTTGCCATCTTCTGCATTTTCTGTCATCAGAAGCTTCAGTACGTGAGGCAAAGAAAACAAACAGCAGGAGCAGGACTTACAGAATATACGTATTCTTTAAAATTTACCCTTCAACCCATTATACTGCTTAATAAGTTTTTAAAATAAATTTATTTATTTTATTTATCTATTTTTGGCTGTGTTGGGTTTTCGTTGCTGCGCGCAGGCTTTCTCTAGTTGGGGAGGGCGGGGCTACTCTTCCTTGCGGTGAGCGGGCTTCTCCTTGCTGTGGCTTCTCTCATTGCAGAGCACGGGCTCTAGGCGTGAGGGCTTCAGTAGTTGCGGCACACAGGCTCAGTAGTTGTGGCTCACGGGCTTAGCTGCTCTGAGGCATGTGGGATCTTTGCGGATCAGGGATTGAACCCGTGTCCCCTAGCATTGGCAGGTGGATTCTCAACCACTGTGCCACCAGGGAAGCCCCCTTACCCTCTGCTTTGATTTTCATCTCCATATTATTAAATGTCACAGTTCTCAAGTTTTCTGTACAGTGTTTTACTATTTTAACTAGAAAGATCTTTTAGAAATAAAAAATCATTTTTGGTGGAAGGTCCAGACACTGAAAATCAAGTTTGTTTTGCCCCATTAACACATTAAAATCATTGGGAGGAGGAGGGTTTTAAAAAACACTAATGACAGAATTCACTCCTGACCAGTTGAGTCACAATCTTCTTTCTGGGTGCTTATTTTGTTTTCCTTCTTTGTTCCATAGCCTAGCGTTTTGGGGCGTCTCAGGCCAATGTGGTATTAGACAGCTGCCCTCTGTTCCCAAGGATACAAGAAACAATTCTAGTCGCGATAAAGGATTAACTGGCTATTACCTTCATGGGGACAGAATCTAGTGGACCCTGCTTGAATGACGTGATCAACCCTGGGCAAGTCAGCCCCAAGTTCATGGGATGTGTCCATGACCGCTGGAGACCCACCCCTCGTGAATGGGGGTCCTCAGAAAGGAGAGTCAACGTAAGTGGGGCAGACACCCCAAAGAGGGTCTCCTGTACTGACACGCAGTAGGGATACAACAGATATTTAGAACACATAAATGAATAAAAGAATGAATGAGTGAACCGAGAGACTCTGCTAGTTTGGAACAGTCTAAGAAACTCAGATTGAGGGGTACAGAGCAATATATTAAGGATGTACTTTGTACCAGAGACTGTGCTTAGTACTGCAAGGAATAAAAACTGAAAAAGAAAGGAGTTCCTGACTTTAAGGACAAAAGCAAGAAGAGGTATCATTAATACACAGGGAAAATATAGACAGTGACAAGAACAACACAAAGGACTATGGCTATTTAGTCAACGGAGAGATCATACTTTTGGTGGTGTTAGTTAAGATAATACCAGCTACCGAGAAATCCAGACATCTCAGTGGATAAACACAATAGAAGCTTATTTCTTGCCATGAAAATTTCAATCGGTGGCAGAGGATGGGGGATGGGCAGGGCAGTGGGCTCAGCTTCACAGAGTCTTCAGTAACCCAGCTCTGCCACGTCCAGCGTGGTGATGATGATACCGAGAATCAAATCCAACCAGCAGGGGATTCCCTGCTGGCGCAGTGGCTGAGAGTCCGCCTGCCGATGCAGGGGACACGGGTTTGTGCCCCGGTCCGGGAGGATCCCACATGCCGCGGAGTGGCTGGGCCCGTGAGCCATGGCCGCTGAGCCTGCGCGTCCAGAGCCTGTGCTCCGCAACGGGAGAGGCCACAACAGTGAGAGGCCCGCGTACCGTAAAAAAAAAAAAAAAAAAAAAAATCCAACCAGCAGGAGAGGGAGTGCCCCTCACACAGAAGGACTTCTGCTGACAGTCCATTGGTCTACCCACCATCACAAGGCCACCCCTCACTGAGGAGGCTGGGGGATGTAACCTGCTGGGTTCAGGAGGAAAGGCAAATGTGTCTGCGGACCTGCTAGCCAGTGACTACCCTTAACAGTACTGTAGTCATGGCAGTGGAAGGGAGGAATAATCAGAAAAAAAAATGTGTGAAAAGAATGTTATGTGAGATCATCTTTGAGGCATAGATCTTAACTGTTGGAAAGAGAAAAGATGTTCTTGGGAAAAAAAATAATACGAGCAAAGATCTGGAGCAAAGATCTGAAAATAACTGTTTGGGGAGTGGTGAACATGGAGTAGTTGAGTGAAAGTGTAATAAAAACTGAAAAGATAGCTGCCTTTATTCGGCTCTTCTTTTGAAAAAATCTTTCTATAGAACTGAGAACATCAATTTAGTTTCCCAGACAATAGATTTTGGCTAGATATTATGCTGATCATTAAATAATGAGGAGGAACTAAAGTTTGAAGGACAAGTAATGGGCAAAACCTGATTAGAAATATCTACCTTGATGATATCTTGCATTCCTATTCTGAACTCCTGCATTCTAAGTGGAAGCAACCACCCTCATTTCCTTTTTAAAATATCAGGTTGGCTTGATGAAAGCATATAAAAGCAGTACAAATTTATTTCTCAAGATGAGGGTTTAAAGCAACCAAGATCAATATGCATCTTCTTACTTAAGTTGAATATACCCATACAACTGTATTAATATATAAATGTTATTTTTCCTTGGATGGCATTAATCTCAACCAAATATCTTAAGAGAATAATGGGAGAGTTTTTCTTTTTTGTTCAGAATTTCTTTTAAATCAGACATCTGGTATTTGGCACTCGACTTTTATTAGACCGGTTGAGCACTTTTTAAAGGGGGATAAATCATATGACTTTCATTTTAATTTTTTACTGTAATGGTTTAATAGAGCCAACATATGCTGAGTAATAGCATTAAAATAAAATCAGTAAATGAGGGATTACGATCTGTCTGTGTCCAATTTTGCAAAGAAACTAATTAGAGAAAGGTTTTTCAGATCAGAATTGGATTAGCCAGCAATTTTTAAAAATTGTAATAATATAATGAGAAATGCTTGGATTTTAGCATGTTGCTATTGAGAAAGAAAAATTACAAGGGACATTAACACTTTCACTCTAATTCTAAGCTGTGAGGAGAGGAGAGCAGGGGAATTCTTTTGCATGACACTCTCCCCACTGCCAGAAAGCATTTAGACAAAAACTCAAGGCTTTTCACAATTATCTATTTGAATTAGAGATATTAACGTGGAATCTGGAATGATGAGAGCTCACCTATGGATAATGGAGATTTCTCCACAACCTGGGGAGCATTCATTTCAATTGTCTCATTTCACTAACTTGGATATGAGAAAGGCTTTCTATCATACTCCTTAATTTTTGGCAACCAGCCAGGTTTTTCCTATGGTTCTACTTATTGAGGTACAGAACTGCGTTTGGAATCGAGTTGGAATTTTATTTATAGCCTTGGAATGTCTTGCTAAATGTCTCTAAATATGGCACTTCTCTGTACACTGGAATGAAAACTCCATTGTTTCTACATAGAAGTTGAGCAAAGAGAATATGGAAGCAATGTTTATTAGTGTCTTCAAATTCTGCCAGTGATGGGTAGCATAAATAAGACAGTTAAATGGATTAGTCTTACCACAGAGATCTTAATTATAAATATTTTAGATTCATATATATGACTAGTAATTCAAGGGGGATTTTGACAAGTAACCTAAACATGACAAATCATGCTATGAGAGATAATTTTATGTCTTGTAAGGTAATTGGGAAAGATGCTGTTCTGATTAAAAGAATAAAAGGCTTTCTGCTCAGTGAACTATAAACTCATTCTACCGAATACCCATTTCAATATCATGAGTAGGACAAATACATATTATGTTCATTTAGTGTTTTTCAATGAATAAGAAACATGATTGGTTGTACTTTGCCATTTTTAGGCATTCACTATAGTCATAATTTCTTTATATTCCAGAAACCCAGAACAGAATAAACCGAATCACTGGTTCAATATGTTAAATTAACACATTTGGCATTTGAAAAACTTCTGGAGAAGGGCCTTCAAAATGCAAGCACGTCTTTACCCTGTTTATCCCCTCAAACTAGTCTCCCATTCTTTCCCAGATATCCTAAATTTCAGTGTCATTTTTACTTCCATTTTCTGTCTCTCTTTTTCTAGATAATCCCAAGCAAAGTGGGTAATACAGGGAGAAGTTTAAAGGAGTACGACGAAGAATGCTCAGCCAATCTTCTGCTGTTTACCAATTTTCTCTCTTTTCTTCTTATTTGGACAGTAATTTCCACTACTAGGTTCATTAGAAGTTAGGCAATAGAGCAAGAGAATTACCTTAAAAGACATAAATATATGCCATGAGGTACTGAATCTAGTGTGTTCCTTCAGGCTTTCTACTTTTATATTATTTTTCATTTGTATATTGCTCTTGGTGAAACAAAAATGCTATGTATATATATTTTTTGTATCCTCAAACAGTTTATCGTGAGACGATCAATACATCTGAAACAATCTATGAACAATTCAAGAAAACTAATAACAAGTTGAGAAATTAAATATAATTATTTCAAATGTGTGTGATACAGTTAGTAGCCAGGACAGGGGAGCTCTTAATGGGTGGGAGTTAATGTCTAGTTTACGTGTGGAAGTAACTTGACTTTGGGCCTTGGATTATTGTACAAAGGAAGAATGGGAGTCCAGAGATTGTCTCTGAATGGATGAAACAGAAGAGAAATTCCAAGTATGGTAACTAGTAATATGGCCAAGATAAATTTGAATATGCTGGATCATGAAAGAAATTCCTAAGTTTACCTAGCATCCATCAAAGACTCATATGAGGAGGATTTGGAAAGGTACATGGATATAATCAAAGAAAGGGAATCAAAAGGTCAACGTTGGTTGCTTTAAAATTTTGGTTTATTCTTTGGATAAAGATGTGGTATATACGTATATATAAATATATACAACGGAATATTACTCAGCCATATAAAATGAAACAATGCCTTTTGCAGCAACATGGATGGACCTAGAGATGGTCACACTAAGTGAAGTAAGCCAGACAGAGACAAATATGATATGATATTGCTTATATGTGAAATCCAGAAAAAATGATACTATTTACAAAACAGAAATAGACCCAGAGACATAGAAAACAAACTTATGGTTACCAAAAGGGGAAAGAGGGGGGAGGAATAAATTAGGAGTTTGAGATTAACAGACACACACTACTATATATACAATAGATAACCAACAAGGACCTACTGTATAGCAGAGAGAACCCTACTCAATATTCTGTAATAACCTATAAGGGAAAAAAATTTGAAATACTATCTATCTATTTATCTACCTGTCTATCTATCTATAACTGAATCACTTTGCTGTACACCTGAAATTATCACATTGTAAATCAACTATACTTCAGTAAAAAAAAATTTTTTTAATTCAATGGCTTCAAAATAAAAAAAAATTTTGGCTTATTCTAATGTTGGTCCAAGTATATTTATCTCTCCTTTCTACTCCCCAGTTTTTAGACACTCTGGTGAAACGAAATAAAGTTAGATGTTTTTCTAAACCTTCTATGCATTCTGCTGCATTAATTATAGCTCAGTAGAGGGACTTCCCTGGTGGCCCAGTGGTTAACAATCTGCCTTCCAATGCAGGGGACGTGGGTTCGATCCCTGGTCGGGGAACTAAGACCCCATGTGTCAGGGGGCAACTAAGCCCGCACGCCACAACGAAAGATCCCATGTGCTGCAACTAAGACCTGACACAGCCAAAAATAAATAAATATTAAAAAGAAAATTATAGCTCAGTAGAGATGCCCACAGGCAGAGAGGATGGAGCTGTAACGTCATCCCAACTGCCCAGGTAGCTCTTTCTTGCTGACCAGAGCTTTGTGGATTCCTTTACACCTGTCGGTCTCCACACCGGCCAGAGGTTTGGAGCACGTGGAGCTTTTGTTAAATGGCTCCAGCTTTCTTATGAAAAGGCAACCACTAGTAGTCTCCAATAAAAACTTTTCCCAAGTGTGGGTGTATAAATAGAATATTTTAACTATCTTCTCTCCTCAGATAATGTTTTCATTACACAGATTTAGTCTCCACATATTTGAATACGTATTTTCTGTCCCGTATTTATTATCCTTTTAGTCTCCTTATACTTGTTTTTCTCTTCCTTAATATATACTTTTTAATTTCAGAGAAACTTTGAGAATAGAGGTAAGTAGATAGAGGTGTTTGACATCATCAACCATTGGGATTTCCAGTCATGGGGAACCATGATGTCCTAAGGGAATCAGACATATACATTCATCTCACACTGTATACACCTAAAACTTGTTTCTTTTTATCAATCAGAAAAGCTTTCCTTTCTTCAGTTAGACCTAAATGAGATACATGCAAAAGAAAGCTTAAAGAATGATAAACGTCCTTTTAATGTTCATTTTCTTCTACATTAGTTTCCAGGTGTTTTATTCTAGTTGTTACCAATTAACTCAGAGTGTCCATATTTGCATGAAACTGAGGAAAAGTGATGTTTTGACTACTGACAGTAATTTTTTTTAACATCTTTATTGGAGTATAATTGCTTTACAATGGTGTGTGACAGTAATTAGACAATGATAAAAAGATTGGTTGTTTTCTCTGGGTAATGTTCTAGGTTATTGGATCTAGCATAGAATAAGATGTATTCAATAACAGCCCTTACCTGATCTAACTACTTGTGGTACAATGATGAACACTAACCATCGTGAAATATAATTTTCCTTATTCACTCTGCTCACATACTCAATTTAGCCTGAAAAAATACCACTAATTCTAACACATAGCCCAGGGCTACCATTTCCCTCTCTCAGGCTGGAAGGACTGACTGAGGTTTGCAATCAGAATTTCCTTCATAGACTTTCCTGAAAACCCAATAAAAAGAAATAGAAAGGGGAGGCTGAGCCTATTTCATTGACTGTAGGCCCACTGCCTGGTTTCTATTAAGTTTGACAGTATTTATTTCTGAGGCTAGAATAAGGTACGAAACTGTGGTTGTAAATAGTTTTTCCCCAAAATATCAAATATCTAACCCGCAAAAACAAAATAATAGTGAAAAGGGTGGAAAGTGACAAAATAATAATGAAAAGGGTGATAGTGACAAAGTTCTTCTCCCCACTGCTAAGCCTAGAAATTCCACTGAGTGGACAGACACTGATACTTTCTGTCTCACTGTAAAGTCTGTTGGTGTTTAAATTTGTCTCCAGTTTTAGTCCGTGGTGGCATGTCAATTGTATTTAATTCATGTATTGCTCTTCCAATATACTTGTGTCATCAGTTGTAAAATCGGGGCATATTTTATGAAGTAATGAATTTTGTAGTATTGCCTTTTAAGAAAATTGTAGAAAATTCAAAGGAGTTTTTCTTCCCCCTCTCAAAAGTCTAAGTTATGACATTTTCAGTGTAATAGTAAACCTGTCTTAAAAAGCTATCACTCGTAAAACAGTTTCCCTTAGGATATACCCTAATTTCTAGGTCCTGTCCAAAACAACATTCTAGGTTGTTCTAGGTCCTGTCCAAATTCTAGGTCCTGTCCAAAACAACATTTTTATCCTACAACATTTTTTCTTTTCATAGCTGGTCATGTGAAAAACAAGGACATGTTGTTTCTCTCAGTAGGATGATTTTTCCAGTGAATAAAATTTCAGTCCAATGTTCCCAGTAGAAGTCTGAAGAAGCAACCTTCTTGGTATATGTTACAGAACTTTAAGTTCTCTTAGGGGCAGAATTTCCTCAGAAATGTAGCAAAATCATTGTTCTTACTTTTCAGCTTTTTTTTTCTTTTCTTTTCTAAATGATAGATTTGAAACTACCAAATCTTATTTTTTTTCTTTCTTATGTAGTGTACTTATTATACTACGTAGTTTAAAACCTTAAGCTTTGGAGTGACTCAGCGGGCTATTACTTCTGATAATACCTTTTCGGCAAATGGTATTCATTTAAATTTGGGTTCTGTGAATTTTTCACTTTACAAGAACCCTTTGGCTTTAAGAGGAGAATGAGAACATCGCTGGATCCTTTTCGCTCTCTTTAAACGTGGGGCTCAATATACTTTCCACGGAGGGAGTGAGCATTGTCAAGTAGTTAACATAAGCGATTGGAAAAATCCCTGAACGTTGTACGGGCAGAATAATTGCACACAAATGCATTCAGGAATCCTATGGAAAATATAGTGCTGTTAACTGGCATGGTTACAGCACAATTTAGCAAGTATGTTAGAACAAATTACCCCCTGTAACCATAAGCCATTCTGTTTCACGCTTTTTAATGAAGGCCTGTACCACACACTAGAATACTTCTCACCTCATTACTACTCATAAAAACCAATGATCCATTCAAAGGTTCCTCATCTCTCCTATATGAGTGGTAAAGGGCCTTGCCTCTCCTCCTGGCACAGAAGAGAGGGAAGCTTCTTCCCTGTCTGCCTTTGAAGTCCATCATTAGAAAGTTTACTAGATAAAAGAAAAGAAAATTTATCTGTGTAATCTCACTGTTGTCATGTGTTAATGTTTGACCCTTCCTTTAAAAGCAAAACAAAACAAAACAAACAAAACAGAATAAAACCTGAAGACATCTCTGTCCTTGCTTAGAGAATACAGATTTGCAAGACTGTTAGTGCAATTTTGCTCCTTCAGTGTTCACAAAATATTTTCAGAGAAACTCTAAAACGTGAGAAGAATTTAATGGGCCACTGAAATACAAAGTATGGATTCAATAAAAAGGCAGACAGAGAAGCAAGCTGATAGACCAGTGCAGAAAACTCTGTTCAATTTTGAATTAAACTACTTTTTCTCTCTCTCCAGAGTATCATCAAAAAAGTTGATTATCCTTGGAAATACACTGTTTTCATATGAGTTACTGATGAACAGATTTCACCTAGACTGGCATAGTTTCCCTCGTCCCCATAATTTCAGGGACAATATGTAATACTGTTGAAGATACACTGGATATAGTCAGTAAAAGTTGAGGTGGATGTCTGCTCCTCAAATGAGGGTGGTGAGTGGGGAAGGATACATCATATATATATATATATATATATATATATATGTGTGTGTGTGTGTGTATATATATGTATATATATATATAATTTTGGGAAAGATATTACAAGGCTAATTAAACTACAAAATTTTGTACTTTTTTTAAAGTTCTATGTAGTAGGAATGGAAAATCTTGTAGAAGAGAAATAACATATTCAAAAATATTGTTTTCACAGTATAACAGTGTTTGAAGCAGCATGAGAAATGGTTGTTCATCTCTATTACATGAGAATTTCCAGTTGGGCCATTCGTTGAAGAGTGTGCAACAGAATAACAACTTTTGCCTTTCAAGAACGAGTCCATACCAGGTACTAAAATAATTTGAAAGCAGAGACCAGCATCTAAATTCTGTAATGTAACAAAACCCTGGAAACTGGCACATGTTATAAATTTAAATGATGGTTAAAATCAATTCCTTTGTAGGAAAAATGCATTTAATCTAAACTTTTGGGTGACATTTCTAACTTTCTCTGTGGTAGCTCTGAAAATATATCTGATCACCTGATGCGACACTGTCAAACCCTTCCAAACACTTAAGCAGGGCAGTTTCTAAATGAAATTGGTATTCTCCAGGCGCTTTCCCGAAATGCAAGCCCAGGGCGGCTCACACTCACAAGCTACAAGAGAGAAATGTCGGTACTGTACTTTAATAGTGCCTGGGAAGCATGTGCTTGCAGAGACTGGGCGACCCCTGAAATAATAACTGCACAGCTTTGTTTCATTTGAAAACATAAATCTGTACACACATACTTAGGTAGACATAGATCCATGTATATAGAAAAAAGTTCAGCAAATAATAAAAGAAAGGATGAACATTGGCACAGGAGATGTTGACAGCATTATGCAAACTTTTCAATACTTCCTTGCATGCTCGACTTTAACTTTTGTTTATAAAGTCCACTTAGATATAATTTACAACTTCTGTTCGCCTAAGCTGGGTTCTGTAAAATCTGTCTAAAAAAATCAGCCCAGAGTGCTTTGAGATGTTACAAATATATCTAGATATCAAACACTGAGCCTTGCAAATTATATCCATTTTGGAAAGTCTGGGCTGGTATTTATGTACACAATATATTTTAGCTCTGATGTTTTAAGATGATGAAGCAAGCCTTGCTTTTTTTTTTCCTCGCCTTTTCCAACTCTTGCTCTAGTATCTATGAAAGAGACTTAGGAGCCCAAGCAAAATAAAATGAGAAATTCTGAAGGTTGTCACTATTTACAAATTATGGGAGTTCAGGCTTTGTCAGGTGATTTGAGGGGGAAAAAAATACACAGGTCAAGCAAAACTTGCCAATTCCCTGAAGTTTGTAATTTTGTTCTAGTATAATTTAGGACTTCAAGACTTAAAGATGTTATACAACTATATCTGTTACTTCAGCCACGTACAGCTGTTGCAGACATCTGACCTCTTTCCTCTTTAGGAGTAGATAGAAATGTCAATCAATCGAGATGAAGAGAAAAGGGTAAATCCCATCTCTTTATTTATTCTTGCAATGTAAATTGCTTTGAGATCAAAGACAGAAACTGAAGTTCTTAGTGTCCACCTTTAAAATAGCAGAAGAGCAAAAACACTGCTTCATTTTTGCTTTCATTGGAAGAAGAGCCTGTACCTTTCTGCCCGAAGTATCAATAGTTGTGAAGCGTGGGGTGTGCTTGGTGGTGCCCCTTTAACGACGGGGCTGCAAAGGAGCATGCTTCATAGGCAACACACATGTACTCTAAGCTTTGGCCAAAGTGAAATATTTCTAACTCAGGATGGGAACTGAAGGGATTAAATGAAAGGTAAAATAATGGAGACTAAAATAACTTGATAATAGTTCAATGAAATAGTAGTTTTTGACTATGACAATAAGGATGTAAATCGAGTATTAATATAACAGGGGGACCAGTTCCATATGAAAATGCAGCTGGATGCACCCATGGAGACCCATGGGGAATGTCAGATTCACGGTGAACTTTGGCCAACAGGAGGTGGCAGGGAGAGGTGGAGAAGAGAGAAAAGGCCTGCTCCTTTCTGTTTGTTCTTGATTATCCACCAGTAGCTCTTCAATCCTGAAGCAATGGTTTCCAGCCTTTAGCATTTTCCCAAATCCTGTCTCCTTGTGTCCCCTCAGATGGAAGTAGGATCTGCTGGCCGGAATCCCTTCCTCTGAGTCTGGATTCCAGCTCTGTCCCCTCCTCAAAGCTTCCAGTTCTGTCCTCTTGCCTTTGTTACCCCACACTTTGTGGGGCGGGGAGGGGGGGGTCCCTGTTTCCTTCAGTGACTGTCTCTTGTTGCCAAACACTTGGGAAGTAATTCCCAGTTCTCTCTGTTAGAATAACCAGCATGATTTCCATTTCCTTCCGGATCCTGGCTGATATACTCTCTTTGCTCCAGACAGATTTCTTTCTTTCTTTTTTTTTTTCCAAACAACTTTTTATTGAAGTTTAGTTGAGTTACAGTGTTGTGGTAGTTTCAGGTGCACAGCAAAGTGATTCAGTTATACATACATATATATCTATTCTTTTTCAGATTCTTTTCCATTTTAGGTTATTACAAGATATTAAATATAGTTCCCTGTGCTATACAGTAGGTCCTTGTTTGTTGTTTATCTATTTTATATATAGCAGTGTGTATATGTTAATCCCAAATTCCTAATTTATCCCTGCCCTCGCCCTTTCCCCTTTGGTAACCATGAGTTTGTTTTCTATGTTTGTGAGTCTGTTTCTGTTTTTGTAAATAAGTTCATTTGTACCATTTTTTTAGATTCCACATATAAGCAATATCATATGATATTTGTCTTTCTCTGTCTGACTTCGGTTAGTATGAGAATCTCTAGGTCCATTCATGTTGCTGCAAATGGCATTATTTCATTCTTTTTCATGGCTGAGTAGTATTCCATTGTATCTATGTACCACACCTTCTTTATCCATTCATCTCCAGACAGATTTCTTAAGTTCCTCAGACTACTTATGGTTCTATTCCCGACTTCCCACACTCAGTTCTCTCTTCTAAGGCTGTTTCCTCTTTCTGTTCTCCCTCTCTCACCCCTTACCTCTCAGATTTTGCCCAGGTAACTTCTCCTGGATACATCACTTCCTCAGGAAACCTTCCCTGACCCTCTAGACCATACTGAATCTCCATTGTCCCCCTTTTCTGAGACCAATCACGTCACCTTATTGCCCAGGGTCCATTTCCCCTCCTGGCTCCATGCAGTGAGAGGGCAGGGGACATATCTTACTCCTACCCAGGGCCAAGCACATTGTAGGCAATCAATAAATATTGATTGATTATTGACTAAATTAGCTTCTTATAATTAAAAAATTGGGTAAAGTTTTTCAGGTAAAGTATACTTTTAGATTTTTATTCTCTCTTCATTTGAGTGATTGCAGGCACATGGGATTCTTTTTTTTTTTTTTTTTTTTGTCCTGTAGAGGGTTTAGCTCCTTCATCATCTCCATCAGGGCTCCCTTCAACTCTTGGTGTTAATTTGCCTAAATAAATATATTCTCTAGGTAAAAACTGTGTGCTTGCTAAGCAAATACTGTGTCAAGGAAAATCTTCTCGTTTCCCCTCCAGCCTGGTGGCTACCTCTGAGCCACTCTCAGGCAGGACAGGACATTCTCAGCAGTTGCCCCTGCTTTTGCTTTGGGACTTTAATTTTCCACCCGGCTGCTGCTTCCTTTAACTGTTAGTTCAGGGATTCTGGCTCATACATTTTTTTCTAGAGACATAAAGTACGAAGAAGAGATACTTTTAACTCGATTGAAGCACTCCTGCCAGGAGCTAGCTACCTCAGAAGATGGGTTTCTGCCACTAGAGAAAAGCCCAAGTAAAAATATTCACTTGTTGCTATTGACTTATTGTAATAATTGATATTGATATTTCTATATTAATAAGAATTCTCCAAGAAAATATTCTTTGTGGCTCAAGAAAAATAGTGATTTTTTAATGACTGTGGCCAGGACTGCTTTCACATAAAACAGCAAAATAGAACAACTTTGTTTACGAAGCTCCCTTTTGTCTTTCCCCAGGGCACTGGCCAGAGGCTGTGGTACCCCCAAGTGCATCACTTTCTCTCCCAGACAGGAACTTTCCATGTGATAGTAGCTTTCACCCACTCCCAATAAGTTACCTTTTTATGGCCCCATCTTCTCTCAGGAAAACTAAATGAAAAATGGGTGCATGCTAATGAATTAGTGGGTACTGAGGGCTAAGGAAATCAATTTTAGGTAAAATATACATTTGAACTAGAATTTCCTAATATCACCATGCCTAAATTGTGCATTTGAATGCAATGTGACTCTTTCAGTAGCAAATAGCAGATATTTAACATCTCTTTTTTCTTTATGAGAGTGTTGAGTTGTAAAGACTGCAGGGAACTTGCAGTACTTCTGAAGATCTTGTACTTGATGGATCAAATACAACTTCAGAGTCTCAGATTTAATTTGCATTGTCTTAACCCAAAGAAGTCCAATGATAGTGGGTTTTGTTTTGTTTTTGTTTTTGCTTTTGTTTTTTTTAGATATTTGGGGCCTGAGGTATCCTCTGAAGTTGGTGAAAATGTCTACTTACTTTGCTTTGAATAAAATCTTCCTGGAAGGGCTTCCCTGGTGGCGCAGTGGTTGAGAGTCCGCCTGCCGATGCAGAGGACATGGGTTTGTGCCCCGGTCCGGGAGGATCCCACGTGCCGCGGAGCGGCTGGGCCCGTGAGCCATGGCTGCTGGGCCTGCGCGTCCGGAGCCTGTGCTCCGCAACGGGAGAGGCCACAACGGTGAGAGGCCCGTGTACTGCAAAAAAAAAAAAAAAAAATATTCCTGGAAAAAACTTCAGTGCATATGAATATTTATTCTCTAATGGGTTCCTACCTTAGTCTCCACAAGTCTGATTAGGCAGAAAAGAATACGTTTGCATAATACTATCACTTACTGATCTGCTACTATGCGCCCTGTAATGCACAGGTATTCTTTATGTAATCCTAACAGCATTGTAAAGTAAGTGTTGCAATCTCCACTTTATCTTTTGAGGAAACAGAGGATTAGACTAGTTAATTCATTTCCCAAAGTTACATGGTTAGTTAAGTGGCTTGACTAGAATTTAGACCCAAACCCTCTTTGATGCCAATCCTTCAATGCTTTTGCTCTTTCTATACTACACCTCTCTCTTTCTTTCTCAGGTGGAAACTTTGATTCATAACTAAATATATGACTTATTTGTAGGTACCTTTTAACTTAGATTTCTGACAGGGTTCAGGATCATTTGATGGAATTTCGGCCAAACTCTGATCTACAAATGCAAGTATCTTGCTTACATTCTTGAAGATGGGGCTTTGGTAATTTTATAGGCTCCGGTGTTTTATACTATAAATAAATTTTGTTCTGAATGGTTTCAAGGAGAATAAGCAGGCTAATTGCCGGCTACTTTTATTCTGATCACTGTAATCTGTTATGGAAACAAAGAAACAGAAAACCTTAAACCTATATAAAATGTAAACCCTCTATTGTTCTTCTGTGGTGTGTAAATTACACATTGGTATAAGGTGTTTATCTCATTAACAAATTGGCTTTCAAAAGCATTTGCCAAATTTGGACTTATTTACTAAGTGGTATATCCTTAAGTGAAATTAAAAGAAGGTCTCTTCTGGTAATTCCAGTAATATTTCACCTAGGCGAGAATTTAGGTTCATGAAGCTATGACAAAATGGCAAGTATTCAAGCCCCGGTGGACTCTGAATAGTTGGTCCACACTGGCTCCCAAGAACAGATTTTAAATATTAAGGAATTTTGTGAGCTGGTTGTTAAACAGAGCCACTATTAAAAATTAGATTACATAAACTTACAATTAAGTAAATTACATTAAAACAAAAGTAATACATACTCAAAATGTATTATTTCCTACTTAATTTTTTTAATTTTTGAAAAATTTTATTGAAGTATAGTTGATTTACAATGTTGTGTTTAATTTCTACTGTACAGCAAAGTGACTCAGTTATACATATATATACATTCTTTTTCATGTTCTTTTCCATTATGGTTTATCACAGGATATTGAATAAAGTTCCCTGTGCTATACAAGAGGAACTCATTGCTTATCCATCCTATATATAATGGTTTGCATCTGCCAATCCCAAACTCCAAGTCCTTCCTACTTAATTTACTACATTGTGCTATCATCCATGCTCTTGAGATAATTCATGTCTATTGTATCTGTATTTGGAAGTATTATATAACAGTGTGCTGTTGAATATTTCTTCCCGCCTTTGGGGATGCATGTTTGTAGCTTAAATTCTGTCAGAGAAGAAGTACTCAAGCCATAGAAACTGGCAAACGCTGAGAATTAGGGCTTTATTTATTGTTTTGGATTTTGGTATTTTTTTGGTCTAGACTTAAAAAAAATGATGGAGGAAATAATAATGCAGATCAAATTTAAAAGTGCATTATATCTGTAGCTGTTATAATGTGAATAGTGCGACACTTAATGACATATCCTCCTAGTATTTGCAAACTATTATGAGATTCAGCAAAGGAAATGCTCATATCATTGATAATGAGTGAAGTTCCAAATTATTTCTTTGATGCTTTTACCTTCATCTTGTTTGTTAAAGTAAATGAAAATATTAACCAATGTTGATGTTAGAATTATATTCATCAGTTGTAACCAGAGATTGATAATGAATTTAAGAGTTTGGCAAAAATCAACCAAAGCCTCTACGAGAATAAATTGGCTGTGTGAAATCTGGGGAAAGAAAAGAGTTTTACATATTTTATTACTATTTGTAATTTGTGTGCTACACATTCTTTTTATCAGTAAAAGGTATAATAAAGAATAAATGTACACGCACACATTTTTCTTCTTCTGGAGAGCCTGTTGTTTGAACATGTAGCAGCGTACCTCTGACAGGTGTGCAAGCCTTATTGAGATTCCAGTTTATTCTCTGTGAATTGTATAGATACTGTCTACCATTACAGGGCTGAGGACTGTCCCTTGCAACTGTCAGTTAAGGTATTGGTCCAGTGAGTTGAAGAAAAGTAAGTTCCACAAAGGCTACTGGTAGAATCTACCGTGGCATATTTAAAAGTCTTCTAAATGTCAATGGATGAAATGTCCAGAATAGACAAACACCTAATCCTGCACATTTTTGGAGAACTTCCTTCTTCTTAGGACACACATGAGGTGTGAGGTATCTGTGACATCCAGGAGAGCTTTCAAATTCCTGTTGAATTTTGTTTCCCTTTGGGTATAGTTAGTGAATTAAAGAGTATATGAAGTTTTTCAACATACTTACCCAAGCCTCAGAAGCTTTCGTCCCCACGGTCAATGTTGAAAATCTGAAAGAGTATGGAAGGGATGTTTTGTCATTATTTTAAAAATGTTAAATTCTTACCCTTTTTCTTTCTTTCATTTCTCCTCTCTTCCCCTTTAGCTTCTCTTTTTTTCTTGTTTTTAAATTTTTTCCTTCATTGAGAAGTTTTATTGAGAACAGAGGAACTAATGATTCGAAGATATGTAAGAATTCGTGGCAAGTTACAAAAAACAGAGAGAAAGCAAAGCATAATTTTCAAAATTATTCTTTTAGATATTTACTGTGAAGGGGAATTATAAAATGACATCTGAGTCATTATTTTTTAATATTTCTAACTTGTTCGTGTACTTAGAACCTCTATTACTTTAAACATTGTAGGTATTGCATGAGAAAGTAGGAGTGGTTCCTAATAGAAGAATGATGAATGGTTTAAAGGGTCCATTCTGTTCAAGTTTTCAGCTGTGATGCTTTGCCCAAGGGTTAATAAGGTGTATTTTCTGCAGAAATGATTAGACCATGTTTTTCCTCGTTTGCAAAACAGGCTGTGTGTGTGTGTGTGTGTGTGTGTGTGTGTGTGTGTGTGTGAATGTGTGTACACAAGCACTCAAAATAACTGTCTTGAGAATCCTCACCAGAGTCTGATTTCCTTTTTGGGTATTTGTGAAATATTTTGTTACATCATACACTGAGCGGGGGGGAATGTAAAATGACAGTCCACATTTGCTTAAAGCCAGAGAAGCTTCGTGCTCATTATGTGGACAGGAAGGCAAAACCTGCTTTTGTTTATTTGGTTTTTATGAATCGAAATCCTTATGATTTGCCTAAGACCTACTCCGTTAAACACCAGTCTTTGTTTCTCTAACAGCAGAATTGTTCTCTCAAGGATAAAATCTAAGTTATCTGACAGTTCTAAAGAGATAATTTAAGAAATAACCAAAAGAATGAGAAGTACTGTAATTGTACAATTGAACAACCTCGACCAGTAAGATGTTTGATGTGTGAGATGCAGCAACAGAATAATTTAAAGAGAAATTAAGTTACTCATTGCTCTACTATTCAGGAGATATTCTGACATGGGTCTAGAAAAATTTCCTGCTATGAGAATATTTCTGAGAATGAATTCTTTCTCTTTTTAAAATTTTTCTTACACCTTAAGTTCTAAAAGCAGCAGCAATTTTTGCTAGAAAATATATTTCACTTTATTTTGAATCATTCTTCAGTATATATTCTTTTCCTGCTTTCTTTGGAAGCACTCTCTTTTTTTAAATTGGAGTATAGTTGATTTACAATATTGTGTTTAGTTTCAGGTGTACAGCATGGGAGAATTCTTTTACCTGAAGCTTGGTGGGTTTTAAGCCTTGAAACTGAAATTTATTTCTCCCAAGGAGCATTCACATCTCTCATTTAACTGACCTAGTGATAGGAAACTATGACAAATTTCTCACCTTTTCATTGATCGAAGTTACATATTTGATTATTTTTCAATTATTTTACCTTTAAATTTTGCTGTTTCTTTGAGATCTGTGACATGGACGTAATTCACCCTTTTATCTTCTAAACTGAATACAAAACTTGCCCTTTTGCTTTCTCTTATAACAATGGTGATTAGGTCCAAGATAACTCAGAATGCCAGTTCTTGAGGGAAATGTTGCTTATGAGTCTTTGTGCTAGATTTATCTGGGATAAGCTTTCAGTATTATTCGAGTATCTGTATTTCTCAATTTGGACTTCATTTTTCATAGTTTCAAGGAATTCCATGATTGTCAGGTATCTTAAAGACCAAAAACCCCAAACACTTCATCTCTAATAATGGAACTGACATCTAAAGATCTTAAGTGACTTGCCAACATCATACAAAATAATTCGGGGCGGAGCAGAGAAGAGAATACAGATTCTATATCTATACTATTTCTCTTACTTCATATGGCCACTTCTGAGGCCTAAATCATCTTATTTGTGGTTACTCTTTAGAAATTGATTAAAAGGCAAATCAGGAAATTTCAGTATTTTTAATATTCATGTTATTGTCTTAGCTATTGGATTGTTAGAACCTATTCACAATCATAAAGCACAGGGTTGATTAGGTTATGATCTGTGGCAAAGACAACTGATTTTCTGAGCTCAAAATAACCTCTTGTGGGAAGAATAGAAATAATTGTAATTTCCCTGGGGGTAGAATTAGTTGTACATGACAAATTCCCAATGTAAAAAGGCATTTTGGTTCAATTTGGTTTCTCTCTGTCTCTCTCCCTCCTTCTCTTTTCATTCCAGCTGGGGTTCTGCCACCAAAACACTCAATCCTTGAAGGATAAAGCCCCTTTGGGTTGATGGCCTCATAGACTGTCAGAACATTAGAAATGGAAAGTGCTTTGGAGATAATCTGGCCCACGACTTTCACTTTGCTGACAATATCCAGAGAGATGGACTGACTTGCCAAAACCACAGATACTGGTGGAGCCAGAGCTGGTTCCTATTGGGATTCCTACTTTATCATCCACTTCTCTTTCCATCCCCCCTTGATATAATGAGGTAGTTAATTAATATGTACTTCTTTTGTCCTAGGTAAGAAGTATATAAATATCTACTTGTTCCAGCACCATTTGTTGAAAGACTATCCAGTCTCCTTTGAATTACCTTAAGTTTGCTATACCTCTATGCTTCACTAATTCCACACTGTAGCACTGTGATAATTCTTTTTTTTTTAGTCGTGCAAAAAAGGCAATGTTTTATATTTGTTCTTTGCATTTTACATGTTATAAATGCTCTTGTATTTATTCAACATTTAATAAATCAGTTTAAAAAATAATCAGACAAATATACAAAGGTGTATGTACAAGACTGTTTATAACAGTATTTGTAATAATAAATCCTGAACAAGCTCTATAAAAATCTATACATCCAGTAAAAATGGTGATGTAGTTCTATATTAATTGATAAGGTGGAGTTACTGAATTGAGATTATTCAATGAAATAGCATGGTACAAATCCATATGGTATAATCTATTTTTTTGTTGATAATACTGTACATATAGTCATAGAAGAAAATCTAGAAGAGTATTTTGATTGTGGGAATTTGGTATGAGTTTTTGCTGTAATTATTACTTTTTGTCTTTCTATTTTCTGTATTGTTAATTTTTCTCAATGAAAATGTGATAATTCTTGAAATTAGAGAGTGCAAGTCATCTAATCTTGTTGTCCTTCAAAAAACTGTTTTTTCTATTCTGGTTTCTTTGCATGTCAATATATATTTTTGAGTCAGCTTGTCACAAAAATATACAAAATACACACAAAAAATTACACAAAACCTTGTTGGGATTTTGACTGAGATCATGCTGAATCTACAGATTAAGTTGCAGAAAACTGATTGCTTCCCAAAATCAAAATTTCCAATTTGCAAACATAGTATATTTCTCCATTTAATTTATTTAATGTCTCTCAACGATGTTTTGAAAATTTCAATGTACAGATTTTATACTTATTTAATAGTTTAATTTATCCCTAAATATTTTACGTTTTTGATGCTGTGTGATTTTTTTAAATTAAAATTTCCAATTGTTAGGTGTTAATATATAGAAATAAAATAGATTTTTGTATGTTAACTCTGTTAAAGTCATTTATTGTTCTAGTCATGTTTTTGTAGATTCCTTACAATTTTTACCTTGATTATCATGTTTCATGTTATCTGCAAGTAAGGATACAATTATTTCCTCCTTACCAAACTGCATGACTTTTATTTTCTTTTTCTTACTTTCTTTTTTTACTTGCACTGGCTAAAATCCCCAGTACAATATTGAAGAGAAGTTCTGAGATTAGACATCCTTGTCTTGATCCCAGTATTTAGGAGGAAGGCATTTGCTCTTTTACCATTAAATATGATATTAGCTGTAGGATTTTTGTTGATACCCTTTATCAAGTTGAGGAAGTTTCCTTTCATTAATACTTTCCTAGGAGTTTCTATGGTGCACTAATGACTTTAAGTTTTGTCAAATAATTTTTCTCCATTTATTGGGATGATAAAATGGTTTCTCTTTTGTAGTCTATTGATACAACAAAGTAAATTTATTGATTTTTAAATGTTGAAACAAGCCTAACATATCTGGGATGAACCCTCTTTTGTCATGATATACTATTCTTTTTTATATATTTCTTGAACTGATTTGATAAAATGTTATATAGGATTTTGCATTTATATTAATGAGAGATACTGGTCTTTAGTTTTATTTTGTGTAAGGGCTTTGTCTGATTTTCAATATCAGAGTAATGGTGGAATCTTTCATTTCTGGAAGAGTTTGTGTAAAATTAATAACATTTCTTCCTTAAGTGTTTAGCAGAATTCACTAATGAAGCAATTTTCTTTTTCTTCTTTTTTAAAAAAGGTAATCATAGTACTTTTAAGGTTATTTTTTCTTGAGTGCACTTCAGAAGTGTGTGTCTTTCATGAAAACCACATGTCATTTTAGTTGCTTATTTACCTGTTTGTCTTCTCCATTAGCTTATTATAGATTCCTTGAGAGAAGGGACCCAGTATTTTATGTTTAAGCCTTCAGATCTTAGTGTAGTGTAAGGCACATGGTAAGTATTTCATAAATATATCTTAAATAAATGAAGAGGTGGATGAATTTCCAGTGGGAACACAAGGAGTTTCATAGGAGAAAACCAGAGGTGGTTTAAGAGGGATTAAGATGAAAGAGGAAGAGGATGCCCACTAAGAAAGGACAGTCAGGAGGAGACAAGGGTAGGGCTGATTAGGAAGGCAGAGTGAGCATCTCGGGGTATTGAAGTAGAAGTTAAGTTGGATTAAGGTAAACCAGAGCTAAGCCAAGGGATTTACTAAACTGAGGAGCTTGGATTTTGGTCTGTGTACATTGGGAAACCATCGAAGGTTTTGGAGAAGGGGAGTTCTAAGGAGCATTCTGGGTTTAAAAGGATGCTTCTGATGGCAAAATGTGGGATTGATTAGAGAAGATGAGACAAGAGGTAACGAAAGCAGTTCCTTGGCTGCTGTGACGCTACTTTAGTGGATACTAACAATGGGGACTCAAACTAGCCATGCTATGGGGGTAGGAAAAAAAGATTTCTCTCAAAAGTAGTGTCCTTAAGATTTATTTCACCTGAGTGGGTGACGCATGAAGAGATGAAACAGAATCCTGAGGTTGGGTGGACTGTAATGCCATTAATTAAGCTGCAGTGACAAGAGAAAGGGCAGGGTTGCTGCAGACGGGAGCCTACCCAGACCAAATGGAGGGTACTGGAGCTCCAGAAAGTCCGGGAAGATTTGGAGCCACGTGCACAGAAGTAAAAGTCAAAGCCACTGAAATAAATGAGAAGAGTGAGTGGGAAGAAGCCCTGGGAATGGATATATACCTAAGAGAAAAAACAATAGAACTGATGAAGTTCTGGCAGAAGGAAGGAAGGGAGCAAGAAAGCATGGAGACGTGATTGTCTTTCAAGAGAGAGTTTCAAGAAAGTGCCGATGATGGGGGAGGTGGTGTAGCAGAGCAGTTAAGAGTCTAGAGCCACGAGTCAGAAAGATTTGCTACAGAATCTCTGTATTAATATTTGTATGACTGTCAGCAGCTAATATTATCTTCATCTGTAGAGTGAAGGCAATCTTATAACCTGTCTCATAAGGCTATTGCAAAGGATAAACGAGAAATAATCATCTTAAAAGGCTTCTCATTTTGCGTGGCAAATAGCAAGCAATCGACATTATCTGCTATGATCAACAGCACTACCGAGCTTCAGGGAGTTTGCAAAGAATGAGGGAGAAGGGGATGTAAGTTTTGCTCCTCTGGAAGGCAAGGCAAAAATTACAAACCTGTAGGATTTACTCTTAGATGTGGGGCTTTTCAAGTCTTCTTGCAATACAGGCATCTTTATAATTCTTATCTGTAGAATATTTGGGCGCGGTGTGTGTGTGTGTGTATAAAAATATTTGATTCTAAATTGGTTTGATAATTTATATGAAAAGAGACTCCAAGGAAAATATCAAGAAGGCTACTATTTCTTCTGGAAAGACTTATGAAAAAAATGCCTCCAAGAAATGAATCAAAGGCAGATACATGTTAATTTTGTTTCCTTTCATTGTTGAAAATTAGTGGTACTTTATCACAGTGTATTATGCTTGTTTATATTTCTTTAAAACAAATAAATAATTTAGATTCTGATCACGATTTGAACTTAAGCCAGCTGGCTTATGAAACCAGCCATTAAATCAACAAAGACCAGATGTCTCTGAATTTTAATGTTCAAGTGGAATGTAAAATATTAAGAATCATTTAGCATTTTGATTTATCCTTTGATAGTGTAATCAAATTAATGTTTTAAAAATTACCTATAGAATTGGAAAGGAGATTGTGAAGTATCAGATACAATCTCAAAAGTTTTAGCATGATTTTGAAAAATGTATTTTAAATGTCCTTGAATGTTAGGAAAGCCATTTTGCTTGGAATAGAGCAGTGAGTATAATCGGCTACACGGCACAACACACACGTAATCCATAACACATGTGTTATGGGTACAGATTCCCTTTTAGAGTGAATGCCCATATAGCATCCTGAACTGGTAGAGAGCTTTCAGCTTTTCCACCCATTCTGTGACTTCTGCAAAGTAAACACAACTGCTTAGTTACGTCTTTTTGTTTGTGTCCACGTTTATTCCAGGAGAGCTAAGTGGCTGACTTTCCTCCAAGGCACCAACGTCCTTCCTCCAGAGCCACAAGCCCTAGTTTCATTCTTCTGGATGAAGAAGATATAAACAAAAGCTATTTTTAACTTCCTCCTTTGCTACCCTTTCAAGGCCCGATAGCAGACCCTACCTTTGATTACTGGTGCGGGTCTACTCTGGTCATCGAATATTATACAATAAACTGTTTACATAGCAGCCCTTTTTACAGGTTTTAAATCTTCCCTAGCTGCCAGTTTCTGAAGCAGAGCCTGCCAGCTGGCAGACAGAGAGGTGCTTGTGTTCTAGTTGATTGAGGTAATTAACAGCCCAAACTGTCAGAAGGTGACAGCAGGCAAAGACTTTTTGCCCTGGGGTCACAGCTGGCTCCAACAACTTGCTCCTGATTTACCAGTAAAACTAATAATGTAAGGAATATTGGTATTAACTTATAAAATCAAGGGTCAAGCTGAGATTCTGGTCTGTACCCCACATTCACTGGCAGCAAATTAGCGATCAGGTCTTGCGGTTACTCTGTCTTGTAGTGACTCTGCCCTCTTAAACGACCCCTGCGAAAATCAGCACGTGCCTGTTGGGGGCAACACTATGTGGATTTTGGTCCACTTAAAGAAGCAAAGTGGTGTCTTTCACTTTGATTTCTTTCCGTAAGTGTAGCTCTTAATAGGATATAGTTTTTTTGTTGTTGGTTTTCTTTTTTCTTCCATTTTTATAGGAGTCTAGTTGATTTACAGTGTTGTGTTAGCTTCAGGTGTACAGCAGAGTGAATCAATTATACATATACATATATCCACCCTTATTTTTAGATTCTATGGGAAAATAGAGGCCATTACAGCGTATTGAGTGGAGTTCCCTGTGCTACACAGCAGGTTCTTATTAATTATTTATTCCTCCCCCCCCAGATATAATTTTTTTTTTCATGTTTAAGAAAATCAAACCATCAGGCATTAGCAGATCATGCTTAGAGCAGGTATGCATGTACATATGTATGCATGTACGTATGTATTTTTGGTACAGAGTTTAGTTTTTATTGTTGTGTGTTTGGCTAGGTGCAGATATTAGATGATCAGCATTAGATAATACTTATACTTAATTTTGCTTTGCAGTTCAGATCGAGCAATACTCTTATTCGTAGTGCTATATTTTCCTCTGGTGAGCCTAGGTCAGAAGTGGAGGTGGAGGATGCAGGGGGACAGACTAGATGGATGGATAGATGGAGAGACAGACAGACAGATAGATCCAGATATATATCCTAAGCCTATTTTTTAAAATGATACTGATCTGTAAGGTATGATCGTTATTATCAGAGACTTTTCAAAATTTTAAGAGAAAAATGCAGGGCCTTGCTCATCTGAATTGAATCTTACCTTCCCAAATTTTATTCTACCTTTCTAGCAAAGGTCATGTCTGCTGTTCCAGGGGATAGAAACAATGACCACTTCACGTAGAAATTTTCTTTCCCCCATAAATTGCTAGAGGCTGTGTGCCATCATGAACTTACGACTTATCAAAACAATAATCATTAGATTTGTTTATTTATTCATAAAATAAATAAAAACAACTTTGGGAACTTATGAGAGAAATTACATGAATATGAAAGTTTAGCTTTTCTGAAAGTGAGTCTTGTGCCTGTGGTCTCACAGAGATTTTAAATGCATTTCCAAACAAAGGGGCTCCTTTGAATTTCAGTCCAGTCTCTGGTCTCAGGCATTCAGGAGACTGAGTGTGGAAATCCAGAATAAGAAACTTAACAGGTTACCTTGTTGAATCTCCTTGTCTTTGACACCTGAATAAAGTAAAAAGCTAAGGTGGATCAAGTGAGTATGTTTTTGGTTTTTTTTTTTTACATATTTATTTATTTGGCTGTGTTGGGTCTTTGTTGCAGCAGGCGGGCTCTTTTGTTGCAGCATGCGGGCTTCTCTCTAGTTGTGGCATGTGGATTTTTTCTCTCTCCAGTTGTGGCGCGTGGGCTTAGTTGCCCCGCGACATGTGGGATCTTAGTTCCCCCACCAGGGATCAAACCCTCATCCCCTGCGTTGGAAAGCGGATTCTTTACCACTGGACCACCCGGGAAGTCCCAAGTGAGTAAGTTTTTAAACCAACTAATTTGTTGACTACGGATTAGAACGTTGTACAAGAACACTGAGGGAGAAAAATAACTAAGACATGGTTTCTATTGTCGAAGAAGTTTAGTGTCTAGGTGGGGAGAGAAAGATTAAATCATAAAAATAAATAAGAATGTTATGATCTAAGATGTGCCACGAGGCTTGCAGGGTAATGAGTCAGTGAGAAAAGACTGGGAGGTAGGTGAGACGGGATGTTCTGGGGATGGTGGCAAACCAGCTGGAAAGATGCATAGGTTACAGGTAGATGTGTCAGGTAATGTGAAATTCTAAGGAGTTTGCAATTTATTCTATGAGAATGACACACCATTGAAGGTGGATGAGTTGGGAGTAATATGATCACAGGGATATTTTAGGAAGGTCATTTTAAGGAAAAATTTGAGGAAAACTGGAACAGTGATTCTCAAAATGAATTTTTACCTGAACTTGAAGAACTATCTCACTCTGATCATGGTAGGATGGTTGTCATGTGTCCTAGGGGTGCTCCTTGCTGACTGTTGAAATCATTGGTGTAGAGGAAGAAGAGGTTTCCATTAAAAGTTAAAGTGGAGGAAGAAAGTGAGAAGGATCTTGACTAGAGGATGGAGACAATGGAAAACAGGAATAAAATTCAAGGGATGAACATGAGTCACTTGAAAGAAGAATCTAAAGGAATAGCTCAAGTCTGAAAATAGCTTAGAAGATGGAATGAAAACCTGAAATTTACTGTGACAAGTAGACAAAGGGAGATTGTTATAGACGTTCAATGATTGATGATCTGGTTCTTTGATACACTAAATGCTGTTGCTTATCTTGTGCCTCTTGGAGAACCAATTAGAACCTGCTATGATATATTCATTGAATTGCTCTCCAATGGTCATATTCTCACCATGAAATTCTATGGCCAGATTATGAATGGGCTTGAAGAACCACCCAATGGTTTTCAGCAGAAGGATGTATTAGTACTTGTAGCAGATTCCCCTGGATGCAGGAAGCAGATGGTATTAGAGAGACATCAATAGTTGTGTGGAGATCATTTAGGAGCTTAATGGGACCCTGATGGGAAAAGATAGTTCTGGAGTCGACCTAAGTGATAGTAATGGGAGATGCACGGATGGAGATATTAAATAGGTTAGGACTTGCTTCCCCCCTCCCCCAGCCCTGGCCCCGCCCCAGATGTGGAGGGGAAGAATGGAAAAAAGGCTTTCAGCTTGGGCACCTGGCTGGACGGTGGTGCGTTAACTACTGAATACACCAGTTAATGATAATGTATAGAAAAGCAAGAACACAAAATTTTAGTGTTTTGATAAAATGTATGGGGTACATGATTATTTGGGCAGCCATTGGGAGCCAAGATAGCTTAATTATAACACATTCACATCTAATACATAAGTCTACCAGGTCCTAGAGTTTATTTTGGCCTGAGATGTTTTCCCTAACAGTGTCACTTAATAATAGGACATATAGGGAAAGGACCAGCCACAGATGTCCACTGGAATCCCACAGCCTGCAAACTGTCTTTCACATCTCTAATCTCCTAACACTTTTTTAGTTTATAATCTCCAATAATACCTCTCCCTCAAGGATCCCTCTGAAAGTTTATTGGGGATTATCTTTGCAGAATTAGAATTGCCCAATATTGTGTTAATTTATGGTTTGACAAACATGTCAAAATAAATATCAGCTTTTACAACTGGGCTAAAGAGGCAGTTTTCTGTTTAAAAAGCTAGGCTCTTCAGTCACCATTCACCGGCACTTATCAGATACAGTATTTGTTTAGCTCATACTTTATTGAGAATGTTCATCTTTGTGACTCAGCCTAGACTGTTGTAATTTGCTCTTCATTAGAATTATTTAGAAAATGCAGTAAGTAAAGAAGATAATTTTTCAGCTATTTAATGTGCTTTCATATAGAGCAGTGGTTCCAAATAGTTCTATAATAAGATTTCTTTATATAACTTTTTATATTCTCTAAACATTTCAAGTTTTAAAGTTTTCTATTAAGCTTCATTATCAAGTTATAACTTTTTTCACTTTTTATCAGAGTTTCTGATTAACGTAAAATTACCAATGTTACCCAATGAGTCCATAAATTTCCAGTCTAAATTAAAGAAACGTGACATGAGGGTTAGTCTGTGAAACTTCATCTTAGGTAAATGTAATATTTCAGTTAAAAGATATTAACAGTGACTCATCAGCTTTTATCAGTTAGGATCCAATTTGGTCGAATTTAACAAGGCCCAAAATAAGAGTGGCTTAAAACCGGTTTATTTCTCTTTAGCCTAAAATCCCAAAGTAAGGATTCTAGGGCTGGCATGACAGTTCTGCTCCACGCAGCTCTGAGGGAACCATAGCACTCCAGCATCATCCCCAGGTGTGGTAGGCTGATAATGACCTTCAAGGATATCACGCCCTAACCTGGGACCTTAAATGTTACCTTATTTAGGAAGAGAGTCTTTTTAGATGTGATTAAGTGAAGGATCTTGAGATGGGGGAGATTATGTAGGATTATTCATATGTGGGTCCTAAATGCCAGCACGTGTATCCTTGTAAATGGAGGTAGAGGGAGATCAGACACACACACACACACACACACACACACACACACACACACACACACACACACACAGAGGAGAAGGTAATGCGAAAACAGAGCAGAGAGAGATTTGAAGATTTTGGCCTTGGAGGTTGGAGTAATGTGGCCACAGCATTCCATTCTAAGTTTTGAATTCAAAGAGTAGATTCTTCCCTAGAACCTCTGGAAGGAGTGTGGTTCCAGACACCTTGATTTGAACTTCTAGTCTCCAGAACTGTGAGAGAATAAATTTCTGTTGTTTCAAGTCACCAAGTTTGTGACTTGTAATTAGTTACAGCAGACACGGAACACAAATACACTAGGATATGGTATATATTCTCATGGTTCAAGATAAGCAAACATCTCATTCATCTTCTAACCAAGGATGTGTAGAAAGAGAAATGTATATATTCATTGACTCACTTATTCATTCAACAAATATGTATGGAGAACCTGTTATATGGCAGGCACTGTCCTGGATGTTTGGAATACACCCATGTAAAACAAAAAGACTCCTTTCTTCTTGGAACATGTTTTCTAGCAGGGGAAGACAAATGAAGATAAACCATAAAAAGCAAATTATATATCATATTAGAAGGTGAAAACTTCAATGGAAAAAATAAAACCTACAGCACAGTAAAAAGAATTGAGAGGGTCATTTTAAAAGCTGGGCAAGCTGCAGTTTAAAAATAGATTGGTCATGGTAGTCCTCACCTCATTGAAAAGGTGGGATTTGAGAGGGTAAAAGTTAACCAGAAGAGCTCTCCAGGAAGAAGAAGTGTATAGAGCAAGGATTTTGAGATATGAAAATGCCTCACATGTTTTGGAAACAGCAAAAAGGCCAGTATGATGATGGAAGACAGTAAAAATGGTAGATGAGGTCAGGATGGGAAGGAGGGGACCATTAAGTAGCATCCTCTAAGTTATAGTAAGGTCTTTGATTATTCAGTTGGGCAGCTATTGGAAGGTATGAGCTGAAAAGTGACATGATCTAATTATTAAAAGGATCATTCTACCTGCATTGTTGAGGATAGACTGTAGGGGATCAGGGTAGGCTCAGAGAGACCTATTAGGGGGATTATTGTGGCAATCTGGGCAAGATCTAACAGTGGTTCAGATTACAGTTGTACAGTAGAGATGGAGGGAAATGATTAATTTCTGGAGAAATCTTGAAGAAGTTAACAGATTCTCAGAAGATTGACTAGGACGTCTGAGGGGAAAAAGAGAAATGAAAGATGACTCCAAAGATTTGAAGTTGACCAACTAAAAGGTTGATAATATTACCAAGTAAGATGATACTAACGAGTAGATGAGGTTGGTAAGTGAGGATTTGGTGGGGTGGGGGTAGGTGGTGAGGGGAAGGTCAGAGTTTCAATAGTGTTTGAGCTATTAGCCATCTGTACAGTGATGCGAAGTGTGCATCTGAATATATGAATCTGGGCGAGAGGTCTGCCAGGGAGACTTCTGCTTCCTGCGATAACATACTAGCTTATTTCAAAGCAGTACTCTTAGCAAGAATAACTAGAAAATCTGGGCAAATTTTTAAAATAATTGTTTGAAGGTACTGATAAGCTCCCAAAGCAGCAAAGATTTGAGAGAATTCCTTCAGACAGAAGTGAAATGATTCTGATGGGAGCGTGGAGATGCATTAATTAAAACATTAGAAACAGTGAGTTTTGACATGTTTTCTGAGAATTCAACAGAGTGGAGAAAAGAAATGAGATGGTAACTGGCAAGGTAAGTGGGGTCAGAAGAAGATTCTTTTAAAAATGGATGAAATAGAATGTAAATTGGTGCAGCCACTATGGAGAACAGTATGGAGGTTCCTTAAAAAACTAAAACTAGAACTACCATATGATCCTGCAATTCCACTCCTGGGCATATATCTGAAAAAAACTCTAATCTGAAAAGATACCTGCACACTTATGTTCATAGCAGCACTATTTACAATAGCCAAGACATGGAAGCCACCTAAGTGTCCATTGACAGATGAATGGATAAAGAAGATGTGGTACATATATACAATGGAATACTACTTAGCCATAAAAAATAATGAAACAATGCCATTTGCAGCAACATGGATGGACCTAGAGATTATCATACTAAGTAAAGTAAGTCAAAGACAAATATCATGTCACTTATATGTAGAATTTTAAAAAATGACACAAATGAACTTATTTACAACACAGAAAAAGACTCACAGACATAGAAAACTAACTTGTGGTTACCAAAGGGGAAAGTGGGGGAGGGATAAATTAGGAGTTTGGGGTTAACATATACACACTACTGTATATAAAATAGGTAAACAACAAGGACCTACTGTATAGCACAGGGTATTATACTCAATATCTCATAATAACCTATAGTGAGAAAGAATCTGAAAAAGAATATATATATGGATAACTGAATCACTTTGCTGTACACCTGACACTAACATAACATTGTAAATCAACTGTGCTTCAATAAAATAAATATATAAATAAAAATGGGTGAAATATAATCACGGTCGTATTCTTTTGAAAATAATCAAGTAGAAAGGAAAAGTATCGACGATTTAGGACAGACGGGGAGGATGATTGGCATGAAGTTCTGCAGAAGGCAGGGGAAGTGGGATCACCGCCCACGTGGAGCAATTGGCAAGAATGACAGACATTAAGGAGGTTCCTGAGCGCTGCACATAACACGTTCCTTCACACCATTGACCAGAACTTCAACGTGTGACCACATCTACTGACTGTAAGAGAGATGGAGAGTGTTGATCCTCATTCTTATTGGCTATCTGCCTCTGCACAGCTTTTTTTTTTTCTTTTTTAATTTTTGAGGAAGGAGCAGCAGACATAAGTTTAAGTGGGGAGGGGTGAGGGGAGCACACATGCTGCTGTTTTGTCAACTACTACAGTATTAAGGCTTGGAGGGTCTACAGACAGATATTTAGCTTTCTGGTATCAAATAATAATAATAATTCATCTAGCTGAGATGGGTTTGTTTTGTTTTGTTTTGTTTTGTTGCGGTACGTGGGAGCACAGGCTCCGGACGCGCAGGCTCAGCGGCCATGGCTCACGGGCCCAGCCGCTCCGCGACATGTGGGATCTTCCCAGACTGGGGCATGAACCCGTGTCCCCTGCATTGGCAGGCGGACTCTCAACCACTGCGCCACCAGGGAAGCCCTAGCTGAGATGGTTTTAATAAATTATGATAAACTCGAGTTGAAGGGAATTAGCAGGTATTTAATTATGTCAATCCTTTGGTAAGTTATCTCCTTAAACCTTTAGTTATCCCATCAGGCAGGCCTTATGTTGCTTATTTAATTGATGGGTAAACTGAAGTTCAGACTGGTTAATAATTACTTGAATTTACATAGTCAATAATGCCAGATATAAACTTAGGTCTATCCAGCCTGAATACACTATTTCCACAGCCTTTAGGTACCTTGGAACTATATCTTTAAAATAATCCCTGTCCTCCAGCATTTTCATTTCATGACGTATGTAAGTCAAATCATTATGCTGTACATCAATTGTATCTCAATAAAAATGAAAGAAGAAAAAGAAAAAAGACACAGTTAAGAGAGTACTACATATAGAATGGATAGACAGCAAGGTCCTACTGTATAGCACAGGGAACTGTATTCAATATCTTGTGATAAACCATAATGGAAAAGAATATGAAAAAGAATGTATATATATGTATAACTGAGTCAATTTGCTGTACAGCAGTAATTAATACATTGTAATTCAACTATACTTTAATAAAAAATAAATTTAAAGAAAAAGAGAGAGTACTACAGAAATTTCCAGGTGACAAAATATTTTAGCTGTTTCAATATCCTGACAGAAATTCATGATGCTTTAAGAATATTTGTGCAGTGATTAAGTCTTAACCCAGCCAAAACATTTAATTAGTTGCGAAACGATAGATGCCATTACAAGGATGGTATTTCTTGTGCCAGAGATTCAGCGTGAAATTGTTCCCTCAGTCTAAAAAGAATATATTCATTCCTATGAGATATCATTATTTTAATTTGTTAATATGCCTTCAACTTTACTAATGCTTCCCTTGTCACAATCTCTTCTTTCATTGTGCTTTTACTTCAGAAAAAGATTAATTTCTTAGTGTAGAAACATGTTTTGATTATTTTCTTTGTGATAGAAATTTAAAGCATTTATTAGAAGTATTAGCTATTATGTGGCTATTTAGTAGTTTATGACTATTCCCACTACAAAGTTTAAACTTTGCTCTCTTAAATAAATTTGTGAGTGGAAAAGTAGCTTCAAGAAGTTAGTCATCTATTTTCTAAATTTTGATGCATGAACATAACATAATGGTGAGAAACTTAAAGCTTTCCTACTAAGATGAGGAATAAAGCAAGGATGTCCCCCCTCACCCCCCTTTTTAACATCATATTGGAAGTTCTAGCTAATGCAGTAAGACAAGAAAAGGAAATAAAATGTATATGGATTGGGAGGTAAGTAAGTAACAAAACTGTCTTTGTTTGCAGATGGCATGATCATCCATGTTGAAAATCTGGCTTTCCCAGATTCAAATCCAGTCATGATATTCCATTTATTGCTCCCTGTTATCTTCAGATGAAGACATACCAGACTCTTCCAGACTCTTTAAGACTTTGTCTCAGCCTTCCTCTCTAGTGTTATCTTTCCTATTCTATATCCTAGCTCCCTATACTTCAGCTGTTCCAAACTTCTTTCAGAACCCCAAACATGCAATACTGTATTCTCACCTTCGAGCACACTTGTCTTGGGCCTTGGAATACCCTTACTTTGGTCCTTCATTTGGATACTCTCCACGTATCCCTCAAGACTTAGCTCAGGCATCCCCTCCAAGACACTCCCTTTGAAGGTCAGCCTTAATCAGAATCTCCTCACAGGTTCTCCCCTAATAGCACTGGACTCTCTCTGCTCAAGTCTCACCACATTACACTCTGTTGTAGTTACCAGTTTATGCGCCTGCCTCTGTACTTTCCTCAGTAACTAGAAGCGTCTTGAGAGCAGGGATTTTTCTTAATCATCTTTATATCCTTGGCCACGGCATCGTTCCTGGATATAGGTTATAATCAAGGTTAATCATATGAATAAATGATCAAGTGACTAAGTAAAAACATTTCCAAACTCACTTTGAAAATATTTCTTACGTGTATCTTTCCTCTCTTTACCCACTGGCATTTTTCATTTCAGTTTTTATCCATTACAAATGGAACGCTGTAATGATGCCTAAGAAATTTCTTTGAATATAAGGTCCCTTCCCTCTTTCCTTTATTTTGTTCTATAAACACACACACACACACACACACACACACACACACACTCCTCTTCTACTTCTATCCTGAAGACTATTATACTAGACTTTCTTAAACACTGCTGTCTCTATTCACTCCCTTGATCATTTTTTTTGCCAGTAAAGCTCCACTAATTCAGATTATATTCATTTACCTCATCCATGAAATGTTCCCTCACTATTCTAGCTCTGAGATTTGAAATCCTTCAGCTGAATTCCTTCAGTTTTTGTTGTGCATACCTCAAATTTTGCCACGAATGAATGTACAACATGGATTATAGTCCGAACCAGATTATGAATCTCTTGGGAGAAAAGATTGCATTTTATATGTTTACACCCTCTACAGAATAGAATCTTGAATTGAGAACATAGTAGGTGCTCAGCAAATACTTAGTGATTGATTCCATGGTATTTGTTTGGAATTATTTATTGGCGTTTTCATGAAAATATTCTTAGACACAAATTGGATGCTCACACATTAAGATGTTTCATCTTTTTTCAGTAGGACCTTGTGGATTTCTGCATTTTTGTTTACACTACACTTTTGTGTTCATCTCCAGGTATCTGTGCAGATGTTTGGTTAGAATCTTACTGTGTTAAGATCTTAAGATGTAAGGCTAAAGAACAAAAAGTTAAGCACCTAGTGTAGAATGATCCCTGGGTCTTATTCCAGCTGAATAACCTCAGGCAAGTTACTGAATTTCAAAGCCTCAGTTTCCTTGTCTGTAAAGTAGAGAAAATGAGTTCCTATTTCATAGACTATTGGGAGAATTAAAAGACAAGGAGCATCTGTCAACTTCAAAGAAAAGAACTGTGGAGAGGGGCTTCCCTGGTGGCGCAGTGGTTAAGAATCCTCCTGTCAATGCAGTGGACATGGGTTCGAGCCCTGGTCCAGGAAGATCCCACATGCTGCAGAGCAACTAAGCCTGTGTGCCACGACTACTGAAGCCCATGTGCCTAGAGCCCATGTTCCACAACAAGAGAAGCCACCGCAATGAGAAGCCTGTGCACCACAACGAAGAGTAGCCCCCGCTTGCCGCAACTACAGAAAGCCCGTGCCCAGCAACGAAGACCCAACACAGCTAAAACTGAATAAAATAAAATTAATTAATTAAAAAAACAATTAATTAGAACTGTGGAGAGTGAATTGTATATCCAGCAAAACTATCCTTTAGGAATGAAGACACTCTTCTATGAATGGAAACAAAAAAGAATTTGTTACTAGCAGATCACCCTTAAAGAAAGGCTAAAGGAAGTTCTTCAGATGAAAAGGAGAAGATGAGTGAAAAAACCATGGAGCATCAGAAAGAAAGAACCATGGAAAGAACAGAGATATGGGCAAATATAATAGACTCTTATTCCTCATGTGTTTTACAAGTATACAATGTCCCTTTTTTGTCCATTATGATGTTTTTAATTTTAATTTAATTTTAATTGCCTTTTAAATTTAATTTTATTAATAACAACAACAAAAAAGACATGGAGCATCTAAAATATTTAGCATAGTGCCTGACACAGAACAAAAGTGCTTGATATACACTAATTTTTATTATAAAAAAGATTCGGGGCTTCCCTGGTGGCGCAGTGGTTGAGAGTCTGCCTGCCGATGCAGGGGACACGGGTTCATGCCCCGGTCCGGGAAGATCCCACATGCTGGGGAGCAGCTAGGCCCATGAGCCATGGCCGCTGAGCCTGTGCATCCGGAGCCTGTGCTCCGCAACGGGAGAGGCCACAATGGTGAGAGGCCCGCGTACTGCAAAAAAAAAAAAAAAAAAAAAAAAAAAAAAAAAAAAAAAGATTTGACGATCAAGTCCAAACTTCTATAAGGCAAATAAGATCTAGAGAGTCATATGACTTGCTGAAGACCACTAGTTTATGAGAGAAATGGCCTGGAAAAAACACAGGTCTCCTGACACTGAATCTAATGTGTCTTCTAATTCCTTATTGCTTTGCAGTCTGACTAGAGTCTGAGGATTCTCTGAGGGCCTTGTGAGTGTGTTCTACTTTATCTTATTATAGATGTGTATCACTCTGGGAGAGTTTGACATGCATAATTTTGGAATTAAAAGAATAAAACAAAAATATTTATTTCATCATAGCCAGTTGCTTTTTCAAAGGGACCTACAGAATATGTTTTTACATGTACATTGATGCAAATTTCATTTAAATTTACCCTGAACTGAGTTGTAATCATATTTTCGGAAATGTTAACATTGTTCTGGGTTAAGTACAGTGGTATTTTTATCTTATGGGAGCTTATTGCTTTATTTCAGAGGTTTGTTTTTTTTTTAATTCTACTTTGAGTTTAAGAATGCTCATAATTTTCCTCTTCAAAACAGATCCTACAGGCAATTTTAAAGAACACTTTTTCAAAATATAAAAAGAATGCCTGACTCCATTTTATGTTTGTGTTTAAATGATGGAAAGCAAGGAAATTCATTACAGACTAGTTTCCAAGGCAGGGGTGGGGTGGGAGTGGGTAGTGATCTGCAATAAACTTTTAATAGAACTTTGAAGGTAAAACTGTACTATTTATCGGGAAGGATACTTTTCCGTATTTTTATGAATATTCAGCTATAACAATAATGATTTGTTTGGCTCCTTTAGAATCATAGGTCTTTTGAGAGTAAGAAAGATTCCCCCAGAGAGAGATGAATCAACTCTCGTGCATTGGTAAGAAATGAATCCCAATTCCTTCTTGTTTTTTTTTCCTTCCAAAAATATTGTATAAATGAGGAAGTAGTGCCAAGGGCCTATTAGTAATAGTTATTTCCTAATTGCAGCGGGAAGCATCCTGCCTGTTTAAATAAATATTGTTAACTCTGACCTCTCACTTTGCCAGGACTGATAAGGCCATTGTTTGGCCTATATGGAGCACATACAGTATACACAGCGTGGAGAGAAGCAGGAAAACAGGAAACAATAAATCAGAAATTAGAGCCCTGATTGTTGTAGCTAATTACATCAGGCTTCTGCTTAATTTCTCACTCTGTCATTCTAACCTGATTTTCTTGCCAACAGACTGCAAATTGCTGGTGTCACGTACATTCAGCAAACAATAATCCTTAGTTACTGTGACTGACAAATGAATGAGCAGAAGATAGTTTATTATGCAAGGATGAACTGAGACATTCACCAGATACCTGCCTGGATGCTTTTTTAATTCACTTACCTAGATGTGCTGCATGATACATTTCTCCAGGAGCGGAGATTTTGGCATCAAGACAGCTTAATTAGATTTGTGGCTTGGTTTGATAATAGTGAACAAGAAGAAAAGATGGTCCTGCGAAAGGAAGGGAGGAAAGAGGTTGGCTTGGACAAAGAAAGAGATAAAGTGGTAACTTAGCTATTTAAGTCAAATCTGAAAATAATACGTTTAGGGTGAGTGAGATTAGTCAGCACATTATTGAATGCTAATCTTGTCTACACATAAATGTGGTGAGCTAACTTAGTATTTTCAACCCATTATGGCTTGATAACTGAAATTCTAAATCACGTGTGTTAAGAAAGAATGATAAAAGTGAGACGTTCTTATTCAAAATTAATTGTTGAATTACTCCCAGATTCTACTTCTGTATGTAGATTATACATGTCAATTCAGTTTTCCAGGATCCCAGTCCAGTGTTGTTTACACAGTCTAAAATCAACTTTCCTTTCCTCTAACGATTTTACAAAATTTACATGGCTTCCATACTTTAAACAACTGTGTTAGAGCCCCTGAAGATGGAATATGGAAGAACTAATTGAGGAGAATTTTCACTCTGTTGTTATTTGATAAATTTTCATATTCTGGGTATATTTTCTACCTTTATAGTAGTGTTTGCTTATTAGATCATCCAACTGCTGAGAGGATCCAGAGCTGGCAACCTACTTCGCCCAGGCTCTCTGCTTCTTTGGTGCTTAATAAAGAATTATATTATTTTGTTTAACTGAAAGTACTGTGTATGCTAGCTATTTAGAATGAAACTGGTTTTCGGCTTAAAATAAAATTTACTTCAGCCCATTTCCCATGGGCTCTGCTTTTACCACTGTCTTGCTTTGGTGTCGTTTTCAGGGGAAGAGAAAGTGAACTCAACACAGGGAAGTGGGGGGGATCGCAACAGACCCTTCCCCAAGTCACAAAGGATGTGGCAGAGCAGCGGGGTCCCGTTTTTGGAAACCACTGTTTCACTTGGTAAAGCAAGGGTCAGAGTTAACTATTTATTTAAATATGGAGGTGATGTCTTACTTGCCAATGATGAAGTTGGAATGTAGGCCAATTGAGCATCCCGGAAATTGGTCAAAGGGCCAAAAAATAGAGTAGAATGGGCCAACATAGGTGCTGGTCCAAAGAAGAGAGGGAGAAGCATATTTTATTCTTAGTGTCTTTGAATATTTCTTCTGTATAATGTGTTTAAACCTCTCTGAACCCCAAGCTGACTTTCTAAGAGTCCATCTTAATATTTTTTTTCTTTTATCCATGTTTTCAGGCATATGTGATAAATATGTGTTAAATACCCCTTGTGTGACTGTTGTTCCCTGCAGGGGAGAAAGCTTAATATAGGAGAAATGAATCACAAAGTCATTGCTCTCAAAAGCAGTTTAAGGAGGCACACTTGAATTTCTAAAAGATGTGTTAAATATCACAAACCGGAACATAATCTTCTAGATACCTAAATGTGTGGTATTGACAGTTAGGACTGTGGAATTTAAAGGGACCGAATTTTTCAGAGAAGGCTTAAGGGATATAATTTGGCATGAACTTGGAAGGATAAGTAGCATTTGGATAGCTAGAGAGAAAGGAGGAGGCATTTTAAGCAAGGAAATTTTTTTTTCTTTCTTTCTTTCTTTCTTTTTTATTGAAGTATCTAATTTCAGAACATTTTCATCACCCATCCTGTACCCATTAGCAGTCACTTTCGTTTTCTTTTTTAATTTTATTGAACTATAGTTGAGTTACAATGTTGTGTTAATTTCTGCTGTACAGTGAAGTGACTCAGTTATACATATATATTCTTTTTCATATTCTTTTCCATTATGGTGTATCACAGGATATTGAATATAGTTCCCTGTGCTCTACAGTAGGACCTTGTTGTTTATCCATCCTATATATAAAAGCTTACATCTGCTAACCCCAAATTCCCACTCCATCCCTCTCCCAACCCCCTCCCGCTTGGCAACCACGAGTCTGTTTTCTATGTCTGAGAGTGTTTCTGTTTCATAGATAGGTTCATTTGTGTCATATTTTAGATTCCACATATAAGTGATATATCATATGGTATTTGTCTCTCTTTGTGACTTGCTTTGTATGATAATCTCTAGTTGTACCCATGTTGCTGCAAATGGCATTATTTCATTCTTTTTATGGCTGAGTAATATTCCATTGTATATATGTACCACATCTCCTTTATCCACTCCTCTGTCGATGGACGTTTAGGTTGTTTCCATGTCTTGGTTATTGTGAATAGTGCTAAGCAAGGAAAACTGATTAGAAGAAGTGGGTAAAAGACATGGCAAAACTGGAAATAGGGAAATGGGTGGTAAGGAGGGAAAGGGGGGAAGTGTGGTTGGATGGATAGAGAAAATGGGTCAGATATCGAGCATCACAGGAAGGGTTTAGACTTAGTGTTGCAGGTAATGAGACTTCTCAGGGATCCCAGATTAGGGAGAGGAGAGGCTGGAACGAGCATATCAAATTAGAAGACCATTCAAAGTATCTAAGTTTGATGTGAGGGTCTAGTCTAGGTGTTGATAGTGAGAGGAAAACAAAACAAAACAAAACATGAACTCAAAAGCAGAGATTGGCAGACAGGATGAGATTCCATGGAGAAGATAAAGGGGAGGGTTGAGTCAAAAATGACAGATTTGCCACTTGGAAGAATTATCTTTGCTTTGGCGAGAATGGAAAATATGGATAAATTGGGAGTTTGGGATTGGCAGACACACACTACTACAGGTAAAATAAATAAACAACAAGCTTCTATTGTATACCGCAGGGAAATATATTCAATACCTTGTAATAAAAAAAAAAGAAAGAAAATTTGGAAGAACAAGAGTTTAGATGGAAAGATGGAAGGGCATCAGTTTCCAAGGAGAGAAGGAGGAAGGGACAGAGTTCTTTAGCTGTCGTGAGTCTTCCAGATGGCTTATCGGTTACAGACACATGTATTAGCACAGACACACAGACTTGTCCGAGGACAGTGGGTGTGACAACTGCGTGAACTGTGTCACACCTGGAAAGGTTTGTTGAGGGGGAGATGACAACCTGATGAAACATTGCCAAATGCTGCCCCTTGAATACCAGAGACAGCACGATGTTCAGGACAGGGGAGGGCACATGTGTACAGAAGAAGCCACCACAAAGAACTGTGCCTTCTAGATGGAGATGCTTCTTAGACTCCCACTTCCTCATCAACTCTGGTCAACTCTAGTCTTCAAAGTGCCCCAGGATGGTGGTTCTTACATCTGCTCTGCTTGGGTTTGGTGAATTCTGCTGGTTGACTAGTATGTGACTGGCCTGTCTCCCACTTTGCTTTTACTTTAAATAGTAGGCTTTGGGGTCAAGTGTCTGACCTCATCCCAGCCTCTCGTGATTGGCCTTGCAGCTCCTGAGTCACCGGTCTCCACTGGAAGGGACTCACCAGTTCAGAATAGTTATCGAGATAATCTTCCATTTCTCCCACTTCTTTGACACCTGAACCTCTACAACACTAGACAAAAAAGACTGATACTTCCACTGGTCCCTTTGCTTTTACTCTCTTCACCCCTCCCTGCCAGATGGCTTAGGGCCAAAAATCAAAGTGGAAGCATTTGCACTTTTTGCATTTGCCTCTATGACAATTTCACACTTTTGTGCAACAGAAAAGGGTATAAGTGTGAATTGCGTGACTTGATGGTTCCATGTGAATACAATAGGGAGAGCACAAGCATACATCCTTATCCAAGGCAGTTCATATTAACCCAGATCCCGTTTGGAGGTGCAGGGAGAGTCTGAAGATTCAGATCACTCCCCAAAGGAGAGCCATGCGTACCACCTTTGATCGTGACAGGAGGGATCCTTCTAAATGAAACCAAGATAAAATTCGAGGTTGAATTTTGTACATGAGCCAATCAGTTTTACGGAGCCCAAGGCTTTGTTTGCAATGTCCAATGAAGCTAAGACTTAAGGTAAGTCATTAATCTGGTTTTATTTTTTTATCCTGTTTAAAAGCCAGTGTTAACAGAACTTGTGTTAAGATCAATGTATTGGACCACATTTTGAAGGTAGAATGGTAGTCGGTCAAGGCTGGCCCGAACTGACATTACGGGAAAACTTGTTTTATTCTCCCCCTTTCTTTCCCCATAGACTTTAAACTGTTCTCTCTCTACGCAATTTTCATTGGTGAATGCTTTGCTATAAATGGGGTGCTCTGTAAGAGTTCAAAATTTTGATTTTAATCATGATTCCCAGAATACTTAACTTTTAAAAGAGCCTCAGAATCTTCCCTTGTTCTTTTTAAACAAAATTTGTAATATTCTTGCTTTCTTGGACCCTGATGACATCATAAATGAGAATGTAACTGGAAGCGTATGCAACTCACTACTGCAGCTCTACCACACCTGTGCTGCACCATGTCTGTAACAGACTGGGCTGAGTGCCCAAGCAAGCGCCTGTAAACGAGGTTGCTTCAGGCAAGATCCCGCTGGGGAGGAATACTGCTTTCTCTTTAAAAACTATTAGGTCTTGGGGCTTCCCTGGTGGCGCAGTGGTTAAGAATCCGCCTGCCAATGCAGGGGACACGGGTTTGAGCCATGGTCCAGGAAGATTCCACATGCTGCAGAGCAACTAAGTCCGTGCACCACAACTAGTGAGCCCACGTGCCACAACTACTGAGCCTGCATGCCGCAACTACTGAGCCCACGTGCCACAACTACTGAAGCCTGCGCACCTAGAGCCCGTGCTCCACAACAAGAGAAGCCACCGCAATGAGAAGCCCGCGCACTGCAACGAAGAGTAGCCCCTGCTCACAGCAACTAGAGAAAGCCCGTGCGCAGCAACGAAGACCCAACGCAGCCAAAAATAAAATAAATTTTAAAATATGTATATTAGTTTGCTGAGCTTCTTCCTATAAGACCATAAGAACAGAAAGATAGAAGCTAAAGGGAGAAAAGCACAATTTTGCTAAAATCCAGTTAATCCCCCTCATGAAAAAATATTAACAAGAGTTGTGATCTTTGTACTTTGCTGATTTATTCCAAGAGCAAAAAATCCCCTTAATTTTAAGCTTTGTGTCTGGAGATGTTAAAGCATAAGTATTAGTATCTGGAGTTCAGCTGAGGGCTCTGGGGGCCTTCAGGATTCCCCTTATTCATCAGTTCCATCAACCACTTCCTCACCCCCTCAAGGCGCCCCCTATTTATCCATGTCATTGAAACAAAGCAGTGAACTTGCTATGCACACTGGCTTAAATACAATTACTAAAGGAAATTAATTTACAATCATATAGTCACCACAGAATCATTTCTAGGTAGGAATTCCAAAGCCATCACAGTCTAGAAAGGCAAACCCAAACTCAAAATGCAGGTCCCTCTGGACAGCATTTAGAACAGCAATGCAGGACCCTGTGGACAGGTCCCATAGAACAGCAGTCTCTACAACAGTTCTTGCTGTTTCCCAGCCCAGCTCTCTTCACTGTCCCCATCTTCCTACTAACAGAAGTCCACTTTTATCCAAGGGGGCACGCCCAGCCACAGATCAGCTTCCTGGCCTCTTTTGCTGTTACAGATGCCGTGCGACACAGTTCTAGCCAATGGGAGGTTAATAGAAGTTTTTAGGGCTTCTTGGAGAATTATTTCAAAAGAGACAATCGACTTTGCTCTTTCTCATTTTCATACCTGGACAAAAAAATATAACGGTAGAGGTAGTCGCCTTGTGACCGGAAGTGAGGGGTGTGGGGGACCAAAGCTCATGCTGACAGCGGCTGGACAGGAAGACAGGACAGGCTCAGGTCCCTGAAGGCATCTCGAGTCAAAACCATAAAGGTCTCTGTGCAGCCAAGCCTATTCCAGACGGGTATAGTTTCAGAACTGAATTTTTCAGTAATGCTACCAGACATGATAAAAAGCAATTCTGCATGTGTTTATGTTGAAGTACTAAATCTGTTCCTGGGATAAGATCATTAGTATTTATTGTATGCTTTTTAGATATCAGGCACCTGTTCTTAACGCCAATTGATTTCATCTTCATCGCTACACCAGCAGGCAAATGTCATGATGGGTCATTTTACAAAAGAAGAATCTGATGTTCAGAGAGGTTAAAAAAATTTCCCAAGGACACACAGTTCCTGTATCAGATCCCAAAGTCCATTCTCTTTCCACTGTACAATACTGCACATATCTACTGTTACTGCTTCCTAAATTTTATTTTAAATATCTTTATGATGAGATACCTCAAAAATATAGAAAATTATAGAGGATAATATAGCTAACACCGTGAATTCACTCCCTAATACTAAAATTGATCAGCATTTGCCAAATTTGCTTCAAAAATTTCTAAGAAAAAAAAATATAGATCTATTCAAATATAGATCTCTGTACCTCTCCTGTTACAGTTCCTTTTCTATATCTCTTCTGCCGCTCAGCACTAAACACTATCTTGAGGTCACTGTGTACGTTCCCTGCTATTTTCAATAATTTTGTCACACACATTTACAAACTCTCTAAGGCAGGGTTTTGTGTATTTTTAAAACAGTATATTGAATTTATAATTTTCCCCTCAACATTATGCTTTTGAGAATTTGGCATGTTGATACTTGAAGCTTGAGTTTTATCTACTATATTTTTCTTTATGTAAATGTACCAACATTTACTTACCCATCTGCCTATACTGATGGACATTTAAGAAGCTTCTAAAAGCTGCATCATAAACAGTTCTGCAGTAAACACCTCGGATAAGTTTTGTTATACATATATCTGTGTTTCTCTGGAATATATACATAGCTAGTAGAACCCCTGGACCATAGGATACACCCATTAACTCTGCTAGATATTGCTAAATACCTCTTCAAGTGAGAGAAGTTTTCTCCACGTTCTTGCTGATACTTGCTTTGTTAGACTTTTCAAGGTCTTGCAGATCTGATGGGGTGTGAAATATTATATCATTGTGATTGTTATTTGTATTTCCCTCTTTACTACAAAGGTTTAATATGTGTTAATATTAACCATTTGGACTTCTGCTTCTATTGTTTGTTCATACCACTTCCATATTTTTCTACTGGAATCTATGTCTTTTTATGCAGGAGGTTCTTTAAATGTGTTTGACACTATTTCTTTGGTTTGCATTGTTATGCATATGCATTGCATTGTGGTTTGTCATTTTACTTTATGTATAGGGTATGTTGTTTTAAAAAAAAGAGTTTTAACCTGCAATGGAGATAGATATAGCCATCTTTCCTCTTTTTTGTGTGTATGTGGGTGTCTGTCTTGTCAAGAAATTCTCCCTAAAAGGAAAACCACACTGCTTTTCTCTGCTCACACACCACTTCTGATGTGGAATGTATGAGGGGTTTTCCCACACGAGCCAATTCTCCAAATCTCCAGACACCAGCTGAGGGTTCTACAGTTCAATTTTGGCACTAACTAACTACCTGGACTTATCGCAAACCTTACAAGTGAAGGGCTCAATCCCACAAGACTGTCCCCCACTTTAAACGACAGCTGAAAGTCCCAGCCCTCTATAATTCTGACTGGCAGACTGTAAATCAGGGGTTCCTGTGACCCCTTCCTTGGGTTCAATGATTTGCTACAATGGCTCACAGATAATTTGCTAGAATGGCCACTATTACCGACTTATGTTAAAGGATATAACTTAGGAACAGCCAAATAGAAGAGCTGCATAGGGCGAGGCGTATGGGAAGAGGTGTGGAGCTTCTGTGCTCTCTGGGTGCCCCTCCCTCTCAGCACTTCTTTGTATTCACCCAATTTCTTTGCTTATGGTTATGGGGTTTCATTACATAGGAATGATGGATTAAATCATCGGTCATTGGGTGATTGCTTCTATTCCAGCCCGTCTGTCCCCAGAGGTTGGAGGTGGGCCTGAAAGTTCCAAGCCTCTAATCTTGTGGTTGGTTTCCCTAGCAACCAGCCCCCATCCTGGGGGAGGTGGGGCTTTCCAAAAGTCACCTCTTTCATCCAAACTCAGGTGTGGCTGAAAGGAGTTTGGTTTGGATGACAAAAGACATATCACTCTGAGCTATTTCAGGAACTGGAAAAAACACTAGTATTCTGACAAAAAATGCTTGTAAAACTCCTGTCACTTAGGAAATTACAAAGGTTTTAGGAGCTCTGGCCAGGAGCTGGGAACAAAGACTGAAATACATGTTTCTTAGATCAAAATATCACGCTCCCTGTTCCAAAATCATAGAGATATAATCCTATATTTTAATTTCTAGTGTCTGTTTATAAAAAGAACTTTTATAGTTTAATTTAGTCGAATCTATCAATCATTTTCTACATGATTTTTTTCTATATTTTAAGAAAGTCTTACCTACCCCATCATGAAGATGTTATCTAATACTTTTCTTCTCAAGGTATTATTGCTTTGCTTTCCATATTTAGACCTTTAATCCATGCGGAAATGATTTTTATGTAAGATCCAAGGTAAGGATCTAATTTTGCTTTATTTTACCATACAGATAAGAAATAATCTGAGTTTCTCTTTCGGTCTGTTCATTTACAATTTAGTTTGTTTCTCTCAGCAGCTACTGACCTTCTCTTAATTGCTCACCACTGAGATCTCCATTGTTTCCTGCAATAGTCTTACACATGACCCTCCCCATACTTTGTTCCAAATACAGTCTCCTTAAGCAGAGCTGTGTTGTTTTCTTAATCTGTCTGTCCAGCTAGGCACAACTTCTGTGCCTGTACACTGGAACTGCAGCCAAGACAATGACCCTCTTTCCCCAAAGGATACTCTTGGTTTCTGAGAAGAGCTCTGGGTGGGGACAGTGGACATCAATCTCCTCAATTTGCTCCTCCTGGCATGGAATCTTCACCCTGGAAGTGAGCTTGGGAAGCATTTTAGGCTCAGTATTCTCCACTAGAGCTTCCTCTCTGTGAGTGGGAGTTGAGTTGAGTTGAGGAACGAAGACAGGTTCTCTTGTCCAAGCCTGCCTGGAATAGTACTTCTGCAAGACAGAACTGGGGGCTGGATATGAGAAGTGCTGGTGGCCAGCCCCTCCCTGGGTGAAACCATATCCCTGCATGGGGAGCAAGGTGGAAAGGTAGCCCTGCCTTCTTGGTGGCATGTGCCTGGAGAAGACCTTCCTTCACACTGAGCTGGGGAGAGGAGGTATAAGTGTGTCGTGGCTTAAATGCCACAGATTCTCACTGCTCTTATCAAGATTTAGTAGATTTTCTTGAACAGATGTTTTTTCATTTGCCCTATGCCCTTAGGCAAGTTTCCAAAGACTTTAAATGTTTTTTTATAATCTTCAGTAGGTAAATGCTTTTTGCTTGGGAGACTGTCCATCACACTTCTCACATCATCATTTTGGAAATACAGTTTTTAGATTGATTGACTTTGTCAGGTTAGGAAACTGCAGCCTAGTCTAGTTCAGAACGTCAAAAAATCATTAATGAATGTTGAATTCTATCAACTTACTTTTCATATATTGAAATAAATAAATAGAAATGTAGATCTTATAATGTAGAAAAGAAGTTAACATTTCTAGAATGAATCCTTTTTAGTTATCATGGATTTTTAATATGCCATTGAATTTTATTTACTAAAATTTATTCATTTTGCATCTATATTTATAAATGAAATTGATCTGCAATGTTGTTTCCATGTGCAACCCTTTTTTCCGGGGATCCACATTATAATAGCTTCATAAAAAGACTGGGTAGCTCTCTTTCTGTTTTTCCTTTTCTTTCCTGAAACAGATGATATGAGGACATTTTTCTGTCCTTTGAAACTGCAGCAAAATTGACTTGGTGTTTATGCCTTGTGTCATTTTGGGTGAATTATATGTTTGACTATCCATTGGAATACAGTCACTGTTATTGGTTTATTAGAAATAAACTTTTTAACCACTTTTTCTAGTTTTCTATCTTCTGTCCCCTGCTAATTTATTAAGTTGCAATTTTTTTTTTTTTTTTTGCGGTACGCGGGCCTCTCACTGTTGTGGCCTCTCCCGTTGCGGAGCACAGGCTCCGGACGCGCAGGCCCAGCGGCCATGGCTCACAGGCCCAGCCACTCCGCGGCATGTGGGATCCTCCCAGACCGGGGCACGAACCCGTGTCCCCTGCATCGGCAGGCGGACTCTCAACCACTGCGCCACCAGGGAAGCCCCTAAGTTGCAATTTTTATTCATTTATTTTAATCAAATTTTTGCTTTTATCAAATGTATTTAAGGCTATACACTTACCTATAATACTGCTTTAGTTAACATCTCGCAGATTTTTTACAACAGCAGATTCCACAAAAACCTAAGGGGCTGAGGTACAGGTTGAGAAAAACCTGGATGCAAGCTGCGTGTAAATGGAAACAGGCTAGTTTCAGTGATGCAGAGAGGAACACGGGAAGAAAAAAGAAGGAATTAAAGAGTGTCCATAAGACACTGCAGGGGAAGAAAGACTTGGGAAAAGCTAGAGAAGAATAATTTCTCCTAATTTGCCCTCCTTTCCTTATTGAGTCATATGCCAAATTTTCATGTTTGGATTAAAAGAAATATTCTAAGTTTGGCAGCTCTCCGCTAGAAACTTGTATAAAATACACATTCTTTTCTGGTTTCTCACTACCTGCAAAAACGAATCTTAACTTTTCCATTGAGCACATACATGTAAACAAATAAATAAAAGTTCAACTCTAATGGCTTTAATCTAATATTTTATTTCTCAGAGTATAATTGTTTTAGGTTTTAAATGGTCCTGTTAAACTATATTAAAATAATGGAGAAATGATTTGGCAAAGATCATACAAAGAATGAGAGTTAATACATTCACTGTATTCATTACATTAATACATTATGGAAAATTCATTCTTTTATGGTTCTTCCCCCCTCTTTTGCCTCTGAAATGTTTATATGGTAGGCAGAAGCATCATCGCTAGGGATAATTAGTTTGGTCTTTGGGAATGTTTCCCAGATAATAGTATGGTGCCCCAGAGACTAAAATGAGCAATGTATGCAACTCTTGAGTTCTAATTTAAGCCTAATCACTGTCACATTTGGATTCCTTGAGCAAATTACTTAATCCATCTCTGGGTCTCTCCAGAACACAAGGAGGACAATGCCTACTTTAAGACAATGTGAGATGTATTAGCAATTTGGTGATGATAAAATGCCTTGAAAATACAAAGCTGCTCTATTTAAATAAAGGTTAAGAATGCAGAAAACAAAGGAAGAATCAAGCTTGGGAATAGGTTAGGAATAATTCCGGGAAAAGCCCCTCAAGAAGTGGAGGCTCCCTGCTTGGGCCTGTTTTGCACAGCAGCTAAGTCAATAGACCACACTGTGAAGGGAAGACCAGCTGAGGGACACTGTGAATTTCACACTGGATAAGCACAGATTAATTTGGTTCAGGTGTTTCTTTTATATGCAGAGGAAGAACATTCCAGTGTCCTGTAGCCCTCCTATGCCCGAGGTGGTCTGTACTGAGGAAACACTGGGCTGTCATCTAAAACCTGTCAGGGTACCAGCTGGATGTAAAAGGTTTGAGCCCTGTGTGCTGACGTGTAAAATACTCAAGAAATATTTCAGAAGGAAAGAAGTTTTGCAGGTCCGTGTTTCCCTACCCCAAAACCTCAAGGCCTCATGTGTTTCAGAATTTTGATTTTTTTTTTGGGGGGGGTGATGTAGGGATCTATCTATCTATCTTTCTATCATCTATGTATCTATGTATCTATCTATCACCTATTAACATCACTAGTGGAAACCAAGGCATCACTCTCTAATCCAACACATTATTATCTTTGCCACAAAACACATGAGTGATATGAGTGGCACAAATAAACATAAATCATAAATAATCTCACATTAGGTCAAATTTTGCTGGTAGTTAATTTATTAAAATTTTTTTTTCAGCTTTAAGAATTTGGCTTTTGCATGTCAGAATTGCAGAAAGGCGATTGAGATCTGTTAAAAAAAATACAACTCTGAAGTTGAAACTGGAAACTTAGCCTTGTGTAGGGCAGCATGCCTTGTGGTCTGCACTACATAATTCTGGGGGGAAAACTGTCTACTTAGGTAGGGATCATAATTATGATTTAATAACCACAATTCATTTAGCTCACTATTAGTTTTTCTGATTTTTCGTAATTGAAATCCATGGGCCCATATATAAGCTCCTGGGGGAACAGGAACCCAATTAACTCCTGAAATAGTGTGAACATTTCTTTGTACATGTGCATTTTTCCAGGGAGATGGTCCGTTCCTTTTTTTTTTTTTCCCTAAAATCTCCAAGCGTTCTGAGAAAAGTTCAGAAACTTCTGCATTAGGTCACTAAAACAAATGTTAATGACGCTCATTTAAAAGGTAGGATTACATTAGTATTTTAGTAACACATTTCATGCTCTTTACCACAGCCAGGAAGGCCACACATTGGCCCCCACCCCCTCCTCTCTGTACTCATCTTGCCTCCCCTCCCCCTTTCACTGGGCTCTAACTCCACAGCCTTCTCTATGTTTCTTGTCTTCATTAAACCTGTCCCAACCTCAAAGCTTTTGTATTAGTTGTTTGCACTGCCTGGTGTCCCTTCGTAAGATATTTCCAAGACTGGATGCTGTTTGTTATTTAAATCTCTGCTCAAATGCCACTTCTTCCGGGAAGCCTTCTATGACTACATACTCAAAAATCACTCCCCCTGTCACTCTCCACTGCATTGTTCTGCTTTATTTTCTTCATGATACTCACAGTTACAACATGGTGGTCCTCAGGGTACTTATCCTCTAACTGAAATAATCTTTTTTATTTATATATTTACTTATTTATTTTCTGATTCCCCACCCTAGAATGCAACTTCACTCTATCCTCTATGCCTAGAATACTGATTGCCGTTTAGTAGGCCACCCAGGAGTATTTGTATATAGAATGAATGAATAAGTGAATTAATTACACTCATTCCAGTAATAATGATGCTTATTGTAGAAAATAGGAACTGGTAAGTAATAGTTACAAGTTACTGTGTTAACTAGGGCAATTTACTTAGGCTCTTTAAAGTTGTTTTCTTAATCAGTAAAATAGATACCCACCTTGTGAGTTTATTGTGAAATTTAAATGAGTTACTGCATTTAAAATACTTGGCACACTGGAATACATTTGTTAAATAGTGCCATTATTAGTGCCATTTTACAAAAATTAGAAAATGACTTAAAATGAGACAAAAGGCATATTCAATGAAATACAAATAGGTATCCTCTAAAATACATTAGTTAATATATGTGGAATCTAAAAAATAAAACAAACTAGTGATTAAAACAAAAAAGAAGCAGACTCATGGATATAGAGAACAAACTAGTGGTTACCACTGGGGAGAGGGAAGGGGGGGAGGGGCAATATAGGGGTAGGGGGTAATAAAAAAAGGGTTATTATGGGATTATAGGAAATCGTGTGTGAAATTTTTGAAAATTGTAAAGCGCTATAGAGTTTAGAGAATCTTTCATGCAATAAAAAAGTTTAACAATAAAAATATTTTTTTAATTAAAAAAAATATACATTAGTTAAGATTCCAGATAAAATTATTTAAAGGTATAGCTAACACAATGTCATGGTAATATAAGTTTCAATACTGAAATGCAAAATCCTAAGAATTTTGGATTTGAATGTAGAACAAAAAGTGTTTTAGCAATTTAAGCATTAATTTTGGATTCTAATTTTTGAGAGTCTATAACATTTTGTTTATTCATTTATTTTTTTGGGCTGCGTTCGGTCTTCATTGCTGCACGCAGGCTTTCTCTAGTTGCAGCGAGGGGGGGCCTACTCTTTGTTGTGGTGTGCGGGCTTTTCATTGCTGTGGCTTCTCTTGTTGTGGAGCACGGGATCTAGGTGGGTAGGCTTCAGGAGTTGTGGCTCACAGGCTCTAGAGTTCAGGCTCAGTAGTTGCGGCGCATGGGCTCAGTTGCTTTGCGGCATGTGGGATCTTCCCGGACCAGGGCTCGAACCTGCGTCCCCTGCATTGGCAGGTGGATTCATAACCACTGAGCCACCAGGGGAGTCTCGTCAATAACATTTTGAAACTAAATACATGCTTTCTATTTTATATTGACACAATATATAAACAGAATACCAAGTAGTTAATCTTCATAATATCTAAAAATTCTCCAGAATTCAACATTAGTAATTCTTGAGAGAATTTGTGTGTCTTGAGTATTCATTTGTCCTTATAAAAGAAACACTCAAGAATATGCTGGCTAACTAGATAAATGGAGAATGTGATTTGAGGGATGAACTCCCAGAAACTAATTTTATTTTGGAGAATTTTGCTATTACCCTGTACTACTAGAGCTAATGAATGATTTTTCCATCTACTTAGTTCTAGCTAAAAAATTATTTCCACTTCAAATAGTATTTTCTCATTAAAGTTTTTGTCGGTTGGTTCTCTATCTTGTTATGCTGAAAAATGTGGTTATAAATCAAATTTCTAAAACCACTGCATGTGTCCTAATTCAGTTCATTAAGTATCACACCCTAAATACTTCTTTTCTTCTGTTTTCTTTCCAGTGGTCCCTGCCCCAAGCTTCTTTATCTCAACTTTGAAGGAACTATTTTATAGCTTAATAATATTTTAGAACTGAAATAGTCCTTAGAAATCATCTAGTCCAATTCTCAACATCTAAAAATGAGGAAACAAGTCCAGAAAGAAGATGTGTCCCAGATCATCCAGTGAATTAATGGAAGAGCAGAGGATAGAACTCATATCTGCCTTTCTTAGATCTCCAACCACTAATCCCTAAGTGGCAATCACCCCTCTAATGAGCACAGCCCAGGCTGTGGGGAGGAGTAACTTCTTAGGTAAAAAATCATAATCACAATTGCTCTTACGTTGTCAGCTTTTCTTGGAGCAATCAGAGAGTTACTGCCCTAGAAAAGGGAGAGCACAAGGGAGAGAAAAATGTTTTCAATTGGAGATAACTTCTCCGGGGGCGAGTCCTGCCCTCCTTGTTCTCATGATGATTCTTTGCTGTGTGAGTTTTGGGTCGGCCCAAGGCTATTACGTTCCTGTCCTTAAATTTTGTTTTCTTCTCTCTCCTCCTTCTATGAAAAATGTTGTTACCCTTGGATAAAGTCTAACAGGGACATGAGAAGGCTTAACAAATACATCCAGTTAAGCAGACTGCCTTTATGTAAACTTAATTTTAAAACTTGAGTCAATTATTTGGATAAGAAGTGTATAGAAAATGCCAAAAGCTCTTCTTCCAAAACAGCCAGAAGATTAAAATAAGAATTCCACTTTTACATGGATTGTGCAGTCAACTCTGTAAGACGTTGTGCCCATCGAGATATACCTTATTGCTTGCTTTTTTTTAAAAAAAGCAAACAAACAAAACAAGCAAACAAAAACACAGGGCTTTCCATTTGTATGTGTAGAAGTCCTAATAAAATGTTGCCAGTGTATTGAAATACACCACTGACGTTGTGTAAATCTTAGTTGTTTGTTCTCAGAATTTATGCCATCCTTAAACCAGGGTTTGTAATCTTAGTTTGCACACTCTGAAGGCAAGATAAGATTCCAAGCATTTCTAAAATAGTTGTTATAATTTATTGTCACTGCAGTGCAGTCAGATTTAAACCCTTTTGGACCGTGATGCCATGGAACAGCAATTCAGAGTTCAAAGGGGTAGGCCTACACATGCGATTAAGTTATCACTAATGGAACTACTATAACCCTTGCTATGCCCTGCCTTCTCCTGGTGTTCCAAAGATTATGTGACACCCAAAAGCCTTCAAATACCTATTATGCATATTTTATTGTGTAAATCACAGGTGTCAAAGTAACACACATTCAATGAACTACTTCCTGCCTTGTAACACAGAAATTATTTTCACAATCAAAAATCATGTTTCCTCATGAACAGAACCTTCTCCTGACAGACCTCCAGTGCCAAATGTGGTTTCCATTTGCTGTTTTTGGATTTATTTGACTGTGCCAAAGTTCAGGTGTGCCAGCTCTTCCTAATAAGCCATTTGGATGAAAGCTTGGCTAGCTCAAAGGATCCTGATGTATTTTATGGCTGCCTTTTAAGATTATTGTTCAGAAATACCGAGTCTAATTTTGAAATCAATTAGCCATTGGGTCTGATGAGGTGTTGGCCCAGCTCAGGTTCACACCCGCTGTCCACAGATTATTGTTCACTTGAGCCGGGTCCTTAAGACTGCGCTGTTCCCAGCATCTGGTGGACATATGTCTGATGTTCTCGTAGAATGAGCTGATGGTTTAAATAGCAAACCGTAATGAAGAAAGCTTTGTAAGTTTGCTGTTGTTAGCCAGGAAAACAAATTTTTAATAATACTCTGTAAAAAAGAAAAAAAGAGAGAAGAGAGAAGAAGAAGAAGAAAAAGAAAAACCCTACTGCTTTCATATTTTATTCTTCTATGACCCATGGCTAGGGAACCCAAGTCTTCAAAATACATGGTAGACTGAAGAGATGTAATGAGAAAAGAATCAAATTATCTGCTACCTACTAGTACCGGACATATACTCCTTTTTCCTTGGGTATTCCCCTCAACCAGACTGAAGGTATAATATCTTTCCCAGAAAGCTGCTTCCCAAAGGGGACTGTATCTTTCTACCACAGTCAATCAGCACTTACGAAGGTGCAAATTCTGCTTGGCAGGGCCAGTGCTTCTGGGAACAGTGCCAGAGGCCCCAAGCACCACCCATGCTGTTCAAAAGCCGTGGCAGATAGTAAAATAAAAGGCTAAACTACCCCTTCCTTGGGTTTCCCACTCGCTTGGCCGCCTAACATTTTGGTAGAACAAGGGGATCTATCTGACTTGTTCTTTCATGAGATGCCACTGATTCCTCAACTGGGCCCATTATAAAGGTCTCAGAGGCAGCCAAACAATAGCGAGGTAAATACTGGGCATTTCCCATGATTTCTTTTACAGGCAAGAACATTTTATTCTTTTCCCAACTCTGGGATAAATTAAGGTTTATGAATTTGCATTTATATAAAATGAAATTAATGTATATTGATAGATTATTTGTACCAATGATAGTAAAGATTTAGTGGGCTGATCAGAGATCAGATGGTCTGGAGAACTATGTGCCATTTGTGGCTCTGTGCTTTTTTGCTGAGCCCTTAGTGAGGCAGGAAGGTCAGTGAGGCTGGCTGTGCCTTTATCACTTTCATCTCTCGCTGTCTCACGAAGGAGGCTCGCTGGTTGTCATTCATTCAATCAACACATTTTTATTAAATACCTACTGTATATTAGGCACTGGGAAAACAAGGAGAGAACAGACCTGGTCCCTGAGGTCAAAAAGCTTACAATCCAGGGGAAAGAGAGAGTTAAAGAAGTCAAAAATAAACAATTGGATTTCAGCCTTCAAATAAGAAAAGTGAGGAAATGAAATACCAATTATATATTTCAATTATTATTTAGATCTTGAAAATTCAAACAACTTTTCTTAGCGATCACGTCATGCTCTGAATAGTTTTGATAGGAAGAGTATATATTCTCAATGGACAGGAAGTATAGCCTGTTAAATAATTTCTAGTGTATTTTAATCAAGAATTTAAAAGCTCATTCCCGTTTATTGAGTGTATATTATGTATGATCTCTCCATCATACTTTATCACATTTAATCCCTGCCCCCAAAATGTAGCTATTTACTAATGAAGACACAGAGGACCAGAATGGTTAAGTAATATGCATCCTATCACAGAGCCTGTAAATTAGAGCTGAGATTAAATTAAGATACTACTTGGCTCCAAGGTCCATATTCTTTGCAACATTATTGTCTCTCAACAGTCCATCTCAATAATGCTAAGTAATAAAAACTCCTTTCATTATCCCTGAAGGTCATTATCATTGAATATCATTATCATCAATTGATTAAGTGCTTAGCAAATTTGCTCTGAACTTGCTACACATGCAATACCAAGTCCTGCCAAATGCAAATGGTGGACACACTTACAAGCCTCTACCACCTTTACATATTTAAAAAGGCATAGGTGTCTGCAGAACAAATATCCTTTCACTCTTAAAAGAAAGCTGAGTACATTAGCAACATGAACTTTATATATACTGTGTGTAACTCTGTGCAAAATAACTGTCGAACTTGTCTCCAAACTGTGGATGAGAGAAGCAGCATGTGGGTGACCCGATCACAAAAATGCAGGGAGAAGGTGACTGAGAGGACAGCTCTGAAAAGAAGGAGCTCAATGAACTTTCTGCTGCTTTTGTTGAAAATACACTGATACTCTGATCATCTTAGTCACTCCTGGGAGAGCTTTTTCTCAACTTTCAGAAAAGACATGAAGAAATGTACTGATTTAAAGGCGAGAAGTTATTACATGGAGCCATAGAATTTATTCCTGTTCTTTCAAACATCTTCATCAAAGAAATATACTTTAAGGTTGAATTTATAATAATAAAGCATGGCTTGCTTGATCTTTCTAAAAACAAAGATGACCAGCTTGCACCAGAGCACCCAAGTAGGATTAAAGGCGTAACTCCCACTGTAAGTCACTGCCATTCAAAATCACTGCTGTTGTAAGTTACTGACTGAATAACAGACTGTTAAAAAGGACGATAAAAGTGAAATGGCTTATTCTTTTCTCCAGCATGCAAAACATCTCACCAATTTTTATTAAAGATACAATATGACTAGATATTCAACAAAGGTGAAATGTAAACAATTCTAAATCTTCCATGAAATCGAAGCTTGGAGAACCCTCAAAACTTCAGAATTTAGTTTCTGTAATTCCATACCTAAAAATGTAAGTGTCAGAAATTTCTATGTCTTTGATTTTTTTCTACCCCATGGTAGACCCTCTCACCTCAAATCTAAGACGATTCTTGGTAGATTATAAACATGACCACGATGATTAATCTTTTTCCTTAAATATTAAAAAAACCTTAAACCTTAAATATTTTCCTTAAATAGTAAAAGCTTTGCCTTAAGTATTAAATTAAAAAACATTAGAACAGTATAATGAAGGGATACATTTAAAAATTTTCAGCATATGACTCATTGTCAAGGTGACTGAAATTCAGTAGGGTGAAACATGTTGTTGGCTGCTATCAGTAACATCATTATTATTCCACTTAAATGCAACTGTTGCCTTTTGGAAGCACAACGGTCCCACCTGCTCTGTTTCCATATATCACATTTATCCTTTATGTCCAGTCACCTATCTTACCCCTTTCTTATCACCAACATAATAATTTTAAAACTTTCACATTGGCTAGATATAGGCAAAGAGCAATGAGGGTCTACCAAACACCAAATCTTGTTAGACATCAGTATTCTCTGACTCCTGACTGAGAGACAGAATCCATCATGATTCAATGTTTCAGAAATGATGTACCCAATGCGGGCAATGCAGAAATCTATTTTCCTTAATGGTGTTCATATTTCATATTAACCAAAAGCTTTCTTCTTCATGCCGACACTCTAATTTTCTTTCAACTTGGTTTTATTTTATTAATCGGTGGAGGGTGTAAGCATTTTACCATCAGCGACCATAGTGTGGAAACTACAGTTAGAAATACCATCCCCAATAATTCTATTGACTCTGAAGCCTGAACCATTTTTGAGCTTTTGTCCCTAATTTTCCAGAAGGTGTCAGAGATTGATCAGAAATGCCCTCTTATTTTCTAAAACAACTTTCAATATGTGGAATCCTTTTATTATTATTTTTGAAACTATTAAACACATTAGATATCTACCTCTGAAAAGTAGAGCTAGGATGGTGGGCACTTTGTAAATGAAGATCCTAAGAGAAGATCAGGTGCCCCAGGGGCTTTCACATAGCTGGTGAAGCTACGGTCAAACACCGAATTTTATAAAGTTCTTACCTTTAAATTAGAAAAACAATATGCACTCATGGAAAATGCAGAAATGTGTAATGAAGAAAATTTAAATCAACTAACATCCAAGATTGATACTTAACCCACGTTAACATTTTGATATAGTTTGATGTAGTCTCTTCCTGTGTTTGTTTGTGTTTGCATGTGTCTGTGTATAATAACAAAATTTGAATCAGTGTATATAGAATTTTGTACCCCAATTTGCTTATGAGTATTTTGCATGTCACTAAATATTCTTTGAAGATATGATTTATAATGGTTGTAGGAGATTGCATTTAATGTATGTATTGTAATTTATTCAGCTCATCTTTTTTTAGTTGAGTTTTTAAGTAACTTTTCCTATTATAAATAAAGCTGTTATGACTATCGTTATACATAAATCTTAGTGTATATTTCTAAATTAATTCCATATGATTAATCCCCAGACATGGAATTGCTGAATCAAGGTGCATAGACATTGTTAAGGATCTTGATCCATATTGGCAACTTATCTTTTCAAAATGCTTTAATTTATTCTCCTGTGCGAAGTATAGGACTGTTTACTTTACCCAAATAACACTGGGTATTATTGTTTATTTTTTAGACCTTCCAAAGAGAAAGTGAGAAGTGCTATTTCATGTTCATTTATATTTCTTAGATTAAAATGGAATGAACCTTATTTGATATGTTGAATGACTTTTTATTCCTTTTTTTAAAGTTGTCTGTTCCTTTCTTTTGTGTGTAATCTTATTGGTCTGTTTGGTTTTTTAACTTTATTTGTAGTTCTTTATTAGTTAGGACTGTGATCACTAATTTACCACGTGTGTTGTAATGCTGTTCTAATTTGTCATTTCCTTTGAATGTTCTTTCTGTTTGTGATTCAGGGGTTTCTACTTTTACGTTTTAAAACATTCTGCTTTTGCCTTGATGTTATATTCCTTAGCTTCTATGCTTAAGTTTTTCCATGCCTCAATATCAAGTAAACACTCATCCATATTTTCTTCTTCATCTTTTATGGTTTCTTTCTTTCGTAAATATCAAGACTGTTAAACCATCCAAGTGGTTTTGATGGTTAAACCATGTTGCTTCTTGGTAGAAGTAGAAGGATAACTTTATTTTTTCTTGAAAAGCTAAATACATTAACTAACGGCAAAATCATCCCTTTCCAATTACTTTGTGTCCTCCTCATAATATACAATATTTTTTATTTTCTATAGAGTTTTCTGTTTTTTTGAACTCTAGTTTGGTTTTATTTTTGTGTCGGTACCACCATACTTTATTAAGTATAGTACCTTTATAACATTTTAATATTTTACTGCAAGTTCCTCTCATAAATCTTTTTTACTTGTCTTGGATTTTCACATCATATGCTTTAAAAAAATCTGGTTAGTCAAAAAAAATACTTTTGAGATTTTGATCCAAATCCTAGACTTTTTGATTCCTTTATCTAGTGCTCTATCTTAGATTGTAGTTGCATGAAGTTTTGGGTTTTTTTGTCTTTATACAGTATTTTCCAAAATTTTAATTGTCACAAGTTACCTACCCTATCAGTTTAGTAAATCAGAATAAAAGAGAAATGAAAATCACAGAATCAATTGTGATATGGACTTGAATGAGTATATGTAATACTTGGCTTTTTTTTCCTCCAAAGCATTATGTCATTCAGTGTAGAGTGCCCATTTTTTTTCCTCCTGAATTAGGGCAAAATTTACTTGGTGCAAGTTGTCTAGATACAGAAAAGATTCAAGTAAACATTAAAAAAATTCAAGTGGATGAGGGGATTTGTTTTCACTGTTTATTTATATCCATGTGTCTCTTTGCAAGTTTCAGAGGCTATATAAAGCTATAATACAGCCACCTTTCTGAGCAAACTTGTGTGTAAATACAGTTTATTTCACTTGAAGCCTTGCCCCCGTGACTGATGGAAATTGTAGTATAACTTCCACCTGGGTTGTCAACTACGGGAAACTTTCTTATTTATTTTTATTTGTCACAGCAGGTTAAGCTCACAAAGTCCAGGTGTTACCTGGCTTTAAATCTGGACACAAGCACAGGAATAGTCTGTTGAAGGTAGTTTATTTAGGATTCCTAAACATGAAGGGACTTAACGAAATGGATTTTATCCAGCTCTGTAGGTCAGGGTGTAAATTCAACTTACAATGACCAGAAATAGACCAAGACAAAAGCAGTACCAACAGAATAAAGTTCTGGGGCATGTACTATGATAATTCTATATTTCTGAAGATGGTAGGAAGGAAAGGAGCAAAGATGCAGAGAGAAGCAGCCTCCTTCCTGCTAATTTACCTAATTATCTCCAACTTAGCTAAGGGTGGCCATCCCTCTTAGTAATCTTTCTGGTTCTATGTGGACTAACGTAACAATTGCTAACAGCAGATAAGAAAGCTTCCCTCCCTCCTTTAAACATAAAAATGTATAGATTTTAATTTTTCATTATTTATATTTATTCCACTTTAGTTTTTAATCTTCATTCCCAAGGTTCTGACTTATGTATTTATTTAAAAACACATTGTCTTCGTGATTATTTTATTATATATTTTTAAAATTTTTGTTTTGTTTTCTAATGACTTTGCTCAAAATAACATGGTCATTCTTTGGTTAACATGATAATTCACTGTACGGTAATTGAAAATATCTATTTTATTTAATTAGCCTGTCATATTTGCTGTATTTTCTCTGTTTCCCTCCTAAAGTGACTAAAAATAAAATTATCTTTCGGCCTTTGCCTACACAACTAGCAGATGTCCACTCATCCATCCAAATGGACTTGTGAGTATACAACTAATTTGGATCCAATTAATGCACAATTTAATTAAAGTTGATTTTTTGTATGTTATTCTAATTTTCATCACACCATGCTTGTATTTCAATACTTTGGAATTTCATAAGCTGTCAGCTTGTGATACATTCCAGTTATAAGAGACTTTAGTTGATTCTCGTAGGATGTATATAAATGCATGTATCAAATTGACCCATCTGGATAGCACAAAATTCCCAGACAAGCCCATTTGAACTGAGCCACTTTCGTGGTCAGCTGTCATAGTTTATTCCGTCCTGTTTTACATTTATATTTGACATTTGCTTTCTACTTCCTGTATATCAATACAAGAATTCAGGAATCTTTTTCCAAATTACCCCTTAGGCTAAGTCTACACTTGCCAATCCATACTATATTCACCCAGAATTTGGGAGTTAAAAAAAAAAGTTAAAATTCCACCTTGATTCCACTATTGTCAATTCACCGTAATTCAGTTATTAATTTTTTAAGTATTTTGGCCCAATAATACATTACTATATTTCAAATAAACTACTTGATAGTGAGCTAAGAATTGTAGAAAATCTCCTATAATGAAACTTTGAAATTCAAAGTGGAATTCTATTTTGGAGTTCTCATTCCAAATATCTGCAGAAAAAATTAAAAAGGGGTAAGCAAGGAAGAATTTAACAACTCTCTAAATGGTATAGAGGCAAAAGTTATGAGAAAATATCAGTTTTATCTAACTAGTTGCCACTCTAGAAATTCTATATTTGACAACCTGTTTCTTTCAAAACTATATTTTATTTTGCATTTTACCTATTCACTAGTTCATGATAAAGTGTGAGACAGTGAATATATGAAATCATTTTTAAACAAATGAATGAATAAATATTATATTGGATTCTACAAAATATCTTATTGTCTATAGCTCTTTTCCCTCACTTATATTTTAATAATTAGTGAATTATAGTGGAAAGTTGCATCAATTATGGATATCTGTTTTCTATTTATCAAGTGTGTGGTCTTGAATATATCATTAAATCTTTCCATTTGTCAGTTTTCTTTTTCTGATAAATGGGAACAATAAAATCTCTCTCAGATCTCAGATGACTAGGTCATAATACAGACATACATTTACACCTAGAAACCACAATATGGCTATAAGAGAAATATCATTTACTTCTTGAATTCATTTTGGTGTTGTTCTTCTTGTTGATATCCTCTGGTTTTCGTTTCTAACAATGTAACTTAAACTGTAAGGGGGTTCAATTATTTTCTGATTGGTACATATCTCATTTGATATTTCATAGCCTTTGGGGATTCGTACCTTCCTAAAAATGCTTTGTAGTATGTATAATTAAAGAAGAATTGAATTGAAAGCATTTAACTTTGAAAATGTTGGGGTTGTTTTAGGATACTTCCTTGGGGGGGGGTGGAGATGTAACTAACCTGAATGTTTCATAAAAACCATGATGTAGAATGAATGCTCCAGACTTTTTCCATCCTCCCCACTCCCACCTCCTTCCCACCCCTGACACTTCTGTGGATGGAACAGAAAGTCACATTGACCGCTCACTTTGTTAAATCATCTATCATTTCCCTGGCAAGTTAAATTGGCCAATGAATACAATGAATTGGAGCTAAGGCAGTTGTTTCTCTTTGAAGCCCCAGGCATTTGTTTCCAAATAAACTGACTGAATTAGTGAGTCCCAATGTAATTTATGATTTTTCATTTACTTGACTTATTTCCATGATGATTGGAGATTAGTCCATTTTAAAGGAGACAAGAGAAATTGAGTTTAAGAAACATTAAAACTAGACCAAAAAAGCATACCAAGATCAAGTACTTCAAAGTTATGGTGACAGATTATCCTTAACTCATGCCCCACTCAAGAAAGAGAAAAACAGTCTTTTTTGCTAAAATATGTGCTTGAAGAATTTTTATTTTTACTTTATGCTTATAGGGGTCAAAATCTGAGTTTCATACACATTTAAAGTCACAAGCAAACTCTTGGTTATATGTGGTTTACAGTTTAAAATGTGAAAAACTCCCAGTGTTTATAGTTGGAGTTGTGCCTACTTAGGGATTAAGGTTTGGAGGCCACAGTGATGTCTCTGGATTAGAGTTAGGAAGATACATTTTGGTAAGACTGAAACCAATGCCAAATTCATGACTCCAGAATTTATGATTGAACTCTAGACTGCCTACAAATTCATGACTCCAGAATTTATGATTGAACTCACGACTTTCCAGCTTACAGATTTAAGTGCATGCACTAATAAATAAAGACTCCTGAACCTCAAAGTAAGTTCAGGGGACACCAGTGTGCATTTTACCATTTAAAATACTGATCCAGGAATAGCCAATGCAACAACCTCGCGTCTTGGTTGTGTGTGGGTTGAAGGTACTATACCACTTTAGAGACCATTTAAAATATTCATGTCCATAAAATTATGTCAGTGAGAATTGGAGTAGACCCATTTTATGTTACAGACCATCTGACTCTTTTGACATCTTGTCAGGATTTATTTTCTTAACCTTGATTTCTTTTAGTTTTAAGTCTCAAGGGATAGTAGTAAGACTTCCCCTTGGGAAAAAATTCCAAAATCAAATTCAGATATTCCTTGACCTTTACCCAAGGATTATGTTTTCTTGACATTTGTTATTTGAAAATTCCAAGTCAAGTGTTGGAATAATGCCACGTATCTGGATGAAAAGATCAGTCATCCAGATGTTTTATCTGTGTAATACAAATAGATCTAGATTGGCCTTCTAGGCCCTTCATCACCTTGATCCAAGTTACATTTTTCTTTATGCTTCCATTTTCCCCAAATAATAATCTATAGTTCAGCGAATCTGGAAAATTTATTTTTCTGCCTCCTCCATTCCTTAGTTTTAGCTCCCAGATTGTCTTCTTTTATTTTTGCCCACCAGCACAAATAACTTCCTCCCTGTTCTCTGACCCATTGTATACCATTTTCAAAGTACTTGTCAGTACCTCATCCCTGGGGCTTCCCTGATGGCGCAGTGGTTAGGAATCCACCTGACAATGCAGGGGACATGGGTTCAAGCCCTGGTCCGGGAAGATCCCACCTGCCGCGGAGCAACTAAGCCTGTGTGCCACAACTACTGAAGCCCGTGTGCCACAGCTATTGAGGCCGTGAGCCACAACTACTGAGCCCGTGTGCCACAACTACTGAGCCTGCATGCCACAACTACTGAGCCTGCATGCCACAACTACTGAGTCTGTGCTCTAGAGCCCACGAACCACGACTAGTGAGCCCGCAAGCCACAACTACTGAGCCTGCATGCCACAACTACTGAGCCTGTGCCCTAGACCCCACGAGCCACAACTACTGAGCCCAAGTGCTGCAACTACTGAAGCCTGTGTGCCTAGAGTCCATGGTCCGCAAGAAGAGAAGCCACCACAATGAGAAGCCCATGCACCGCAATGAAGAGTAGCCCCTGCTCGCCGCAGCTAGAGAAAACTAGCGCGCAGTAATTTACAGCAGCAACCCAATGCAGTCAAATAAATAAATCTTTAAAAAAAAACCAACTCTCCTCCTATGATGACTGTGTGTTTATTATAGCCCTTTCTGGAGAGCATGGGCCAGCATGCCTTCTGTAATCTTGTACTCCACCCTATATCTAGCATATAGAAAATGTTCAGTGAACATTTATAAAATGTCCATTTAACAAATGATCAATAAAACATTGGTTGATAAATCTAGTGTTTTACCTATTTATTTTTTCTGGGGGTAAACAATTTCAGGCCTTATAGATTCCTTCCTTAGTGCATCTTTAAAATATCAACAGGCAAACAATATCTATATTTAAGGTATATAATATAAACAAATGCTACATTTGGCAAATTTGAAAATTGGGAAATCAATGAAAAAAGAATTCAAGGGTTTTAATTGAATAAATTTACAGATAAAATTATTATTTTTTGATCATTACAATTCTGTAAGATAAATTAAGGAGTAATTTACAAACTTGTAAAATGAGAAATAAATTATTTCTACCTCTTTTAGTAATTTCAAAAGTCATTAGAGATACGACAATTTAGAAACAATCAAAGACTGTGTTATGTCACATCTGCATAAAAGTGTAGCATAGAGGTGTTCTAGAATGGGTTTTTGTCCTTCAAAATTTTCTTCCTAGTAAGAAATGTTAGAATATTTTTAACTTTTATTTTTTCAGCTGGTCCAGATTTATCTTAATTAATCTGTGTAATAATTGTGCCCCAAAACGACCATCTATCTTCTCAAAATTGATTTTCCATTTTCAGTACTATTTCTCCCCTTGCTACACCTCCTGGTCAGAAGAAGAGAAGGGTTGGAAGTTACACATCTGATGAGAAATGACATGGCAACCGCTCCACACAGCCGGGAGCCTCCCACGTGTTCTACACATCGCATCTCTCTTCTCCAAGTCAACACTCTCTACCTTCTGAGGGTCTTCATTCCTTCACGGGTCCCCCAAGTCAAGTCTCTAAGCTTGTTTATGAAAGACACTAGGTGTGTCTCATTTTTTCTATTCATGCAAGCACATCAGCAGTTAGTTGTTTTGCCTGGGAGTGGAGAGGCATTACAGATTTAAAAGTTGGCTCTCCCCCTTCCTCCTGGCTGCATACATTGGGCAAGTTATTTCATCTCCTGGTAACTCAGTCTTCTCAACTTTTCATTTGTCAAATATGGCTGACAAGAATATCAATCTCATATGAGTGTTGTGTGAATTAAATAAATTGCTACATGTAAGGGGCTGAGTGTTTGGTAAGTGCTTGATTTGCATTAACTATTCTTTTTTTAAAATTTATTTTATTGATGCATTAGCGATTCTTAAGCATGAATTAGCTTGCTCAAAGACATCTCTGGGAGACGTAGCACTTTGTGTAATCATCCTCACAGGCAGAATGAGAAGATTTCAGGGGCTGTGAGTAAGAAATGAAGAGGAAACAAGCAAAAAAGTATCAACAACTGGCTGATATGTACACTCCATCTTCCTTTCTTGGTCCAACCCGTCTGCTAAGTCTTACACTCTCAGTTTTGGAAAGAATGCTGAGGCTCGTTTCATTATTTAAAATTTTAATTTAAAATCATGTTTTCGTTGTTATTTTCCCAGAGTTGTTTTCTTAAAGGGAGAAGAGTAAGCTGAGTGAAGGCTGTTGCATTGTGCACTTCCACCAAATAATGAGAGTAGAGACTTTTAAAGGTGTATTTTATTAAAATTTCTTATTTCTATAGTATTTATGTCATAGTAGTTTAGATGTTGTATTTCACGTAAATAGTTCATCTCTCTACTTTGTCAAAAGAGTCTCTATACGTTCGGCCATAGTGCATTTATTGTAGACAAAGCTCTAGCTTACAGGACTAGTCCCCTGGGATCACTTATTTTACGGTCTCCGTTGCATCTATTTATTTATTTAGTGACTGTCATAAACCTGCTATTTTGAGGGAACTTGGAGGCTAAGTATACTTTTCAACATCTGCCTTTGATGTCTATTTACCTTTGAGTGATTCGGTTCAAGAACCTCTTGCATAGAATACTTTTGCCTCTAGTTTTATTTCCTTCAAGCTGGATCCATTTTAATTTTTAATATAGCCAGTGCTGATCTTATCCCCTTTATTTTCAGATTCTCACTCCTTGATAACCGATGGCAGGTCATCTCTCAAATCCCTGAGAGACAGAGGACTAATTCTTTGATGTATAATTGCTGGTTTTACTTCCCCTTCCTTCCCTCCTTCTACTTAACCTCCTCCCTCCTCTTCATCTTTCTCATCCTCTTCCTTTTCCTTCATCTATTCCTCCTCCTAGACCTCCTCTTTCTTTAGTTTGTGTGAGTGTGTGTATGTGTGTGCATTTGTGTGTGTTTTGGTTTATTTAAACATCTATGTTCCTGACACAGTGCGACGTGTTTTATTTTTATTTCCTTATTTAATTTTCTTATATTTGAATCCCTCTTTTTGACGATGCCATCTTTTCAGGCCCCACTTGCAAGAAGTCCCATCGTAAATTCTTAATGTCGTAGAGAGTTGTATTTTAGACACTCTTATTTACAGGTTCAAAATTATTTGGCAATATTTGCAGCAAATATGATCTCTGACAAATCAGCACTTGCCACTGTGCACAGTTGATAACTCTCTTGGATTTCATTTTCACCATATTATTGCAGATGGCACTTTGGGATCATAAACTTTTGTAGCATATTATGTTTGGGTAGGATTTCCAACATGGAATTTATTCTAGATTCATAGTTGGGCCGTAGGTTCCATTTCAAGGGGTATAGTGCATCCCAAAGAACTTAATTGGTTTCAGTGAATTCTTCTTTTATTCCTACAGAGATGTAAATTATTAAATCTGTGAGATCTGAACTGGGGAGAGAATCTACAGTTTTCCACCCAAGGTTCACCTTTTGCCATATGTGCCTGGGGGTTACCATGTCATTTGAAGATACCTAGGTTGTCAGCATTAATGCATTTACCCTGAGTTAGTGTTTCTCAATTTGTGGAGGTACTGGTCTTAGGAAACATTTGTCAAAATTACTGGATAGCTTAAATGATGTTTAACGGGCAAGTACGTAGAATGCCAAAAGTTCTGCAATACATGAGCCAACCCTGCAAAAGATGAGTTATTCTGAGCAAAATGCCAATAGGGTCTTCATTAAATATAGGAACCTTGGTTCAGTTTTGCTGGAATGTACATATATGTAGAAAAGACCTAAAAAAAGAGGTGTATATTTGTTGCTGAGTTATTAAAAATTGGATTTTGGAATGATAACCAGAAACGAACTTTATGTATTTTCTCCCGTTGTTCTTTCAGATCAGTTTCACAACTTATTTTTCCCTACTCCCGGGATGACTTGCAGGCTTGATTCCTTAACTTCTGGACATTATTTGAAAATAGGAAGACTGGCCCAGTAGAGGGTAATTCAAAATTCTAAACTCTTACCCAATTTAAATTTCTCCTTCCCAAAGCTAAGGCCTGACTAAGCGGAGAATACCACAGTGTGGGAAGGAAGGCATGGTTGTCCTCTTCTTCGCCCACTTCCTTCTCCACTCGCTAACTGCTCTTTGTACACGTGTGATCAGGCCTAGGGGGCCCTGCTGCTGGAAATATGTAGAACTGAGTTTCTTAGGGTATTCCTGCTGCGACTCTTTTATTGAAGCTCTCCTTATCCTAATGTCCCCTCGAGAGCCAGCTAGACTCCATCTTTCCACTTGGTTTCCTGTGGCCCATCCATTAGATGAAAATGGTCTTCCAAAGTGATCTTGAGTGGAATAATATTTTTTAATTCATTGATTATTTATTTATTTATTTGGCTGCGTTGGGTCTTCATTGTTGCGTGCAGACTTTCTCTAGTTGTGGTGAGCAGGGGCTACTCTTCATTGCGTTGTGCGGGTTTCTCATTGTGGTGGCTTCTCTTGTTGCAGAGCACAGGCTTGAGCTGCGTGGGCTTCAGCAGTTGTGGCACGCAGGCTCAGTGGTTGTGGCTCATGGGCTCAGTAGCTGTGGCACGTGGGCTCTAGAGTGCAGGCTCAGTAGTTGTGGTGCACGGGCTCAGCAGCTGTGTCTTGCAGGCTCTAGAGCACTTTATCCTTTATCAAAGATAAGGTAACCATATACGTGTGGGTTTATCACTGGGCTTTCTATCCTGTTCCATTGATATATATTTCTGTTTTTGCGCCAGTACCATACTGTCTTCATTACTGTAGCTTTGTAGTATAGTCTGAAGTCAGGGTGCCTGATTATTCCAGCTCTGTTTTTCTTTCTCCGGATTGCTTTGGCTATTCAGGGTCTTTTGTGTTTCCATACAAACTGTGATATTTTTTGTTCTAGTTCTGTGAAAAATGCGACTGGTAGCTTGATAGGTATTACACTGAATCTGTAGATTGCCTTGGGTAGTAGAGTCATTTTCACAATGTTGATTCTTCCAATGCAAGAACATGGTATATCTCTCCATCTGTTTGTATCATCTTTAATTTCTTTCATCAGTGTCTGATAGTTTTCTGCATACAGGTATTTTGTCTCCTTAGGTAAGTTTATTCCTAGGTATTTTATTCTTTTTGTTGCAGTGGTAAATGGGATTGTTTCTTTAATTTATCTTTCAGATTTTTTAGCATTACTGTATAGGAATGCAAGTGATTTCTGTGCATTAATTTTGTATCCTGCTCCTTTACCAAATTCATTGATTAGCTCTAGTAGTTCTCTGGTAGTGTCTTTAGGATTCTCTATGTATAGTATCATGTCATCTGCAAACAGTGACAGCTTTACTTCCTCTTTTCCAATTTGGATTCTTTTTATTTCTTTTTCTTCTCTGATTGCTATGGCTAAAACTTACAAAACTATGTTGAACAATAGTGGTGAGAGTGGGCAACCTTGTCTTTTTCCTGATCTTAGTGGAAATGGTTTCAGTTTTTCACCACTGAGAATGATGTTGGCTGTGAGTTTGTCATATATGGCCTTTATTATGTTGAGGTAGGTTCCCTCTATGCCTACTTTCTAGAGACTTTTTATCATAAATGGGTGTTGAATTGTGTTGAAAGCTTTTTCTGCATCTATTGAGATGATGATATGGTTTTTCTCCTTCAGTTTGTTAATATGGTTTATCACATTGATTGATTTGCATATATTAAAGAAGCCTTGCATTCCTGGGATAAACCCCACTTGATCATGGTGTATGATCCTTTTAATGTGCTGTTGGATTCTGTTTGCTAGTATTTTGTTGAAGATTTTTGCATCTATGTTCATCAGTGATATTGGCCTATAGTTTTCTTTCTTTGTGACATCTTTGTCTGTTTTGGTATCAAGGTGATGGTGGCCTCATACAATGAGTTTGGGAGTGTTCCTCCCTCTGCCATATTTTGGAAGAGTTTGAGAAGGATAGGTGTTAGCTCTTCTCTAAATGTTTGATAGAATTTGCCTGTGAAGCCATCTGCTGCTAGGGTTTTGTTTGTTGAAAGATTTTTAATGACAGTTTCAATTTCAGTGCTTGTGATTGGTCTGTTTATATTTTCTATTTCTTCCTCATTCAGTCTCAGAAGGTCATGCTTTTCTAAGAATTTGTCCATTTCTACCAGCTTGTCCATTTTATTGGCATATAGTTGCTTGTAGTAATCTCTCATGATCCTTTGGATTTCTGCAGTGTCAATTGTTACTTCTCCCTTTTCATTTCTAATTCTATTGATTTGAATCTTCTCCCATTTTTTCTTGATGAGTCTGGCTAATGGTTTATCAATTTTGTTTATCATCTCAAAGAACCAACTTTTAGTTTTATTGATCTTTGCTATTGTTTCCTTCATTTCTTTTTCATTTATTTCTGATCTGATCCTTATGATTTGTTTCCTTCTGCTAACTTTGGGTTTTTTTGTTCTTCTTTCTCTAATTGCTTTAGGTGTAAGGTTAGGTTGTTTATTTGAGCTGTTTCTTGTTTCTTGAGGTAGGATTGTATTGCTATAAACTTCCCCCTTAGTACTGCTTTTGCTGCATCCCATAGGTTTTGTTTTCATTGTCATTTGTTTCTAGGTATTTTTTGATTTCCTCTTTGATTTCTTCAGTGATCTCTTGGTTATTTAGTAATGTATTGTTTAGCCTCCATGTGTTTGTATTTTTTATAGATTTTTTTCCTGTATTTGTTATCTAGTCTCATAGCGTTATGGTTGGAAAAGATACTTGATACGATTTCAATTCTCTTAAATTTACCAAGGCTTGATTTGTGACCCAAGATATGATCTATCCTGGAGAATGTTCCATGAGCACTTGAGAAGAAAGTGTATTCTGCTGTTTTTGGATGGAATGTCCTATAAGTATCAATTAAGTCCATCTTGTTTAATGTATCATTTAGAGCTTGTGTTTCCTTATTTATTTTCATTTTGGACAATCTGTCCATTGGTGAAAGTAGGGTGCTAAAGTCCCCTACTATAATTGTATTACTGTCGATTTCCTCTTTTATGGCTGTAGCATTTTCCTTATGTATCAATGTGCCCCTATGTTGGGTGCATAAATATGTACAATTGTTATATCTTCTTCTTGGATTGATCCCTTGATCATTATGTAGTGTCCTTCTTTGTCTCTTGTAATAGTCTTTATTTTAAAATCTATTTTGTCTGATATGAGAATTCCTACTCCAGAATTTTGTGATTTCCATTTGCATGGAATAGCTTTTTCCATCCCCTCAGTTTATAACACTACAAGTTTGGAAACTGCTAAAGTCCAGCAATAGGGGACTAGTGGCATGAACTCTGATGTATCCACACAGCACAGTCCTAGAAAGCTATAAAAAAGAGTGACCTGACCAAGATAGTGGTACCAAAAAGGTGAAGTCTCCAAAATTTTTGGTTAAGTGATTAAAAACTAATAGAACTGTACTTATCATAAAGCTATAAATTGTGTAAGAAAAGGGAAAATATATGTATATATTCACACTTGTTTATGTATTTACCAAGAAATATTAAAAGAATACACACACACAAAAAATAAAATTACCACCTTTGAAGGAGAGGAAGGGACAGAGGTGGGAGTCCTCTCTTTGTATGTTATATATTTTTATATTATTTCGATTTTTGAACCATATGAACATACATCTTCAAAAACAAAATTGCACATATATGTACACATAATATATATGCACTATATATAATTTTAAATTCTAGATTCAAAATACTTCCCCTGAAAATCTGAATATCTGAGTAAGTTGCTTCATTGTCATCTAGCATCTGACTCATAAAAATCTAATGCATTTGGATTCTTGTTTCTTTGTAGGCTCTCTCTCTCTCTTTCCCTCTCTTTCTTTCTTTCTTCCTTTCTCTCTCCCTCCCTCTCTCTCTCTCCCTCTCTCTCTTCCCCCCTTCCCTCCCTCTCTTCCAGGAAGCTTGTAGAGTTTTTCTCTTTATTTTTTGCAATTAACAAAATTTCATCAAGATGGATGTGCTCAGCCTTTTGTGTGCTGTCCCAGTCTGAGTATGAGTGAATATTTTACAAGCTCGGGGTGTTTTTTGATTCCTATTTATTTATTTTTCCTCTTTACATTCTGGAAGATTCCCATGTCTTTATCACCTGCTTCACCAAAACACAATTCTGATATGTAAATATAGCTTAAATACGTGAAGGTTTCCCAAATGGGTTATCCATTGCTTGGAGAAAAGTTAAGAGATCTAAACAAAAGGGATTGTATCCACATTATGGAATTTATAGCCGAGATATATGTTCTTTTAAACTTCACACTCCCTACCATTCATCATCTCCTCCTCAAAACGTGAGGATCTCTTTCATTAAAAGGCAATAAAAATGTAGGAAAACCTCCTAAAAATAGCTCTGTTGTCTTTCTTTTGACTGGCTTTCACAACGATGTATAAACTAAGAATAGTGTAAGACAAATGCTTTCTCCTAAAACTTCACATTCAAAAATTTAACACATTTATCAAAAATAGGGGAAGATCGCTAAACCGGAATTTATATAAGCAAAGACAGTTACAAATTATCTATGGCACAGCAGCTCTTTTTCTAGCATTTTAGAGGCAATATGGGAAACATTTCATCTAATAACTTTTGTAGTTACAACAAAATTATTCCAGTTTTCTAAAAAAATTAACATGGTTGACTTCAGATTTCAGGCCAGAATACAAGTGGGGAAATAGCACTCTAACACTGAACTACCTTTGTGCTAGTTGTGTGAAGTCTATTAAACTTATGGAGCTAGTTTTCTGTTAGTAGATCACTGCTAGTTTTCTTTTAATAGATTTATTTGTTTGTTTTATTAGTATCATTCATTTAATTTTATGATTATCTTAGGTTCTTTCAGACTGACTTAATACTCTATAAATGAACAAACCACTGTATAACTGATCAACTTATTTTTATATGATATGAATTAATGTACTATACAGTACAATACCACATACTGTATTTTAAAAAATTTTTTATTGGATTATAGTTACATGACAATGTTGTGTTAGTTTCTGCTGTACAGCAAAGTGAATCAGCTCTGTGTATACATCTATCCCCTCTTTTTTGGATTTCCTTCCCATTTAGGTCACCACAGACCACTGAGTAGAGTTCCCTGTGCTAAACAGCAGGTTCTCATTAGTTATCTATTTTATATATAGTAGTGTGTATATGTCAGTCCCAATCTCCCAATCCATCCCACCACCCCCTCCTCCCTGCTCCCCACCACCTACCCCCCACCCCCATATCCATACGTCAGTTCTCTACATCTGTGCCTCTATTTCTGCTACCATGTACTGTATTAATTACTCAATGTACTCTCCCCCTTCCAGGCTTATTAAGAAGCTCACAACCATGCATTTTCATTTGAAGGGATCTGACCCCAGATTCGTTTTTCCCATTTGGTCGAACAGAAGCTGGTTTGGCAGGCAACAGCATTCATCTGTATTAATTAACTGTTTTCTTCATCCGTGTGTAGGAGGGGAAATGCATTTAATCTACTTAGCGATTTTATTGAATGTCTGAGCCTAGTTTTTTTTTTTTTTCTTTTTTGGCTGCACCCCAGGGCTTGTGGGATCTTATTTCCCTGACCAGGGATCAAACCTGGGCCCTCGGCAGTGAGATCATGGAGTCCTAAACACTGGACTGCCAGGGGATTTCCTTACTTTTTTATATTTACAACTTTGAAAAAATTTATTTTGTATCTTAGAAAGGGTGGGAGGTTAATGAATCAAAATCATAGTTTTGGTTTGTTTGTTTGTTTGCTTTCTACCCTGGAGTTATTTATCACCCTGTAGCCTAATTCTGCCTCTCTCTCTGGATCTCACTGGATTCTCCACCCCTCCCGCCCCCTGGCCCTGACCCTGTCCTATCCAGATTACTCTGCTGTTCATCCCTCCAACTTACTGTGTGTGAACTGATGCTGTGAATTTTCCATCACTCACAATAAGTGAGTCCTCAGCCTGGAACGTGTTTCTCTTCTCTCCATTCATCTGTCCTCCCCCTCCTGCAAACCCTAGTTCCTTCTGCCCTGTGTCTTCAAGGCCTCTCTCAATCTCTTCTCTCTTTCCTTTAAATAATAATAACATGGACATTTATGAAGAGCTCACACCATCAGAGCTTGTAAAACTTTTCCACCAAGGTCTTCCTTTTATCAGAGAAGAATGAAAACTATTCCAAGGGTGGGTGGGAGTGGGGCGTGTCTTATGTATTTCTTTAAAAATGTCATATTTGTTTTAAAATAGTGTTTTCAATTTATTCCCATGAGAATTGAGTGAAGGGGTGAGTCATCTGGACAACTCTCTGGGGAATGCAGCCCTATGGATGCACAGAAAGAATCAGAAAGAGGCCAGTCTAATAACTTAAGGTTCTTACCACAAAGCTCTTCATAAAATGAGTGAGATGTAAATTAGTACTACTTCCCCTGAAGTAGAAAAGGCCCATAATTTGAAAAAAAAAAAAAAAAGAAAGAAAAGAAATAAAAAGAACAAAAGGAAGGAAGGAAAGAAGGAAGGAAGGAGATTTTACGTGCAATTTCTCATGTAATCCTTGTAACACTTCTTTAAGTGAAGTATATTTAAAACCCTTCAATAGATTTTCATCATGCTTGAGTTAAAGTCTACACCTTTCAATGTGGTTTACGGTCCTCTGTAATCCACAGTCCGTCAAAATCCTTGTCTGCCTCTCTGCCCCCCTGCCCCCATCTCTGCACGTACCCCTTCACCACAGGCCTTCTGGTCATTTCTAACCCTCCAGGTCAACTACAGGCAGCACAGAACTTTGGTCTCCTTTCTGAGGACCAGTTCTTTTAGGGTTTGTTTTGTTAGCTGCATTCTCGTATCTCCCATTCAGAATACTTATCACAATTTTGACTCCTTGTTTGTTGTTTAATGAGGGCTGAGACCAAAGCTGTCTTAATCACCATTGTATCCCTGGAGCCTGGCCTATGGTAGACACTCAAACGTCACTGTAAAAATTAGGTAATATTCTGATACTTACTTTAAGGACAAGGTACTTGGAGCTTATAAGGTTGCAGTAACTCACCCAGGGTTGCACAGCTAATAGTAGCAGAGTCAGGGTCCAGCTCTTTCTGACTCTATTGCATGGAGGGTTTAATTACTACACTATAGAGTTAGAATTGCCACACCTTCATGGCCTGCTCAGCTTATGGTTCATCTCCTTTGCTGCCTTATAATAATTTCCACACCATTTCTGTCATAATTATACTGTTAAGTATTTTTTGATGCCCCACTTCTGCAACCAGAATGTCACCTCCTTTTTTCAAGGAGATAGGCCATGTTTCTTGTTATTGTTTAGAAATCTTTTTTTCTGTTTTACATATTGCTGAAATGGGCACCTGGGACATATTAATTACTCAGCAAAGATTTTACTGAATGATGTATAGGAAGAAACAATGTACTGTGCAGTGGAGCAAAAACATACACTTAGAGGATGGAAAAATAATTTTTAACATATATGTTTATAATTATAAACATATATTAGTCATTGGTATATATTAGGATTATGAAAGAAGGGTAAACTCTTTGCTCTTCGTGAGTAAAATGTTGAACTATAATAGTAATGACGGAGCTTTAATTTATTTAATTTTAGAATGTCAAGCACCTAGAACACTGCCTGGCACATCATAGGCGTTCAATAAATATTTATTGAATACTGAATCAATGAACTTTAAGTACTTCATTCTAGACCTAGGCAGCTCAGGATTACCAGATATTTGAGGAAAGTCTAACATGAAAAAGGAAAACACTAAAGAAATAAACAAACACCAAACAGATGAAAGAAACCTGGAGGAAACAGATATAATGGAGGGCAGAGAAGAAAAGATTCTAAAAGTATATGTGGGTCTGTTTCCTAAAGCTGTATAAATGTTAGATTTTTAATCTTTTGTAATATGATATTACAAAGAAATTGCTTTTCTTCTGTTATTGTTCAGCTCAGTCATCTTCAGATATGCTTAATCCTTACTAGTCACTTGTGTTATTTCATTGTCTTCTGTGTTTTGGGGTTTTTTTCCCCACTTTCCTTGGTATACCAATGTCTTTGTTGCTAGTTTCTAAGAACTCATTTATGACTAAAAATGTTAACCATTAATCATGCAATGCAAATGAAATACCATATTTTATTGCCATCAATTTACTATGGTGTTTTGTTTTGGTTGTGTATTAAAAGATAATCATGTTGTGTTTAAAAAATAAAAATAAAAAAATAGGGACTTCCCTGGTGGCACAGTGGTTAAGAATCTGCCTGCCAGTGAAGGGGACACGGGTTCGAGCCCTGGTCCGGGAAGATCCCACATGCCGTGGAGCAGCTAAGCCCATGCGCCACAACTACTGAGCCTGTGCTCTAGAGCCCACAAGCCACAACTACTGAGCCTGCGTGCCTAGAACCCATGCTCTGCAACAAGAGAAGCCACTGCAATGAGAAGCCCATGCACCTCAATGAAGAGTAGCCCCTGCTCGCCGCAACTAGAGAAAGCCCGTGCGCAGCAACGAAGACCCAACTTAGCCAAAAAAAAAAAAAAAAAAAAAAAATCCTCAGAGAGATAAGAGATCTAGAAGCCATAAAATTATACACATTATTCATATAATATATACGGTATAAATTTATACATATATACTATTATTTCCCTCATTTTACAGGTAAGAGAATTGAGATAAAGTCAGGTGAGGTAACCCAGGGTCAGGCTCTGAGTTGAGCAGGAAATCTGACTCCACTGCTCCTGCTGTGATCACGCTGTAGTACAGCACTCAGATGTTCACACTCCATATTTACGCCTTTGTATGAGCCACACCCCTCCCTAAGTCTCTACCATCTTTTCCACCAACCCCAATTCGGCTCATTTCCCAGGACCCACTCTTCTCATAAACCTACCTCTGAGCACAGCTGTTCATACTGATTTCTTTATTCCTCAGACACTTATAATCTGTACCATTCATTTTATTACTGGGTGATATAATTGTTTTGTTCTCTAGTTGTTGGTTTTTTAATCTATAGCTCTGTCCTCCCCAACAAGAGCAAATCCCCAGGGATAGAAACTCCTCAGAAATCCTTATCAAAATGCTAAGTATGTAAGTGTCACTGTATAAAAATCTGCTGACTTGAGTCTAAGTAGAGCATTTACTGGATTAATATCATGGCTCCATATCTGGAACATTCCAGACTCATAAGATCTACTTGACAAGAGTGTCTCGTTACTTCAGATGCTGTGTAACTGATTTGTCACTATCACATGCTAGTCACGTCTGGCAGCAGTGGGGAAGAGTAAGTGCACACTCTGAAATAAAACAAGGGTGACCTGGATAAACAGGCATCGCTTTACAACTCATGTCTGTTTTGGGAAAAGAGAAGTGCTTCTCCATCACTCCAAGTTATTCAGTCTACAGATGGTTCGATGGTCTTTGATGGTTTTATGGCTTGACTTTACCTTTTCTCAGCTCTTCCTGGACCAGTGCTCTGTATGCTGTAAGCATATATCTCTCATTATTATTAGAGGTGACTGAACCTAGTCAAACACAGATTTCTATTTGGGAATATATTAGAAAGATATTTTTCAGTCAGCCATTCAATGTAAACCTCTATTAAATACCCACTTTGGATTTAGCAGTATCCTAAAATCTGTAGTAAAATTGTGCAAGGAGCGAAAGACATAATTTCTGCCCTCAAGGTACGTACAGTTGAATTCATTTGTATTTTATATGCTTCAAGTGTGAGTTAGAACACTTGTCAGAAAATTAATGCAAAGCATCTTTGTTTCTTAAAATGACATTTTGGGTAAGGTATAAAAACTGGCCACTGTACAAAGCCTATACCTAGTTTTTTCTTTTAAAAACTCATATATATGTGTATGTGTGGATATGTATGTGTGTATGTATGTATGTTTGTGTGTATAAAGATAGAGAATTAGCTAACATATGAATAACTCAAGCGGATTTTTACAGAGCATTTATACATATTTATGCCTTTTGAAATACTGCCTAACACATGCATCTGAAAACCAGAGATGATTTGAGACAGTCATCTTGGCTCCTCTGGTAAATATTTTCTGATTTACAGTTTTCCGTTTAAGGAAGGATTGGGGCTGGGAAACTATACAGTGATCAAATGATTACCTAAAAATGTCAGTGAAGAATCAGATAACGTACTTCTAATTGGATAAGTCAATGCGATAGTGAAGGAACATCTTGCTCCTTAGGACTACCTAATTCTATGCATAATAAATCTTATATTTTAAATGTATTGCAAAGCATAAAGTACTTTCCCAAATATGATCTCATTTTGATTTTGGTCCAAACACATATAAATATATTTCTATTACATATGCATGTACTAGATTACACATTCATATCAAGATAAAACAGAATATACTCATATATTAACAGTTTCATTTGATGAAATATAACACACAGAAGCATTTATTTTTTGTCTGTTTATATATTTTGTTTTTCCCTTGGCATGAGAGTTTAAGGTATGATCATTTAGAGATTATCTTCACAACGTTTAACCCCCAAGGTTTTCTGGGTGTCCTTTATTCTTCAACTGAAAAGGACAATTCTTGGAAACATCTAGTTTTTTCTACGATATAAAACAGGCAGCCCCTTCTGTCTTGTCTAGAACGACACTGCCAGAACTAAAAGCTGTGCCAACATTTAGTTTCGCTGATCACAAAGGGGAACAGCAAACAAAGGTGGACCCACAGTTAGCTGTACCCACACCTGGAAAACCCCTTCCAGGGCTCGCCCCACCGTGGGGAAACAGGGCCATCTTCAAGTCTACCTTTATAGTTATCGATAATCATGACCACTGGAAGACTGGGAGCCTAATCTTAAAAAGTGAAGACTGGGCTTCCCTGGTGTCGCAGTGGTTGAGAGTTCGCCTGCCGATGCAGGGGACACGGGTTCGTGCCCTGGTCCGGCAAGATCCCACATGCCTCAAAGCGGCTGGGCCCATGAGCCATGGCCACTGACCTTGCGTGTCTGGAGCCTGTGCTCCGCAACAGGAGAGGCCACAGCAGTGAGAGGCCCGCGTACCGCAAAAAAAAAAAAAAAAAAAAAAAAGTGAAGACAACATCTAAGCTAAATTCACAAAATCACAGCTCTAATATGGAACATTAAAGGAATAAGCAATCACTGATAAAAACTAAAAGAAAAGATTTCCAGGCTGGAATAGAAGCGTACGCAAGCTGAGATTTTTAAAGCCAAACTTAGTATCTACCAACTGTTTAAAAGGAAACAGGAAGTGCAAATAACTCATAATTCTGAGCCTGTCCTACTGGTGAAAGAGACTTGGGATTTTGTGCACTACTGAAATGTTTTTAGCTTAGTTGTTAATACAGGTCTACAAAGCAAGACTCACCAACATTCTGTTTCTTCATAGCTTCTTGATATGTCACGGTACAAACGTCCGAGGAAAGTATACCTGGAGAGAGATGGACAACAGTGACAAATTTATTTTTGGAAATGACAGATTCGATTAGCTGTATGCTCTGTAGTCACTGAGAGAGCACACAAATCTTTACAGAGGTGCTCTTTTCCTTTAGGAGTATGTGCTTATGAACTACAGTGAACATTCATCCTGAAATGACTGAAACGGAGAAAATATTAGGGAGTTGAAGTTTGTTTCCTCTTGTCTGTTGGATCCTTTTGGATCACTATTTAAGGGAGTCCAAGACCATCACAGAAAGCTAATAGCCTTTAGAACTCTCAGATCATACTGATATTACTGATGGGAGAATTAAGCCAAATTGCATTCTCAAAATGGTTCTGGGAACACACCACTTCCAGTAATGGTCCTATCAGCCAGACCTAAAAGCAGAGGGAGCAGGGGATGCACTTAAAGGCAATTATCCATCAACATTGGAAAATATGGTTACTAGATTAAGAGAGTTGGGTTCTATGCAATATATCTTGATTGCAGCAAAGCAGTTGATACAACATTATTCAATTTGCCAGCTAGATTAATGTAACTTGGTTTAGGCAGAAGTATAGTCAAATGAGCTACCAGCTATCCAGAGGGCCATAAATAATAGATAACAATAAACACATTTGTTTTACATGCTCCTAATTTAGTTATTTTCCCCCAGCGCTCTCCTTGAGTTCAGAACATGACAGTTATATAATATATGCCACCCTCCAGTTATCTTTTCTTAAGATCTTTTAGGAATCCCATCTGTTCCATAAAGTTGCAAGGACCAATTATACCATTTACCATCAACAACTCCCATTAGTCAGGGCTTCCTTCATTTACCATATTCAGTTTTCAGCTTCCCCTTATATTTCTTTTTGATGTCTGGACTTTCTCTTAATGTAAAATGTCAAGAGCAGAAGTACAGGGCAGTGGAAATACCCTTTGCTTCCATACAAAAAAAGCTACTGACTGTGGCTTCTCTGGGGTGCTTTGGTGGAGATGACAATGACAGGAAAGTTCAGTATAGGCACTACTTTTCTCAGCTAGGAGAATTTTCTGTAACTTTCAGGCAGTGTAACTGGCACAGTTTCTAAAAATATTGAATCATTGTTTATTATATTAGAAGGAAGACAAAACCCTTGATTTTATCATTTAAACTACTGAAAGTAAAGTTTAAAAAAAAATTGGGGGGTTGAAATATACAAAAAAGTGTGGTGATTCTCAACAGACATGTCTTCCATGGTGCATAAGGTGGGTAGTGGGAGAAATATAAGAATCCCAAGAGAGTGGGAGGCAGGGGCAATTGTGGGGCTGGGAAGCTGAGGGTACCGCCCTCGCTGGAGGGGAAGCAAGAACATACTTATCTCCATCATATTCCCTCTTTCCATTCAATGCTGGTATCACACAATTGGCTGCCTTGGGAAAGTAATACGATGACATTCTTACATTTGTTTTAGAATGTTAGAACATTCATATTAGGGATTTACCAAATGTACTGTTTCTGCTTCCCTAAGTTCTCCGAAATGGCATATAATAAAAGATAGAGATTCCTGCCTCTTCTCTACCTGAGAGGGGAAAAGGCAAAATAACTGTGGCAGAAACCTTGAGAGAGAGGCACTACTGCCATTGAGTTTTAAATGTAGCTGAGAGTGGGTACAGCACAGTAGAAAAACTTTACTTCCTCACTACTTTTTTTCCTTCAAAGCTTTATTCATACAAATAAATAACCGATAACTAACTACTGATGTGATTTTAGGCAAATTACTTAATTCTGAACAGTTTCCTCATCTGTAATACATTCTTTTAATTGCTGTATCACTCTGAATATAATTTGGCCAGGTGGGCTGTGTGTGTGTTTATGTTCTAAATACTTTCCCCCCTTTTGATTATAAAAATAAGCCATAGTTATTATTTCAAAAATCTGAAAATATATAAAGTATACAAATAAAACTAATGAAAGTAATTCTGCTAATGTTCATACTTAGGTTACCTGTTTGTGTATATTATTGCCTTGATTTATGTTAATTTATTTTCATTGTTGCATTCTACTTTTATCATCTTTTTCTAACATTCAAACTTCCTTCCTTGGTTTTGTTTTCTAAAACAAATTATTTCATACTTTTACTCAGATTTCTTAGTTCTATAGTTCTGTTCTTAGTCTATAATCCCACTGGGACTACTCTCTCTTAGTTTTTATTTAAAGAGCTTCAATGTTTTAAATTTATTGATTAATCTTATCAATAATTCCCCCCTTTACCTTCATGGTTTTATCTTTGTCATCATTTCCTAGCCTTAAGAATTTAATTTTTCTTCTGGTTGGTTTTCTCTGTTTGCCTCTCCAGGTTCATTCTCTGCTATCCTCTGCCCCATTTTGTGCCCTGAGAGGAAGAAGGTGGGGTGGTGGAGGAGAGAGTTCCCTTTTCACTTGGCCACACTGTTCCTTTCCCTGGGCTGACCCCCCCTCCGTGGAGGGTGACCTTCACGGGTTCAGGAGACAAAATTTTTAAGACACTCCTTCCCCTTTCAAGTCTAGAAGTGGTCGTGGTCCCCACTTTTCACCAATCCCTCTGGTTCTCTTCCCATTTCTCTGTCATTGACCCTTCTTTAAACGTCTTCCAGTTAAACACTTGTAGAATACTATTCATTTCATGCTGATGTGGTGATAGAAACAATCTTTATCCCATTAATCTTTTTAAAAATGTTAAAAGGTTTTGATTTTTTGCATTGTAGTTAAATTCTCTTATGCTAAATAGTGACTGCTTTAGACAATGTTAAATCTTCTCATTTTACCATACATTATTCTTATCTCACTTTTAATTAGCTATACGTTAACACATTTTAACTTTTTCTTCTCTGATATTGTGCTTTATGTTCAGGTTTTATAATGACCTACAAAAAGCATGAGTACAGAGAGTGACAGCAACAGAGAGACCTCACACTGCAAACAGGAGGCTGGAGGACCTCTCCCTTAGTTCTCCCTATAGCCTTTTATCCAGTTTCCTCAATTGATTTCTAATCCCTTTTATAATTATTTCCCTAAAAAAATACTAACCCTGAGATGCACAGGGACCTACATATTAAGTCTCCATAGGGCAATTTATTCTCTTTATACAAGTTCTATACTTTCTAACACTATGTATTTTCCATACTATGCAGTCTTTGTATTGAAACCGCCTATTTCCATATCTGTGGTCTCTGACATGTAGAACCAGTGGTTTTGGCAAAGTGTATCATTGTGTTACAAACAAGCACAGCCTGACATGAACCTTTATCCTCCAGGACTAGAGGGAGGATAAAGAACTGCCAGGATGCACTGAAGCTCAGGAGGCTGGCTGGAGAGGGAGTAGCACTCGACATTCCAAGATATGAAATCAGCTGCAGAACAAGCTGAGCCTGGAAGAGCTGAAAATGGCTCACGTAGGGATTATGGTTCTTCATCTGCTGATTCTGGCAAGACAAGGTGGAAGGCTGCTTCAGAAGGACTGGAAGTGAACTCTACTGCTCACAGTGAGAGGTCCGGCGGAGTCCTACACCGGCCAGCCGAGTCACAGGGAGAAAGGGTTAGAACCCTTCAGATAGCTGACTGAGGAAAGTAGAAAGAATCAAAGAGAAGCCACCCACAGCTGGACGGACCTGTCCTTCTTCAAGAACTCATTACTTCAAAAATTTTAAAAAGCACCTCCCTGGAGCTTATTAAAAGAAAGATGAGGCGATTGACTAAAGAAAGCAAGACGAGATATTTAAAGAATCTGCTTTGTATTTTTCAGTAAAGTCACTGAACAATAATGACTAGAAACAAAATAAGAAACGCAAGAAAAGACAATGTGTTGATAAAGGATTCTTTTGGTTCCAGCCAGCCAAAAACGGGGTTAATAGAGAGACAGAGAGAGATGCTGGGGCAGCTCAGTGATACCAGGTCTGGGACGGAACCGCGCAGGAAGAGGACCCCGTGAGCTCTGCCCAGGCTGCTTCTCTCTTAATTCTGCCCTCTGCCCACCCCCCCGCCCCCACCCAGGTCCGTGCATCAGTTTCATTCTGCTCTCTCAGTGCAGGCAGACCAGGCCACGTGGCGTGGAAGGTGGCCAGAAGCACACACAGGGTTTACAGTTTAAAGGTCCACCTACCCAGATAGAGCCTAACTGGTCTCTTGCCCTCAGGGAAAAGGGACTGATTTGCCCCACTTTTCATCTGGCGCAAACCAGCCAACTCCTAGTGCAACCTCTTTGAAGGAGTAGGCAATTCATGGAAAGGAACAGGCCTGTGATACAATAGAGCCCACGAAAGATTATCGTCATATGGTCCTAAGGAAGGACATATGAAAAGATAGCTGAATGAGATCGGGAGAGAAGAGGAAGGAATTTCAGTTATGATCCAAAATACAGTTATGATCCAAGCTTGAGTTTACTCTGAATAAATCAGAATAGACAAAAGAAATAAAAAGTAAGCAAAAAGATTTAACAATTCTTTTTAAGTCTTTTAAAATAATTGTTTTACTTTGTTTTCAGAAGTCCTCCCTTGCTGGTTTTCCTTAGTTTTTACATATCAGAACCTTCTGAGTTGAACAATTAGTTTATTTATTTCAACTTTTTCTTGTTTACTATTCAGAATATTTCAGGCTGTTAAAATTTGCTTGTATGGATGGATTTGGCCTCATCTCATAAATATTTGAAAAAAAAATCCTCATTTGTTATTTGCTTAATATTATGTGATTTCAGATGAGGATATATTTAAAATTTCAAGATGTTTCTATTGAGAAATGCTTATTAATTCCTTGATATATTAAATTCTAGACAAAGACAGTGACCTGTACGAGATTCAGCTTTTCAGATTTAATTTTCATTGGGGTCTTAATATATCAGTTATATTTATTAATTCCAAGCATACAGCAGGTTTATAAGAGAAAGATCTAAATATGCATGTACTCTACCTTGTCTACTTATTCAAATTCTCTGAGCTTTGTTTTGGTTTTGTTTAGTTTTTCAGGGAGTGTTGGCCTTTTTTTTTCTAAACTCATCAAAGGCTGAAAGAGCTCTTTAAAAGACCTCTGCGACAATTGTAATTCTATTTTTCTTTATAGAGTCTGATGTAGTTATTTGCCTCATAAAGATCTATGACTGTTAATTTTCATGATGAATATTATCTTTTAGAGTTATTATGAAGATTAAATAACACAATGCTCACAAAGCACTTATTCAGTAATTGGTATATAGCAAATGCTCTATAAATGTTAACTCATTATCGTTTCCTAAATCAGTAATTTCTGCTTTTATCTTTATTAATTTCCAGCTCCTGTATTTTTCCTCTTTCTTAAATTGAATGGCTATTCCATTTGTTTTAAATCTTTCTTATTTCATAGTGAAATCCTTTAAAGCTGTGGATTTCCCTTTAGCTATATCCTGTGGGTTTTGCTGTAGAGTATTCTTATGCTTATTATCTCTAAATAACCAGAAATTTAACATTTTGTTCTATTTTATTTTAGTCCAGAGATGTTGCCATAAAATATGCATTGCAGGAATCGATTAAGATTTACTCTGTGACCAAATACATATCCATTTAAAAAAAATATTCCATGGGCATAAGAAAAAATGACTTTTCTGAGTTTTTATGATGTAGACAGTTCATATATCACCTTATATTCTTTAAGTTCTTTATATGCTTCTATAACTTTGTCATCTTAATCACTGCACTCAATTTCTGTGAGATAAGTTTTACATTCTCTCCATCACCCCTTAGTTATATCTTGGCTACCTGTAGGACCCTTGAATTCTAGAAAGCCATAAACATTTTTTTTTACTCTGTTGCAGCTTCCTGAGTTGCAGCGGGAATATCTCTCCCTTTTCTGACTCATGATTGGTAAATCTTCTCACTACGTGGAAGTTTGAAAGATTTTCTTTTTATCCTTAGAGTTTCACAAAAATGTCCAGGTTATGAAGAATGTCTTTTGTTGTTGTTAATCTGGCCTGCTAATCAGGAGACTTGATCTAAAAACTCAAGTCAGAAAAATATTCTATTATTTCTTTGACTATTTCTCTTTCCCCATCTATTTCTTTATCTGTTTCTGAATTCTTGGGTTATTTGATCTCCTGGATCGATTCTTCCATTATGTTTATCTTTTTTCTCCTAATTACTACTCTTTATCTTAAGATAATTTCCAGTTCATTTACCATATTATTAATGAGGCTTTCATCAGTATCCATTCTATGTTTTTACTGCCTCTGTTGAATTTCTAAATTAAACTTATTATAATTTTTACTAGCAAAAATTCTTTATCATTCTAAGATTTCTTCTCTTTTTTTGTAGAACTTCTCCCTCAGATCTCATTGAATTATTTTTAGTTCTTTCCTGTTTCCTTCATTACATTACTGCCATAAAACTTTCCCCTATTTCAATGGGATCTATGTGTTCTAACTATTTCAATTTCAGTTCCATCCTTAAAAGTGTGGATTACTCTTAAATGTTTGGTCGTTTTTCATTTTCTGATTATCATTGATACTCACCAGGCCAATGAGGAACATCTTAGTTATTTATTTCTTCTGAACTCATTTAACTTTGTCTATAGGAAAGCCTGGTAGTGGAGGGTGAGCAGATGGGGAAGTAAAAGTTACAAATCTGTTTCTTACTTAGAGGGCAGCACCTAGGGAGCCAGTGGGTTGTGGCACTTCTCAGGAAAGTTCAGCCTTAGAGAGTGATTGTCGTCCTGGTTTTATAAGAGTGCAACGATTCAGTATGGAAGAGTTATTCAAAAGAAGCCGTATCAGCAGCATTGGAAAGTTTCTCCCTTGAGTCTGTATAACAAGTAAGCAAGACATCATAATATTTATTAAGAATTGCTCAGAATAGCTGGACCTCCTGAGGAATCCACTGGGTTAGTTGTCTTCACTCCAGAATTTACCAAGGCGTTAGATCACCATCTCTCTATGGAACACTCTGCAAACTGTGCAGCAGGTGGGCCTGAAGTGTTCTCACCTGTTCTGCATCACAGACACCCAAAGGCTGCAGACTGCAACAATAGGTCAGTCTCCTTCCCTTCCAGGACCCATTAGCCAAATGGAATTATTACCTCCTTGGAGAGTTAAGAGGAGGAGAAATCAAGAAATCAAACACTGTATCAAGTCCTGTTTCCTCCCATCCCACCATAGTGTACTGGAAAAAATAGGATGATATGGTTGCATTATAATAAACTAGGACTAGCCTCAAAAGATAACTGGCTCTCTATTTCTAGGAATTTCTCTATGAAAATTCTCTATGAAATTCCCCTATGAAAGCAAACCTCTGGATCGACTCGTTCACAGCCAGAGTCATAATTTTCTTGGATGTGCCCCCAACATTTAACTGGCCTCTTACTTAGCATCTCTAAGAAATAATGTAGCTTCACACTTTTGGCAATGCAGACCGGATATGGACAGAGACATGGCTTTTGGGAAGAGGAAGGATGAGGGCCCCCTGGGTGATTAATAGCAATGTGTTATTTAGAGATTCACTCAGTTACCTTGAGCACAACTACTTTATTGAAGGGTCTACCATAAAGTTATACTTCAATAGATGCTCAAAGGATATCTTTCTGAAAAAAAAAATCTGCAGCCACAGTGAGTCCAAATGTTAGTCGATGCCTCATCTATGGCTTCCCACTAGAGTTTAGTGTCTCCTGGGAATTTCTCCCAGGGGGCCAAATCTCTCTCACAGCAGCTAAGACTCAATGGAAACAACCCTCTTGAGATGTTTTACTGTCCTTTCTGAAAGGCTTTCAAGGCTGGCACAGTAGACGGCAAAATGGTGGAGCTGTACGATGGACCAGATGTTGCCCCTCTTCTTTGAGTGTTACACACTGCCACCTCTCCTCTCTCACCGAACCAGCCAAAGGTCTACAATTTGCCTGTTTTCTGCTCATACTGGGTGCCAATTTCCCACTTTTCACACTAAATGTGAGTATCACTGTCACTGCTATCTGCCGGCGGGTGGAAACTTCACCCACCCAAGATGAATCTTGGTCCTAGGTTCCACATTCCACAAACACGTAACTGATGGCCAGATGGGAAAGAAGTCCTCCTTTCCTGTCACCCTGCCCCTCTGCCCCCGCCAATCGTATAGTCAACTTGGCAATAAATGCTGCCCTTCTCTTCATTGCTTGTTAATGAAGGGGAATTGGGGATTAGAGTCTGTCTTTAAACCCAGTTCCCTGTGGTCAACCTGCAGCCACCTCCCCAATCTCCCCTCATTAACAAGCAGTGAAGAGAAGGACACCATTTATTGCCAAGTCGACTGTAGGATTTGGTCCTGTTCACTTCTGATTCCACAGACTTCCCTCCCTACGTTCCTGGGAATTGGGCTGAGAGCGTCTCCCCCTCTCCTCTTCCAGAACATCCTGGCAGCATTCCATCCTCCTTGCGCAAAAGGTCAAGAAATGTGAAGGATATGAGCTTTGACCTGACTTATAAGCTAATAAGTTAGCCCGCCGCCGTTTCATGGATGCTGGAAAAAGATACAGTTCTCCCGAGTCACAGACAAAGGACTTCATTGCTCAAGGAAATAGCAGGAGCCCCAAAATCAATGTTTGCTCTTGTTTCCTGAGCCCCCAGTCCTCCGGGGAAACTCAAAGAGAGCCAGGAGATACACACAATGGGCTGCGTTACAGGGGAGGAATCTGTGCTTAAGGTACGTGCTCCAGAGGAAGACGCTCTCTCTAACCCCCAAGGCTGTTCTTCACCCAGACATCCCTAGAAAGATACTCTGCAACCTAGGTGGCAGGTACTTCTACTCTCAAGGTATACAGAAATGCAAGAAGCCACGGATCATTTTCTCCCCAAAAGGAATTGATCAAGAAGGATTGTCCTAACGAACTCTTTGTGATACTTTCAAAATATAAATCAGCTCATGTTACTTCCTTGCTCCCATGACTACCAGTCATGCTTACGAATAAAATCCAAACTCTTAACCGTGACCCCCAAGGCCTGACATTCCCTGGCCCTGGCTGTGTCTCAGATGCCATCTTTCTGAATCCAGCACTCTGTTCCCCTTGCAGTACCTGGACACCAAAGCACTCTTCCATCTTGATGTCCGCTGTTGCTGGATTTGTACGTGGCTCTGTCCTTCCCTCACTGAGGTCACTGTTCAGATGTAACCTCCTTGGAGAAGACTTACTTGAGTACTCTGAAGTTAAACCCCACTTGCTCTAATCCTTCCCCTCATTATTTTTTTTCAGCACACTTACCTCCACCTGCCAAATCCAGGTCCATTAGCTTATTTCTTTGTTATCATCTCCCCCTCTAGACTGTAACCTCTCTGAAGCTGGGGACTTCGGCTAGTATGTCCCCTGACTTAGATCAGAGCCTGCCAGCCACTTGACAGTCCCTCGGTTAATATCTGTTAAATGAAATATGGTATTTTCAACTGCTTCTTTCTTCATTAAAAGGACTGCTCATTTGCTTACTCTTTATAAGCCAATATATAGTGAATCAGGCCTGACATACCCGGAAGCAGAGACATTTACAAAGATTGATTCCTTGTGAAAAATGTTACTTTCAGTTTCCCAGAGTGTGTGTTTATTCCTGCAGATAGCCAGTCGACAATGAAGCTCAGAGTACATGTCTGGACTACTGCAATCACGCCCTAGCTGGTCTCTCCCAACTTTCATTCTTGCTACTTGACAACACACTCTCCCTAGAGCATTAAGAGTAATCTTATTGCCATAAAATTTGCATCACATCACGGCCCTCTTTCAAAATCTGCAATGCATCCCATCGCATTTAGAACAGTATCTAAAGTCTTAATGATGAGCTTCTAAGTCATATCCTAGCACCTAGCTGTCAAACAGACAGGGTTTAGGGTTGACAAAGCAGCTGGAAATTTAGGAGCGAAATCCTGGAAATGAGAAAGTTGCAGAAGGGATGACTCACGGAACCTGAGCATAAACTCCCTCAAATTCCTGGATAACTGCATCTACACATGTGTGGGGATTACTGCAGGGGGCTCGGGAAACAGCAGGCAGAAACGGGAGAGGAGTCTGTCTTGGAAAGACAAAGTACACTGGGTGAATCTGGCAGTTGACGGCCCCTTCAGACTTCAAGACAGGAGATTACTAGTCACACAATGAGCCATAAGCGCAAATATATTACTAATAAAAAAACATAAGCAGAAACTCACAGACAAAAAGGGAGAAATAGTTAAATCCACAATTATAATTGAAGATTTTAACACCCTTCTCTTAGTAGTTGACAGAACAACCCTATAAAAAATTAGTAAGGATGTAGAAGATCTAAATGATCAACCATTACCAAATGGACAGTCATAGAACATCACACTTAACGACTAAAAAATACATAGTTTTTTTCAAGTGAATGTGGAATGCTCCCCAAGTTAGATCACATCCCGGGCAACAAAATAATTTCCAAATTGATTTTAAAAGATGTAAATTTGCAGAGAATGTCCCCTGATGATGAAGGAATTAACTTAGAAAGCAATAACAATGCCCTACCTAGAAAGACACAAAATATTTACAAATTAAGTGGCCCACTTTTAAATAATTCCTGGGGCAAAAAAGATATCACAAAGGAAAAAATATATATTTTGAACAAAATAATAAGGGAAATGTAGCATATTAAAATTGTGGGATGTGGGGGCTTCCCTGGTGGCGCAGTGATTGAGAGTCAGCCTGCCGATGCAGGGGACGCATGATCGTGCCCCGGTCCGGGAAGATCCCACATGCCGCGGAGCGGCTGGGCCCGTGAGCCATGGCCGCTGAGCCTGCGCGTCCGGAGCCTGTGCTCCGCAACGGAAGAGGCCACAGCAGTGAGAGGCCCACGTACCGCAAAAAAAAAAAAAAAAGAAAAATTGTGGGATGTGGCAAAAGCAGTGTTTCGAGGAACTACATGATTATAAATGCTAATATTAAAATTTTCCTAAGGTCTCCATCTCCTACAATTGAAGCACAAATTCCCAAGTCTGTGGTGTGACACGTTAGGCTCTCATCCCTGGCTCTGTCTCAGACATCTGATCCTCCTCGGCCTCTCTTAATAGAAGCCTTATGACTCCTTCTTAACGCCATACCTTTGCAGCATTCTTGGTGGCTATCCTCTGCGTAGAAAGCCCTCCTGATTCTCTTATTTCTGAAACTTTTCTTGCAAAATTCAGCCCAGGCAATGTCTCATCCATGACCCCTCAGGCTGAGCAAATGTCCTCTATTCCTTTATTTTTTGCTTCAAATACAGCAGCAGAAAACTTTTTGTTTCCTTTTGCTCTGTTCGGGGTGGGGCGAGGTAAGCACCCCAAATTTATTAGAGAATTAGTCTTCCTGACGTTATTTTTATATGTCCTCATCACCCTTTCCATTCATCTTTGGCTATACACCTAGTTGGGTTTCTTTTCAATGTTTATGCTTATATTAAAATTTGTTGAGGTCATGTATTATTACACATTGTAATCCTAACCTATTTATACCTCCCTTTTTATTCCTCATCAACTAGAATTGCATTTATGGGGCCTTCATAACTTCTCAAACATTTTAGACTCTCTTCCAGAAATTCATGTTTGGGGGTCAAATTTATTTTTTCTCTGAATGCTTTTGAACTCTGCTCTTCTGGCTCTCTGGGTACCAAATGTAACCATCTCCATATTTTCACTTGCTGGCTGTCAAGGACTCTAAGATGAACTTACTGTTTGTTTTTTTTCTGGGATTTTAACATTTCTTTTTTGATAACCAAGCAGGTTTTTCATATTGGTAAGAACTGCTGCAGAAGTTTGTTTCTACTGGTTTTTTATTCTAATTTCTGGGAGGTGCAAATGATACCAAAAGCAACTTAACTTACAAGTTCATTAATATCAAGAGCTACACTGAGACATGGATTCCAAGCAGGCCCCTGTTTGGTATTCCTCAAATTAACATTTGCTAATTATTTGTTCAGTATTTACTTGGTTGGGAGTGGGGTGAATAAATTGATTTTATATAAAAAATGTTTCAATCTTTATATTCAAAGTTATGTATTAAATGTGCCATCTATAAGCTATATTTTTTTAACTTTTAATTTGGAAATAATTTCAAACTTAAAGTTGCAAGAAAAAGAATCATATAGAGAATGCCTGGATAGCCTTTACCCAGGTTCACCTATTCTTAACTTTTAGCCCCATTTGCTTTATTATTTGTTATCTGTCAATCTATCATCTATCTGTATCATCTATCATTTAATACCTCTAATCTGCCAATCTAATCTGTCCATCATCTATTTACATATTTTTCTGAGCCATTTGAGAGCATATTTCATGTATTATGGCCCTTTACCCCTAATACTTTAGGTGTGTTTTTTAAAAAAGAATAAGGATATTCATTTATGTAACCACGTTCTGTAATGTATTTAACTGTTGTCTAATTCCTCAGCTGTATTCAAACCTGTCAATTGACCTAATAATTTCCCATATAACATTATTTTTCCTCTAGCAAAGGATCACTCTAGGATCTAGTATAGCATTTAGTTCTCATGTTTCTTTAACCTCCTTTGACCTGGAACATTTCCACAGCTTTTCTTTATCTTTTAACAACATTGACATTTTTGAAGTATAATCCCCCATTTAAAAAACAGAGCACTCTTCATTTTTTATTTGTCTACTGTTTCTTCATTATTCGATTGAAGTTATACAGTCTCAGCTGAAATATCACATAGAGGAAGCTATATCCTTCTCAAGACATCATGCCCATCTGCCTCTCATTGGTGGCGTTAACTTTGATGATCCTATCAGGGTGTTGTCTCATTTCTCCATTGTATAGCTATTATTTTTTTTTTTTTGAAATGGGACAGTTTTTTAATGAGGTTCTTTGTAAGACGTTCAGAACACGACTTTGTGAGGATAAATTCCGTTTGCGAGAGCAAACACAGAGCAGAGGTAGCCCTGGAGCTGAGAACAGCTTTGATTTTTTGCAGAATTTGTGAGTCCACAGCTTTCTGATGAACCTTGAGCTGCTCTGTAATCTCGTATTTCTCTCTCTCTGTGTCGAAGATCTCACCTTCCTGGTGCCTGGGCTTACGCAGCTTCTATTTGAAGTAAGCGTCAGTGAGCTGTTCTGGGATTTTCACACCACTGATATCAATTTTGGTGGAAGTGGCAAGGACAAATTTCTAGTGTGTTCTCCGCAGAGGAACTCGACTGAGGGACAGAGGCCCAGTCATAAGTAGCAAACCACTGCTCAGCTGCTTCAGGAAAATGACCCTCTTGCCTCTGTGGCGCTCAGAGAGGCAGATCAGAATAGTCCCAGGAGTGATGCGAGCGTGCAGTTTTCTCACGTGCTTACTGAAGGGTTTTTTGCTGTGACTCAACAGCTTTCGAGGCACATCTTCAGTAGGATAATATCTAGGCATTTTGCGAAGTTTAACCACCCGGGTACCACCATTCTTGTCACCACCAACTGGTTTTGTGACAGTAGCAAGAACCTTCACTTTTTTCTTCTTTTCCACCTTGGATTTAGCTGCTGAATACCTCCTCTTGTACAAGGCCGTTCCGGAATACATAACCGATAGGGAATATCTGCCAATTCCTCTGACCAGGACAGGGTTTTGGCAGCAGCGGGGCTTCCCCTGCTTCACCTTGTTAACCTTGCCACCACCATCAGCCTTCTTGGCTTCAGGTTTTTTCTCCTTAGTATCTGGCTTCTCAGCATTTTCACCCGCCATCTACCAATACATATATTTTTAAAAAGGCATTTCACCAATTATCTCATAGCTATACAGCGATAGGCCTACCAGACTACAAGTTCTCATCCTCTTTCTACATCCTTTTCATCCCTCCCACTATAAGATATAGGCCTTCCTCCAAATCGCCACACATCTGCAGCAACATTCATAGTTAACTTTTGGGTTGTCTCCCCAATACAGTATAACCTTCTTGACGATTTGAATATATCTCACAACTATTATTTGTTTGCTACATATATTTAGTGGTCACAAGTCCCTATTCCATTATTTCTGTTTTTGCGAATTAGAAATCCTAGACTTAGCTTTAACAATCTCCCCAGCCAGGGAGCAGTGAGGCTGGAACTTGAAACCATTTGCTTTCAGGACTTTTGCTCTTATCAGACTGTCTCATTCAAGAAATTCGGTTTAGGAGGGGAAGACACACACACACACACACACACACACACACACACACACACACACACACACACACACACACACACGCACACAGATGGCCCAAACTCAGGCCAAACTGAAAAAAGTGCAAAGCCCAGGAGACTTCCAGCCGCAGACGTGGGAAGATGAGAAAAACTGCATTTGTCCTCAGCTTCAAATCCACAACGTGGCGGAGACGAGGTCGGCGTCGTCTTTTGGAACCCAGGTCCAGGAATCAGAGCGCGTGCAGCCACCCTTGTCCCTGCTGCCCCACTGGCCCGCTAGGGATGCCTGGAGGGGCCCTGTTTCCCCAGCCCCAGAGGGTGGCGAGCAACCGCAGCCCCGGGGCCTCTATAGCATCCCATCCCACGCTCTTCGTGCCCCACCGTTAAACCCAAGCGAGAGAAATGAAGCGTCTGGGAGGCCCCCCCAAACGGCCCTGGGAGTGTCCGATCCCTGCAGTTGTTGACTTCATACCCTCCCGGTTAGGATGGCGAAGAATTGGGATCCTGAAATAGAGTCCTGCAGAGAGGCCCTGCCATTCTTACCTTGCAAGACCCTATTACTTTTTTTTTTCCTTGCAAGTAATAGCAATTTGTGGAGAAGAGTTTCAAGTCCATGCAAATACTCTGCTCCGCATCAAATTTCCTCCTCTTGATTTAGCTCCCATTGATGATTTTTGCCTGAACTAGTCTTTGGCTGAAAAATTATGATTTTCCAATTCTTTATCACGCCCTGCACATTTACCAGTTGTCTTGCAATATTCTATAAGAGCCCTCCCTTCACTTTTCCTCCCTCCTTCCTTCCCTCCTTTCTTCCTTCTTTCCTTTCTTCACTTTATTATCTACTTATTATTGGTATGGACTCATGGTTCCACTTTTTCAACTATCTATAATCTATTGCTGTTCCTTAATTATTGTGTTCCTCATATTTTTCCAGGTTTCTCCAGTTGAAGCCCCTTCAGGGTGGGTCCTGTGTTCTTGTGACATGCCTCCTCATATTTTGAGTGCTTTCTTACTTTCTGGAACATGGTTTTCCCTGTTGTTCATTTACCCACTGCCTCAGTCCTAGAATCAAACATTTCTCAAGGAAGCACTGGCTTCTTTTAGAGCATAATGGCATTAGACCCCAATACATCTGGGCACTAGGTCTACTGATTGCTTCTGCGTGTCTTTGCTTCTAGGAAAACTAAAAAGCATGTGCATTTATATACATGTATACATATGTATACATACACGCATATATACACACAGACATATGTGTATATATGTATGCATACGCACACTCCAATACACACACACGCACACATATATGGTTATTAGAAATCGTGAGTTCCTACAGGGTTGCCACCTCTATTTCTGGCTGGTATATCCCTTCTCCCACTTGAGATCTCTGGCTCCCAGTAATGTAAATACATTTGCTTATTTGCTCAATCCTGTGATATACCTAATAGAATGGCTTCCCTTATATCCTTACAATAAACAAATCTATTATACTAGAGGGAGTTCAGAATTTGTTTGCAGTTTTCTCTCTCATCTGTCCTGTCTGTCTGCCCAAGACAGTACCCTCCTCCAGTGTGACTGTGTTATTCATTTGAAATAGATCCTGGTTTATTTATTTCTATTTGCTTTAATATCAGGAACTCCCTTCTCATCCTTAATTTAGTTTTACTTTGTGATTACTAACAACATTAACATGCTTCCAGAAAGTCAAAATTTACAAAAACTCAGAGAATTGTCACTCCTTTCTGCAGCCCATCTCAGTTCCTGCCACACTTTGTGGTAATCAACCTCATTGTCTGCTGGTTTACACTTCCTGTGTGTGTATGCTTTTTTTTAAAGGTAAAAACAAGTAATATGTATGCTTTCTTACTTTCTCTTTTTTCTAGCACAAAAGTAGTGTACTGTATATGCTGTTTTGCATTTGTATTTTTCACTTCACAATGTGTCCTAGAAATCACTGCATATGAATTCACAAACATCTTCATTTTCTTTTTCTTTTTTTTAAAAATGGTAGTATAGTTAATTTACAGTGCTGTGTTAGTTTCAGGTGTACAGCAAAGTGGTTGTTATACATATATATGTATACATATATATATATATTCTTTTCAGATTCTTTTCCATTATAGGGTATTACAAGATCTTGAATATAGTTCCCTGTGCAACACAGTACGTCCTTGTTGTTTATCTATTTTATATATAGTAGTGTATATATATTAATAACTGCATAGTACTCCTTTGAGTGTTTGTAATATGGTTAATTAAACCAACTCTTATGCTTAGACATTTAAATAATTTCCAATATTTTGTCATTATAATTGCTGTAATGAATACTCTTGTGCATGCATATATATATATATATGTGTATATATATATATGTGTGTATATATATATATATATTTTTTTATTCCTGTAGTTGGAGGTGTATTTACGGTAAATTCTTAGAATGTTAAATGAATAAGTCGTTTTGTTAGATATTGGCAAAATCCATTCTATAAGTATTGTGCATTTCCACCAGTTATGTATGAGAATGTTAGTTTCTCAACATCATCATCAGAAGAGTGCATTTGTCAAGCTTTGATTTTTTTGCCAGTCTAACCTGTGAGAAAAAATATTTCTGTGCAATTTAATTTGAATTTCTCTAACTTGAATGAAGTTAGACATGTTTTCATATGTGTAAGGGTTATTTTTAATACCTACTTTTGTGACTTGTCTGTTCATGTCATTTGATTTTCTTTTTTCTGTAAGATTTTTGTTCTTTTCTTCAACGGTATAACTTTTTTTTGTATTAGTGAAATTAGCTTTCTCAATAGTATTTTTGCAAATATTTTTTTCTCAGTTTGCCCTGTCTTTTGTGTTTGTTTATGGCATCTGGATTTTTTATTTTTATTTTTTTAACATCTTTATTGGGGTATAATTGCCTTACAATGGTGTGTTAGTTTCTGCTTTATAACAAAGTGAATCAGCCATGCATATATATACATCCCCATATCTCCTCCCTCTTGCATCTCCCTCCCACCCTCTCTATCCCAACCCTCTAGGTGGTCACAAAGCACCAAGCTGATCTCCCTGTGCTATGCGACTGCTGTCCACTAGCTACCTATTTTACATTTAGTAGTGTATATATGCCCATGTCACTCTCTCACTTCAACCTAGCTTACCCTTCCCCCTCTCCGTGTCCTGAAGTCCATTCTCTATGTCTGTGTCTTTAGTCCTGTCCTGCCCCTAGGTTCTTCAGAACCATGTTTTTTTTTGATTCCATACATAAGTGTTAGCATACAGTATTTGTTTTTCTCTTTCTGACTCACTTCACTCTGTATGACAGAGTTTAGGTACATCCACCTCATTACAAATAACTCAATTTCATTTCTTTTTATGGCTGAGTAATATTCCATTGTACATATGTGCCACATCTTCTTTATCCATTCATCTGTCGATGGACACTTAGGTTGCTTCCATGTCCTGGCTATTGTAAATACAGCTGCAATGAACATTGTGGTACATGACTCTTTTTGAATTATGGTTTTCTCAGGGTATGTACCCAGTAGTGGGATTGCTGGGTCGTATGGTAGTTCTATTTGTAGTTTTTTAAGGAACCTCCATACTGTTCTCCATAGTGGCTGTATCAATTTACATTCCCACCAAGAGTGCAAGAGGGTTCCTTTTCTCCACACCCTCTCCAGCATTTACTGTTTGTAGATTTTTTGATGATGGCCATTCTGACTGGTGTGAGATGATACCTCATTGTAGTTTTGATTTGCATTTCTCTAATGATTAGTGATGTTGAGCATGCTTTCATGTGTTTGTTGGCAGTCTGTATATATTCTTTGGAGAAATGTCTATTTAGGTCTTCTGCCTATTTTTGGATAGGGTTGTTTGTTTTTTTGATATTGAGCTGCATGAGCTACTTGTAAATTTTGGAGATTAATCTTTTGTCAGTTGCTTCATTTGCAAATATTTTCTCCCATTCTGAGGGTTGCCTTTTTGTCTTGTTTATGGTTTCCTTTTCTGTACAAAAGCTTTTAAGTTTCATTAGGTCCCATTTGTTTATTTTCGTTTTTATTTCCATTTGTCTAGGAGGTGGGTCAAAAGGATCTTGCTGTGATTTATGTCATAGAGTGTTCTGCCTATGTTTTCCTCTAAGAGTTTGATAGTGTCTGGCCTTACATTTAGGTATTTAATCCAATTTGAGTTTATTTTTGTGTATGGTGTTGGGAGTGTTCTAATTTCATTCTTCTACCTGTAGCTGTCCAGTTTTCCCAGCACCACTTATTGAAGAGGCTATCTTTTCTCCATTGTATATTCTTGCCTCCTTTATCAAAACTAAGGTGACCATAAGTATGAGGGTTTATCTCTGGCTTTCTATCCTGTTCCATTGATCTATATTTCTGTTTCTGTGCCACTACCATACTCTCTTGATTATTGTAGCTTTGTAGTACAGTCTGAAGTCCAGGAGCCTGATTCCTTCAGCTCCTTTTTTCCTTCTCAAAATTGCTTTGGCAATTCGGGGTCTTTTGTGTTTCCATACAAATTGTGAAATTTTTTGTTCTAGTTCTGTGAAAAATGCCATTGGTAGTTTGATAAGCATTGCATTGAATCTGTAGATTGCTTTGGGTAGTATAGTCATTTTCACAATGTTCCAAGAACATGGTATATCTCTCCATCTGTTTGTAGCATCTTAAATTTCTTTCATCAGTGTCTGATAGTTTTCTGCATACAGGTATTTTGTCTCCTTAGGTAAGTTTATTCCTAGGTATTTTATTCTTTTTGTTGCAGTGGTAAATGGGATTGTTTCTTTAATTTATCTTTCAGATTTTTTAGCATTACTGTATAGGAATGCAAGTGATTTCTGTGCATTAATTTTGTATCCTGCTCCTTTACCAAATTCATTGATTAGCTCTAGTAGTTCTCTGGTAGTGTCTTTAGGATCCTCTATGTATAGTATCATGTCATCTGCAAACAGTGACAGCTTTACTTCCTCTTTTCCAATTTGGATTCTTTTTATTTCTTTTTCTTCTCTGATTGCTATGGCTAAAACTTACAAAACTATGTTGAATAATAGTGGTGAGAGTGGGCAACCTTGTCTTTTTCCTGATCTTAGTGGAAATGGTTTCAGTTTTTCACCACTGAGAATGATGTTGGCTGTGAGTTTGTCATATATGGCCTTTATTATGTTGAGGTAGGTTCCCTCTATGCCTACTTTCTAGAGACTTTTTATCATAAATGGGTGTTGAATTGTGTTGAAAGCTTTTTCTGCATCTATTGAGATGATGATATGGTTTTTCTCCTTCAGTTTGTTAATATGGTTTATCACATTGATTGATTTGCATATATTAAAGAAGCCTTGCATTCCTGGGATAAACCCCACTTGATCATGGTGTATGATCCTTTTAATGTGCTGTTGGATTCTGTTTGCTAGTATTTTGTTGAAGATTTTTGCATCTATGTTCATCAGTGATATTGGCCTGTAGTTTTCTTTCTTTGTGACATCTTTGTCTGTTTTGGTATCAAGGTGATGGTGGCCTCATACAATGAGTTTGGGAGTGTTCCTCCCTCTGCCATATTTTGGAAGAGTTTGAGAAGGATAGGTGTTAGCTCTTCTCTAAATGTTTGATAGAATTTGCCTGTGAAGCCATCTGCTGCTAGGGTTTTGTTTGTTGAAAGATTTTTAATGACAGTTTCAATTTCAGTGCTTGTGATTGGTCTGTTTATATTTTCTATTTCTTCCTCATTCAGTCTCAGAAGGTCATGCTTTTCTAAGAATTTGTCCATTTCTACCAGCTTGTCCATTTTATTGGCATATAGTTGCTTGTAGTAATCTCTCATGATCCTTTGTGTTTCTGCAGTGTCAGTTGTTACTTCTCCTTTTTCGTTTCTAATTCTATTGATCTGAGTCTTTTCCCTTTTTTGCTTGATGAGTCTGGCTAATGGTTTATCAATTTTGTTTATCATCTCAAAGAACCAGCTTTTAGTGTTATTGATGTTTGCTATTGTTTCCTTCACTTCTTTTTCATTTATTTCTGAACAGACCTTTATGATTTCCTTCCTTCTGTTAACTTTGGGGTGTTTTTGTTCTTCTTTCTCTAACTGCTTTAGGTGTAAGGTTAGGTTGTTCATTTGACCTGTTTCCTGTTTCTTGAGGTAGGATTGTATTGCTATAAATTTCCCTCTTAGAGCTGTTTTTGCTGCATCCCATAGGTTTTGGGTCGTCGTGTTTTCACTGTCATTGGTTTCTAGGTACTTTTTGATTTCCTCTTTGATTTCTTTAGTGATCTCTTGGTTATTTAGTAGCGTATTGTTTAGCCTCCATGTGTTTCTATTTTTTACAGATTTTTTCCTGTAATTGATATCTAGTCTCATAGCGTGGTGGTCAGAAAAGATACTTGATACGATTTCAATTGCCTTAAATTTACCAAGGCTTGATTTGTGACCCAAGATATGATTAATCCTGGAGAATGTTCCATGAACACTGGAGAAGAAAGTGTATTCTGTTGTTTTTGCATGGAATGTCCTATAAATATCAGTTAAGCCCATCTTGTTAATATATCATTTAAAGCTTGTGTTTCCTTATTTATTTTCATTTGGATGATCTGTTCATTGGTGAAAGTGGGGTGTTAAAGTCCCCTACTGTGATTGTGTTACTTGTCAATTTCCCCTTTTATGGCTGTTAGAATTTTCCTTGTGTATCCTATGGTGCTCCTATGTTGGTGCATAAATATTTACAATTGTTATATCTTCTCCTGTATTGATCCCTTGATCATTATGTAGTGTCCTTCTTCGTCTCTTGTAATAGTCCTTATTTTAAAGCCTATTTTGTCTGATACGAGAATTGCTACTCCAGCTTTCTTTTGATTTCCATTTGCATGGAATATCTTTTTCCATCCACTCACTTTCAGTCTGCATGTGTCCCTAGGTCTGAAGTGGGTCTGTTGTAGACAGCATATATATGGGTCTTGTTTTTGTATCCATTCAGCCAGTCTATATCTTTTGGTTGGGACATTTAGTCCATTTACATTTAAGGTAATTATCGATATGTGTATTCCTATTACCATTTTCTTAATTGTTTTGGGTTTGTTATTGTAGGTCTTTTCTTTCTCTTGTGTTTTCTGCCTAGAGACATTCATTTAGCATTTGTTGTAAAGCTGTTTTGTGATGCTGAATTATCTTAGCTTCTGCTTGTCTGTAAAGGTTTTAATTTCTCCATTGAATCCGAATGAGATCCTTGCTGGGCAGAGTAATCTTGGTTGTAGGTTTTTCCCTTTCATCACTTTAAATATGTCCTGCCAGTCCTTTCTGGCTTGCAGAGTTTCTGCTGAAAGATCAGCAGAAGATCATGGGGATTCCCTTGTATGTTATTTTTCCCTTGCTGCTTTTAATGTTTTTTCTTTGTATTTAATTTTTGATAGTTTGATTAATATGTGTCTTGGTGTGTTTCTCCTTGGGTTTATCCTGTATGGGACTCGTTGCACTTCCTGGACTTGATTAACTATTTCCTTTCCCATATTAGGGAAGTTTCAACTATAATCTCTTCAAATATTTTCTTAGTCCCTTTCTTTATCTCTTCTTCTTCTGGGACCGCTACAAGTCAAATGTTGGTATGTTTAATGTTGTCTCAGAGGTCTCTGAGACTGTCCTCAATTCTTTTCATTCTTTTTTCTGTATTCTGCTCTGCAGTAGTTATTTCCACTACTTTATCTTCCAGGTCACTTATCTGTTCTTCTGCCTCAGTTATTCTGCTCTTGTTTCCTTCTAGAGAATTTTTAATTTCATTTATTATGTTGTTCATCATTGTTTGTTTGCTCTTTAGTTCTTCTAGGTCCTTGTTAAAAGTTTCTTGTACTTTCTCCATTGTATTTCCAAGATTTTGGATCATCTTTACTATCATTACTCTGAATTCTTTTTCAGGTGGACTATTTCCTCTTCATTTGTTTGGTCGGGTGGATTATTACCTTGCTCCTTCATCTGCTCTGTCTTTCTCTGTCTTCTCATTTTGCTTAACTTACTGTGTTTGGGGTCTCCTTTTTGCGGGCTGCAGGTTCGTAGTTCCTGTTGTTTTTGGTGTCTGCCTAGTGGGTAAGTTTGGTTCAGTGGGTTGTGTAGGCTTCCTGGTGGAGGGGACTAGTGCCTGTGTTCTGGTGGATGAGGCTGGATCTTGTCTTTCTGGTGAGCAGGACCGCATTTGGTGGTGTGTTTTGGGGTATCTGTGACCTTATTATGATTTTAGGCAGCCTCTCTGCTAATGGGTGGGGTTGTGGGGTCTCCCGGGCGTTTGGGTTTTGTTTCTTTGTTTTGGGGGGTTTTTTGCTATACAATTTTTAATTTTATGTAGTCCATCTTATCATTCTGTTTTGTGGCACCCGGAGTCTTGATCATAGTGAGGTCTTTCCTTTCAGTCAGATTAGAGAAGAATTTACCCACGTTCTCTTCTGGTCACTGTAGGTCATGTTTACTTCCAGATCTCTGATAAATTTTTTTATTCTTGTATATAATGCACGAAATGGATCTAATTTTATCTTTTCTCAAATGGCTATCCAGTTATCCCACCATATTTATTAAAAATAAAACAAAACAAAAGCCTTTGTCCCAGTGATTACAGAACCACCTGCACCATTCACTGGATTTCTGTACATAGTGCAGTTATTTCTTGATTTTCCATTCTATTCCATTGGTTATCTATCTATTCACATGCCAATATCATACTTTTTAAATTATAGCTGCTTTGTAGTAGGTTCTCTTATCGTTAGTTCTCCCTCTTTCTTTCAGTGTTTCTTTAGCTAGTCTTTCATATTGTTTCGTGTGAACTTAAGTACGAATTCATCTAACGCTGTTATTACAAAAGGCCACTGGTATTTTCATTAGGGTCACATTAAATTTATAAATTAACTAACCAAGGTGTAGCATATTAATACTGAGACAACCAATCCTAGAGCAAGGAATATCTTTCATATTTTCAAGAATACTTTGCTTTCAGTTGTATTTTATAGTTTTCTTTATGTAGGATTAGACTATTTCTTGTTAAATTTATTTCTAAGCATTTTTTGATGCTGCTGCTATCATAAATGGGATTTTCTTATCCTTTAAAAAGATAACATTTTAAGAGTCTGGAATTTGTCTTTTATCTAAATTTCTCCATCACTAACTACAGGAAGCTATATTGTGCATAGATAGAATTATGAAGTTTTGTTACAAATAATGTAAATGTTTGTTTTCTCCTGGATTTCATGTCTGTAAAATCTTCTCATTTATCTGCATTTTTCATTCTTCAGTTTGCATTTTCAATGTTCTAGGATAGACAATTTCTCAGGAAGTATGTTAAACAATTTAAAATTTAAATAATTATTTCAATAATAAAATAAATCACTGTTCCAGTAAAGCCTTGTATTACTTGTTTATGAACTTTAGCTAACTGTCCCTGGCACTTCCTGCCAACTTGTGAATCACAGCCAAAATGAAATACTCAGAGATAGGCTAGTGTGGGTGAGGAATGCTTTTATTTTCACCAAGAGCAAACCAAGTTGCAGTTTATCAGTTGTGTACAAAGTGTTCTGCAGAAACCCTAGTTTCCTGGCATCATAGTTCTGATTTATTGCAGTGATTTATATAGATTGCCTGATTTGCCTATTTTTTAATCTGGCTCTTCCTACAATCCTATTGGGATACATTTTAATAATAGAAGGATGTTCATACTTCTACTTCTACATTTATTTACTAACAGACTTATAATGAATAATGAATAGTTTAAAAATTGTCCAGTACAACAGGTGGAAGTGGGTACTGCAAACAGACTCATTCAGCAGTCTTGGTTTGATTATGAACTCCCCTGACAACCAATTAGGTGAATTTAAAAGAATTATTTCATCTTCTTGATTCTGTTTCCAAAATAGTAAAATAAAGGGATTGACTTGAAAATGACCAAGTTCCAGTTGTAAAGTGACATGCTTCTCATTAGGCTGAAATAGTGTGCATGTTTATCATTAATAAATTCTCCCTTTGTCTTTGTGACAAAAAGAACACAAAGACATAGCTCTTAATAAACTGGTGAAACTGTTCTAATGAGAATGGATTCATTCATTTCTGTTTCATAACCTATTGAGACTTATGGGCAGATTCAACAAATGAATTACTTTGGTGTACAAGAGTGAATAACCACCTCCACTGCTCACCAACGTTTCCCTCCTTTATACACACACACCCACACAGAATGAGCTTACTTTCTTTGACCAAGATAACAACATCTAATGAATCAATTTCCGCTGACATGAAAGAAATATATTTTTCTCAGATGAATTATGAATTTCAAAGCTATGTTATTCAATAAAGGAAATATCATCCTTATCATTAAACAAGTCTGTCAATATTGTTTAAAAGAATGATATGGAAAACAGCTCTTTATTGAGATATTAACCTCCTCTGAAGTGTGTAGAATGCATATTTTTCTGAAAAGAGATTTTAAAAAAATGATTAGCATCCTTCATAATTAATAGCTATTGTGAACCTCAAAGGTGTGAGAGACCCTGGCTATAGCACTCAGTCAAACTATAGCATATAAGCCAGGTCATGTTTGGTGCAAGCAAAATGAAAAGAATAATCAGTCTTTCCCAAAACACAGAGCCCTGTCACAGGAAAACATCATCTCCGATCACTGTCTGATCTTATTTGAAAGCACCAGGCATTGCAGATTACCGGAGAGAGAGTTTATTTTTTTTTCCCATAAGTCCCATTGCCAGAATTTAAAACCCAAATTGGATTATTAGAACATCATAGCAAAATCCTGGAGCTGTATATTTTGAAAGGAAAAACTACAGAAGTAGAAAAAGCAACCAGAGGCACTGCTCTTAATTCTCCTTATATACATCAAGTATCAATTTGCTTAGGTTCACACTTTGAAATATGAAATAATGTCAGGGTACAGTTCTAGCCCTAAAAATTAGCTGTAAGAATTCAGGAAAGTTTTTTCTTTTGCTCATTTGTGCTGTGAGAAAACACATTTGATGATACCTAAATGTAGGGTCTGTTGTATAATGAAGCAGTACTATGTCACTGGCCTTCAGAGTTTTGACCCAGGTTATGTGCTCATAACTGTCTCATTCCAGGAAGAACGGCTTCAGGCCACCAAGAATTCGGATGCATATTGTAAAAACAGGCTATCTGCATATATCTGGAGCTATGGCATTATGTCCACAAAATATGCCAATATATGAAGGAATGATTTAGTCTTTATCTGGATAGCTGGTGGTGTTTATCATTGCCCCTTATAGCAGAGGAAGCTCCCCAAATTCTGTTTGAGATTTAAAAGTCTTCCTGTGCGGGGTGGGTGTGGGATGAATTGGGAGATGGGAACTGACATATATACACTACTATGTATAAAATAGACAACTACTGAGAACCTACTGTATAGCACAGGGAACTCTACTCAGTGCTCTGTGGTGACCTAAATGGGAAGGAAAGCCAAAAAAGAGGGGATAGATGTATACATATAGCTGATTCACTTTGCTGTACAGCAGAAACTAACACAACAGTGTAAAGCAACTATACAATTAAAAAAAAAAAGTCCTCCTAGGTTCAACTCAGGGTGCTGTGGGATTTCCATTTTGGTTTCATTTTAATGACATTTTTGTGCCTTAAAAGTACTAAAACAGGAAACTTTTCTGGGAATGAAAGTATTTGACCGGGAGAATTTGTCTTTTGCTGTCACAATCTTCAGCTACCATTCAGCTAAATGTTGTTTGGAATAATATGGCCTCACTGCCCCTATCTGCTGTTGAATTGCTCAGACGGGTGGGAGATTAGGGTGGGGTGAGGTGCCGGTATTATCTGTGTGAGCCCTCCAGGGGTCACGCTACACTAACAAGGCCGCCCCAGTCAGGGTGACAGAAGCCAGCTGCTGCCTTGCTGGCCTCCACCGTCAGAAGGTTCCACTTACTGCAGAGCTGGGTCTCCAGAGATTGTGTATTCTGACTCGTTTTTTTCCACCTCTAAAAAAAGTGGCTAGCTCATCATTTTTTGTCCTCATTTTTTTAGGAAGGACCTACATGTGAAACCACTTACCTGTTTAACCCTCTGAACTTAAAGAAAATGTGTAATGCCACTTAAAATACCCCAAATCCAGTTCTGCCCTGTCTAGTAGGAGGGCCCTAATGAGACATTTATCAAGAAGGTAAATATTAGATTTTTAACATTCATACATTGCAGCCACGAGATTTGATGTGACTGTATTTTCCAAATTGCTTCGTCTCTTTTTATTTATCCTGGGACAAGTCATACTCTATACATACAGAGCACAGTGCATCTGTACTTTCATCTTCAAAAATCGCCTTGGTCCTTTTTTTTTTTTTTTTTAATTTTTAAGGAAAATACTTCCCTTTCTTCCACTGAGGGCTCTTTATTCGTGATAATCACTTTTTTCCCCTAAAGATGGAAAGAAAATTCCCAGGCTTGTTTGGCTCAGGGCTGCTTCTGAAAGGCCAGCACATGGCCAGAAGAGCTCTCCTTGGTTTTCCTCCTGGTTTCTGGGGGGAGAGTGTCAGTCTTGGGTCAACAGAACTCAGAAAAATGGGATGATGATTCAGCCAGTAGAGGGAGCTAGGGCTACCTCACAGCTTTATAAGGCAGAGCCTAAGGAAGGAGTAATTTTTTTTGTATGAAGTTAATAATTCTTTTTTTTTTTGGCCGCATCACATGGCATGTGGGAGCTGGGATCTTATAGTTCCCCCACCAGGGATCGAACCTGCACCCCCTGCAGTGGAAGTGCAGAGTCTTAACCACTGGACTGCCAGGGAGGTCCCTGAAGTTAATTCTTAATGCTACCCCTACACTAAATTATTGTACATTATTTTTCCTACAAAAGTGAAGAAGGAAACATAACCATCCCGACCCTTTGAGGAGAACAAGAGTCTCAAAGAAATGTATTAGTTTTACAGCTTTGGAAGAGTGAATCATTTTTAAAAAGACAAATAATTTTTATAATTATGTTCATTAGACTACCATAATTTAAAATATTGTTATAACAAACATACATTTATACAGGGCTAACAGAAAGAGGGATCATACATTTTGGGGCTTAGCTCAAAGGAGACCTCAGATTTGAATATTAGTTACATGCTTGGTATTTAAATGGTCTTGCCAGGTTAATGTATGACACAGATTTCTCCTCGTCGGTGAGTGCATTTGCACTGGGGGGGGAAAGGCATTGAAAGCATTTTGGGTGCCCTATTTTTTCATTTATCAGCATTTGTAATTATAGTTAAGTGCTTCCAAAACAGGGCCTCGATCTATGAAAGGTCCTGCATTTATATGATGCTTTTAACTTTTCAAAGTATTTTTATATGTGCTGTCTCATTTTAAAGTAGATTTGACATAGCCTCAATCTATTAAGGAAGTGACCCTTTCAACCCAAGAACACTCTGGAAATTTTTTAGCTGTACTTATCTTAGCTACCATTATAAAACTTAACAAAAGTCATGGTGATACTAAAACTTCCATAACCAATGTAAAATTATCGAAGTAGAAGGTTTGCAAAAAGCCAGTATTTTTTTTAACATCCAGAAGCCTTTTTCATTTTTATTTCAATGAATTTGAAGTTATCTGTTGTTTGTGTTAAGAGTAATGCTGTCAAGAATTTCACCATGGCTACCACTGTTGAGAATTTTGAAGAAATAACAAGTTTCGTGAGTCTGTTCAGCCTTGTCCTGAAAATAAAAAAAGGTCTGAGATGTGATTTTTTTTAAAGATTTTTTTTAGAATGTGATGAATTCTATTCCCTGAAGATTTGTACGATGTTCTCTCTGAAATTTGTGCCCCCTCCATGGTGTCTTAACAGTGGCTACTCCAGCGCTGTTTCTGATTGTATAAAATGCTGTGGCTAGGAAACTGGGGATGTCTATTCTCGTTCTTGTCCATCTTCTGGAGTAACAAGGGTGTTTTCTGAAAGGCCAGCAGAGATATTAACTCTGTCAAAGTTGTCCATTCAATTCTGAATAACCGTTTGTATACGTGTGACTGAGCAATCATGGGAGTAACCAAACTTCAGAAATGAGGATCCTGGATACAGTCAGTAAAAATCAATTGCTTCAGCTGGGTTCAAATTTCCTGGGGAAATATTTTTTCCGAAAGCTTGAGCCAAGTTTGAGATAAAAAAGCATTATTATCATCTTCTGAAACTAAATTAGCAGGAATCTGGGTTGTTGCCTTGATAATTCCAAACCATGTCGTTATATTCATGATTTACTTCTTTTTCTAAGTTTGTCACTTTTATAAATACAAAAAACTTGTTTTTATGGGGTCATGTGTAGTTAATATGTAGGGAAAAAATCATGTTCTTTTTTTCTTTCTAATTTAGGAAAGAAAACTGGAGCAATGAGATTTGAATGCGTGACCTTTGCTAGGCACTGCATCTTTATCAGAGTATAAAAGAGGAAATTATTTTGAAGGCTATTGCTTTTTACATTTTAAATCTATCTAGACATTCTTCGTTGGTTGAACTTGAGAAAATAACCAGTTGTGGAAGAAAAGTGAAGGAGCAGTCCATGTAAGTAAATACTCATCTCAGAAAAATAGATTTATTTCATTTTATTTATTATTATTATTGATTGATTTTTTATACATCTTTATTGGAGTATAATTGGTTCACAATGCTGTGTTAGTTTCTGTTGTACAACAAAGTGAATCAGCCATATGCATACACATGTCCCCATATCCCCTCCCTCTTGAGCCTCCCTCCCACCCTCCCTATCCCACCCCTCTGGGTCGTCACAAAGCAACGAGCTGATCTCCCTGTGCTATGCGGCTGCTTCCCACTAGCTATCTATTTTACATTCGGTAGTGTGTATATATGTCGATGCTACTCTCACTTTGCCCCAGCTTCCCCCTCCCCACCCCTCCCCTGTGTCCTCAAGTCCATTCTCTGTGTCTGCGTCCTTATTCCTGCCCTGCCACTAGGTTCATCAGTACCATTTCTTTTTTTTAGATCCTATATATATGTGTTAGCATACGGTATTTGTTTTTCTCTTTCTGACTTAACTTCACTCTGTATGACAGACTCTAGGTCCATCCACCTCACTACAAATAACTCAATTTCATTTTTTAATGTATTTACACATTTTTTTGTTGCTAATTGGGTTTTATTGTCAAAATTGAAGTATTTTTAAATGATCAAATTATATTTGACCTGTTAGAATCTACCTCATAGGGCTTTTATAAGGATTTAATATAATATGTAAAAATATTCAAGTTACATACAGACGTTCTCAGTAACTATTACTATGGCTATTTTATTAAACACATTCAAGGCATCTTTGGGATTCAGTACAACTTTGGGATAGAGACTGAAACACAAAATAGAAAAGGACTGTTCTGTACACATTACCAAGATAAACTGAAATTAGCAAATTCTTTGGTACTCTTTTCCTTTAATAAAAGTTGTAAACTTAAATTATATGCAAATACTTTTGAGGTAGTGCATCGCCTTTTTCACATATTTACGTTTCCAAATCCCTATAAGCCTAAAGTAGATATTTATGTCTTACTGAACTGAGAAAACTGAGGCAAACAGTGGAAATCAGTTGTTTCATTTCCTGAACAGTTTAGTCTCAGAATGGCCGTAAACATAAAATCTCCCAATTTCAAGCCTCTGTTTCCTTCCATAGCTCATTCAACATTTAGTTCCTAGTCATAGAGCCTCACAACATCAATTCTTATTATAAGATTGCTTCCTTATATCCTGCTTAGTAGTTACAAGAAGGCAGTACTTTCAATGGGCAGGCGGATGCCTGAGGCTGTATATTTTTTCCCTGTGATTCACTCCAAGGAATTTACTGAGCATTTAGTATGGGTCAGGGCGCATATACGATACAGAGAACAAAACAGACGAAGACATCTACTGTCCAGAGCTTACCTTCTGGAGTTGGGGAGGTAAGGGTGGGTGGGGAGAGAAAATAAGATGAATGAGTAAAATATGGGATATGTTAGAAGATGCTGAAGATAAAAATAAGACAGGAAGAAGGATAGGGAGTGTCAGGTGACAGAAGAGTTGCAGTTTTACACGGGATGGGCTGTCGAGGTGTTGCCAGGAGCTGCATTTGAATCCAGATGAAGGTGAGAGGGAGACTTTGGGGCACTGGAGGAAGAAGCGCTGGGCTGAGGGACCCCAGTCCCCTGGGGGGGGGGGAACCTGCAGGCCATGTGGGAGCCAGATGGTCCACTCTGTGGGTAGGAGTTGAGCTCAGGAAATAGCAGGGCCAGTCCATGTGCTTTACTCACAGTGAGATGGGAAGTAATTGCAGGGTTGAGGGCAGAAAAACGCCACGGTTTGATGTGAGTTTGACCATCACCACAGACTGCGATGTGAACGGATTTAGAGAAGCAAGAGCAGAAACAGTAACTCCAGTTTGATGGGGTCGTTGATGGTGGGACCATCAAGTAGTGCAGAGGTGGTGTAGTAGGGGAGATGACAGATAACTGGAGATGAATTTATTTTGGAAATATAAACTCGTGGCAGACATCACTGGCTGTCCTCCCACACCTGTTCCCTCCTTCTTTCTGGGCAGATGGATACCCAACTAGAAACCACATCTCCAAGCTTCCTTTGCAGCCAAGAGCGTCCACATGATGAGGCTGTCACCAGTGGATGGGAAGTGGAAGTGCTCCATGCCAGCTCCTAGCCATCCTCCTAGAGACGGTTGCCCCACATTTGCTTCTCATCTTTTCTCCATTCTTTCTGGAAATGGTGGTGACTGGGAACCTTGGGATGTTTGAGGAAGGCAGATCTGCCACTGCCCCAGAGCCCTGATCATAATTACTGTATTTCTTGCACTTTTACGAGACAAAGAACTAACTTCTAAGGTCCTTAAGCCTCTATTGTGCAGTCTCCTTATTAGGGTAGTTTAGCCTCCACCCTAATAGGAGCTCATAGAAGTGCTGAGGGATCGGATGTGGATGTGAGAGGGGAGAGGATGACTCCAAAGTGTGGAACCTGAGTTCAGGTAGAAAGGAGTTGCCTGTTGCTGAGACGTGGCCAAGTACGGGAGGAACAGGTTTGGCAAGAAGATCAAGAATATAACTTGGGCCATGGTACACTGGAGATGTCCGTTAGACATACCTTTTATAAATAATTTTTCATTAGCCTAACGAATGCTTTTTAAAAAAACTAAACTCTCTAAGTGCACTAAGTATTGTACAAAACCAAAAAGAGGGAGATGCAAGAGGGAGGGGATATGAGGATATATGTATACGTATAGCTGATTCACTTTGTTATACAGCAGAAACTAACACACCATTGTAAAGCAATTGTACTCCAATAAAGATGTTAAAAAAATAAAAAAAAAACCAAAAAGAAATTCTTTTCTCTCAAGGGGTTCACTGTTTAATGGAAATCATTTATGGTCAGTGTCAGATCAAAATTACGCCCCACATTAGGAATTTCTAGAGAGAGACTCATTCAAGTTTTAATGGTAGTGACTTTATTACTTAACCTACTTCATATGAATCACTCTGCTAGAATCCCTTTATGGTTGCAATGACCTCAAAATACAAGTATTTATCAAGCGTACACAAATAACATACCACGGCTCTCCTTTTTATGCACAAGCCAATTTTCTATGACTGCGTGACCTTACTTTTGTATAACTTGGTATACAGGGGTTTTTTAATCAAAACTTATTTTGAATAGTTTCAGTCTAATCCAAGGAAGTGATACAGCTGTTTGCTACGTTTCCCATCTTTGTAATTGACCCTACCCAATTAATAACAAAGTCAGGGCTGGGCGTCAACAGGCAACACAGGGTCAACTAGGGGAAATGTTTGTGGCCACTTTAAATTCACCTCCTTTCCACATCTGTCGATCTTCTTCATGTACCTACTTTGCATTCAATTACGGAGGAGAGTTCTCTCGAAGTCTAAGACCACTGCCCAGGCCTGCTCCCTCATCTACTGGACGGTGCTTGGAGCCTGTCTCCGGGGCTTATGGGGCCAACTGTTTTATCCATCTCTTCTTTGTGGGCACTTAGGTCACACACTTCATCCCTTCAGTACCACATTTCCTGTTTCTTCTGATATGAAAATCATACAATTTATGCTAATCTCGTAACAGGAGAAGGCTAGGAGGCCAGCCCTGTTCTCTTCCCCCTCTGAGCACAGACACCAACAGTGATATTCTAGAGACACCACAATGTTGAATGACTAAGAGTATGTGTAGGAATTTCAGAGATGAATTTATAACGAATACTTTAGAAATCAATTGCTTCTTGAGCACCAAAACGACGGCAACATGGCATATTGGTTAAGAGTGCATTCCATGGCTTCAGAAAAACCTACATTTTAACACTTCCACTGACTCGAGTGTGACCTTAGCACACATTTCACCTAACTTTTTTAGGTCCCAGTTTTCTCATATCTTAGGAAGGATTATGACATTTATGCACAAGACGACCTTGACTATGAAGGGCATAACACCCATCAAAGCACTTAGCACAGTATAAAATGGATAACTAATAAGAACCTGCTGTATAAAAAAATAAATAAAATAGAATTCAAAAAAAAATAAAGCATTTAGCACAGAGCCTTGCACGTAGTAAATGAATCTCAGTGAGCTCCAAATTAAACCAGAGGATTAAAAATAAAACTCATTTTTAGACATATTATCCCATTTTTTAAATCTCTCACCAGGATCTCTATGAATGAGGGAAGTTATCGTCTCCATTTTCTGCTAAGGGAATAGGCACTAAGAGACTGCTAAGTGACTGGCTTCAGGACAAAAGCAGTGAGAGGGGAGGTTCAAGCTAAATGGGGTTCAGGTGCTTCTTGTGTCACCAACACCAGCTGTTGAGGGCTGTTATCTATGGTGCCCCCAAAACACAGCAGGCAGGTAGCAGCCGACTCACACTACCCCTCAGGCAATTTATGTAATATGTACAGTACATGGTCGAATGAAGTTGAAAATATCCTGTCCAAAGGCCTTCTTGGTAGCTGTTCTGTCCACAGTAAATAAAGCTTTACTGTGCATTTTTACTTCACTTATTAATAGCAAAACTTAAAGTATTATGAAACTTGCCTGATTTGGAGAACATACTGGGATTTAAATCAACTGGTTCTAATTTGGTATGAAGACCTAAGACATCATTAGCTAAAATAGTAAGCGCTATACCTGCTAAACAATAACTTCCTATTCTGTCCCCCACTGCAGCCTGCCACCGGTCCCCAAAAACCACCTTTATATTTTCTGTCTTTATGATGTTGATTATTCTAAGTACCTCATATACAGTATTCTTTTTCATGTCATATATCTTCTTGGTGGGACTGTAAACTCCTTGAGGACAGGGCCCATGTCTTCTAAATTTACATTACAGTACTTTATTTTTATTTTTTTCCTCAATCAAAATCCCAGTAGAGTTTTTTTTTAACATCTTTATTAAAGTATAATTGCTTTACATTGTTGTGTTAGTTTCTGCCGTATAACAAAGTGAATCAGCTATATGTATACATATATCCCCATATCCCCTCCCTCTTGTGTCTCCCTCCCACTCTCCCTATCCCATCCCTCTAGGTGACATTACAGTATGTTAGAATCCTTCAGCCAGGGTTGGATGTAGCCAATGCCCAGTAAATACTTGTTGGTTGAAAGTTTGTTGAATGATTATTAAATCTGTAAATACTTTTCCTGAGCTGGTCAACATTTTCTGGGGAAATTTCTCATGATGGGCTAAAGCAAAAACAAAAACACCCAAAAAAACACCAAAAGAAACTTACAAAGTCAGTCAATACATAAAGTAACATTTTTTTTCTGTCCACGTAGTATTTAGGGTAAAACCTGAAATAACTGCTAAAGTAAAATCAGATGAGCATGGACTCCTATTTCCTTGGTTGTCAACGTCATTACTCCAGGGGTGACCCTCAGAAACTAAGAGCTGTACTGCATATTCTAGCAACACTCAATGTACCTTTTGAACTATTTTAAAGTTCCAGCTTTCCATTGGCACCTTCCTTTGTTGGAGAACTTTTACAGAATGTGGTATCCGTTGCATCTCGGGTACTTTTTTCCTGCACCTTGATCCAGAGGTATTTTTAATTTGTTATGGGCCAGGAATAGAGTTGTCTTGGGTCAGAAATCTGTATGGTCTGGAAGCACGATGTGAGTAAACTTGAGTTCTTTTTGCCAGGAAGGATGTAATAGCCTCGGCACAAGGTTCTCAACAGAAGGAGCACAGAGGCCGCAGTGGCAGTCTGTTCCTCCCTCCCCCGTCATCTGCCTCATAGGATTATGCTGCTGTTGTTATTGTTTTTAACCCAAGAAGGAGATACATTTATTATTTCCCACAGGGAACTCTTGGTTAAAGTTTCTCTCTCTCACTGCAATCCAGCTGGTTGAACTGAGTGATACTGTCGGAAATGTTTTATATCCTTTTATATCCGTTTGTCTAATGGCCTCAAAAATATGAAATATTGTCATTTTCCATGAACTGGCATTGGGTGTTGGCCATATGTACGTATTAATGAAAAAATATCTGATACTTACATTTTCCTGAAAACTTTGCTTCCTTGCTTTATTACTACTTATACAAGTTTACTCAGTTTAGTGGAATTAGTATATTCTGAGCAAATTAAAATAAAATGAGGGCTTCCCTGGTGGCGCAGTGGTTGGGAGTCCGCCTGCCGATGCAGGGGACACGGGTTCGTGCCCCGGTCCAGGAAGATTCCACATGCCGTGGAGCGGCTGGGCCCGTGAGCCATGGCTGCTGAGCCTGCGCGTCCGGAGCCTGTGCTCCGCAACGGGAGAGGCCACAACAGTGAGAGGCCCGCATACCGCAAAAAAAAAAATAAATAAATAAAATGAACTTTCCACTTTAACAAATATTTTGATGGAAGAGAACAAACTCTGAGTAAAATGACAGATTTGATGAGAGAACCAGAATTCAAAAGTTAGGTCTAGGGCTTCCCTGGTGGCGCAGTGGTTGGGAGTCCGCCTGTCGTTGCAGGGGACGCAGGTTCGTGTCCCGGTCCGGGAAGATCCCACATGCCGCGGAGCGGCTGGGCCCGTGAGCCATGGCCGCTGAGCCTGCGCGTCCGGAGCCTGTGCTCCGCAACGGGAGAGGCCACAGCAGTGAGAGGCCGGCGTACCGCAAAAAAAAAAAAAAAAAAAAGTTAGGTCTACAAACTGTTAAGTGGGGGGAGAAGGATGCATAACCCACTGATCCCATTCTTCTAAATTCCTGGGTCCCCTTCTGTTTGTTGTCCTCTTTCTAATCATTGTGTTCCCACCTCCCACTCTCCTGGAGATATTGAGCTTAATGTCAGGAATTGCTCTCCCAGATCATTAACATTTCCAAGAATCTGGTTGAAATAGCCCTAAAGCTTAACAAGTATACATTACCAGAAATCATTTATAGCTAGGATTGCTTTGGGGCAGTGGGGGGGAGGGGTCTGGAGTTGGGGGGCAATGTTGATACTGAAACTTTATCAGCATGCTCGTGAAGAGTACTGTGCTAATACCTTCCAAAGTTTTCTATCAGTAAGCCATTCACAACCACCATAGACAAAATACAAGACTAGGCTGATATGGGAAAATGTATAAATGTGAAGAGATGTATGATCGACTATGATATGGAGATCTGTATATGCGTGCATTTAGATACATTCTTTTAAGTACAAGAAAAAATTCTCACAATGACCTTAAATGATAGTTTCCTCGAGATAAAAATCATGAACAAATTGCTAAGGATGCATTAAAAAATGGAAGCATATGTCAACCAATATCTGTACAAAATTATAAATGTTATCTGAAGAAAGGAAGTGACGGGAGCTTCATGGGGCTGCTTAGGGGGTGTTTGGAATTTTGCCAATGGAAGTTAGTTTAGAAGAGTCCATTCCATGTGAATGAGCCTCAAATAGAAAACAGTTAGGAGGGCTAAACATACAGTTACACAAAATTTCGTCATCTCCTACACCAGGACAGTGTTTGCAAATCTAACTGTGCTTCGAAATTATCAGGAGAGATTTTTTTAAAATATGCATTACTAGTTTCTACACCTTCCCCTCACCTCTGAAATTCTCATTTAGTGGATCCAGGAAAGTACTAATGTACTTGATTTTTGATCAAGATCTTCCTTGGTGTTTCTCACATGTGGCCTGGCTTGGGAATCACGGAACTGGGGATATTTTCAAGCCCTTGTATCTCCTTTGTTGTTTTCTTAGCACTTTTTCTTCTAACATTTTCACACTGTGCCTATAGCTTTCCTATAGTAATTACTTTCCTGTGGCTTGTCTCCCCACTACTTGTCTGTTCTCTGAAGACAGAGCTGGATATTTCTCTTTATCCCATACAGTACCTTGCACAGTTTTAAGCATACAGTAGGTATTTAAAAAATAAGATGACTTGAATTCCTTCTGTCATTCATTTTGGTGCACCTTGGTATTTCCTGCTCACTCACTTGACCCCAAACCCTGAATTCAGAACAATAGTCAGTTGTTCTTCAGAGACACCAAACCAGGATAAAATCAAGGGTAAAGTGAGTTGTTTGCCAGACCACTGCTTGAAGAATTTTCTGCAGAAGAAACAAAAAGCCTCACTTGAGGATGTTTTAATATTGTGGTAATTGATTTATTTCCTTTTCTGAGCAAAAATAATGAGTTTGGGCAAATCTGAATATACTGACGGAAACAGAATATTTGAAACCGAGGGTCTTAGAAAGGGAAGGCTGTGTGGTCATGAAGCTCAAAGCACGTGCAGGTAAGTTCCTCCTGTGCGGATGAATATCTCACACACACACACACGCACACACACACAGAGAAAGTCTAGTAAAAGATTTTTGAAATACAGTTAATACAATCTCCCTTAACAACAAAAAAATCTGTTGCTGCTTTATAACACAAACATTCTGTAGGCAAAAGCATTTCGATAAATTTTTAGTGTCTCTAAAACTCTCATCTAAAAGTAATAAAGTAATATTAGAACACCAAAAGTATTGACAAAATATTGTCACTTAGAGCCCACTGAAGTATAAGTCTATCCATTTTATGAGTTATTTTTAAATCTCCTAGTTACAAAAACAAAAAAGAAATACTTAGAAAAATATTTCACTTTTAACATGTAAACTACATTACCCATCACATATTTTAAAAGGTTCCACAGTAAATATAAACAAACCATGTTCTATCAACATCGTTGGGGAAAATGTAAAATGTAGTGGAACTACAGCTCTAAATTTGTTTAATTGTGCAATTTTGGTAAAATAGAAAATTTTTAAAAAATAAGCATGCCAAATCACGTAGTATTTTCAAGGTTTAAATACCTGAAATTGTATAGCAATATTACCACAGTCTGCCTTAATTTTACAAAACAGAGAGGTAGACTAATCACAAGAATGATTCAAATAAACAGTGTTATAATTTTTTCAATTTAAAACAGAAGATAAAATTTCTGGGGGAGGGGAGGAAAGTGGTCATTTTAAACATGCTTACCCCAACTCAAGTCTGATTTAAGAAATGTAGCATTTCTTTGATTTTTAATTGTTCCTGCATTACTTGTCAATGTGGCCACATGACTATAGTTTATGCTATTATGTTGTCAGGCTTCTGATAATGGGGAGGAATGTTTGTTTAGACTGTGTAGCTCTTCACTTTAATTCACTCTGGCTCCAGTGTGACCTGTTAAAACTGCTATCAATGGAAAATCCAAATTTCCCAGAAAGGATTAAAGCAACAGCAACCCCTGTGAACCAAAATTATCTCCTATTGAGGCTAATTACCTTAGCACACTTAGGAAAGTACTGCTATAGGAAATCTGTTGCCTTGCAGTCTCTCCTCTTCTGTAAAGTGCTTTTAGTTGATATGAAGTCGTATATTTGCTGATTACTCTGAGGCATCTTTTAGTACCTTTATAAGTGTGAGGAGAGACACAAAAAACTGAAATGACATATTGAGCCATAAACAAACATATTACATGAAGTATGCAACTTTCCCATGGTTATAAAACCTGTGTTTAGGGAATTGACCCCATTAGGATGGGAGTTTTAAAAGGAAAAAAAGAAAAAATTCTAAGCCTTAATATATAAGGGAAAAAAGTTACTAAATTTTAAAAATTACTAATTTTTTACTTACATATGACAAATAACTTATACAACATACAATTTAACAAATAAACAAAATGTGTTTTCTTAACTTTTCCTACTGTTTTGAGCATGTAGGAGTTACTCAGTTCTTTAAAAAAGCCAGTTTGCTGGATACATTATTTAATGTATAAAGTGATAGCTATTCTATTTGTCACTTACAAAAACAATCATAAAATGAAAGGTAGCGACCCAGAATCATTCTCCATTTTAACAAGGTAGTTCTTGATAATTCTGTAAAATTATATTGTTTACTTGAAGTGAGGATGAAATTGAGTGTAATTGAAATCAACATGGAAAGGATATGGAAACCAATTATTTCCGGATCCTAGACAGAAATATTTTTACTCTTCATTTATCATTATACTTACTGCTAATGAATTGTTGCAAATTGGGCAAACAGGAATTGCCCAATCTGTCCATTTATAGCTCAAGTACGGTACCTAAAGCCACAAAATAAGGTTTTTGCTTGATAATTGTTAGGGGTTGACTTTTCCATTTGGCTGTCTACTCTATAATTATAATTATTAAATAATTAACAATTATCCTATAATTATTTGATCCTCACTCCATTTTGCTATATTCAGAATACTGTTAATTTTTATTCCTACAGCACTTTGTGACATTATCTGGCCTTCCCTGAGTGCAAATGGGATTGTAAGTGCATCCCCAAATGAGAAAACTCAGACATGGCGTAGTCATCTACATGACCCAGTGTATGCACATGCTATTTTTTTAGACTGTCATTGTAACAGAATCACAATTTAAATTATTTTTCAGAGAATTCAGTGATGCTAGTTTGAAGGGAGAAAGTCTAACACAGGGGCTCAATGAATGGTGGCTATTAAAAGTCTTTGGTTTACAATACTTCACATGAAATTCTTATGACGTGAATTTTTTATTACTTATATTCTATTCTGATGACCTGTATCAACTTCTAATCTGCTTTTGGCATTGAATTTATGTAATCAAAGTAAGAAATAATTAGAATATCTGTTATGGAAAGAGGAAGTGAAATTGTGGCCATGTGTCTCAAGAATTTCTAAGACTAAACTGAAATGTTTTGAATGAGTTAATGAAAGTAATATGTCTGTAGCAGATACGATGGGTAGAAATATGAAATACTAATAACCAAATATACAAGCAGAAGTAATCGCCCTCCATCAAAAGTAGAGTCAGCCTGTGAAGCGAAGCTCCTAAACTGCCCACCTTACCTCTCCCACATTCTTTCCCTGACTATGAAAAAGCAGCTACTGAAACTGGCGCTGCTGATGGCTGAAAGCTCAGCGGGGGCTCTGATTTGAGGCCTTGGTTCCCTCCACGTCGGCCACCCCTCCGGCAGCCAGGTTCTGCCTGGGCAGAAGTCTTAAGTCCTTTATGACCTATAGTCTCAAAGTCTCTGAATACTACTTGTGATATTCTATTGTTCAAGCAAGTCTCACCACAACCAGCCTGAATTCAAGAGGTGGAGAATTAAACACCTCTTCTTAGTGAGAGGTGTGGCAAAGGATCTTCAGCCATCTGGAGTCTACCAGAGCTGCAGAAAGTAAAAGAAACGTTTTATAAGAGGACTAGAAAAACAATCATCTTTTGAATTGGAGGGTAAATATTCTTAAACACCTCTCTAAAAACCATTTCTTTTTCACCACTTCTGCTTTCCACCTTTGTCCTGGTAGTAACTACTTGTTTCCATTATTTTAGCCTTCTTGCCTCTGTTATCTTTCCCACTAAAACATCCCAAATATTACTGTTGGATCAATCTTTCCAAAACACTACATTCCTCAGGTCCTTTCGTGTCTCCCAAGGCTTATGGGACAGAAACCAACTAGTTAGGTCTAGATTATAGAAATTATCATGTTATGAAAGTATTTAAAATCCTCCAGATCGCATCAAAACCTGATTTCCTTCCTCTGCTTAGTGTCCGTTACTTCCCTAGACTTTTCCTTATTTAAGCAAAAAGCTCTTCACACCAACTCCCTAAATAAGTTCTTCTTCATCTGGTCTTGGCATCTTGGCTCATTGTACTACCTAAAATGTCCTTACTCCTTCTGGTTGAATCCTTCCTTGTCCATGAAGACTTTCCTAAACACTGAAGCTTACTTTATAGTTCTCTTTTCTAAAGTTTCAATACACCATCCTCTCAATGGCATTAAACATTGTACTGTCATAAATAAATGTTATTCACAGAAGCATAAGTTATATTTTTAACAAATTATAAGTTCCTTGATAACAGGTGCCACATGTTGTGCTTTCTTATGAGTTCTTGGTGCATGGTAGAGACTTACTGAGTACTCATTGAATTACATTGAATGTGTACTTTTTCTTTGCTACTTCTTTTATACCCAGCTGCAGTACCTATACATATTTTAGTGTAGGAATGATATTCATAGAAATATTTTATAGTGTTTTTAAGTTATAAATTTAAATTCCCAGTTATAACAGTTAAAATCAGTCCATGTTTTTATTGAAAATAAATGTTACCCTATAATGAAACTGAGGCATAGATATCATCTATATCATCTAACAGAATAATACAGTATAATAAAATATTTTTATGACTACACAGACATTTTTACAAAATTTATCTCCTACTTTAAATGAACCCAAAGACAACACGAATTCATATTTTCTATTATTCCTTTGTTATTAAACCAGAAAAATTGACTTTCACAATCTACCTTTACAAAGAAGCCTGGTGGCTTCATTAATCTGGTAATGTTTAGAAATATTTCCATAATTCAGTGATGAAAAAATAGAATAAGTACAAAGTGCAAAAAAGAAAAGGGAGACAATTTAAAAATAACTATAGATAAGTAAAATAAGTTGGGTAAGAATCTGTTCATTTTGAAATGCCTCATAAATAATATCTAAAAATCTGTTTCTTACAATTCAATGATGGCCCTTTCTCAGTTGCTTTGTTTTTTAGTTACAATGTATAATTATTTAATTTTATAAATTGGTTGCCAAATAATTCTGTACCAACATATCTTATACAACAAGCCTTGAAACCTTTTCATAAATACAACTGTAAAGTTATTTTCACATCCAAATATTTTAGAAGAGACTTTTTTTTTTCCTTCCTGGTATTAGCAACGTGACTTGCTAGCAAAACTTCAAAGTAGGAACATGATTTTACATTTGACACATCATAAATAAGTGTGCCAGCTGCCAGGTTTCCCACCGATTGAGTTTATGCTAACTTAATAATCTGTTTTAGTTAACTAAGTCACAACTTTGATTCATTCCCCTGAGAGACAGAAACTGTAATAGGGAAATAAATGATGTGCCACAATGTTTTTAAAAACGACGTCACCATTTTTACTGCATCAGTATCTCAGCTTTCTATATTGTGAATACACGGATTTCAACTGATACAGAATTTTATTTTCAGTAAGATAGCTATTCTGAAATTGTAGTCCAGGTGAAAACTGAAAATCCAGAATAGGAAACAAGACAAACTGGCAGTTACTTTTCTGAGAGAATATTTTGTACATGTTTTATACCAGATTATATGTATGTGGAAAAAGTTATTAAAGGTTCTAAATCTATTTGATAAGCTCCAGAAACCCCCCAATAAAATACTCACTCATCAAATACACCTGTCTGATTACGTGGTTTCAGTCACTAATGTTATTGGATTCTAACTCACACACACAGTAATAAAAGCGTTATACTTTATACTCTCTTCTAGCTCTTAAGGCAATTTTATGAACTTGCTTGAATTTATTTCTAGTATGTTTTACCAGACTATTCAAAGAGATGGTACTGCTGTCAAAAATCATTCATCCAGGGCTTCCCTGGTGGCGCAGTGGTTGAGAGTCCGCCTGCCGATGCAGGGGACACGGGTTCGTGCCCCGGTCCGGGAAGATCCCACATGCTGCGGAGCGGATGGGCCCGTGAGCCATGGCCGCTGAGCCTGTGCTCCGCAACGGGAGAGGCCACAACAGTGAGAAGACCGCGTACCGCAAAAAGCAAAAACAAAAACACAAAAAAAGAAGCACTATGCCCAGTGGCTGGACAAGAATAATGCGATTCATTGTCATGGCTGTCCTCTCACAAAAGATCACAGTGATCTCCTGATCGCACTGAATCCCAGTGGTACGGAAATAGTCCGTGCATAAAACTAGCGAAAATCCATTAGTGCATTCTGCAAAAACAGACTTCAAACACATCTGTTCTTTTCACTATAGTAACTCAAACCCTAAAATTCTGCCTGACACGTAGTAAGCACTAAATAAATATTGAACGAGAGAAAGAAGGAAATATTTTTGTAAAATATCATGAAAGTTAATTTGGAAAAAAAAAAAAAAGCCACATAGAATATTTAAATCCACTTTAAAACCAGACAAGCAGGGCAGTCTTTGCAGCTGCCAAGAAGGTAACTGGATTAGAAATTCTATGAGCTCCTTCTGAAGGCCATCGTGATTCAGAGCTTCTTCCGGAGGTTTAAATGCAAGCTCGTGATTCAGTGCATCTAAAGGGCATGTCATTTTTAAAGATATTCAATTCATAGGTGTAATTTATTTTTAAGAAGATGAAAATGGAGGAGCTGCATTGGAGTTTTAATATAGACTTTTGAAAGCAAAGGAGACTTCTCTCTTCACCACCTATTTACAGGGGAGTCAGAAAGAAATACCTTGAGATTTGCTCAGGGAAACGTTTAAAGCCGCAGGCTGTGAGTTGATGGGGTTTGGTGGTGCAGAGGAAAAGACATGTGGACGAATTATGATGCTGTCTGAGCCCAAGTGCCACTTAATTAAGAGTTTATGATCTGCCCACCAAGTAGCCAGATATAGTCCCTATCACCTTCCCCACACACTTGGTTATTGGCATTTTGACACCTTCTTTGCACAGCGGGGGGCATTCCTGACACTATCAATGTGATATACCTGTTTCAGATCACAAACATTACTCATTAACCTTAGGGCAGAAATCTAACATAATCAAATATCCTTTTGCCACCCAATTCAAGTCAACCAGGGACAGGATAGATAGGAAAACATAATATGAACAGTACATAGAGAAATACTCAAGAATTTTTTTTGTTTAAAAAGGGTTTTTCTGTTTTCAAAATCCACAATCTGTCACAGTTTCCATGTTATTAATTATTTGCAAACCGTGTGTTTAAAAAGGGTTCAGAATATGGAATGCTGTGATTTAGGTGAATTACATTCTTTAGCAGAGTGACTTTTACTAGTTTTTTTTTACTTTATTAATATATTTTATTTAGCCCAATATATCCCAAGCATTTTCATTTCACTATGTAATCAATATCAACTTTTTTCTTTTTATTTATTTTCTTTCTTTTATTTATTATTATTATTTATTTTAATTGAAGTATAATTGATTTACAATATTGTGTTAATTTCTGCTGTACAGCGAAGTGACTCAGTTATACGTATACATACATTCTTTTTTATATTCTTTTCCATTATGGTTTTTCCCAGGATATTGAATACAGTTCCCTGTGCTATACAGTAGGACCTTGTTGTCCATCCACTCTATATGTGACAGTTGGCATCTACGAACCCCAAACTCCCAATCCAAAAACACATGGAACCCTTTACGAATTTGTGTGTCGCACAGGGGCCATACTAATCTTCTGTGTATCATTCCAATTTTAGCATATGTGCTGCCGAAGTGAGCATGCCTTTTACTAGTTTTTTTTTTCCCCCTTTTGCTAGTATTCACGGTCTCAAATAGGACAGAAAAGTTTTCAGGAATTAAACATCCCTTTTCCATCTCTTCTCTCTGACCTCCTAAAAGTTGTCCCTTACAATCAAGTCAAAACAGAATGCTTTCTATTACGGTCACACCACTCTTCTCTCTAAAACCTATGTCTGACCAGATGCGAATTATGACTAGTTATATATCTCTACTCGGTAAAGCTGTACTTTTTTTTAAATTTTTTTTTTATTTTGCGGTACACGGGCCTCTCACTGTTGTGGCCTCTCCCGTTGCGGAGCACAGGCTCTGGACGCGCAGGCTCAGCGGCCATGGCTCACGGGCCCAGCCGCTCCGCGGCATGTGGGATCTTCCCAGACCAGGGCACGAACCCGCATCCCCTGCATCGGCAGGCGGACTCTCAACCACTGCGCCACCAGGGAAGCCCAAAGCTGTACATATTTTGACATAAAGTGATTAGAATTACTAATACTATTTAAAACTTCTAAAACATGATTGTATCATAATGTTGCTCCTAAAGATGCCTCCTGACTTTCAATCATTTAAGATGAAAAAAGTGGCCCTGAACAGGTTGGAGGCCAGAAGCATCACTGGACTTTCCCCTGAAAGGCCATCCCTATTCCTAGATAGAATCCAAGTGGCTCACGCGTTCTCCCTGCTGCTGCCCATGGAACTTCTCTTCACTCAACCACTGTTGGCCATGATGGGTGGTTAATGTCACATTCAGCCAGTATAGCCCCTCCTGGTGAGTCACACTGTTTCCTGATCAAGCCCAAGTGCAGCCTGTGATTGGGAATGCCTTGCTGGCCTTGCAAGGCCAGCCCTGTAGCGAGGGTGTGTCACTGGGGTAGACCACGGGGCTTTCTCTGTCCTTACAACCTGTTATTAAAGGTCCCAAAGCCTTCACAGCTGGGTTCTCCCTCCCTGATGATGATGCCTGGAAGGGTGATCTTATTCTTTTAGTTTCCTAATTTCCCACATTCAAAGAACTTGTTATAAGTTTTCCCCAGGCTGAGTTGTGGGGTATTTGAGTAGACCCTAAAAGCACCCACCTGAATGTGCCCTGCACTCTCGGCCTCCCACTCAGTCAGCAGCCCAGGAAAAAAGCACAGACATCTGACTATTTCTTCTTTCTGCATGAGCTTCTTGTCTATCTGAGGTACTCCTGGAAAGCTTCTTGTATTATCTTTTCAGAGTCTCAATTCTTGTATTCTGTTGTTTGATCATTAACTCCCAAATCCTCTTTGATAATGTTCTTAGTGGGTTCATCTAGTCCTCATAAACATGAGACTTCTGTTCCCACCTCAAGCCCCGCCCCCTGCCCACCCCGCCCCGCCCCGCCCCTTTTAAGCAGAAACTACATGCTAAACACTGCACTAGGTGTTAGGCTTTCATCCTAACCTGAGGGGCTTTCCAGGCCCGAGTGGGAGACAAACACAGAACACTAGAACTCCACAAGTAATTGGTATCCTCACAACGTTAATATTAGAAACACAAATTCATTCTCAATTCAGTGAACATGGGACACTTCAGTTAAATCTGCTAATATCTTTTTCCCCTTACACAAATTAGAATAATCACTCCAACTACCTCCCAGGTCCTGCTCAAAACTGCTGGCACATTCACCAAACTTGTACGATTTCTGAGCTAAAGCTAAAGGTAGTGGGTCTCCAAGCACATCCAACATTTCTCCTTTTTATATTCAGCCGATGTTCAGAAACAGTAAGAAGCCAGCGAAGGGTGAAATATGCATGGCATGCCTCTTGGATTATCAGCTAATGGTAGCATCATTGATAGAACAAAATTAATTTACTTAGGAAATCAGAGCCAAGTGGAGCTGAGGTCTGGTAGGTGAAAAATGTGTGTTTTATCAGCTAAAGTACTCAGCTCCAAACTCCCCTGCTTCTTAAGTACAAGTAATGTATGGCTGGGTTTTGGCATTGCACTGCATGCCTACCCATCCTGTCATAATTAAAAATCTCCGAGAGACCTAAAAGCTATAAATGGCCGTCCTTATGCTCACTAAATGACGTATATCCACTAAAATGGATTTCTGAGAATCACCCAATTTATAAAACACTAGATGTGACATGGTTATCACATAGAGGGGTTTGAAAGATGAACTATGGTGGAGATACACTTCCATGATGAATACACTCAACGTTCCTTCTACTGATTTTTTTTTAAGATATTTCAGTCTGTTGAATTGGATTATATTTTAAAATAGAGAGTTGAGATATTCACATTTTTATCCTTTACCCTTGAAAAAGATTCATTTTGGCATGAGATGGCATGATTTGAAATCAGCTATAGTGTTCAATTGTCGCAATCTGTAATTTTAACTCCCTGTGTTTGGGTGCTTTCTAATTTATGGACATGGAATGCCAAAGTGGAAGTCAGGAATGGACTTAACCAGCGTGCCATGTAGTAGGAGCTGGCATGTGACCGAGGCTCTGCCATTCAGATCTATCAGTGAAAGTCTTAGATTTAAAAGAGAGTGAGATGGGAGAACAGATAGAGGGGTATCATGTCAAAGGATAAGATGGATATAATGAGGCATAAGATACTTAATGCAAGTAGTATACTTGGATTAAGTATCTTATGCTTCATTATAATCTTTGCTTTTGTCAACCTGATGGATGACTTCAAGGAAATTAGTGATAACTTTTCAGCTTAACTTCACTTATTTGGGAAATCAGAATGATAGATTTATTTCATGTTTCTGAAAGCTCTAAAAAAATTTCCTAAAGTGGTTCTTGCAAATAAATATTTCATAATTTTCTAAATGTTGGAAAAGATATAGTTTAAAAAAGTCAATAGGTGTTCATGTGGATTAACCTCTAAAGAATGTGGGAAATGAATAAAATTGTGGCTTAAACACATTTTTTTGTTTTTTTTTTGCGGTACGCGGGCCTCTCACTGTTGTGGCCTCTCCTGTTGCGGAGCACAGACTCCGGACGCGCACCCAGCCGCTCCGCGGCACGTGGGATCCTCTCGGACCGAGGCACGAACCCGCATCCCCTGCATCGGCAGGCGGACTCTCAACCACTGCGCCACCAGGGAAGCGCCAACATTTTTTAAACTTTTACCTTACAATGTCAAGTTCTATCTCATTTCTTATCTGCTTGCTGCCTTGATTTTGCTACAAATTTAAAAATTGTTAGAGTTGGCATTTACTCTCTGTTGAACTGGAAGTTCCCCAAAAGAAAATGTGAAAGGTCTATACGTTTAAAGTCAAGCTATACTCATTATAAAATGAGAAACCCTTCACGCCAGGCTCCATTTTAATGCACATGGTAACTATGATAAATGTTACCATTTAGCTTTTAGAGGATTGTGTTCCGTATAGAACAATAAAAGCTCTTCGCCAGTCTCTCTTTTCTAACTTGCTGGATTAACTAGTGACTCATGCTACCAAAACAACACAGTGACTGCTGCTGGGAGCCCCCTGAAAGCTCCCATCCCACCTGGGAGCTTTTGTTTGCACTCTTGTGGATTCTAGTTGAGTCATATTTAAACCAAAAGTCAGCTGTGTTTTTTCTAAACCTATTTATGGCAGTTGTACTTGTTATTATATGTGTGTAATGTAGTTAGATATCAAATAAATCAATGAAACATTAGAGCAAAAAGAAAGATATCTTTCTTTGAAAACTAAAGGGAATCGTTTTGAAAGATTTAATAAAACTGTCACTGAAATGATTGCTGTTGAAGGGTGGTGCAGGTGAGATAACTTTGAGAGATTGGGAGGGAAATCAAAATGTAGGTGAATTTTTTGATCATATTGGTTTGTAACAGTCTTTAATTCATTCGAAGAAAAACAACCTGAAGTTGTAAGTAATGCCCTAAGGGTATGATTTATACAAGAAGGATGATTTAGAACTCCAAAGGACATATCCATCAAAGAAAAGGCTTGGAATTGCACCAAATGTTGGTAAATGCATGAACATCTATGCAATAAATGTTTTCAAGATAACTAAATGTTCAAACCACATGTTTATATCATTTCCTAATGATTCTTTTCTTTAACTCTGTGGTTGTGCAACCAAACACCAGTACCAATTGGATTAGATAACATGGTTCTCCTGTAAAATCAAATAAATTGCAAAAACATTTTTCCAAATCAAACAATTACCACTGGGATTTTCCACTAGGATCTCATAGTTTTAATGAATCACTGGATTCTATTTTCCTCCTTTATATGTCACTATCATCTTGAACCAGATTTTATCACCTCGGGGCTAAATTGCCCCAATTATCTTCCTAACTGCATCATCATTTTAGTCCCTTTTGGACCTATAATATTTTAAAATACTTCCATCATTAAGGTACGTTGGTGCTCATAAAATTCTAATATTACCTTCTGTGTTTATATCCTTAAGTCCAGACTTCCTACCGATCGTTCCAGTCCTGGTCAAATTGGTCATATACCCTCCACCCTCTCACAGCTCTTTGATTTGAGTACATCCCTAGTGGGGGGACCTTCCTACTGTCCCCTGAATGCAGTATGCTGAGCGCCAACCCCAAGTTGGTGATAGATCCTCCTGCCAATATATTCCTGCCCATCCTTGAGGGCCTCGTGTAATTCACCCCTCTTCCATAGATAAGAACTAACCCAGTTGTCTTTACCCCTATTTGTCTCTCCCATGTTTTATAGAGTGGTGTGGTCATCGAAGGCGTGGATTGTATGTTTTCTCCAAATTCCCATCTTTGAAGATAGGAATCAGATTTTTCATTTTTCCAGTGCCATCATAATGCATTCACTGTGTACACTCAGTCCTTAATAAATTCTGTTGATTGAAAAAATAGTACTAAAAATAAATAGTATGCTTGAAATATTCATAAAGACTTCTATATTAGAAAAACAGAATATTTAGTTATTTATATCTAGCATAAAATCTCATCTGTAGCCCTTACAATGAGTGCAATTTACTGAGTTTCAAGAACTCCCTGCCCCTATAACTGAATTTCTCACATGCTTGTTGTGGGGATTAAGTAAAATAATTTAAATAAAGAGTAGTGCCTGAGACATCATAGGTCATCAAAAAATGGATTACCTGTCCATCATTTATTCCCATTTAAACCCTTTTAAAGTTTTGTTTGCATGTAAATGTTTAAGCTATAATCTAGTGTAACTCCAAAGTTTTTCAGGAAGCAATTTATATCACACTATTTTGGTGGAGGTATCTCAAAAAAAGAAATGGTTAATTGGGTAAATGTAAGTATTTATTGTATTTATCTAAAAACTTTGAGCAGCTCATACTCCTTGATAAAAATGAGAAGCAGTTGATGAGTTGATAATGTATGTAACTAAAAATTTACAACTGAGGGAAGGCAGGCACACCATATCTCCATGAGTCAAAGTAAAGGGATGTGAACCCTTAAGGAAGGCCTCTGGCAGTAGGTTGTAGAAGAGAGAAGATGCATAAATAAATTTATATTTAGAAATCAAAGGTGCAAAGATTTACATATTAAAATATCATGTAGAGCCAGTGTTACCTACTGTATGTCAAAGGAGAATTTTTTTTTTTTTTACAAATAGGAAGTTTCACTACAAGCTGATGGAACATCTCTCTTTAAGCCTGCTGGAAATTAAGGTTAGGATGGGCTGTGATGAAGAACAAATCAGAATTAATAACCAAGGTTGTTACTTTGGGACTTAGTGTTTCTTTAAATCCCACTAGTTCCACCACTTAGTACATATTCCTCATTCTTCTCTTAGCACCTCCAAATGGCTGATTATTCAGCCCAAAGTCCAAATCAAGGTCTGTTTATCTGTCCAAAGCACATCATAATTAGAGAGAGAAAATCTGAGAAGCAATAAACATTTTTAAACAATTTGTATGAACCTAACGCAACTCTAAATATAACACAAAATGATACAGCCATACTAAGGGGTTGGTATGCAGGAAATAGAGCAGCAATGAGAACGGTGACCCTGCATATTCCATCACTCAAGAAAGTAGATATTAAACCGTGAAGATTATTTTCTTTCACATTGAGAGGCCCCACCCAATCCCCCAGATTTCTGAGAAAGCAGATAATTGCATCCATTAAACTCTTAGGAGAACAGCTAGAAACGAACCTTGAGGCACTTACAGTGTTTACCCGCTGTGCTCTCACATTTCTCCTGAAATTCCCTGGTGCACAGGCCTGGCTCTCCCTGTGGGCAAACCAGAAAAGCCCGACATTCGCTATGAAAACTATGCAGCCTTTCCGTGTGCGGTATTAAGATGACCTGACCCATTAAAATTTTTGTTAATTCACGTTTCCTTCTCCCCTTTACACGTGGAAAATTTCATGAAAAGCCACGTTGGGAAAGAAATCTCTCTTCTAACTGTGCTAAATTTGTCCCCTTAATGTTAATAGCAAATAAGTATGTAGCATTTACTACGTGCCAAGCACTGTTCTGAGTAGCTCGTTGATTTAATCTTTACAACCACCTTGTAAGGGCGTGAGATGGGTACTGTTATTGTTCCTGATTTACAAATGAGAAGACAGAGGCACAGATGTTTAGTCTCTTATTCAAGGTCACACACCTGCTATGCAGTGGAGGTAGGACTCAAACCCAGTCTTCTGGCCCCAAATTGATGCATGAGTGGGAACGTCTGTGTTCGCGTGTACATATGTGTGACTAGTTGCTCACAAGTGTGTGCGTGTGTGAATGCATGTGTGCATGCATAAGCTATACATATGTGTCAGGGGCAAAGCCAGGATTCAAGTCCAGATTTGTCTGATGCATTCTTATACAGTATTTTCTCAATTAAAAAATGAAAATAGTAATGGATATTTCTGTCTGACTTTAAGGTCTGCAGAATTCTCTTGTGTGCATTGCCTCAATTGAATAAAGCAAAGGTACAACACACAATCTTCCATCTACACATCCGAAAGTTTGCCTGGAAAGTGGAAATGAAGAGGTTGGGAGTTATGATAAGTGTTATGTATGTAGCAGCTGACAGGCCAGGAGGAGGGGGAGAAAAGAACACATTACAGAAATAACACACACACATATATATCATCCTTTCATCAAATAATCTCAAAACACATTTTGGTATTTTTCTATACCATTTTCCCATGCGTCAGTGAAGCGTATAGCATTTCTCTTATTGTTTAAGGTAAATAAATTGACAGTGAGAGAGGTTATGATTCTCCGGTACCAGGTGCTGGGTCAAGGGCTCAGCCAAGTGAAAATTCAGCCTTTACAGATAAAGGGATATGGCTGCCTTGGTTTCCCAGGAGACCACGGAGCATGCTTTCAGCAAGTCAGCTATTTGACCACATTTGTACATAAACGTCTGCATCCTCCAGGTCACCTTCACTTCTGATGCTGGCTGAGCTTCCTGTTGGAAGCTCATCTTTACCTACTGCCAAACTCCATAAACAGCTTCAAAAGATTCTCTTGGAAAGAATCAAAGGCAATTCCAGCTGAAGCTCTCCGAAGGAAACTTGCAGCAGACGCTCTCGCCTTCTGGTAACTGTGACACAGTAATTTCCCTCTGCCACCTCACTTCAGGAGGGAGTCTGGCACCACGGTGGCGGAGCCCTAATCAGATAGCAAACCCGCATTGGCTGCGTCAGAAATGATGTCAGGGCCGGTGGTCCCGTGGCCACTGCCTCATTTGGAGCAAACACTGCAACGCTTGTTTTTTAGGCTACTTTATGACTTGCCTAAAAAATGACTTTGTTTGGCAGGGAAGCCCGCTAATGTATGAGATGTTACCCCAGGATTTTAGCACTTCTACACACACAACATTCTCTCACACACAGAGCTGCACAAACAGTGGGAGGATCATTGAGCTGCTCGTCTTATCAAGGTCATGGATCAGGGGAGAAGCTCCAGGACCCAAGGCGTGTTAATACCTTCCTGTGGATAAAATCTATTAGGAAACAATGTGACCAAAAGAATGGGGAGAAAATGTTTTCATTTTATGCCATATGGTCTGGCTTATATCGGATTTACACATTTGGAGTTTCTTATTTATTTTTAATGGTGGTCCTTCACCTCGGGTCCATGGATGTGGTTTGCACCTCTCCTCTTGGGGGACTGGCCTGCCCAAGGCTCCAGCCAGCAGCTTCTGAGAGGCAGTGGCCCTTCTGACGGCAGAGTTTTCTTTTCCTCCTATCTCCTCACAATAAGCTTGTGTCCTCTGAGGAGTGGCCACGTCACTCTGACAGCCACACTCATCCCGGGGCTGGGATGGGGGGAGATGGCCTCCTTCCTCCTGACCCCCAGGCCCTTCTCCCTCTCAGTCACTGAAAAGATGCTGCACGGAGGCCACTGCTTCTCCTCCTCGGAGCCTCCTTCCCTCGGTGCTGCTCCTGGGAAACCTTCTGGAAATTATTTGGTAATAAGAAACAGACCCAAGACAGTGTTGTGAGGTGAGGCTGTGACCTTTCACCTTCAGAGACCTGGGTCCCAAGCCTTGCTAGAGGCTGGTGGTCTCTGCCTCGTCAACACCAGGTATTTCAGTGCCACAGGACCCAATGGCATGTGGGAGTGACTTCACGCTGATGCCTAGAACGATCGGCAGCAAGATGCACAGGCCCAGGACTGGGGGAAAGTGCGTCATTTTCCTGCATCTCCACTCTGCTTCAGGGCCAGTAGGCTTTCTGCTTTGACTTCAGTAACTTCTAGTTGTGTAGAGAATAACATGTAGAAGCCAGGGTCTGGTGGGGAGTATAGATCAGCTTTTCTGTGTAGGTCGTGGTACTCTCAGCTTCCTGGTTCCGGGTGAGAATATTTCTTTACACATTGTGATTCATCCAGAGTCTTAGGCCATACTTTCTAATGTAACATTCCTTTGGTTTGTACCTTTCAATGTTTATTTTGGTATTCTCTCAAATTGTATCCCAGAAACATCAGTGGATGTAAAACACAGTCACTATAATGGTAATATATAATCTTCCACTTTATTTCCTTCAAGGACAATATAAAGTATCCATTTTATTTATCAGAGACCTACATGTGTGTTGATTTGTTTCATTTAGAAATTCACTCCATTATAGTAACCGAGAAGGGCTTTATACTATTATCACAGTTCCACAGTTCCGACAAAGACCCAGGACCCCTCACGGCTCCAGCTCACAGAAGCTAATTCTGCATCAAACTGAGTGGCTCAGAGACTAGTGGGAACCACATGGCCAGGGTCGAAATCACAGCCCTGCCCTTCATTGTTTGTGTGACTCTGGGCAAGTTAATCTCTTCTAGGTATCTCAATTTTCTTATCTATAAAATGGGACTGATAGCAGTAAGCTTGTCACTGGGCTGTTGTCAGTTGATCTATGTGAAGTGCTTAGAACTCTGGCCCACAGAGTAAGTGTTATGTAAGGTTTGCTTTTATTTCATAAGAGAAAAGCAGCAACAAAGCCCCTCTAAGTATTTCCAGAAGGCCACAAGAGACCCTATTTGAAAATGAAAAGTGCTGTACGTAACCCCTAAAAATGAATGGCCTGTATGAGTCAAAGGGCAGTAGAAGTGAGAAAGAGAGAGAGAGAAAGAGTGACCCATATCAGTTAGGCCAATTTCAGGACTTGAATTGGACAAGCCAGTACCCCAGAGCTGAAATCAAATGCAGAGAGGACCAGAGGAGGAGACTGCTAATTCTCCCATCCAACCCAGTTTGCCCCCATCTGTAGCATCTAAGGCTCATGAGATTCTTTGGCACTTTTATTCCAAAATATTAATTAGCACTACACTGGCCCCACATGCTTAAGGGCGGAAGTAACATTAAGCCTTGGAATATACCTACTGGAGCTCAAGTAATCAAAATCAGTGAGGCAAAAACACAAAAAGACAGGATTATGTGAAGACTTTTGCACCTCGGGCAGTGAAGAGAACTTAGAGATTTTAGGCAGATTCTAATAGTGTTATTTGACTGAGGAATTGCACTGTTTTGAAAGATATTTAGACAAAGTAAAGCTCTTTGCATGCTAGGCTTCTAAATTATAACTAAAAACCTACTTCAAACCTACATGTCAGGTCTTAGCACTGAATGTTCCATTATAGAAATACTAGCTTAAGAAAAGCAGATTCACAAATGATTTTTTCAAATCATTAAAAATAAGAAAAGATCATTGTTTGATTAAAAATATCATCCCTTAAACCATATTGTTCTTACATTTTGTAATTACCGAGTGAACACTGGTGTACGTATTTCCTGATTCAGAAAAGCAAAAAAATTTAAATAAAATTTATGAAGGTGTAAATGAAAACACTTACACATGCTATCTCTAAGTGTACATAAAATTTTTAAATTGTTACAGAAGTAACAGATGGGCTCACCAAACCTTGATAAGTCCACTTTAAGGTTTTATATGTCTAGCTTTTTCAAATACTTTGGGAGTTTTGAAAAAATAAAAGATACAATGTGCAATGTTTATGCCCATGACGCAAGAACAATGTTTCTTATAAAAGTCAAATTTTGGTGGTCGGATTTCCCACTAACAAGAAGCAAGGGTTCTTAGAGAAATAATTGTTTTTAGGTCCAGCAAATGTGTAAGATGAGCCTGGAAGGTCTTAGTGAACCAGAAAGCAAGAAGTCTACCAAAGAGGAATTGGATTGTGTCAAAAGGACATAGGAGACAACTTGAAGAGGCTGCCTAAGATGTAACGGCTTTAGTATAAAAACAGTAACTGCAATGAATTAAAATACATCATTTATATGCTTTCATAATGATACCCCGAAGCACCCGACTCTGGACACGTTCAGGGTTGCTAATGCAATAACACGCTATCCTGAGCATCTATAAATAGAGAAAGAGTCCTTATTTCAGGGTTCCTAAATAATCGATAGAGTCCTTTTTATAAAGGAATTCCAGAAATGACAAAATTAGGGAATCGTTATTTTGCCAAGTGCAGTGAAATAATGCATGTATGCAGTAGTCATCAATTAATGTTAAAAAAAAAAAAAGCGAAGTGGTGGGGATCATTATAAAGGAGAATCAGGCTGACCTCACCTGACCCCACCGATCACAGTCTAGCCACACCAACAGCAGGGTGACCAGACAAGTGCCTCATGCCTGGGTGCAGGGAGTGCTCAGCACCACCCATGGATAATTGAACCTGAGGGCACCAAGCCTCTGGATCTAAATACTGGTTTACAAGAAAAAGCCAAAGAACAAAGACCAGCAGAAGAAGCAACTGGCCAAATCTAGAACTGAGGACATTCTAGTCTCTCCATCAAATCAGTGACGCAGAGAGTGGGATGGAAGAAGGCTGTTACAGAATAAGAGAGACTTAAGTGACAAACAAAAGGGTGCTGTGTATTGATATTATTTTTTCAGCTTTACTGAGGTATAACTGACAAAATTGTAAGACATTTAAAGTGTACATCATGATTTGATATATGCCCACATTGTGAAAAGATTACCCCATTGACTTAATTAACACATCCATCACCATATGTATATTTGGTGAGAACATTTAAATTCTACTCTCTTGGCAAATTTCAATTATACACCAGTGTTATCAACTACAGTCACCATGCATGTTCTGTTAGATCCTCAGACCTTGTTCAGCTTAAAACTAAAAGTTTCTACCCTTTTACCAAACTCTCCCTATTTCCCCCACCCCCTGCCCCTATCCGCCACTTTTCTACTCTTTTTCTATGAGTTTTATTTTTTGTTTTTTAAGATTCCAGATATAAGTGATACCATGCAGTATTTGTCTTTATTGATCTTATTTGGATCCTTATAGGAACTAACCAGCCATAGAAAAACATTCTCTATTCCAAAACAAAAAAGAAAAACATTCTCGAAACAATCAGGGTAATTTGGATACAGACTGGAAATATGAATATAGGCGATGTTTAGTGATTGTTAATTTTGTTGGTGTTGGGGGAATGGTCGTTAATTTTTAAAAGTCCTTAGAAGTTAAAGTTGCATGTGGACAATATTTACAGGTGAAATGACATGATGTCTGGGATTCTGTTTTAACTAGTTCTAAAAATATTTGGGGGAGAGGTTTCTAAAGGAAAAAAAAAGCCTTGCAAAATGTTGGTCGCTATTAAAATTCAGGGAGGGGCACGTAGAGCACATTGTAGGATTGCTTGTACCTTTCTGTACTTGAAAATTGTTTTAAAAGTTGGTAGAGAGTGTCTCAGTGATGACCCCGAGTGTCCCCAGTCTGGGCATCCAAATAGGTTTTCCGCATCTGGACACCCGTAATATTTGTATGGCATGTGAAATGAACTGTTGAATTTTGTCCCTAAAATTTTCTGGCAAGATTTCCAGACTATACAGTGCTACAGTGTGATAAAATATCCCGTCATCATTAAGTATTCTTGAGGTTTTGTGCTTCTTTTGTACTAATTTATTAGGTAATGGTATGACATAAGCTGTACATATTTTAGGTGTTTTCTCACTAATATCCTTGGTGACAGCTGAACACATGGCTATTTCTAAACCATTTCCTTTAAAAACAAAGTTGATGGAGGGCTTCCCTGGTGGTGCAGTGGTTAAGAATCCACCTGCCAATACAGGGGACACGGGTTCGAGCCCTGGTCCGGGAGGATCCCCATGTGGCAAAGCAACTGAGCCCATGTGCCATAGCTGCTAAGCCTGTGCTCTAGAGCGTGGGAGCCACAACTACTGAGGCCCATGCGCCACAACTGCTGAAGCCCGCGCTCCTAGAGCCCGTGCTCCGCAACAAGAGAAGCCACTGCAAGGAGAAGCCCGTGCACCGCAAGGAAGAGTAGCCCCTGCTCGCCACAACTAGAGAAAGCCCACGCGCAGCAACGAAGACCCAATGCAGCCAGAAATAAAATAAATGAAAATTAAAAAAGAAAAAAGACCTTTCCTCTTAAAATAAATAAATACATAAAGTTGATGGAAAAAGTGTTAAGGACTTGATGGGGCATTCTAGGGCAGCATCTAAATGTATAAGATGTTTGAAAATCTCTCTCCCAAACCCAGAGTCAGAGGCAGTGACCTCCTCAGGCAAAACTCAGAAAGAGGATGTGAGAACACGACCTCTCACTTCAGATTCACAAATACTGCAGGAGGCATTGCTTGCTACATTTGCTACTAAAACAGCAGCTGTTTGCTGCTCAGGGGTTGCCCTAGGATGGACTGGCTCCCAGTGTCAAATGCTCTTCCCTGAAAGACTGTCAACACCAGTGACACCTGGTTCTGCACATATAACAATATGATATAATTAGTCATTTTGACCTTTGCATTCAGATTGTTTTTCTTTTTTTTTTTTTTTTGGTGGGGGGAGGGCGTGCCACGTGGCATATGGTATCTTAGTTCCCCGAGCAGGGATCGAACCCACGCCCCCTGTAGTGGAAGCCTGGAGTCTTAACTACCAGACTACCAGGGAAGTCCTGCCTTAGGATATTAACTTTATTTGATGGCAGCTTCATGCCTCACATCCTAAAAATGAATAAACGTTTCACAGCAGTATTCTGGGGTTTATCAGTATCCACCTGAGACAAATCAAATAAATGGCAAACTACACCATTGCCACACATAGGTGTGGCAGAAAATACAGGATAGTACGTTTAACATTAGTTTCTGTAAACTTACAGATTCTCTTTATAACTTTCATCATTTATAGTCAGGAATTACTAGACTGATCCAGCTTTAGTTTATCCAAATGAGTAGAGCAAAAATCCTGCTTGGCTGTGAAGACAAAGCAATTCAAGAATAAGTGGTAATGAATGTACGTTTCACACTCTGTGTCTGCTGGCCTATCTGACCCTCTTAATGTTACAGCATAATTTTTATTCTCCAGTTCACTTTGTGCCTTTGACAGCCTGTAGTTTAGGCATGACTGTCAGTGGGTATGAGTCTTTTAAGAGAAGAAAAAGTCTCTGTGCTACGTTGGGTCACTTTTCCCTTGTAATGTTTGAGCTAAACCATTTGGGCAAAATTCAAAGAGGAGTAACAGAGAGGACAGCTCTCACTCCTACAAGGAACAAGAGACGTCCACTGTGCATCTGAAAGGTGCTTGGATGGTCTCAGGGCTCGTATGGGGCGTCTGGGTGCTGGTGAACAGAAGTGCCTGATTGCCGTCTCCTGCTAAGCTCTGAGTCTAACAGCTCCCACCTACCTGGCACCTCTCCCCCTCCCCTTCCAAGACAAATCCTCTAGGAGTGCAAAACACCCTAACCTATTTCTCCTGAATCCTTGCCCTCCTGTGTGTGGCCCAATGCTTGGTCTCTGATATCCTTCCTTTGTGTGACCAGGTGAAATCAAGTGCAGCTGAGTAGAGCAAAGGGCCTCAAGGTCTAGATACATTGCAGATCAAGCTAGGGGACAGTTTAACACATTATCCCACCTTATGTGTTATTCTAAAAAAACAGAATACCGGGAATTCCCTGGTGGTCCAGTGGTTAGGACTCGGTGCTTCCACTGCTAAGGCCCAGGGTTCAATCCCTGGTCCGGGAACTAAAATCCCACAAGCTGTGCAGCATGACCAAAAAAAAAAACAAACAAACCCACAGAATACTTCCCACTGTAAAGTTTTTGGGATACCCAAGGAAGTAGAGACTCCTTGCTTCAGCCTTTTGCATTCTTTTATTCTTCTGTCTACCTGGTCCTCAAGTCCCTAGCTTACCAGCCTTCCATCACAACAATCTGCTGGGCTTGGCCATCCTGGATGTACCCCCACCCGTAAGATCTTCCATAACCTATCCTCCACACCTTTAAAAACGTACCAGTCTCGCCTCTGGGAATGTATTATTATCAGCTGGGTGAAATGTACTTCTTTACTAAATTCGTAAATGTGAGTGTATTAGTACAGGATAATATGTTATAACCCTTCCACTCAGCAAGATGACTGACTCTGAGTAAAGCTACTTTAAGCAGTTATTTTTTTTTAAGATACTTAACCTCTCTGGATTGTGGAGATTAAATTTAATGCATAAAACATGTCAATGCTGTTCAAAGTCAACACCAAGCCTTTACCTAATATGCTCAGAAGACATTCAGTTAATGTCGAAAGTAATGATAACATTTGATTGAGACTGAATTTGGCCACGTCCCATCCACACCAGCTATTACTCTATTGTATGTATGGCACAGACATCCTGTTTCTCAGTATAGTATGTTTAAGACATGGAAAATATTTTCAAAATAATTAAGATACTTTTTGAAACTCTCTAACAGAGTACGTGCAAAACTTTTCCTATACATTGTAAACAGTGATGTGAGGATATAAATCAACTATGTATACCATTTGTACATAATAATTACACATCTTATAACTAATGTGGAATACGTCCATGCCAACTGACTCATTTGTTACCAAGTGGACACGAATCCAGAAGACCGCAGTTATACTAAGACAATCCCATGGGGATGTAATATCTTCAAGCCAGGAAAAAGGAAATGGGTAACAGGATTATTCTACTTATACGAATACAAATGTAGATAGATACAAAGTAAATATGAAGTGAAAGTGATCTAGTTAAAAAACTACAAAAAAACTGCAAAAAATAAAAGAAAGAATGGAAGGAAGGAAGAGAGAGAGGGATAGAGGGGGGGAGAGAGAGAGAGAAAAGAAGAGAAAGAAAGAGAGGAAAGAAGGAAATATAGAAAAGGCACAGCAAGACATAAAGAAAAAGGAAAACCAAAAATAACAAAAGCAAACCGATGACCTTATTTCCTAAATCTAATGTTCCAAGAGCCACATCTAAACTCAAGAGAAAGATAAAATTGCCACGTTTCAGTTAAGTTTGGGTCTCTCTGCTCTCTAATGACAGGTCCGTGTGGAGAATAATAAACGCACTTGGGACTTGCAGTGACATCTGTTTTCCATGCCCAGTGCCAGTGGGAAGATGCCATCACGGTGATGAGAAAGCAAGAGCAAATATTTTCATGTTGTGCTTATTAGTGGTCAAAAAACTATTTGTGATAAAAAGTGGGTAAATAAAGTGAAAATATTTTTATTGGGAATACATACTCTTTTATAGTCAATTGTACAGCAAGAGGAAGCTTCAGAAGCCCAGGCCCAGCTCAGGCATCTTCCTCTCAGTCCACCAATATGTCGTGTAAATACACTGAGGAATTTAAGAGCTTACAACACTGTTTTTACTGAAGTCATCTAAAGTGGAGAAGAAGACCGATTTTAAATTAGCCACAATATCTAAGGGGGCTGGAAACTGTGGCTTATAAGGAAACATTGCAACTTCGTGAGAAGTTTGAGCCAAAGAAAGTATTCTTGATAAAGAGAAACTTTTCGATTTAAAAGGAAATTTTAAATGTCACATTAAGAATGGGACTGTTGCAACTTCCATTAAGTTGTATACTGGCCTTTCCAAAGAAGCAGTGAGAACTTTATAGCTTTTATTAAGGGAAAGAAATGACATGTGTTATGGTAGATGACAATGCTATTCAACTATGTAACTGATTTATTTATAAGAGTAAATATATATTTATGTATATATGTATAAATGTATACACGTGTATGTATACAATAAGCATTTATTTATTCAAGTATCTATTGATTGCCTACTGGTTCCAGGCATCATTTTAATGAATAAAGCAAAGAACATTTCTTTTGTGAAACTTATTTTCAAGTGGGGAGGCACACAATAAACAATGAACCTACAAATCACAATATTCTATTGTAAGTTAGGAGGTAACACGGGCAGAGGGGGTCAGGAATAGGGGACGGCAGGGGGAGCATTTTAGGTAGGGTGAGTAGGGCGCAGACTTCACTGACCAGGTGACCATCTGAGCGAAAACAGTGAGGGAGTTCTGGGCAGAGCAAATCTGAAGGCAGGGCAACCAGGCAGAAGAAACAGAGCGTGAAGGGGTTAAGGGTTAAGGGTTAAGGTCTGAATTGTGTGTGGAAGAGCAGCCGGGAGGTGCAGGGACTAGATTAGGGTAAGGGAGGCTGGGGAGAAGTATAGGCAATCAGATCATTGAGGTCTCTGGGCATGAGAAAACATGGGCATTAATCAGACTCATCATATCGTCACATAGACAGACGCAGGGCATACAGGACTGGAGAATGCCCCCCCACCTCCGTCAGGGGCCGTCTGTCTGTTAGTGGATGCAAACAATTAAAATGTGGTGTACATTAACAGATACACACTATGGTATATGAAATAGATAAACAACAAGGACCTACTGTATGACACAGGGAGGTATATTCAATACCTTATAATAACCTATAATGGAAAAGAATCTGAAAAAGAATATATATATATTAGTTATATATATATAACTAGATCGCTTGGCTGTACACCTGAAACTAACGCAACATTGTAAATCAACTATGTTTCAGTTAAAAGTTTTTTGTTTTGAAAAAAAATGCAGTGTAGAAAATGCTGAAGGGATGCAGTGGGTGCTCTAAGAGGCTGTGGAAGTGACATCTTTCCTGGATCTGGAGATGGGGAGAGAAGACTTCCCCTAGGTCACCCAAAATTTGAAATTCAAGTAAAATTCAGTCCGGAGAGGAAAGGAGAAGGATTTTTCCAGACTAAGGGAACGGCAGCATGTACACGTTATTCAGTTAAAAAATAGTTATTTGACACTTACTGAGTTCTAGGAATAGTTTTAGGCATTAGGGGAAACAGTAGTGATCAAACTGTTATTTTTTAAAATCCTTGCTCTCCTAGAGAGGGGTACAATTAAGAAGGGGTAAAAGCATGAAATATTCAGGGAACTTCAGGTACTTTAGTGTGACCTGTATACATAGAGTCTGTAGAAAGTGGCAGTGGATGAGGCCAGAAGGGTAAACAGTAGTTTTCATGCTAAGAAGTTTGGATTTTATCCTGAAAGAAGGTAGGAGGAGGGGCATCACTGAAGGATATTCCTCAGGGAAAATACATCGTGGGTTTCTCTGAGTCCACGTCAGATACCAGAAAGATTATACAGTTGGGAATACAGGAGATAGACTACAACTGTTTTCAGAAGATAGCTTCCAAGGGCCTTTCCCCCAACTTTTCTTATGATGTTTGGAAAGAAAACACAACTGGGGGAGAAGATATTAGAACATAACCATATACATATATATATATACATACATATATATATATATATGAAAGAAGCTTAGGAGGGTTCACACTGTTTTTGATTCATTGCTATTCCCTTCTCCATGGGAAAACTTCACTGTGAAACACTCACATTCCTCCATTGTAAAATAAAAGCTTAAAAATAATACCCATCCATCCTTGTAAAACGACAAGCCAATTTAAACTTGGGAGAAAACAACTTGAAACAGGTTGGGGAAGGGGAAGGAGGGCTTTCATTTACTGACTGTGTTAGTCACTAGATAAGGATGCTCGGTGCTTTTATGTAGGGTAATCTCCCATTGACCCCCATGGCCATCCTGCGGCATCCATCACAAAGGAACAGGAGATTTTTGCTTTCTAATTGTATCCACTGACACTCTTCTCACCGAAGACAGTTGATCCTCTTTGAGTTAATTTTCATTCTCTGAAGCCAAGCTAGATTTTATTCAGAGTCTGAATTCATGCTATTTGTAGAATTTTTTCTTTTTAGGTGAATTTGAATAGAGGGGTGTAGGCAAGCTTCATGTTAACACATTTTTTTAGGTACCTACATTTTTTAAAATGTCAAGCATTCCCATAATTGTATTATCAAGACTGGTTTTGTGCTTCCAAAAGAGTACCTCAATTATATGTAGGTGATATAGGCAGAGTGAAGTAAGTCAGACAGGGAAAGACAAATATCATATGATATCACTTATATGTGGAATCTAAAAAAAGGATACAAATGAACTTATTTACAAAACAGAAGTAGAGTCACAGATATAGAAAACAAACATGGTTACTAGGGCTTAAAAGGGAGAGGGGTAGATTGGGAGATTTGGGGATTGACATATACACACTGCTATATATAAAATAGATAAATAATAAGGACCTACTGTACAGCACAGGGAACCCTACTCAATGCTCTTTAATGGCCTGTATGGGAAAAGAATCTAAAAAAGAGTGGATAGAAGTATATGTATAACTGATTCACTCTGCTGTACACCTGAAACTAACACAACATCGTAAATCAACCATACCCCAATAAAAATTTAAAAAAAAATCATTCCTGGGAAGGAGCCCTCCCAGGCTAGTTTATAGCCTCAAAGTTTAGTGAGGCAGACGCGGGTGTTTTAATGCAACACCGCTAAGCTTCCTCAAGAGGTGAAAGAAAGTTCTTTTTAAAAGTCGCCAAAGACTTTGCCTCACTTGAGAAACCTGTGGCATCTGAGGTGATAACAGAACCAAGTCATTTCAGGCTGACTGCCCGACTTGCCTGAAAACTTAGTGACAGATAAAACATAAATCAGAGCCCTTATCATCCTGCTTCCTTGCTTGCCAAATGGGGGGTGAGTTTATCACGGACCTGTCGGCCCACTGATGGCTTTTCCCCTCAGTGCTGGGCAGTGGGCAGAGCAGCTGGAAGCGAACTGGCTGTTCTAAAACGTGTTCATGTAAACAAGCAGGGTCAGACTTCCCTGAATTGCCAGTTAGTGAAGTACCATCCATCTCACTAAACTGTACATTTGATGGGGCCGTATCATCGATACCTTGAAAAGAAAACAAATAAAAAGAAAAAAACCAAGTTGCCTGCTTTAGGCTGGGACCTCTCCTGCTGATAAAAGTACTAAGAACTAAATTGCCTGGCCCAAGCAACTGGCTACTCACTTATCGGAAGGGAGCGGGGAGTAGCCAGTGCAGGGAGGGAAGACTTTTTTTTTAGGGCATTTAGAAATATCATTGGCATTCTCCAAGAAAGCATGTTGTAGTCACTTTAGTTTTCACTGTATAGACTGAAATACTTTTCCTAATATTTAAAGGAATGATTCCATGAACCTGTTGGGAAGATGATAAAATTTATGATATTTTTTCATCTTTTCATATGATTTGCTTACGGGTGCAACAAAGTTGTGAGATGTAAACCTCACAACGGAATCCAATGTTGGTAGTCTGGTAAAGAAATTTATGGATACCTGGAAAGCTTTAAGTCATCTTCCAAACAGGCACTAGTATCCCCTCCCCTTAACCCCCGCAACAAAGTAACAACAGCTTGACTGGCTCACTCTGGGATCCCCGGCAGTAAGGATGTAAGTCTCTCATTTGGAAGAATGGACACACATGTTTTCTGACATAGCTAGGGCAACTCCACTTCGAAGGAAAATATGCGACCTTTACAAAAGGCCAAATAGTTGTATGTTGGCACCGAAGGGAAAGGGACATGTCCAGCCAAAGGTGGTGTAAGAGTCTGGAAATTAACTCCTGTCAGCATTGTTCAAAATGTTTGGATGTGAAGTTAATAGTTTAGGAAGAAGAAGAGACAATAGGTTCTTTAACGGAAGCCCCAATTAAAATTACTTTTCCTCCTTAACGGAGTAAGATTAAGCCCAAACACATTCTGAGAAGTGACGAACTCTACTGTTAATATCCTGATGTGGCATATGGATGTGCATTATTTTGGCCACACCCAGATATGATACCATGTGTCGCATAAACACAACTTCCTTGCTCAAGATTGACTCATAGCCGCTGAAAACTCAGATGTTTCCGTTTAAATCTTATGCCTGGATATAAATATAGGGAAAATAAATCTATGATCAGCCAAACATATCAGCATATAAGTTTACTAAAAACACTATAAAAATGGAGGCCAGAAACATTTGTCTAAAATAAAAAACCCAAAGTCTTATAGTCAAGAAGTTATTTTGGATGTAGATTGCAGGTAATGCAGCATAGGTTATAAACCATGCTTTTAACTTGATCAGGGACTTCTATTTCAGTAGAATGCCTTTTTTTTTTTAGAGCTTTGTTGTTCCATTTGGTTTTCTCATACTGATATATGTAGTGACTATTCCTTTACATAGTAATGGGAAGCCATACTAACAAAAACTTACCTTGCAAACGACTTTAAACTAGCAATATTTTTAGAGAAATGATTGATAACTTACTAAAATAGGAGGCTGGTCTAACATTATATCTCACTGGCAAAAAATCCAAACTCTATTACACTTATGTGCGGCATTGACTTATCAAGATTTTGCTATAGAAACGTAATGGATCAGGATTGGGGACCTGGGGATTTCTATCATGCTTTAGCCTCCTTCTCCACCTAAGCAGCAGAATTGCAGACATTTAGGTTTCTTTATTATTATTTAACATATATCTATCCGTTCACCAAATAGTTTTGAATAGCTACCATGTCCTACAGCATATATATATATATATATATATACACTTATTCCTATAATAAACACAATATAGTATATGCATACAAGGGCATACAATAATAAAAAGGAAATATAATACGTCGTTTCACATCTTGAGGAGTTTTCGGTCCAGTCCCAGATAATATTTTGATGAATTTTAAATGCAAATTCTTTAAGAGAATGATGAGATGACACAGAATAATGCATTTTAAAGTGAATTTCATTAACATCTAAGGAGAGAAATTAAAGATGGCTCCAACCCGAGGAAAGGGCCAGTAATCTTGTCTTGTCTTGTCACCAACTTTCAGAAGCACTCCAAGTATCTGAAAAAGTACTGATATTGGGGTTGCTATCTTAAATTGTTTTCTACAATCTTATACTTCTCTGGCACTTCAGAGGAGGCCCTACCTTATTATCATTGCCCTCCAGAAAAAGAAGAGTCACAACCTGTCTCAAGTGTTAAACAACCCTGACTCTTAAGAAATCATTCAGGTTAACCTCCAACATTCATGTTGCAATCTTGGCTTGTCTCGTTATGTCCCCAAAGATGCTTATTAAATTGCACTTTGTCATTCTCTCCTTCAAGCTGAATAATGCCAATTCCTGTCTTCCCAGAAGTAATCCTTTAGTTGTCAAGTATACTATTGATGCTATTAGATTTATTTTCCATTTGGTATATTAACAACTCCAGCTCTTTGATTTGGAGCTAAAAGCTCTGGGCCACAGCCTTGTTTAGGGGATTAGGATGGGTCAGGAAGTGTTTCACCTCTGCCTTTTACAGGATTACACCTGGTCCAGGTCAATGATGATACCAACGCAGGTGACTCTTCATTGGTCTACACTGTCCTATAGGAATATGACATGAGCCATATGTGTAATTTTTAATTTCCTAGTAGTCTCATTAAAAGGAGTGAAAAGAAATAGGTGAAACTGATTTTATTTTATTTTTTACATATACATGTATCTATTCCTTTTCAAATTCTTTTCCCACTTAGGTTGTTACAGAATATTGAGCAGAGTTCCCTGTGCTATACAGTAGGTCCTTGTTGGTTACCTATTTTAAATATAGCAGTGTGTACATGTCAATCCCAACTCTCTAACTATCCCTCCCCGCCACCCATCCCCCCCAGTAACCATAAGTTCCTTCTCTACGTCTGTGAGTCTGTCTCTGTTTGAAACTGATGTTATTAATATATTTCATTTAACTCAGCACAAAATATTGTCATTTCAACATGTAATCAAAATATACAATTATTCATGAGACAGTTTAAGTTCTTTTTTACACTAAGTCTTTGAAATCTGGTATGTATTTTACACTTGTAGCACATCTCAATTTAGACTGGTCACATTTGAGTTTCCACAGCCATATATGGCCAGTGGACCACACAGGGCTCTACAGAACTAGAAGGCAATCTCAGTAACCTTGCTCCAAACATGGATATCTTCCCGGCTGACAGGCTCAGGGGGTATGAAATCTAAATCATTCTCCCTATAAGATGTGGTCCTTGTTCTCAGTCTCTGTGCTGTTTTATTCCAAGTCTAAACAGTGGTCATTATACTCAGTTTTTTATCACATTACAAAAGATTCAAAAGTTCTGCAGGAAGTCTACAAGCTGAATGGCAACTGCCTAGTACTCCTCAGTCAGAGACATTATGTGTGCCTTGTTTTTTCTATTTACCATTTACTACAGCTCTGTTTTTAGAGTCAGTCAACCAGTCAGGCAGTATTGATTAGGGCCAGGCATGCTCAGGTGCTCAGTATGCGCCCGCCGTAGGGGACAGAGTGTTGGCCTTTAAGGGGCCTCCATGCTGAAGTCCCGCTTTTCACAAGTTTTATCTTGAGGTGCTTACAAGGACTTACCAGACTGCACAATACCCCCTTGGGCGTTAAAAATAAAAACGAAACAATGTGTTTAGTCGTTTTCTTTTTGTCCTGTAACATTCAACGTGGCAAGTTTTCCAGGAAACAAAAACTCCCTTGCAAACAAGTGAATTGAATCAAATTGTTCCTTCCCCAAAATATTTTGTAACTGGGCATTATTTCCTCTTGTCTTTGGTACCAGATCAGATCTGAGCTCTTTCTTTTTAAAAGAAATATCAAAGGAAAAAATGCAAAGAATAAGTGAAATAAAAACCATGAAGTGGTATCCACTGGGGTACAAACATCTTTAGGATGAACCACCAACCTGAAGTCCTCTGTGGGCAGGAGTTACCTTCCCCCAGACAGAAGCCCACTAAGGAACTCACAGAATGCCTTCCTCCACAACCAAGTGACTGACAGCTATTCTGATCTCAGCTGAAAGCTAAGCCTGAGTCCCCCTTAGTTGCTCTACCAGCTTCTAAAAAAGCAAAGCTCTCAGAACTTCCCCTGGCACCACTTGCTCTTTTCCTCTACTTATCAGCTGACTTTAATGTTCTCTCTTTTTAGCCTTCAAGTTTCTGTGACCTTATTATGACATTTGAGTTGGGTGATTTATCGCTGTTAAACGGCACTGCACTGATTAAACAAAGGCCTTTCTGGCCTCATAGTCAGTTACAATACTGCGATTCAGTGTGATAAGCTTAAACACACACAATTAGATGGGGTAATATCCAATTTGTCAAAGCTCTTGTGGCTTAATTTTCTGTCACAAAGCTTGAAAGAAACAGTGACTGGACAAAAAGCTCCAGATTTATTGCTTAAGTACCTTCCAGTAAATTGATCTTGCCCATGGCGTAATCTCATTTTGGACATTTTGGGAGACAGGGAAGCTCAACTAGCCTGAAACCCCTTAAAAATGGGCCTGAGGGTTCCTGATCACAGAACTTGAAAGCTCAGCAACTAGACAGGAGTGTCTCTTCAGAGGCAGACAACAACCCATTTGCCTAGCCAGAGTTTCCTTTCAGGATAATTGCATGAAAAGAATAAATGTCAGTAAAAGGATGAAACACTCATGTAGGGAATAAAAATATATACCAGGTCCTGAAAACATCATCCTGAAACAGGCCACGGCTCTATTTCATGAAGAATAAAACAGGAGCAGCTGACATTTTTTTAAAATGGGTTATTACCATCATAATTATCTTATCCCAGCAATGGCCAGTTTTTCTGGCATATGTTTTCAAGGCAGGCTACTACTTTCTAATTGGAAACAAGATAGAAGATATCCTTCTCTTGCAATTTTTTGAAACAACATTTACTTTTCCATTTGATGAATAAGAGGACAGTAACAATGAACATTTTCTGCAGATTCATTGTGGAAAACATTTACTATTGTAGCCTGGTAAAGACACAAAGAGTAAGGCTTATATTCAATGAATATCCCACAAACAGTTATTGGATTATTGAAGACATTGCTCTAGATGTCAGGGAGATAGAAAAATAAGTAACAGACAGTCTTTGTTCGAAAGTCTCTAGTGAAATATATAAGCATGCATGTAGTTATTTTAGTAGACAAAAAAATATGTTGTGAGAGAAGCAAAAAAGTGAGATTATACACAAAAATAAACTCAAATGGATTAAAGACCTAAATGTAAGACCAGACACTATAAAACTCTTAGAGGAAAACATAGGCAGAACACTCTATGACATAAATCACACAAGATCCTTTTTGATCCAACTCCTAGACAAATGGAAATAAAAACAAAAATAAACAAATGGGACCTAATGAAACTTAAAAGCTTTTGCACAGAAAAGGAAACCATAAACAAGACCAAAAGACAACCCTCAGAATGGGAGAAAATATTTGCAATTGAAGCAACTGACAAAGGATTAATCTCCAAAATTTATAAGCAGCTCATGCAGCTCAATAACAAAAAAACAAACAACCCAATCTAAAAATGGGCAGAAGACCTAAATAGACATTTCTCCAAAGAAGATATACAGATTGCCAACAAACACATGAAAGAATGCTCAACATCATTAATCATTAGAGAAATGCAAATCAAAACTACAATGAGATATCATCTCACACTGGTCAGAATGGCCATCATCAAAAAATCTAGAAACAATAAATGCTGGAGAGGGTGTGGAGAAAAGGGAACCCTCTTGCACTGTTGGTGGGAATGTAAATTGATACAGCCACTATGGAGAACAGTATGGAGGTTCCTTAAAAAAACTAAAAATAGAACTATCATATGACCCAGCAATCCCACTACTGGGCATATACACTGAGAAAACCATAATTCAAAAAGACACATGCACCCCAATGTTCACTGCAGCACTGTTTACAATAGCCAGGTCATGGAAGTAACCTAAATTCCCATCGACAGACAAATGGATAAAGAAGATGTGGTACCTATATACAATGGACTATTACTCAGCCATAAAAAGGAACAAAATTGGGTCATTTGTAGTGAGGTGGATGGACCTAGAGTCTGTCATACAGAGTGAAGTAAGTCAGAAAGAGAAAAACAAATATTGTATGTTAACGCATATATGTGAAACCTAGAAAAACGGTACAGATGAACCAGTTTGCAGGGCAGAAATTGAGACACAGATGTAGAGAACAAACATATGGACAACAAGGGGGGAACGTGGCAGTGGGGTGGTAGTGTGATGAATTGGGAGATTAGGATTGACATATACACACTAATATGTATAAAATGGATAACTAATAAGAACCTGCTGTATAAAAAAATTAATTACATTAAATTTAAAAAAAAGAAGTAACCATAGATACAGAGACACCAGGCAGACCTTAGAGATATTTCAGGTTTGCTTCCAGACCACTGCAATAAAGCCAATATTGCAACACAGAGAATCACTCACAATTTTTGGTTTCCCAATGCATATAAAAGTTATGTTTACACTACAGTGTAGTCTAGTAAGTGTTCATTATGTCGAAAAAAATGTAAATACCTTGATTGAAAAACACTTTATTGTTAAAAATGCCAGCATCATCTGACAATGCAGGGTTGTCACTTTCCTTATAATTTGTAAAAAAACTCACTATCTGCAAAGCTCAATATAGGGAAGCACAATGAAACAAGGTCTGCCTGTAATTTCTGAAACAAAGAAAATGTGTTTATATTTTTAGAAATATAAGTCATTTCTATCAGACAAAAAGGAACATAATATAAGGACAGAGATGGAACGTTTTTTTTTTCTTTTTGCGGTACGTGGGCCTCTCACTGTTGTGGCCTCTCCTGTTGGGGAGCACAGGCTCCCGACGCGCAGGCTCAGCAGCCATGGCTCACGGGCCCAGCCGCTCCGTGGCATGTGGAATCTTCCCAGATGGGGGCACGAACCTGCGTCCCCTGCATCGGCAGGCGGACTCTCAACCACTGCCCCACCAGGGAAGCCCAGAGATGGAACTTTTATCAAAAGGAAGACACAGTCTTTTCATCATCTGACGAGGACAAAGCCGGCATCGTGATTTTTGTCAGTCTGTTATGGTCACAATTCCAGGCTGGGATGTATTCAGGGCTTGTATTTTCAATAGTGACTGCTGCTTTCTTGAACACTGCAGGTGCCCAAGTGCCCCAAAGTCAAGGAATGAGCGTCATTGGAACCTTCACTCAATCTTTCACTGCCCCCTCCATTTGTTGACGCCTGGAAGGGACTCCAGCCTAGATGACTGATGACCCCTGCCTTCCAGACTCTTACAGTCTAAGCGGGAGTTTCTATTCGCTTGGAGCACTGCTATCTAGATTTGGTCCTTCACACCCATCTTTAAAAAATGTTGTGTATGTACCCTTCATTTTTGTTCCTTTATCTATAAAGGACACATACACACTACCATGCTAACGCTACCCATTAAAAAATACACAGGAATGTAAACTCTTTGATAATGAGAGATAAAAAGAAAGTCATATTTTGAAATAGTTAAACTTGATGGCTTTGTACTATCATTAGTAATATCTCATGACACAATATATACTTAATGAAAGTTTCAAGTTAAGCTAGTGGATATAAATCCATTTTAAGCTGCCTTCTCTATATTTTTTCTTCTGGCTGACCACTTGACAGGATCAGACTGTCAGTATTTTTAACATGTTTTGTGGCTGACAAAGACCTTTATTAATAGTAAAAAATGTATTGACTCTGTTAATTTCTTTTTGATCCTTTGGGTTTGCATTGATAATATTTTAAGTGGGAATTTATCAGAAGGAATATTTTCAAGCTTCTTGTTCATTATGTGGAGGATGTTTTAGTGACAACCATAAAGCCACATAACCAGGAATGTACAAAGTCTGTATTATGCTGCAATATGCAGACATGTTTCACGCAGCCTCACAGGAAAGCTAACTCTCTTACTTCTGTCTACTTTACACAGAGGGTGCTGACATTTAATCGTCTAATATATGCGACCTTCGGTGACAATTCACTAAGTATAGTAAAGCTAAGTAAAGCTTCCATTTTTTTAGATAAAAACTAAGTACGAAAAGAAATTCTAATATTTTTACAGCACCCCAGTGGGTTGTTTTGTGCATCCCACTTTGGAGACTCCTGTAGTAAAGAGCTGGTATTCAAATAACTATTCTGAGAGATCTGAGCCATGTTTGTTTCAAAGAACCAAGAAATCATGGTGGTAGAAGTTTCGTTAAAATTTGAGATATAATTCTTACACCTTTCACTGGGATCGGGCGCTTCATCTTAGGCCAGGAAAACAAAAAAATGACCCCCCATGGCAAACCTTTGGTTTTAAAAGCAGTTTCCACCAGAACCCTTGGCTCAAGTCTTAATCAGATTTCAAAACATATAGTGAAGAGAGAATCATATAAAACAGTAAATAATCTAGGAGTGCAAACATCACGCACTGTGGGTCACAAATGAAGAGACTGATTTGTGTTTAGTAAATGAAAGGAATCATTTAATAAGAATATTAATCAAGTGTGGGCCTTATGGAAGGGGCACACTTTGGCTGGAGAGACACTTCCTCAGGGGAAACCACCAAGAGAAGCACCCTGCAGTGTGAATACAGGCAGTCAGGATGATCAAGAGACTGCTCTCGTTTAAGTAACTGACATCTTTCACCCACAGATGCAGAACTGAAATGTGAATTACAAGTCAGCTTGGCAAATGGCCAATGGGAAGGAATTCTGAGTTATTAGGTGCAGTCTGATGGAGAAACCGCCATCGAATGTACCTTTTTTACCTGGTCTTATGCCATATTGGTGACAAACATGGCTGAAGGTAGAGAACTCTATAGGTATTTTTAAAATTACTTCTCTCAGTTTCTTCTTTACAAGAAAAAAATGTGTTTTAAAAATATTGACTTGATAACATGTACTAGGTGTTATATAATTCAATTATTACATGACCATGCAATATGAATGTTCTGATCTTGCAAATGAGAAAATGGAAGCCCAGGGCCACAGAGCTGGTGACACCAGCCCTGCCTGTCTTCCAAGCCCCTGCTTGAGTCCCTGCTTTCAGAAGCTGGGTCAGGGGCAGTAACAGGTTATATGCAATACTTTGCCTCCCTTAAAAATAAAGAAAAACAAATAAATAAAGAACGAACAAATAAAATAAAGCAAAACAAAAAGAATTTTTAAAGGCATGTAGTTAGGACTTTTATAGGTTTTTTAATAAGTCTAAGTAGCCTTATCACAGGTTATGAAAACCCCTTGGGAAGACAAAGACGATGCCTAGACACATTGGGGGACATTAAGAACCGCAATGATGGGAACTCAGTTCAAGAAAGACATCAGAAAACTCTAGGGAGCTGTCAGAGGGAAAAAAAAAATAGAAAAGCAGAAGAACTGGAAAGGCTCTGGGAAGACTAAAATTTGTCTGCATGTACCTTTCTTTTGATGAGACACATCCATCTTAAGCAGATTCCTTGTTTATTCTTATTATGCCAGGTTTCCTTTTCTGGTCTGCTGGTTCTCTAGGGTTTCGTACGCCAGTAGTTTGAGTTTTCCAATTTCAAAAGCATTTGGGATTTCACAAAGACAAAATGCAAAGGCTCCCCAGCAGCCCAGTTTACTTAGGAGGGTTTAATCATAATAATCTGCATAGTATATGAGAATTCCTACCTCAACTGTGTGTCTCCTTTCTCTTTAGTGTCTGGGGAAAAGCCAAGAGCCCCTCCCTCCAATTTAAATGCCCTAAAACATTTTGATGGAAGCATTTTGTCCCAATCGATCTTCCTGATTCCTTTTCTGCTGTAATGAACCCAATTAACTTGTAAGAGCCGCCATTGACAGTGTTATAAACTGGGTCATGGGGAGAGAGTCAAGTGCTGCCTTATGACTTAGCTGTCATTACCTTATGGAATCTGGCAAGTTCCCTAAATGCCTAAATACAAACCTGGGTTTGCATTCTAGCAATTTGAGATCTCAAAGGCTGGCTGCAGCCGTGGCTGGGGAATGAACTGGAAATGCTGACCCCAGGGAAAGAGGTGCCAAAGTGAAAAGATCACAACTTAATATGAGCCAAAAGGCGTTTCTTTGCAAAAGGCATAAAGCAAGCTCAAACTCCCATAACTCACACATAACACAGAAATCATCGCTAAAGGGATTCAACACCATCATGCCAGACACGAAGTGAGTTATTTCTCTCCTTCCCTGTCTCACCACAGTTTCCTCCCACTTGGTCACACATGGTAAGCATTCATCCAACCTCAACTAAGTCCCCTGGTCTTATCAGGAGATCTGCACTCCCCAGCACTGGAGCAGGATGGAGTGTATATTTCCACAGGAGGAAGACTGACATCATTATTATTTTAATAAGCTTGTTGCCAGTTTGCATTCTTTTTCTCCCCTTCCCCTCTCTTAAAATCACTCCCATTCCCCACTCTACCCCAGGCCCGCCACACCCCCGCCCAAAAATATTTAGTTCGCTACATTCAATAAAAAACTATTATAAGTTTAGGATCTCAGACTCCACGATAGCGTAGATTTTCTGTGTGTCATCAGCAAGCTGTCACAATACACTTGGCATCACTAAAACGTTGAATGGAGGAAAGACAGTATTGTCATATTGAGATCTTTTAACTATTTTGTGACTTTGTTAGTATTTAGACAATGGACAACAGGGTGTTTTCTTGGACTCTTTGGCCAAATGATAAAAGGGTTATTAATTTATTCTATCTTTGCCAATGAGATCCAAAATAAAAATGGCTAGCATGTTTCATCAACAGTGAACATGTACACAATTTTGCTGTGTACAAAACAGTGTTGTAGCTAGGTTTCAGCGGGTGTTTTACACACACAGTAGTTTTCAAGGACCGTGCATTTCTATGTATGAATTGACTAAAATATTTTCAGAGACTTAATGAAGAGAGACAATACAGAAGTTGCGATTTCCTCAAAGGGCCTTTCACATTTGTCAATACACTTTTTTTAAAAGAAGGTTTAGACCACACACACATACACTGTCTAACTTAGAAGACTAGTTTCCTGTTATAATCAACACAGATGACTTTTGGACTTTAAAAAAGTCAGCCGAATCCTCTAAATTGTTGAACTCTCTGGGTACCTGTATCTTCTGCCTTGTTAAGTTTATTTACTTTATCCAGTATCCCTTCTTTTCCTGCTTTAGAGCCTGTTCAATATCGCTGACTAAATCACAGAAAGAACTACAAGATGATCTGACTAAACCACTATCACGGAAGCAAGGGAATGCTTCTTTAGAGAATCAGGGTAGGTGGTGATCACCTCTGTTTTCAAAATCACTCTATGGCTAGAACATATAAACATTGTTTTAAATTATAAAATGGCTTCATAGATTTTATAGATTTATCATTATTTTCTCATCAATGACTCATTGGAATAGCACTCTCTAATAATCATAATTTTTAAAAGCAAATTATATACATACATATTTTCTCCCTTCTCTGATACCTTATTAAGTCCTCTATTTTAAGGATGCATTATCCTCACATTGTGTTTTGCGTTTTGCACACACATCTAGAATGTCTAACTTATCAAGTCAGGACCACACACCTCCCGGAGTCTATGCATCCAACCAAGTTTTGTCCTTCAGGGTTGACATCTTAGGGGCAGTGAACTTACTACAGGTTTGTCATGACTTCATTAACACCCATGCACAAGTGGCCCCCATGCTGCTACTTTGGGTAGAGGCACTTAAGTTGAAGAGAGGAGATTCTTCGAGAACAAGATCCTGGAGATGAACAGGAGGGCCCAGAAGAGATGAAAAGTGGGGAGAAGGTGAAGGGGGGTGAATGGCTCTAAATTCTCACAGGACCAAGGGGATGAGATGGCCTTGACCTGCTGGGCACTGCAGAAGGACAGCAGGTTTGGGCAAAAGTTTATATTATGAAGAAAAAGAGACAAGAAACCTGTATTTAAATCCCTAATGACCAAACCAATTACTTCTTTTTTCTCTTATTTCTTTTTCCACAAAATGAGACCGATTACGAATCTATTCGATTGGAAACCTTGGTGCCCCAGACATGAATGTGCATAAGCTTCTGTCATTTTTGTAATAGAAAAAAATAATCATGTTTCATTATGGCATTTCCCACAGGTTGCCTTCTCACTCCTGAATGACTCGTTAGATTTTAGAAAATAAATAACGGTATTTTCTTGGCTACTTTGGCCAAATGAAAATCTGATTACCAATTTATGTTACCTTCACCAACAAGATCCAAGATAAAGAATACCTGAACATATCATGAGATGGTTTTGTAAATATAGAGCTGCATGGAATTTAGTCTCCAAAGAATGAATCACCAAAGAGCTGGAGGTCCCTGGTGAGGGAATTCACACCTGCTTAGTCTTCTAAGATGACCAAAATATTAAAGTAAATACTTGAATGTTTTTCAGATGAGTTGTTGGTGTGCCAAAAGTTCTAGGTTGTTAAAAAAATTAACTCCTAACTCATTCAGGTTAACTCTAGACTACGTTTCTGGATTAGAATTGCAGGCTGACTCTTTCCCCATTAAGTTGTGAGGTGGAATAACCATGTTTTCATTCAATATTTATTTGGCCTCCACCATGAGACAGGATAATTTTTCGCTGCTGAGGACACAGCAGTTTCCGTTTTCAGGAACTGTAGGGTTTAATTGGGATGTGGAGATGGCAGTGGGCATGTGTAGAGAGACAACAGACTAAATAGGCAATTCCACAGCAAGGAGCTAATGCTGTCACACAGGTAAACCCAGACAGCTCTGGGGCTAAAACTACTGGTAAACTCTTCAAGAGTGTGTACTACATGACAGGCACAGAGCCAGGATTTGTAAATATCTTTAAAATCTCATAAATTACTAATCAATGAATTTGGTAAAGTTGCAGGATACAAAATTAACGCACAGAAATCTCTGGCATTCCTATACACTAATGATGAAAAATCTGAAAGTGAAATCGAGAAAACACTCCCCTTTACCATTGCAACAAAAAGAATAAAATATCTAGGAATAAACTTACCTAAGGAGACAAAAGACCTGTATGCAGAAAATTATAAGACACTGATGAAAGAAATTAAAGATGATACAAATAGATGGAGAGATATACCATGTTCTTGGATTGGAAGAATCAACATTGTGAAAATGACTCTACTACCCAAAGCAATCTACAGATTCAATGCAATCCCTATCAAACTACCACTGGCATTTTTCACAGAACTAGAACAAAAAATTTCACAATTTGTATGGAAACACAAAAGACCCCAAATAGCCAAAGCAATCTTGAGAACGAAAAATGGAGCTGGAGGAATCAGGCTCCCTGACTTCAGACTATACTACAAAGCTACAGTAATCAAGACAGTATGGTACTGGCACAAAACCAGAAAGATAGATCAATGGAACAGGATAGAAAGCCCAGAGATAAACCCACACACGTATGGTCACCTTATCTTTGATAAAGGAGGCAGGAATGTACAGTGGAGAAAGGACATCCTCTTTAATAAGTGGTGCTGGGAAAACTGGACAGGTATGTGTAAAAGTATGAGATTAGATCACTCTCTAACACCATACACAAAAATAAGCTCAAAATGGATTAAAGACCTAAATGTAAGGCCAGACACTATCAAACTCTTAGAGGAAAACATAGGCAGAACACTCTATGACATAAATCACAGCAAGATCCTTTTTGACCCACCTCCTAGAGAAATGGAAATGAAAACAAAAATAAACAAATGGGACCTAATGAAACTTCAAAGCTTTTGCACAGCAAAGGAAACCATAAACAAGACCAAAAGACAACCCTCAGAATGGGAGAAAATATTTGCAAATGAAGCAACTGACAAAGGATTAATTTCCAAAATTTACAAGCAGCACATGCAGCTCAATAACAAAAAAACAAACAATCTAATCCAAAAATGGGCAGAAGACCTAAATAGACATTTCTCCAAAGATGATGTACAGATTGCCAACAAACACATGAAAGAATGCTCAACATCATTAATCATTAGGGAAATGCAAATCAAAACTACAATGAGGTATCATCTCACACTGGTCAGAATGGCCACCATCAAAAAATCTAGAAACAATAAATGCTGGAGAGGGTATGGAGAAAAGGGAACACTCCTGCACTGCTGGTGGGAATGTGAATTGGTACAGCCACTATGGAGAACAGTATGGAGGTTCCTTAAAAAACTACAAATAGAACTACCATATGACCCAGCAATCCCACTACTGGGCATATACCCTAAGAAAACCATAATTCAAAAAGAGTCATGTACCAAAATGTTCATTGCAGCTCTATTTACAATAGCTCGGAGATGGAAACAACCTAAGTGCCCATCATCGGATGAATGGATAAAGAAGATGTGCCACATATATACAATGGAATATTACTCAGCCATAAAAAGAAATGAAAGTGAACTATTTGTAATGAGGTGGATAGACCTAGAGTCTGTCATACAGAGTGAAGTAAGTCAGAAAGAGAAAGACAAATACCATGTGCTAACACATATATATGGAATTTAAGAAAAAAAATGTCATGAATAACTTAGGGGTAAGACAGGAATAAAGACACAGACCTACTGGAGCATGGACTTGAGGATATGGGGAGGGGGAAGGGTGAGCTGTGACAAAGCGAGAGAGAGGCATGGACATATATACACTACAAAACGTAAGGTAGATAGCTAGTGGGAAGCAGCCGCATAGCACAGGGAGATCAGCTCGGTGCTTTGTGACCGCCTGGAGGGGTGGGATAGGGAGGGAGGGAGGGAGGAAGATACAAGAGGGAAGAGATATGGGAACATATGTATATGGATAACTGATTCACTTTGTTATAAAGCAGAAACTAACACACCATTGTAAAGCAATTATACCCCAATAAAGATGTTAAAAAAAATCTCATAAATTAATAGGTCCTTATTCCCATTTTACAGATGAAAAAGTAGAGACTTAGTATTTGCCCAAAATCACCTGTTATTAAAAGCGATAGACTCGGAATCTGAACCTAGGTACTCTGACTGCAGGTGTTTTATGGCACCTTCACAGGATTAAACGGAGACTGAAGAATAAAAAAGTATCCAATAATGGAGATGGTAGCTATGGCGGGAATACAGAGATGATGGTACAGAGAGAAATTGACCCAGAGAAGGAAGAGGGCATGATGCTTTCATGGAACAGGCGCCCTATGGAACGGCTGAAGCACAGAGTTCAGGGAGAGACAGCAGAGGGAGAGTTGATGGGACAGGGAGACTCATACCTTGCATGATGGCTGCGTAGGAGCTGGTGTTTCAGATTCCTCCTGACTGCAGAGGGGAGCCCAGCATAAAAGGCAATTTCGTCTGTTAAGTTCCCAGGCACTTTGTTTTTGGTGAAATAGTGATGTCCCCCCCAAATTTTTGTTCTCGAACTTTAAAAGATAATACAGATGACAATTCTTATTTTATAGAGCAGAAAACTAAATTTCAGCACAGTAAAGTGACTTGCCCAAGGTTACCAGTTAGACAGCAAATTCTAACTAGAACTCTGGTGTCAAGTATCTCTGAGTGTCTTTTTAGTCTGCCCTATGGCTATCTTTTTATAATGTTGAACACCGATCTTTAAAACATTGTTTATTGCTAAAAGATGAATCTGCTTTGTCCACTCCCAGACCCTCTTCTTAGCATAGATGATGCCAGATTAATTGTCCTGAAGTACAGTTCTAAACACACTGCTCCTTTATTTCTATGTAATCATAAAATATTCAATTATGACCAATAAAAATAACAAATTCTTATATTGAAACAGTCTGTTAGTTTTCTTTTTAAAAAATTTTATTGAAGTATAGCTGATTTACAATATTGTGTTAGTTTCAGGTGCACAGCAAAGTGATTCAGTTATATATATGTATATCTATATATATTCTGGAAAAGTCTTTTTTTCATCTCATTTTATATATTACACATATTCAGTAGAATCACTTAGGAGTCTATAAAAAATAAGTAAAATGTATCTTCTTTTGCACCAAGTTAGTATTATATATTTTTTCATTATGGCACTTTGTCACAAATTTGGTTTTATCAGAGTACAAAGAAAATAAGAAAACAATGTGAGTCCATCAACAGGTCCACTAATCTATCTTTCCATATTTTCCTTCTGATAACCTTCGCCTATCAACTGAGTCACCATTCAGTGATAGTTACCATTCATCTTATCTCTACAAATTCCCTTCACAAAAAAAGGAATCTGTTTGCCTTATATTTACAGCCAGTTTTGAATGGAAAGGCAAAGGGGATGTACCTTGCTCTTATATAACATCTACAAATATTGACTTGATCACAAGGAGACAGTTTGGAAAAAAAAAATGAGCTAGTATACATTTAAAATTTTCCAGAAAGATTTCGTAAAGTGATTAGTATCTCAAATCTGGCTTTGTAATTTTCACATCTTCCCCTGGGGGCATATTTCCCACAATGGAAGGTTTTTGAAGGCTTCAGCAGAGGCCTGTTAGTGACTTATGCAGCTCAGGGGCAGGTGCAAGCCTGGGGGCTTTGGGATGCCCTGGAGTTCTGGGAGTGGAAGCCCCAGGACCTTCTGAAAGTAGACCTCAGAAGTCAACTGTCCCAACACAAAGATTCAGAAATTATGGAACTTGGTCAGTCTCTGATGGGTCCCACAGTCTGCACGGGCTTTTTGTAATCCACTAAAATGTAAGTTACTGGACTCCACTGTGCCCCTCAAGGAGCATCACAGTGATGGGCCTCTTTTCAGAGCCCATGGGAGACAAGCAGAAAATGATGTCCTTCCTCTTCTACCGGTCCTTTTGGGCCCTCAAGGTCTGTTATTCACTAACACAAACTTAAAGAAGCAGCCACTACTGAAATGGACCGTTTCTGTTTACATGTTGTAAACCGTTATGCATTTCATCTGTATAGAAGCCTTACATGTATCTGAAGTTTACATAACTTCCAATTTGAGAGAGAAGTGAGAAAGAAAAAGTATGCTTATTTATTCACGAAACCTTACTTCTTTTTAATACCATAAAATGTTGAAAACCAGAGACTTGAAACGCGAAATAGTTAAACTTGCAAAGAGACTCATTCATTATTTTTCAGAAGAGAAAATCTTCTTAAAGCGAAAACATTCAGTTTTTGGTTTCAGTCCAAAGGTTCTGTTCAATTGTTTTGAAGTTACAAGGAAAAAAATGTACTTTTCCTATCGTACCCATTGACATTTTTAAACAAAAATAATTCAAAGATATTTAAACAGTACAACTTCAAATGTCTGTTGTTAATCCGCTACGGGGAAGAATCTGTAGGGGAAAAAGAAAACTATGAAAAAATAAACTTGGAGTTTGATCATCCTTTCAAACACTGAATCCAATGAAAATCCTTCTAGGTTTATGATTGTACTATCACAGTGGGGTTTACTTTTAATTGAAAGAGAATACAGATTCCTGTATTGTCTCTTCTAAAAGTGTTTTTTAAGGGGAAAAAATTTTAAACTGTTGTATTTAGAATCACAGATCAAAACAGTCTCACACCTGGACGTTCTGTTTCACAAAGAAATGCTAAAGAAATACTAAATTTACCTAATTATTCTACCGTTTCAGAATACTTTTTGGTGAGGGCTACACTATACTTAAGATGATACAAAGTAGAATACATGACCTTCCCTCCATATTTTTTGTGTTATAATATAAACCCAAATTCTATTCTTAAACAACCAAGGATGCCTAATGTAACTTAAAGGAAAGAATATACGGTATATTTTCCTTTAAGTAGCCCACCAGTAAAAGTTCACAGATCTGTCACTGTAAGTCATTTGGCCTCTTGCATTTAAAGACAATGGAAAATGAAGAGGTTTGAAATCTTGAGTAAAATATTTTATCACTTGCAATTTGATTTATCAGTAAAATAGGGATAGGGTTTCCCTGGTGGCGCAGTGGTTGAGAGTCCACCTGCCGATGCAGGGGACACAGGTTCGTGCCCCGGTCCGGGAGGATCCCACGTGCCGCGGAGCGGCTGGGCCGTGAGCCATGGCCGCTGAGCCTGCGCGTCTGGAGCCTGTGCTCCGCAACGGGAGAGGCCACAACAGTGAAAGGCCCACGTACCGCAAACAAAATAAAATAAAATAGGGATAATAGTAAGATTTGTGTAACAAAAGAGATATATGCAAAACAACACAGATAATATCTAGTACTGTACCCACTTAGCAACTGTTAGTTTCCTTCCCCTTTCCTAAAGGCAAACATTCATTAATATAATTTAAAAATATAAAATACAAGTAAAATGAAATGGCACTCAAGAACCAATACTGAACAACTTTGTATAATAAATGAATAACTCTCCATTGAATCAGTGTTTTTCAAGATGTTCATACACCATCTGTGCTTGTGAAATTAACTTAGTTGGTTCTAACCAGAAAGGAAGAGAAAAGAAAAAGAGAAAAAAATATCAGAGTATGTCACACATAGAAAGTATTATTTCATTAAACTTTAATTTCAGTTACATTTATGATGTATATATGTGTTGTAAACTAGGTCACAATGTAAAATATATTTCTTACTATGGGTTGTAATTGTTTTAAAAATTAAGAGCATTGCTTACTTTATCTGTTCTTCCTAGTCTGACATCATTTCCTATTTTTGAGTTCACAAAGTGTGTAGAGAGATAACCTTGAGCATATGCTAGTGTCTGAAAATTCACCGATTCATTTTCATCAGCTGAACACATTTTCCACACCTAAACGAAACCAAATTGCTCTGGTTGTCTGGCCAAAAACTATAATGTATGCAGCAATTCCTAATTAGGAGGCACTGGGCTAGACACACACTCTTCTTTAATCTTCAAAACTACCTCGAGAGGTATTGATTATTATCTGCATTTTACAAAGAGGAAACTGAGGCTCAGCAAAGCGAAGCCAAAGACAGGATGGATTGGACACCAGTCTGGTCTCTCTCCACACCCCTGCTTTTCACACTAAACCATAACGTTCTCAGGTGGAATATGGTTACATCGCTTGCTCAGTGGAAAGTGGCTGCCAGGGCTAATGCCTCCCTGCTGGCTGTAGGGTGGTGCAGGCCAGGGAAAGAATGTACCACCCAAAGGAAGCTGCACATAGATGGCGAGGAACACTTTTCTCTGCGAGCAAATTGGGTCTATCAGTGACTGGTTTAGTCATAACACAATTTAGCCTTTTAAAGAGTCAGAATTGTATAAATACAGTACAGGAAGTTCAAAAAGTAATATTTTAGAAACCACATTCTTTTCTCCAGAACAGACAGCACAGAAGTTTCCATTTCCCACATTAAAACACTCTGTCTTCTCCCTGGGACACAGTGAAACATTTACTAAGAAATCTGAACAGCCAGGAGCATGAACCCTGATGCTTTCCGCTGTGTTCACAAGGGTGGTGGATTCAAAGGCAGTCCAGGGCTCTGAAATAGCCTGTTCAGGTTTCTTCACTCATGCTCAGCTAATATGAATCACTTTGACTAAGCATTGCCCTGCTTTGTGGAATGGTATTCTGACATTATTAATTGTTGGCTCAGTTAACTCCACCATAATAACGGCTTTCTCCAGCCTAAGACAGAGCCAGTCATGCCCTTGTGAATGTCAGCATTAAGCTTGGGGATGGGTTCGGATCCAACTTTTAAAATATAGTAAACATTCTCCAAAGATAGATTACAATAGGCCAGCTACTAAACACCATCACAACAGGGCAGTTGTGGAGTTCCACATGAAACCTTAACTTCGCATGTATCATATGAGAACATGTTATAGAATGGAACTTCTTAAGGGGATCTCTACAATGCCTACTAAAGAATGCATTAGCCTATTTTTTCTTTTCTTTTCTTTTCTTTTTTTTTTTTTTTTTTGCCTGCTTGCAGCTACTCAGCTCAACTCTGAAGTAACTAATTCTTATATATCAGATAGTCTCAAAAATACCCTGTTTCAAAATATCTCACTTATAAACAGTATGTACTCAGTCACAAGATGTATTAAAGAGCCTTTAGAAAGGATTATGAGTAACACCAAGAGGCATGCTTCACTTGGCTTCCCCAGGGACATGAGGAAAGATGCTCAGAGGTGGCTTGGGAAATTTCCTTTGAATTATGCTAACATGTCTTGAACTAACATTCTTTCTTAAAAACTTTTGGATGGAATTCCAATTAAATTGGTCAAAACCACTCTATTTAGACTAGAAACAACCTCTTAAATCACTTAATTCCTGTCCTTCTAGAACAGGGCAGTCATTTAATGAAGAAGCTGGAATGTATCTGCTTTTTCAGGAATCAAGGAAGAAATAATAATTTTTTTTTAGTGACAAACTTTTAGACTGTTGATAACTTTCCTTGAACCCCCAGCCCTATTAGCTCAAATTTTATTTATAATTACAGATTTAAAATAGCGATGCCATTCAGCTCCTGTTTTATCCTGCTACGTATGGAAAAAGAATCATAACTATAACAACTTAAAACATAATTATTGTACTTTTATATTGTATTTTAACAGCTGGTCTCAGAATCATTTCTATCAAAATTCCTTTTCTGTTGATTTGTTTAAAAAATTGATTCATTACTTCTTTATGTTATGTTTATGTTATAGTTTTTCTCTTTTCTGATTGTCTGGTAATAAAAGCTCAGTACAGATAAATTAGAGAGGAAAAGATAGAGATGGAAAAAAGTTCCCTGAACACTGCCACACAAAAGCAATCACTGGTAATATTAGAATTTTATCCTTCTAAAATCAACTATACTTCAATAAAGAAATGAAAAACCTTAAAAAAAAGAATTTTATCCTTCTGAACGTGGGTTCAGTGCATAGAGCATGCATTGTTTTATAAAACATATCATCATATAGTATATACATCCCCGATAAACTATAGATCACAAGTAAGTGTCTTTGTTATTAAAAGGTTTTTTTTAATGTTTTTAAGGTCTGTAAATATTATACTCCTGGAATGTATAATAATTGATTTAACTATTTTTATATTATTAGGAATTTGTTTCATCCAGTTATTCACTATTATGATTTATGTTACCATGAGTGTCTTTTACATATTCTTTGTATTCACTATTTTTTAGAGAGAGAATTGCCATGTCACAAGGGCCAAGAAGATGTTTAGAGTTTTGATATATATTGCATAATTGCCCTCCAAAGAGATGGAAATAGTACCTTCCTCCACCTGTTTCATCTCTCTCTGACCATGTTGGAGATTATCATTGCATTAGGTAACCTCTAAGACAAAGTCCTCAATGATTCTCTCCCCTTCAGGGTGGGCTTCACATAGTGACTTGCTTCTATTGAATAGAATATAGTAGAAGTGATGGGCTATCACTTCAGAGATTGAGTTATAAAAAGACTTGCTTCTGGGGCTTCCCTGGTGGCGCAGTGGTTGGGGGTCCGCCTGCCGATGCAGGACACACGGGTTCGTGCCCCAGTCCGGGAAGATCCCACATGCAGCGAAGCGGCTGGGCCTGTGAGCCATGGCCGCTGAGCCTGCACGTCCGGAGCCTGTGCTCCGCAATGGGAGAGGCCACAACAGTGAGAGGCCAGCGTACCGCAAAAAAAAAAAAAAAAGACTACTTCTGTCTTGTTCTTTCGATCTCTCTCTCTCTCTCTCTCTCTCTCTCTCTCTCCCCCCCCCCCCCCCTCGCTGTCTGTCTGCCTGTCTCTCCCTCCCTCTCTCTCTCTCTGTCATTGCTTGCACTGGGGGAATCGTGTTGCCATGTTGTCCCAAGCTCATTGGAGAGGAACACATTTGCATGAGTTTGAAGCAGGATGCTTCAGCATCAGACCAGTCTTGCAAAGACTGCAACTTTATAAGAAACGTTGAGCTAGAACCACCCAGCTAAGCTGCCCCCAGATTCTTGACCCACAGAAACCGTGAGAAACAGTTTATTATTTTAAGCTGCGAAGTTTGGGGGTAACTTCTTTAATAGCAATAGATAATTAATACAATCATTTTTCCCATCCTCACCACTTCACTTAAATAGCTGTATCTATAGAAAGATTGAACATTGTTTTTCATTTGTTCATTGGTCATTTGTAGCTCTTTTGTTGAAAAGTATCTGTCATCATGTTTTCCCTTGTCCTTATTAATTCATAAGAGCTCATTATGTTTGAAAGATACAACTCTTTAACCATTACATATGTTACAAATACTGTTTTCTCAGTTTTCTATTTTGTTTATATTTCTGTAGACACGGAAGCTGTTCAATATAAAAGTCTTTCAAGTTGTTGGAACAAACTGTGTTTCCTTTTATAATTGTTTTCTTATGGTTTTTGCAGAGAAAAGTCTTCCTCATTCCTAAATTAGATACATAGCCACCTATATTTTCTAATAGTTTTAGCTAATAAAACCATAGACATGTAATTAATCCATTAAAATTTTATTTGTATAATATGAAGTAAAGATATAAGTTTTTTCTTTCCAAATAAATCTCTGATAGTCCTAGCAATATTTATTTAATAATATTTTTCAGAGTGATTTAAATCCTGACTTTACATCATAATTTCTTAGAGTAGCAGTTCTCAAAGTGTGTTTCATGGACCCCAGGGGTTCTTTAGAACATTTCATAGGCTCCACAAAGAGTCAAACTATTTCCATAAAATACTAAGGCATTGTTTGACTTTTCCACTGTCTTGACGTTTGACCAGATAAAACAAAGCCAATGGCAGGTGGCCCTGTGGATGCCTTAGTGTCAGTTACAAACTGTACCAGTAATCATTGTACTCTTACACGTCACACACTCGCACTTAAAAAATTAAAAGCCAGTTTTACTTAAGAATGACTTTGATGGAGCAATAAAAGTTGTTAATTTTATTAAACCTCAATTCTTGAGTGTATATCTTTTTAATATTCTGGATAACATAATAAGGAGTACCTATAAAACACTTCTGCATAGTGAAAAATGGGAGTTCTTCTGAGGGAAAATACTTGTGTAATTGTTTGAATTGAGAGCTGTTTTCATGAAATACCATTCTACGTGAAAGAATGTCTGATAGACAAAATATGGTCACGTTAAACCAAACGAAACTTGCATTTGCCCACCCATGAGCAGCAAAGTCAATCTACTGACATCACGTTGTGGAAAGTACAGCGTTTATTGCAAGGCACCCAATGCAGAGCCAAGCAAGGAGAATAAGCAGCTCATGTTCAAAAGACCGAAACTCCCTGATGGCTTTTAAGGGAAGGTTTTTAAAGGCAAGGTGAGGGAGAGGGTCAAACAAGAGGCAGGTGACACGAGGTGGGGGGGGAGTCTGTCCCCAGGAAAGCCCCACATGGTCCTACTCTATTTCAGTCATTCATATTTAGGTATCTGGCAGACTTCTTGAAAATGAACTAGGTGAACTTGTCACTTCAAGGAAAACAAAGTATTTATTGGCAAAGATAAAATTTGAGCTTTTGAGTGAATATTAACTTTGGGGAAACTTGTATCTAACATCATAATCATGACAGCTTCCCAATACTTAAAGATATTTCTGATGAGATCAGTGATAATATTAAGAAATAAGATTTTTTGACATCATGTGATAAAATATGTCAGATTCGTAAGATCTGCATCATTCGATTCAAAGTACAAGACAAACAAATGATGGTAGAGTACAAAAACTTCACAGGGATAAGGTTTCGGACTTCACACCACAGCTAATCCTTAAGAAACCACTGTGTGGTGGGTTCTAGTTTGGTATCAGAGAAGCACACTGGCACTGCTGCCTCACCCAACCATACCTCTGTATGAGGCCAGATTTTCTCAAAACCCTTAACCAAAACAACATAAGGCAACAGATGGAATGCAGAGGCAGATGTGAGAACCCAGCTGTCTCCTATTAAACATGACATTAAAGAGAATTGAAAAAAATTTTAAACAGTGCCACTCATCACTAATTTATTTTTACTTTGGAAGATCCCATTTTTTAAATAAAAACATGTTATTTCTGTTGATATGTAATGGGTTTGTTATGGCAACTTAGATGAATTAATACATGGGTATTTTAATAATTTCTCACTTTTAATTTCTTACACAGTAAACAGCAATAGATACAACCCACATAAAAAAGACCTCTTTGGGTATCCATTTCCTTCTCTCATCCATATCATGTCTGCTGGTTACTTCCTATTGGCATTTAAGATGCTCAAGTCTTAAAATACTCTTAACCCCATTTCTTCTTCCAGATTCTACTTCTCACCTTCCTTTCAAAACCAAACATTCTCCTCTCTTGGCTTCTCAGTAAAAAACAAATTGTCCTCATCTTCCTTCCTCGATGGCCCTTCATGCTCAGACAGCCTTGCCACCTCATCATCCTCTGTCCTGAGTCACTCAGGGCTCGGTCCTGGACTTCTGGTCTCATTCTTTCTTTCCTCTGTCAATCAATTCATCAATTTTTATGCCTGTACGAAAGTCCATCAATAGTTACTTCACGATTGCATTTCATTTTATACGGGCACATGATTTTCTTCTTCTCTCTTTCTCATGTTGCTATATAAATACTAAGTTGAAAACAACTGCTGAAAAATTTAAAAAAAGCTTCATCCATCTTCTCTGTGGATCTATAAGCCAGAGCACAGCTTCAAATAGAGGGAAAGTGGATTAGATCCAACGTTCTGCCAATTACGTTCCATCCTGATATGTTTTTAATGGCTCTACAAGGGCATAGACAAGAGTTTGGAAAGGGCAGGCACTTCTGATTTATATAAAAGACTTAAGCTGCTGCTAGTGGAAACGGGTTGTGTAAATGAATTAAAACACATCGACCAGGAAGGCCTAGACTTCCCTTCAAGAAATTTATAAGCTTCTATTATCAGTAGCATAAATCACCCAAACAACTACGTCAACGAAACCAAATTATACAGATTATAATAAGGGGCCCAGTGGCTAGAATAATTCCAGAGAAATTTAACTTGGTTACGTCTGGTTTATTTTACACCAAAAGTTTTCCTCAATCTTGCTTTTATAAATGCTAATTTCTTTGTTGTCGGGTTTCCTGAGATGCTATTGCATCAAATTCCACTCTAGCTATCAATTTTAAAGTGTTTCATCCGTTGGACCCACCAAATCTAATGTTGAGTTTTGCCCAACTCTGCTCACACCATCCCACTCCCACAGGGAAGGAAGGTTCATGTTCAGGTTCAAGTTGCTACAGTCATTTGGTGCTTATGTATAGTAACTTTTATAAAAACTCGTTGGACCCTAGAAGCCTGTCCTTTAAAAGGTGACTAGTTTCTTTTAAGCACTATGTAAAATATATATATATATAGTTGACACAAATCATCACAATTAGGTAAGGTCACACTGCCAAATGTCTCAGTACATCAGGCAGGTTTAGAACAATGCCAATAAGTTATTTATTCTCTGTAGAAGGTACTAGAACATAGGATTTCATTAAGGAGCATGATTTTATTTTTAAAAGAAGAAGAATATCTGCGAATTTTTAAGCTATTTGAAAACCCTACTGTTGGAAGGGAAAGGTTGGGCCAATTTCAAGAGAGACTTCTGAGTGCAAGGAACGTGTCTAGGTACCTTAAAATGGGCCCTTTTGTTTTTCACATCATCACTGTGAGGTAGGTACCATTTTGCTCTCTTAGCAGGTAAGGCAATTGAACTCAGATAGGCTGAGGAACAGGCCCAAGATCACACATTGCATTTTATTGTTTTTCCATTTATTATTATTTTTTAATTTTATTGGAGTATAGTTGATTTACAATGCTGTGTTAGTTTCAGGTGTACAGCAAAGTGATTCGGTTATACATCTACATATATTCATTCTTTTTTAGACTCTTTTCCCATATAGGTTATCACAGAATATCGAGTAGAGTTCCCTGTGCTATACAGAAGGTCCTTGTTGATTATCTATCTTGTATATAGTAGTGTGTGTGTGTGTTCATCCCAAGCTTCTGATTTATCCCTGCCCCCCACATTTCACACATAGCATTTTAATATAATAAGGATGATGTTTCTGCCATATACTCTCTTTTCTTTCCAATGTACTCTCTTTCTTTACTCCTGACCTTTCTACCATTAAGGGTAAGCCCAAAGCTTATTGTCCTAAGGGGGAAAAGGGTAGGTATAGGACAGATCCTAGAATGAAGAGCTTATTATTCAGCTCTGACACTCAAGCCTGCATTTTGAAGCCCGTGGTAAAATAAAACTTTTCTCATTTTCTTTTTCTCCTATAGGCCCAGCTTTTTCCATGGCGCCGTGCCCTACCTCACCAAACCCAGACATCTGGGACTCAGCCTCAATTCTCCATCCTTTCCTTCACTTTCCGAGTCCACTGGTCACTACAGCCGGCTGATTCGACTTTCGAAAAATAGTACCTATGGACTTCACTTCTCACTCTATGTTCCATTTCTGGTTTCCTAAATCAGGGTCTCATGATTTCTTAATTGGCTGCTGAAAATCTTCCCCCGTTGCCTATGTCTTCATAATGCAATACTCTCTATCCTCCATCATCCTCTTTACAAACTGAGAATAATCATCTGAAAAACAAAACTGATGTTGCCATGCAATCGCTAGTTAAACTTAATTGTTCAATTACCTACAGGGTAAGGTCCAAATTATTCTGCCTGGAAATAGAACATCTTTATGATCTGGTTGCTGCCTCTCTTTCACTGCGATTCTGCTATCCTCCTTGCCCTTTGCCGTCATGCCAAATTACTCAGGGGTGCAAGAAGAGGCCTTAGTCTTTCTAAGCTATATGCACATGCTACTTCTTCGGTTCAGAATGTTTCTCATCATGTGGGGACTCCTGGCTTATGTGTCATCCACCCTAAGATGTTTCCTGGACTCTCACTACTCACCCTCTCTTCTATCTGCCTTTCCAGAGTCAAGCCCTTCCTCTTCTGTCTCCCTTGGATCATGAGTTTATTTTCTCGTGATTACTTATGTTCATCTCCTCACCTAAGCTAGAAGGCAGATTCCAGCTCTACTTAAATTTTTTTATTCTTTTTTTTCCCACAGACATAGAAAACAAATTTATGGTTACCAAAGGAGAAAGGGACGGAGAAGAGATTAAATTAGGAGTATAGGATTAACAAACTACTATACATAAAATAGAAAAGCAACAAAGATTTACTGTATAGCACAGGGAATTATATTCAATATCTTCTAATACCCTATAATGGAAAATAATCTAAAAAACACACACATATATATATATATATATATATATAACTAAATCACTTTGCTATATACCTGAAACTAACACAATACTGTAAATCAACTATACTTCAATAGAAAAAACAGCTCTACTTAAATTTTAATTTTAGCTCCACTTTATAAAAACATGTCACTTAAATGAAAACAGAAAAAAAGAAGAGTGTAGTGGCATAATTTGGCACTCCTGAAAATCCGTATCTGCCTATGAGATGTGCAGTATACAACTGGTTTTCTAGGCACTGTTGATTTTGTGTTCAAGAGATTGATGTGTGCTGGAGATAGAAACTTGGGAGTCGTCAGTGGTGGCAGCCAAGGCCAGTGGATGTCGGGGGGAAATTCAATAATAAAAGAAGAGGAAGCTAAACATTGGGTCCTAATGAACATTGCTGTAAGGGAGCTGATGAGGCCAGAGAAACCTACGGGGATGAGCGAGGAGTGTTCTGAAAGGTCAGAGAGAATGAACTTGAGAAGTGAAGACAGAAAAGAGCTTCCAGAAAAAGAAAAGCGTCTAATAAGATGACACCTGAAAAGAATCCGTTAGTTTACGGGTTCAGTTTCGTGACAAGCTTGGTAGGAATATCATTAAAGTGGAGGCAAAATTTAAGTAGGTGAAGGATAAGTAAAGATCAAAGTGTGGAGGCCGTGAGTACTGATTTTCTTGCTTTGTCAGTCTTGGAATTATAGTCTTGGATCTACAGAGAAAGGGTGGTGAGAAAAGTGATAACAGTGTATATTGGTCAGGGTGCTCCTGGCAAGGGGACTGGACAAGGGTTCGGGGGGTGAGACTAAAGCTGGGTATCTCTGACCTTGACCATTCATGCCCTTGTCATGGTGAAAACCACAAATGATCCCCACTGTTTTCCAACCCCTGCATGTAGGGGAGCATCTCTCCCAGCTGAGACCTGGTTGGGTTTGCCCTACCAGCCCCTGCTGGACGCTCTGTGGACTTTGGGAATCATTTTGACTGGAAAGTCCCACAATCACAACTTTTAGCTGCAGGGTTATCAGAAGCCTTTCTTCTCTAATCAAGACGTTTATTAGCTTCTGTTAGAATCATAATAACCTTTATCTTCCAGCCACTGTGCATTTCTCACAAAAGAGGTCTGTATACTTCTTGTCTATTTCCAGCAGCCATTTCACATCTGCTTCCTCATAAATAGTTACGTGTTTTGTTCTGACGAGATCTTTAAGGCTAGTTTTCCTGTTGAAAAAACACCACTAACAGTTCATTCTTTTCACCGTAACCTTAGTCTGTGTGAACACACAGGGTGTTCATTAACGTAATTGTGTGTGCAGGTTAAAATCTATTTTAATGTAGTCCTGTGTGAACACAGAAGGTAAAATGCCTGTGATGTGTGCTACTGTGAACACACTGTGCTAATTTCTACTTTGATTTTCTTCGTGCTGACATCCTTCAGGAATATCATTTACTTTTCTTTTCTAGACAAATTCTCCAGGTGTTTGGAAGTCCTCCTTAGGTCCTCCTTTGCCAAGAAGCTACTCCAGCGTCCATGGGAAAACTGACTACTTGATCTTAGGCAGCCCTGACCTCTTAGAGCTTTGGATTCTGAGCTCTGGTTTCTTATCAGCATGGCCTACATCACACACATTAACTCTGAGGTTCAAATGCGTTCATTTTGGGGAAAGCAACTATGCAAATAAAAAGCCTCCTATAAGTAGTCAAAGTGAATTCATGAGTCCTCCATTATTTCAAGTCAATTATTTCAGCATAACTTTCTCTATTTAGGGAGACATCTCATTCTTGCAGTGTGCTCAGTCCCAGATAGAGTTGTTTTGTCATTTCCTTCAAATAGCATGTTTTTTGTTGTTTTTGTCTTTTTTACTGATTTGTCCAACAGCAGAGCAAAAAGCAGCAGTGGATTTCATGATCTGTACATTTGCACATGAGAAACTGAGAACAGACCACCAACTTACTTCACATGGAGACCAAACAGCTCTCAGATGGAAACAATGACTTTTAGTCATTAACAGCCCGATTAAACAGAAACTGTTGACCTAGAGGTGAAAGGCTCCATGGCCCATTCCCTAGTCTTAGACCTGGGGTAACCTACCAGTTTGCTTTGCTTAATTACTTCACTCATTAATGGAACGCCAAGCTTAACTGCGGCATGTGTGTGTACACACACATGCACACACGCATGCACACACAGAGGCATGTATACCACAAGAGAGGATTTTTATATTTCAATCATCTACTTTTTTCAGCATTTTTTGAAGATAACCTAGGGGATTCCATGGCTTTGCTTAAGCCATCCATATCACACAGGAAAATATCTGGAACACTGAAAGGATATTTTAAAAGATCAGAGGAGATTATATTATAAAATAATATTTATACTACTCGTATATACCAACAGCGTCCTAAAATGATTAGGGCCATGTTTCGGGTTTCAGAGTGAGTCATTCTGGCAGGTATGAGTTATTGCAGCACTAACAGCTATGTGGCTGCTGGAAGTCGACCAGCCCAGGATAGGTCTGTGAACCCATAGGGTCTCTCTCCAGATGAGTGCTATCAAAAGGTTGGTAAGAACTGTCATATTTTGCTGTATAACACTAAGGGGAATATATTCACATGAAGTGATTATCTCTGATGTTTCTGGACAATCTAAAGATACATTACATTCTCCTAATAATACCTACCTTCTTTTTGATATGATGTTTTTAGAAGAACAGCTTGCACTTCTAATCAGTACAATTTATCACCTATTCCCAAAGTACCCTGCCGTTGAAATGCCTGACATATATATTGGGTGTCATGGATTTAGCAAAAATTGAATTATAAATTGCCCTGCCAGTTTTTGCCTCTGGAAATAATGAAAAAGTAAGCTCAAGAAATGTTCTCCTGAAGGATTTACTTTTTAAGTGACTATGAAGAAAGAAACAACCAGCATGGGTTGACAAAATATTATCTTTCTGAGCATAGATTATTTAGGCAACTAAGAAAATATAACAATAGAAATAGGAAAAAAGTGCAAATTCCACTCCCAGGGAAAGAAAGCAGTTGTAATGAGGTATTCATTTTCAACAACTGAAGGATTTAATGTCTGACAATCTTGGGGTTCCTAAAACCAAATAAAATGTCATGCAAAACTCTTTTTGGAAACTTTAAATATATTGTTCTTTTAAATGAAATGATGGCCTATTGGAGTTAATTCCTTACTTAATTAATTAACAGTCAAAATAGGTTTCTTGCTCAGCATCACTCAGTTTATTTGAATTTTGTATAATATGCTTGTGAATAATTTCATTTAAGCTTTTTATTATATGCCCTTTGTATAAAACTTGGAAATGCAAAAGCTTATCAAGAAAAGCTAAATTTTATGCCTCCAAATTTAGTGTATATTTGTCTAGTGTTTTTTCTCTGCTGTATGCCTTTAAACAAAACTATATGTATATTCAGTATGCATTTTTATAGTTGTTTTTTCCACCTTATCATAAGCCATTCTATCAGATAACATTCTTTTTTTTTTTTTTACATCTTTATTAGAGTATAATTGCTTTACAATGGTGTGTTAGTTTCTGCTTTGTAACAAAGTGAATCAGTTATACATATACATATGTTCCCATATCTCTTCCCTCTTACATCTCCCTCCCTCCCACCCTCCCTATCCCACCCCTCTAGGTGGTCACAAAGCACCAAGCTGATCTCCCTGTGCTATGCGGCTGCTTCCCACTAGCTATCTATTTTACGTTTGGTAGTGTAAGATAACATTCTTAACTATATTGTTTTTAATAGCTAAGAGCACACTGTCGTGGAAAGTATACTCGTTAAAATATTTCTCTATTTTTGAACATAGTGTTTTTCTAACTTTTGACTACGAAAAACAACAATAAAATGACTACTTATACTTAATCTATGTTTCATCTCTTGCTATTTGCTTAGAAATAGAATTAATGGATTAAAACATATGAAACTTTTGAAGTTACTTGGTAATATTTCCAAGTGTATTTTCATAAAGGTTTTATCAACTTCCCTTCCATCAGCAGCAAGTCGGCCTGTCACAGAAAGCCTTATCAGGTTTAAATCTTCTAAGCCTTTTCTTTTTTGTTTGCCACACCACGCAGCTTGCAGGATCTTAGTTCCCCGACCAGGGATCAAACCCAGGCCCTCGGCAGTGAAAGCTCTGCGTCCTAACCACTGGACTGCCAGGGAATTCCCTAAATTTTCTAAGCCTTTGGTCTTTCAATGCATGAAAAACTTTACCTCCTTTTAATTTGAATGTTTTGATAACATGTTGCAAGAGTTGTTTTGTTTTGTTTTTTTAATGTAAAAAATATTTTTTCCATATCTTATGTTTTTATTTTCTAAGAACCCAGTTTTGATGGTCTAAAAGATGCTGCATCATTATTTAGGTGTGCTTATTACATTATTTTGCTATATTTGTAAGAACTTTCTGGCTTGATCTTTCCAAAGCTTAGTCATTTTAGGATTTATTTCAGTAACATTCATTTGGAGAAAAGAAGATCTCACAATTTCAAGGATATTTTCCAGGGAGTAACATATTTTATAAAGTTACTATCCATTTTTCTCTGACATTAGCCTCACTGATGCATTTATTTGGGTAGAAGCATCTTCAAAGTCTCCATCAGGTTATTTTGAAAACTTACAGAATCACACACCATATGCAGTGTGCTCATCACTCTGATTTGGTATACTTTATAGTCTGAGTTGCACATAAAGATCTCAGCAGTTTCAGAGAGCCTATTGCAATTGTTCTAGTTCCAAAGAAGTCTAAGCGAAATGATGGCCCTGTCCATTTGTATTCTTTTGCATCCTAGGGCAAAAGTGGAAATATGAGATTAGGAATAGAGTAATAACAGCTTCAAGCAGGAAGAAAAGCAAAGTACTGAAAATGGGTACAACTTGTATCTTTTTTCTTTAACATCTTTTTTGGAGTATAATTGCTTTAAAATGGTGTGTTAGTTTCTGCTGTATAACAAAGTAAATCAGCTATTCATATACATATATCCCCATATCTCCTCCTTCTTGCATCTCCCTCCCTCCCACCCTCCCTATCCCACCCCTCTAGGTGGTCACAAAGCACCGAGCTGATCTCCCTGTGCTATGCGGCTGCTTCCCACTAGCTATCTATTTTATATTTGGTAGTGTATATAAGTCCATGCCACTCTCTCACTTCATCCCAGCTTACCCTTCCCCTCCCCATCTCCTCAAGTTCATTCTCTACATCTGTATCTTTATTCCTGTCCTGCCCCTAGGTTCATCAGAACCTTTTTTTTTTTTTTTTTAGATTCCATATACATGTGTTAGCATACAGTTTTTGTTTTACTCTTTCTGACTTACTTCACTCTGTATGACAGACTCTAGGTCCATCCACTTCACTACAAATGGTTCAATTTCGTTTCTTTTTATGGCTGAGTAATATTCTATTGTATGTATGTGGCACATCTTCTTTATCCATTCAGCTGTGAATGGACACTTAGGTCGCTTCCATATCCTGGCTATTGTAAATAGTGCTTGCAAGAAACATTTTGGTACATGACACTTTTTGAACTACGGTTTTCTCAGGGTATATGGCCAGTAGTGGGATTGCTGGGTCGTATGGTAGTTTTATTTTTACTTTTTAAGGAACCTCCATACAGTTCTCCATAGTGGCTGTATCAATTTACATTTCCACCAACAGTGCAAGAGGGTCCCTTTTATCCACACCCTCTCCAGCATTTATTGTTTGCAGATTTTTTGATGATGGCCATTCTGACTGGTGTGAGATGATATCTCATTGTAGTTTTGATTTGCATTTCTCTAATGATTAGTGATGTTGAGCATGCTTTCATGTGTTTGTTGGCAGTCTGTATATCTTCTTTGGAGAAATGTCTATTTAGGTCTTCTGCCCATTTTTGGATTGGGTTGTTTGTTTTTTTTGATATTGAGCTGCATGAGCTGCTTGTATATTTTGGAGATTAATCCTTTGTCAGCTGCTTTGTTTGCAAATATTTTCTCCCATCCAGAGGGTTGTCTTTTCGTTTATGGTTTTCCTTTTCCGTGCAAAACTTTTAAGTTTCATTAGGTCCCATTTGTTCATTTTTGTTTTTATTTCCATTTCTCTAGGAGGTGGGTCAAAAAGGATCTTGCTGTGATTGATGCCATAGAGTGTTCTGCCTATGTTTTCCTCTAAGAGTTTTATAATGTCTGGCCTTACATTTAGGTCTTTACTCCATTCTGAGTTTATTTTTGTATGTGGTGTTAGGTAGTGTTCTAATCTCATTCTTTTACATGTAGCTGTCCACTTTTCCCAGCATCACTTATTGAAGAGGCTGTCTTTTCTCCATTGTATATTCTTGCCTCCTTTATCAAAGATAAGGTGACCAGGGGACTTCCCTGGTGGTGCAGTGGTTGAGAGTCCGCCTGCCAATGCAGGGGACACAGGTTCGTGCCCCAGTCCGGGAAGATCCCACATGCCGCGGAGCGGCTAGGCCCATGAGCCATGGCTGCTGAGCCTGCGCGTCTGGAGCCTGTGCTCCACAATGGGAGAGGCCACAACAGTAAGAGGCCCGCGTACCTCAAAAACTAAGAAACAAACAGACAAAAAAAAGATAAGGTGACCATATGTGCATGGGTTTGTCTCTGGGCTTTCTATCCTATTCCATTGATCTATATTTCTGTTTTTTACCACCAGTGTCTTGATTACTGTAGCTTTGTAGTATAGTCTGAAGTAAGGCAGCCTGATTCCCCCAGCTCTGTTTTTCTCTCTCAAGATTGATTTGGCTTGAGGGTCTTTTGTGTTTCCATAAATATTGTCAAATTTTTTGTTCTAGTTCTGTGAAAATTGTCATTCGTAGTTTGATAGGGATTGAATTGAATCTGTAGATTGCTTGCAGTGGTATAGTCATTTTCACAATTTTGATTCTTCCAAGCCAAGAGCATGGTGTATCTCTCCATCTGTTTGTATTGTCTTTAATTTCTTTCATCAGTGTCTTATAGTTTTCTGCATACAGGTCTTTTGTCTACTTCGGTAGGTTTATTCCTAGGTATTTTATTCTTTTTGTTGCAATGGTAAATGAGAGTATTTCCTTAATTTCTCTTTCAGATTTTTCATCATTAGTGTATAGGAATGCAAGAGATTTCTGTGCATTAATTTTATATTCTGTTTCTTTACCAAATTCGTTGATTAGCCCTAGTAGTTTTCTGGTAGCATCTTTAGGATTCTCTATGTATAGTATCATGTCATCTGCAAACAGTGACAGTTTTACTTTTTTTCATCTCTGATTGCTGTGGCTAAAACTTCCAAAACTATGTTGAATAATAGTGGTCAGAGTGGGCAACCTTGTCTTGTTCCTGGTTAGAGGAAACGGTTTCAGTTTTTTACCATTGAGAACAAGGTTGGCTGTGGGTTTGTCATGTATGGCCTTTATTATGTTGATGTAGGTTCCCTCTGTGCCTACTTTCTAGAGACTTTTTATCATAAATGGGTGTTGAATTGTGTTGAAAGCTTTTTCTGCATCCATTGAGGTTATCATATGGTTTTTCTCCTTCAATTTGTTAATATGGTGTATCACATTGATTGATTTGCGTATACTGAAGAATCCTTGCATTCCTGGGATAAACCCCACTTGATCATGGTGTACGATCTTTTTAATGTGCTCTTGGATTCTGTTTGCTAGTATTTTGTTGAGGATTTTTGCATCTATGCTCATCAGTGATATTGGGCTGTAGTTTTTTTTTGTGGCATCCTTGTCTGGTTTTGGTATCAGGGTGATGGTGGCCTCACAGAATGTGTTTGGGAGTGTTCCTCCCTCTGCTATATTTTGGAAGAGTTTGAGAAGGATAGGTGTTAGCTTGTCTCTAAATGTTTGATAGAATTTGCCTGTGAAGCCCTCTGGTCCTGGGCTTTTGTTTTTGGAAGATTTTTAATCACAGTGTCAATTTCAGTGCTTGTGATTGGTCTGTTTATATTTTCTATTTCTTCCTGGTTCAGTCTTGGAAGGTTGTGCTTTTCTAAGAATTTGTCCATTTCTTCCAGGTTGTCCATTTTATTGGCATAGAGTTGCTTGTAGTAATCTCTCATGATCCTTTGTATTTCTGCAGTGTCAGTTGTTACTTCTCCTTTTTCATTTCTAATTCTATTGATATGAGTCTTCTCCCATTTTTTCTTGATGAGTCTGGCTAATGGTTTATCAATTTTGTTTATCTTCTCAAAGAACCAGCTTTTAGTTTTATTGATCTTTGCTATTGTTTCCTTCATTTCTTTTTCATTTATTTCTGAACAGACCTTTATGATTTCTTTCCTTCTGCTAACTTTGGGGTTTTTTTTCCTTCTTTCTCTAATTGCTTTAGGTGTAAGGTTAGGTTGTTTATTTGAGATGTTTCTTGTTTCTTAAGGTAGGATTGTATTGCTATAAACTTCCCTCTTAGAGCTGCTTTTGCAGCATCCCATAGGTTTTGGGTCGTCGTGTTTTCATTGTCATTTATTTCTAGGTATTTTTTGATTTCCTCTTTGATTTCTTCAGTGATCTCTTGGTTATTTAGTAGCATATTGTTTAGCCTCCATGTGTTTGTATTTTTTACAGTTTTTTTCCTTTTAATTCATATCTAGTCTCATAGCGTTGTGGTCGGAAAAGATACTTGATATGATTTCAATATTCTTAAATTTACCAAGGCTTGATTTGTGACCCAAGATATGATCTATCCTGAAGAATGTTCCACGAGCACTTGAGAAGAAAGTGTATTCTGTTGTTTTTGAATGAAATGTCCTATAAATATCAATTAAGTCCATCTTTTTTAATGTGTCATTTAAAGCTTGTGTTTCCTTATTTTCATTTTGGATGATCTGTCCATTGGTTAAAGTGGGTGTTAAAGTCCCCTACTATGATTGTGTTACTGTCGATTTCCCCTTTTATGGCTGTTAGCATTTGCCTTATGTATTGAGGTGCTCCTATGTTGCGTGCATAAATATTTACAATTGTTGTATCTTCTTCTTGGACTGATGCCTTGATCATTGTGTAGCGTCCTTCCTTGTCTCCTGTAATAGTCTTTATTTTAAAGTCTATTTTGTCTGATATGAGAAATGCTACTCCAGCTTTCTTTTGATTTCCATTTGCATGGAATATCTTTTTCCATCCCCTCACTTTCAGTCTGTATGTGTCCCTAGGTCTGAAGTGTGTCTCTTGTAGACAGCATATATACAGGTCTTGTTTCTGTATCCATTTAGCCAGTCTATGTCTTTTGGTTGGAGCATTTAATCCATTTACATTTAAGGTAATTATCGATATGTATGTTCCTATTACCATTTTCTTAATTGTTTTTTGTTTGTTATTGTAGGTCTTTTCCTTCTCTGGTGTTTCCTGCCTAGAGAAGTTCCTTTAGCATTTGTTGTAAAGCTGGTTTGGTGGTGCTGAAATCTCTTAACTTTTGCTTGTCTGTAAAGGTTTTAATTTTGCTGTCGAATCTGAATGAGATCCTTGCTTGGTAGAGTAATCTTGCTGTAGGTTTCCCCTTTCATCACTTTAAATATGTCCTGCCCCTCCCTCTGGCTTGCAGAGTTTCTGCTGAAAGATCAGCTGTTAACCTTATGGGGATTCCCTTTTATGTTATTTGTTGCTTTTCCCTTGCTGCTTTTAATATTTTTTCTTTGTATTTAGTTTTTGATAGTTTGATTAATATGTGTCTTGGCCTGTTTTTCCTTGGATTTATCCTGTATGGGACTCTCTGTGCTTCCTGGACTTGATTGACTATTTCCTTTCCAATGTCAAAGAAGTTTTCAACTATAATCTCTTCAAATATTTTCTCAGACTCTTTCTTTTTCTCTTCTTCTTCTGGAACCCCTATAATTCGAATGTTGAATTGTTTAATGTTGTCCCAGAGGTCTGTGAGACTGTCCTCAATTCTTTTCCTTCTCTTTTCTTTATTCTGCTCTGCAGTAGTTATTTCCACTATTGTATCTCCCAGGTCACTTATCCATTCCCCTGCCTCATTTATTCTGCTATTGATTCCTTCTAGAGAATTTTAAATTTCATATTGTGTTGTTCATCATTGTTTGTTTGCTCTTTAGTTCTTCTAGCTCCTTGTGAAACGTTTCTGTTATTTTCTCCATTCTATTTCCATGACTTTGGATCATCTTTACTATCATTACTCTGCCTTCTTTTTCAGGTAGACTGCCTATTTCCTCTTCATTTGTTTGGTCTTTGGGTTTTTACCTTGCTCCTTCATCTGCTGCATATTTCTCTGTCTTCTCATTTCATTTAACTTGCTGTGTTTAGGGTCTCCTTTTCACAGGCTGCAGGTTCATAGTTCCTGTTTTTCTTGGTGTCTGCCCTCAGTGGGTGAGGTTGGTTTAGTGGCTTGTGTAGGCTTCCTGGTGGAGGGAACTAGTGCCTGTGTTCTGGTGGGTGGGGCTGGATCTTGTCTTTCTGGTGGGCAGAGCTATGTCCGATGGTGTGTTTGGGGGTGTCTGTGAACTTAGTGTGATTTTAGGCAGCCTCTCTGCTAGTGGGTGGGGCTGTGTTCCTGTCTTGCTAGTTGTTTGGCATGGGGCCTCCAGCCCTAGAGCTTTCTGGCCATTGGGTGGAGCTGGGTCTTAGTGCTGAGACAGAGATCTCTTGGAGAGCTCTCATCAACTGATATTATGTGTGGCCGTGGGTCCAGTGTCCTGAACTTGGCTCTCCCACCTCAGAGGCTCAGGCCTGACACCAGGCTGGAGCACCAAGACCCTGTCAGCCACACGGCTGTCTGAGGAATCTTGCCTCCCATTCAGAGATGTTCTCCTTGGATGTCTTTAATATTATTTTGGTCTAGTGGGCCTTTGGCATCCCAGTACCCAAGATATATTAGGCACTATTCTAGAGGCTTGGGGATACAGTGATGAGCAAGACAGGGAAATACCTATATTCTGTTTCCTTAGACGACTAGCATCAAATGGAGGCTCTGCAGCTAGCAAGAGGGCCCAGACCACACTTGCAGGGCTGCACTCCAATAAACACACTTTTAATGTTTTGTTTTACGGCTTACAGGGAACAATGAATTAGGAACTATAGAGGCAAAGCTAGTGTTATTTTACCTAGTTTGGTGTCTCTTTCACTGAGTTACAAGGTTCTGACTCTTCTACTCCTTGATTTTGTTCCCAGTCCACAAGTCTCCGGCAAAAGTAATAAATGGGTTCCGGTTCTGACATGACCACTTCTCAGCTGTGCACAAATGAGTGCCACTCTCTGAGAGCCTCAGTTACCACACTGCAGGACCCGCCCAGGGCCTCAGTTTCCTCTCCTCTATCATGAGTCGATATCCCTGGCTCCTTCCACAGGGTGTTTCTGGTGCCACAGATCTCGCCCACAGTGCTGGGAGAAAAGAGAAATGCTCGCGCAGCCACTAGAGGCCGGTGGTGAGGTCCAAATGACCTGTATCGTTTTGTTCTGCTCAGATACACTCAATGCTCATCTAGTGGGAACTAACACTGTTCTGCACTTACTTGCTGGGTGACTTTGGACAAATGGCTTCACTTCCCTCTGAAACGTAGTTTCTTCATTTACGCAGTTGAGTTTTTTAAAAAATCTACAATGTTATTGTGAATATTAAAGCAATGTGTATAAGGAACCTGACACTTAGAACAGCTCTTAGCGTACGTTAGATGCTCAACAAATTGGGGCCACCACTGCCCCCTCGGCTACTACAGTTTCTACTAAACTATAGCTGTACTAGTTATACTAGAACTTCTTGACTTCTTTAAACTGTTGTGCATGTGTTTATCTCAATAAAAATACTTTAAAATTTGTATAAAATCTTAGAGTTTTATAGGACTTTTCTCAAATATCTCTCTTGATCTTTACCAAAAAACCCTGTGGAACAAGAGAGGCGTGATTATCTCCGTTTTATAGATGCAGAAACTAACTTCCAGAGATGATAAGTAGCATGATCAGAACCTGTATTTCTGTAATTTAACTGAGCACTATTTGCATCATCACTTCCACCCATCCATTCCATCACTTCTTGAGGACACGAATCACCAAGGAAGCCAGGCAAAGCCAATGTTAGAAGGCAACCCCTCTCTTACTGTTCTCTGAGTTTTCCATCTTACCTCTTTTGCTTTCCTACCCATCAAGTAAATGCCATTGGAGTTCTAGGAACAACATTGGAGTTCTAGGAACAACAACTGTTCTCAAGGTGAACAATTTAAATGAAATGCATGGAGATACAAAAGCCATTATGAGAAGCATCCCCCTTTATTCTTGGAGGTTAAACTGGGACAGATGTTACCATGAAATCCAGATGCCTTTTGTCAACTAGCTCTTCCCCAAAGCTGATGATGATATGTCCCCATGTTCCATTATATTCAGATTTTTTTAGGGTAAATGTCATCAACGTGTTTTTGAATCAGGTAGCCTGTACTGATACCTAGCAGGGCCCTGTGGGGCTCTGGGGCACAAAGACTTTCTGTGTCCCCCATTTCTTTGATTACAGGAAATAGCCTTCATTCAACCTCCATGACCTTCCATGAGTTCCAATGGATAGGCTCAAACCAGTTGTTAATTAGGGAAGGGAGGGAACAGGAGACAAGGGAGAAACAAAGTCAAGAGAAACAATAGTTCAGCCTTGAGGCAACGTCCTGGTTCCCCATCAATGGACACACACAACAATATCTTTGAGCTGTCTTGCAGATGCTAAAACCCCCTCCAGGTGACAGAAGTTAACAGTTAACAATGGTATGCTTCCCACAAGCATGTAGACCCCAGACCAGTTGGAAGCAGAAGGTTGATGATGCCAACTCCCACTTACCTCACCACCAACCAATCAGAAAAATGTCCATGAGCTGATCATGCCCTCTTTGAACCATTACTATAAAACTTCTCACTAGCCTCCCAAAGCGGGGGCACAGTCTTTAGAGGCACTAGCTCACTGTGTTCCCTCTTTGCCTGGCAAAGAAATAAAGCCACTTTTTCTCTTTCCTCATTTATATTTGGCACTGGTGTACAGAAGCCAAGATTTCAGCAACAATACCCACACCATGAATGGCTCAGAAGTATACCTGCAATACACTGATTCCAGATTTCAATTTTTTTGAAGTCACTGCCTTGATTGGCAATCAGAAGTAGGCAAGAACAAGAAGACAAGGTTCTTGACTGTATCTTTGAGACTCACAGCTCTCGCCCTAGTTGCGGAAATAAACTGAACTCTGCAACGCACAGAAGCCCAGCTGTTTCTAAGGTCACCCCAGCCCCTCGGCCTCTCACGCTTCCAGAGGGTGAGGTTTCCCTCCAGAGAACTGTGAATCAGGTATTTAAAGTAACATCTCAGAGACAGTGCAAACCATAAATCTGCTAACTGTTTTCTTCTGGGTTTATGTGTAGCACGACAGACAAGGAATTCAGACCGACGTAATAAAAGTAACCAATATATCCTTGCTAATGGTGGACTCGCTGCCACTGGAATTACTGTCCTAAATAAATGCTATTATGGAATCTGCTAGGCTTCATTTGATGCTGGCTGACTTCCTGACTTTACAGAACAGTGATAGAAGTCAAGAGCCAAAAGGGAGAATTAAGCCAAAAAAGAAGGAAGATGCATGTCATGTAGACATAAAACAGATCGGCTAAACCTACCTTCACTTAAACATTAGATACAAAGGCAGAAAATAGAACTCTCAAACCTTATAGAATAAACTCAACCAATTTCAAACACTCATGGAGAGACGGCCAGTTCAGTGTATACGTTCATATTAGTTAATTCTTTCCTTGAACTTTAAATCTGCAAACAAATAACTACACATATTCCTTTTGATCTTGATGAAAATAATCTGATTGGAATTTAGGCTGCAGGCTGTGACATTAAAATGCAGAGTTGCAGCCCCTTCTCCCTCTCAGTAGCCTGGGCTTAGCTAGAAGCAAGAGCTTTAAATCAGACCCTTTTGGTTCTCCCAATAGCACTGTAGCAAATGAAGTAAACCACAATAAAAATCAAAATGGTAGTTATGAAATTCACAGAAAAGAATGTCACACCTCATATGCGATCTTCACAACCTCATTGTACTTGCTGTTTATGGCTGTAAAGGCTCACATTCTAATGGTCAGAAGCCATAGCAGCAGAAAGAGTTCTAGGGCTGCTTCCATGTATGAGGTCAGGGTTTTTATCTCCAGCTTCTATAATTGGTCAAAATATACTTATTTAGCTCAGAAGGCACTGTTTTAGTCTAGAAAAACAATATTTTAAACACAGAAAGAGCAAAAGTAATTCTGACTGCCGACTGCCTTATGATTTGGTGAAATGTATGGGAAAGTCTTGTGTGTGCAAATCCATATTGAATAAAGATACTGATGTCTTCAGAAGTAATATAAAATGAGAAAATATAGGGCTTCCCTGGTGGCGCAGTGGTTTAGTGGGACTGTTTCATAGGTATGGAGCAGAGGGATTGAGAGCATGTTTTTGATGTTCCCTGTGTTCTCCCATCTTCCTTCTGGTATCCACATCCCTGTCCCTCTCTCCTCCTCACCCCTTGAAACACTGGAATTCTTCCGAGCTTGGTCTGTTATGCTTTGTATTGTTCGGGGTTTCCCAAATATACCTGATCATAAGAAGCAACTAGGGAATTGCTGGGGAAGATGGCGGAAGAGTAAGACGCGAAGATCACCTTCCTCCTCACAGATACACCAGAAATACATCTACACGTGGAACATCTCCTACAGAACACCTACTGAACGCTGGCAGAAGACCTCAGACCTCCCAAAAGGCAAGAAACCCCCCACGTACCTGGGTAGGGCAAAAGAAAAAAGAATAAACTGAGACAAAAGGATAGGGACGGGACCTGCACCAGGGGGAGGGAGCTGTGAGGGAGGAGACGTTTCCACACACTAGGAAGCCCCTTCGCGGGCGGAGACTGTGGGTGGCAGAGGGGGAAAGCTTCGGCGCCGCGGAGGAGAGCACAGCAACAGGGGTGCGGAGGGAAAAGCGGAGAGATTCCCGCACAGAGGATCAGGGCCGACCGGCACTCACCAGGCCGAGAGGCTTGTCTCCTCACTCACCGGGGCGGGCGGGGCTGCGAGCTGAGGCTCGGGCTTCAGTCGGAGCTCCGGGAGAGGACTGGGGTTGGCAGCATGAACACAGCCTGAAGGGGTTAGTGCACCACGGCTGGCCGGGAGGGAGTCCGGGTAAAAGTCTGGAGCTGCTGAAGAGGCAAGAGACTTTTTCTTCCCTCTTTGTTTCCTGGTGCGCGAGGAGAGGGGATTAACAGCGCCGCTTAAAGGAGCTCCAGAGACGGGCGCGAGCCGCGGCTAACAGCGCGGACCCCAGAGACGGGCTTGAGACGCTAAGGCTGCTGCTGCCGCCACCAAGAAGCCTGTGTGCGAGCACACGTCACTATCCACACCCCTCTTCCACGAAGCCTGTGCAGCCCGCCACTGCCAGACAACTCCCCCGGAAGAACGCACGGCGCGCCTCAGGCTGGTGCA